>NC_141090.1:24585902-25785902 GCF_041138505.1 Cibotium barometz
CAATTCATGGAGTTTTTGTTGCAAAAAGTTAGGGTTCTCAACCAAGGATTGAAGCTCGATATCATAAGGGGTGTAGATCTCAAGAACATCATCGCAAGGAGTACAAGCCATGGGATCACAAGGAGTAGCAACACATAGACCTGCAACAAAAGGAGGGATAGAAACACAACACCAAAGAAGGAGGTGCTTAAGCTTATACATTAGGGATAGCCCCTACTAGTTTCCTTACCCTAACTTAGATTTAAGGGAGAGTGGGGTGGGGAGAGAATGGAAGGGAAACATAGGAAGAATATGATGGGTGGTGCAATTGTAAGGCCTTGTCAATATTAGGTAGCCCTTGCTAGCCCTAGGAGAGCTAGACACTCTCGTAGTAACTTTGCTACTCGGGGGGTTCACTATATGTAAACTCTCTATATCACGTGCATTCAAGGCCTAATTTAAACCCGTTATCTGTAAGTTTTTTGTAAATAAAACACACCCTTTTTCTATTCAATCTGTAAATGCCCCGTTTAAATTGTACTCTTCTATATGTAAAAAATGTGTAAAAAAGGTATTTTATAAACCCATTTTGTTGAACCCACGTGCTACACTTAGATATTTATGAGTGATGCCCCCGAGCTTTACTATGCCACCCAAACCTTCAACATTTTCCCCTATGCACATAATAAATAGATCAAGAAACCCTACTCCAGTATGCAATGTTTCCAATTTGGATAACAAGTTCCAAACTCACATTTGTTTTCAAAGGTTAGCATTACTTACCTTTAAACTCATAACATTGGAGTTTAATTCAAAGGTCTTAAAGAGCCCTATAATAATCATCCCTCTCTCTCACTCTCACTCTCTCTCCATCTCTCTCTCCTTGTCTCCCTCTCCCTCTTTCTCATTCACATACTCTTACGACATTAAAATCTCTTCTCACTCAGTCAGTCACACAATCTCTCTCTCTCTCTCTCTCTCTCTCTCACACACACACACACACACACACATTCATGAGTGGGGAAAAATGGTTGGCTCTTCAACTTGAGATTAAATTTTGACATATTAAACGAACATTATTCACGTATAAACACATATTCAAATAATGTATAATGCAACTTAGATCATCAAAGATCTTACTTCACTATATTGTGGACCCTTGGCAGTGTGTGACATCTCTCTATCTAGAGTCTACACCTAAATTGCAAAGATCCTTGATGCCAAAGCACACTATGGGAAGATACCATCAATTTGTATCATTTAGTAATATTCTACATCTCTTTTACATTCAATTCTTTGTCTTAAAAAAAGATTACATCGTCTATGTAAGCATTGAACTTCTAATTTTCTTTCGTAAACATCATAGATAAAGAGTGTTGGGTCACAAGTGCAAAATTGGTTTTATTTGAAATGTTTTAAATTGTTTTGAATCTAATATTTTTGCCTAGTAGAATATAGTCAAGAATGCTACGTTTATAGGTGACCAAATGGCTTGAAAATAAAGTCCGTTATAAAGCATGCAAAGATACTATGCAAACCATCTATATGGAGCTATCTGTTTACTTTTATCATAATCAAGTTAGAGGTTATGTATTATGGTCCAAGGAGTTAATTAATTCCATTTAAATTATGGATGGTGGTGGAATACAACTGTTCACAAGTGTAAGATGCTCCATTGGATCAATTGAAGGACCCAACATGTTGTGCATTATTTTAAGAAGAGAAAAAATATTAAGGAGGTTGGTTGGTTTTTTATCACAAGGAGGGAAATTTCAGTGGTTCAATTCATGGAGTTTTGGTTGCAAAAAGTTAAGGTGCTCAACGAAGGACCGAAGCTAGATCACAAGGGGTGTAGATCTCAAGAACATCACTCAAGGAGTACAAGCCATGGGATCTCAAGGAGGAGCCATGCATGGACCAGCAGCAAAAGGAGGGATAGCAACACAACACCAAATAAGGAGGCACCTAAGCTCATACATTAGGGATAGCCCCTATTAATTTCCTTACCCTAACTTAGATTTAAGGGAGGGTGGGGAGGGGAGAGAAGGGAAGGGAAACATGTGTTTATGTATTCTTTATGTGTTAATTATTTTAAAAAATAGACGAGGGTAGCATGGGAGAGAAGAATATCCATTTCTTTCCCATAATGGCCCCTGTCCCATTTTTTAAAGCAAACTACATCACGGCTAAACCCATAGCTATTGCATGACACGGCTCCAACTGCATGTCCTTAGCCACGTGTAAAGTTGCGTATATAGCCGTGCCTAAGAGTTTTTTTATTTTAACTTTCCTTTATTACAACACCATTATGGATGCGGCTATGCCTGTAGGATGGAGCTTATTCCTTGACCTTAGTCAAACATCTTGCATATCGCACATATTTTGCCCTTCATATATGTTCTCGTTCTCAAATTGATGAGGCAATAAAAAAGAACTGAAAAGTGGTTTCTCTATGTAGTGCTTCATAGAAGCTTCATAGAAGAGGAAAATAGCTGAGAATATAGATGAGCATGCTTCCATATTGTTCCCAAGTGTATGTTGTGCAATAGTAGAGGTCTAGAAGATTGCATGAATGATGTAGGTCATGTGGTTGCCACTCACACTAAGAGGACAATAGCTAAAAGTACAAATGATCATGCTTCCATATGTTCCCAAGTGTATGTTGTGAAATAGTAGAGGTCTAGCAGATTACAGGAATGATGTATCAAAAAGGTGTCACGTGGTTGCCACTCAAGTGTGAGTGAACTTTGAAGTTGCATTAATGATATTGCCATCCAAGTTTGAGTGAACTTTCAGGTTAATAATTATCCTTAACATTGAAATTCCAAGATGGATTTTTAGCATTAGTAATAATAGAAAGAAAGGGCCTAGGCATGTGGTTCAATCACAATGTAGATGCTTGCACCATGGTTTGCCCATATAATTAGGTGCCAAGGTTGAATACATAGGAGTACCCTCTAAAGGGGTATTCACAAGCTGAATAGAAAAAGGGTGTGATTTATTCATGAGAAATTTGCAAATAAGGGGTTTTACAAATAGGTCTTCAGCACATATGATATATATAGTTTATACATATTGACCCCCCCAAGCCCACAACTTTTAACTTTGTTTCCATGTTCTTGTGTTTTCCTTTAGTGAAATATGTGGAAGCTTGGAACAAAGGTTTAAACCCCCTCCCTAGAGGTTTTCTCATTTTTCATCTCAGATATGAGCTAGGCTAATGTTTGTTGATCATTTGCTATATACTTTTATGATTTCAAGTTTCTACGTGACAACAAATCAATTTGACCCTATAAAGCATTATGATGTATGAATTCAAGGAGAAGAAATGATGCGATTTACTTATTATCCTCACGTGATCCGCTCATCTCGAGTATCATGCCCATGGTGGTGGCTAACAAATGCATCATGAACGCATTCTTCTAGCAAATTTATATCGTTGAAGGTTAGTTTGATGGAAGAGTCCTCAGATTTTAAGACCTCCATCACGCACACACTACAAGGATCAAGCTCAGTGATACACTCGGTAGTTTTGGATGTTCCATTATTAATGGGATGCGTAGAAACAGGGTGATGACTCCAATTTTTCAAATTAACCTTCATGATTATGTCATTGTTCTAAAGGTACACAGTTAATTCCCCAGTCATGGATCATACACAATTATCTCATAAATGGCCGACTCAAAATCATATTGTATGTTGTTGGCCTCTTGAAGTCCACAATTGGAAATATATGATCAAACTTCAAGCAAACAAGTTGTGAGCTTCTTAATTTGTACGGTTCTTATGGGTTGTGATATATGACCATTAGCTAAATTAATCTAAAGAATTATCTCATTTAGCTATGGACAACCCCATCATTCCCATTCTGCAAAGTTTTTCCAACATACTCCACCCAAACCCGCTATATTTTGCACTTTGGACACAGAAAAAATAGCAGGTGGCAACACACCGTCCCACCCATCCAGTGTCTAAAGGTAGTAAAACGTTGTGAGTAGCGGGGTAGGAGCCTCGTGGACCTGCTCGTAACGTTTCACCACCATCAGACATCGTATGTTAATAATGCCTCACCCAATCCCACTATTTCTTTTATAGGGGACCCCTTGGGCGCTATGCAAAAATAGTCGGTTGCGACACAATGTCCTACCCATCCATCTCACTTAGCTATGGATAGCCCCATCATTCCCATTGTGCTCTTGTAGTTGCACTGACACCAACACCACCATCAAGAACGGAAGTAAAACATACTCTCCCTAATTTTAGAGCTAGAGTAGTGTTAAGTTCCTCACCTTCAAAGTATTGCCAAGCTTGTTGAAAGGTACATCCTTGAATAATAAATGGGTATTCAATTTGTCCTCTTCTCCCTCAAAATTTGAATCATATTTTTCTTCAAAAGTTAGAATATTCCGAGTCTAACCAGTTTTTGATATTGTGCAAAACATGATCTCGTCCTAGGAATTCTGTTAGTGAAATAGTGATAGGGGAGGAAGGCATCCCTAAAAATTTGTTTTGATGTCTTCGTATACAATCTACATACATTCTCATAGTAGTAGATATTATATCCAAGCTAATATTTAAAGATAAAGAATTGGTTTTGTGACATAACTTGGCGGTCATGATATCTCTAACTGTCACTCTCTCAAGTGTTGATTCATTTATAGGTTTCAAAGGAATAGGTTCCATTAATGGTTTGGGATTTTCTTCCACGATCCATGGATGGAGATTTAGCTCATCTTGAGACCATACACCCTTTTTTTCTAAGTCATCAGGAGGGACCTTTTTTAGCCGAGGAGTGAGTGTGAGAGACTAAAATAATTAGAGCAACAGGTTCAGGAGGTCCTTCAATATCATGTTGAACTTCTTGGTTCAAGGGATGATTATGTTTGTGGGCATGAGGGGGGCGTGGTGGGGGGGGTGTGGGGGAGAAAGGGCAACACATAGGTGAGCAATGTGAATGGTACGAAATTGGAAAATTCCAATTTGTTTGATTAGTTTGGGAGTTTACAAGAGTTCATTTTAGTGCACTAGAACATTTAAGTTTTTTTGCAATTAACACACATACACATATCTAGGTAATGAAATGACCACACTAAGAAGAGAGAGAGCGAGAGTTCTTCTGATACTATTGTGTAAGAAAAAGAATAGAGGTCGAGGCATCAAGCCATGTAAACCTTGCATGATGTAGCACTTTCAGTGCTATATGGATTAAATCATAACAATTAAGACGGTGTGAACGTTTTTAATCCACTAGTCATGATACTTGGCAGTCCGCAAGATTTGATAAAAGTTGAGATTTCTCAAGTTTAGTGTCGAATTCTATTCCACACTTTTTAGTCTCCTTTACATGTAGTGGAGAAGCTTTGCCCTAGCTTATGTCTAGGTCAACCCTTTGTAGTTTTCCTCCATTTTTTCCCCTTTAGCCACAACCTCACCCGGGGGGGTCACTCATAAATATGTAAGGGTAGTATGTGGGTACAACAAAACACGTTTTTCAAATCCCTTTTTGGCACATTTTTTACATACATAAGAGTACCCTCTAAAGGGGGTATTCACAGGTTGAATAGAAAAAGGGTGTGATTTGTTCATGAGAAATTCATAGATAAGGGGTAAGGTCTTGAACGCACGTGATATATATAGTTTATAGATAGTGACCCCCCGAGGCCACAACTTCCAACTTTGTTTCCATGGTCTTGTGCTTCCAACATGTGGAAGCTTGGACCAAAGGTTCAGATCCCCCCTCCTTAGAGGTTTTCTCGTTTTCCATCTCAGATATGAGCTAGGCTAATGTTTCTTGATCATGTGCTATATACTTTTATAATTTCAAGTTTCTACGTAACAATAATTCAATTTGACCAAGCAAATCATTATGATGTACGACTTCAAGGAGAAGAATTGATGCAATTTACTTATTATCCTCATGTGATCCGTTCACCTGGAGTATCGTATCCATGGTGGCTAACAAATGCAACATCAAAGCATTCTTCTAGCAAATTTATATCATCAAAGGTTAGTTTGATGCAACAGGTTCAAGAGGTGCTTCCATCTTCTATTAAACTTACTTGTTAGAGGGACGATAATGTTTGTGGCCATAAGGGGGGCGCGATGGGGGGGGAGAGAAAGCATAGCACATGGATGGGCAATGTGGACGATACATGAAATTGGAAAATTCCAATTTGTTTGACTAGTTTGGGAGTTTACGGCAGTTCATTTTAGTGCACTAGAATAGCTAAGATTTATTACAATCAACACACACACACATATCTAGGTAAGCAATGACCACACTAAGAAGTGAGAGAGAGAGAGAGAGAGAGAGAGAGAGAGAAAGAGAGAGTCCTTCTATCACTGATGTGTAAGAAAGAGACTGGCGACGACGATCGAGGGATGAAGCCATGTACTCCTTGCAATGTGTAGCGCTTGCGGTGCTATGAGGAATAAAGATAACAATTGAGAAGGTGGGAACTTTTATAAATCACTAGTCGTGCTACTTGGTAGTCCGCAAGATTTGATAAAAGGTCTATAAATGAAACTTACATTTTGCCCAAAAAAATGTCTTTATGTTGATTTATGTTGAGCATGTAAACATCACTATAATTCCAATGAGAGCTATGCACATGTTAGGAACGGCTAACAAACTAACTTAGCACTCAAAATGTTTTAGAATTCGAATGAGATTGTGTATGCTAAAGGGTCGAGGAGGAGTTGCAAAGTAATTAATGATGAGAAAAAAGGAACTGTGCGTGATGACGGTGGCTCTAAATCATTAACAATGAAGGCGCAATCATAGAGAGACAGATAAAGATAAAGAACGAGAAAGGCCGGTACTAAGGTAGATTAACAATGGCAAAAAAAAGAAAAAAAACTTCCATCTACAAGGCAAAATCAGATAGATAGATCATTGTTTGGTGATAAATTCGTGGCCACGGTTTCAAACGCGTCCTGGAGCCGGACCTGCAGGGAAGTGGCATTGTCCGTGGCCTGCAACAAGTGAGCATGATGGTAAGAAACCAATGAAACTATGAGAGAGAAATAACGTACGTCATATAAACAACAGGGCACTTACTGGGATCACGGGTGACGAGCTGTGCGATGCCGCCGAAGTCACACGCGAGGCCGAGGGGGCGCAAGCGGTTTTGCCAGAAGAGGTTCAAGGCGTAGGAGACGTGGCCGTAGAGGGTGTTCGGGGAGTAGCAAGAGCCGGCGGGATTTGAGATGGCGTAGCAAGCATTGTGATCGTGCAGCAGGGGGGCGCCCGGGCGCCCTTGGGGTGGATAGAAGGCCTGATCCTCGTTTTCAGGAGGGGGCAGCTGCCAGCACAAAACCTGCAGCAGGTGCTGCAGTACTTTCTGCGGTGCGCCGGGACGTGGCACGCACCACACCGCACCATGCCCATCGATATTGTCGGCTGCGCCCACTAGCTGCTGCTCATGCGCGGGGTCGCCATCTTCTGAGCCACCGCCCACAATTCAGAATTAGATCGCATAATTAGCTACGAGAGGTGCGAGCTAGCGTTAATATATAAGTTACCAGACTTGCAGGTACGTACCCGGCAGCGCTGGAGGAAAGGGGAGCTTCGTGCAGTAGCAGCGCCCGTTTCCGATGTGGAAGGGTAAACAGGCACAGTGCTGTTTTCCCCCGGTGCATTTGTCGCAGTTTGGCCACCAGTTGAGGTGCAGTCCATCCTGGAAGGGTTCCTCTTCTTCTGCGCCCGCCGCCTGCGCAGCGCCCACCACTAGCAGCACCACGTACACTAGAACGCACACGCCGTAAACGCTGCTGCTTCTTCTTGCACCCATTCTCGCTAGATTGAAGTCGGCCTTCAACTCGATGGCTTTTATAGTTTGTCATTCGCATAGCTGCCGACCCTTATACCACCCGACCCTTATACCGACCAACATTTAGTCTTCAATCATTTGCTCACATGCTCGATTGCATATGCATCAAGCCCTCACACCTTGGGTCTCGCCAAGCCCATCCCTCACACCTTTGATGTGCTATGGAGACTGGTACCATCGTCCATGCTTGATTTTTTGCACGCTAAGACCAAGTCCTCTCCTTTTTGATCTATTGATTGGTCTTTTCTGTGGTGCATAGATGCTATAAAAGGTCTTCCCCCCACATAAATAAATAACAAAAAAATAAAAACAAGTTGCCAATGGCAAAGAGTCCTTGTAGTGGTTCAATACTTTGTTCACTCCATCTTGGACTAAGACAGGTTTTGCGCGCACACACAACTACACATACGTCGATGCATAGTAATATAAACATAATATAAATATAGAGACACAAGTAGATTTTTCTTAAAGTGGTCCACGACATGTTATGTATGTGTAATTATTAAGTGTGCCTCAACAAGTGCACTATATTTGGCATACATGTTCACTAATGCAATGGCAAATTGAGCATGAATCAATATACCCCAGTGAGGTGCTTCGAGTCCAAAATAATACATAAATTATTGTTTGCTTTTGTTGCACTACCGTAGATTGATAAATCGAAACGGTCACTACATTTGGGGAGGCCCCGATGTTGTGTTAAATTGAAGTGGTTCCCACTCTAGCAATAATAGCTTACAACTAGTGAAGTTAATAGTATCTAACCCATATATGGTGCATCCTAGACATTTGTTGCAAGCGCAAGATACATCATCCATCACATTAGAAATGGCCTCTTCTTTGGTTGAAAATAGTAGATTTTGAATTCGAAGTGATATCATGTTGACATCAATCAAATCACTTCCTTCAACAGAAACTTAAACCTTGTTAGGTGCAACGACTACTCTCTCTTGTGTACACACGCACACACACACACACACACTTTTGAGTTTAATGTGGTAGAGAGAGAGAGGGAGTGAGCCTAAGAGAGAGAGAGAGAGATAGAGAGATAATAGCAAGAGGGAGATGGAAGAGAAGAGTGAGGGTAAGAGAGATATAGAAATAGTGAGTGAGGGTGGAGAGAGAGAGAGAGATTTTTTAGAAGAAGACACTTAAGCTGATACATTAGGGATAACCCCTATTAATTTCCTAACCCAAACTTAGATTTAAGGGAGGATGGGGAGGTGAGAGGAGGGAAGGGAAGGGAAACACATGAATGATATGATGGGTGGTGGAATTGCAAGGCCTTGTCACTATTAGGTAGCCCTTGCTAGCCGTACGAGAGCTACATACTCATAGAACCTTTGCTATGCCACCCACACCTTGAATGGTTTTCCCTATGCATAATAAAAAGCTCAAGAAAACCCTGCTCTAGGATGCAATGTTTTAAATTTTGATAATTAATTTAAAACTCACATTCATTTTCAAAGGAACTAGCATTATTTACCTTCAAATTCAAAACTCACATTTGTTTTCAAAGGTTAGCATTTATTTACCTTTAAATTCATAACATTGTAATTTATTTCAAAGGTCTTAAAGAGCCCTTCAATAATCATCCCTCTCTCTCACTCTCACTCTCACTCTCTCACACTCTTCGTCACTCTCTCTCCATCTCCATGTGTCTCACTCACACACTCTTACGACATAAAAAAAATTATTCTTCTTCTCACTCGCTCTCTCTCTCTCTCTCTCTATTTATATCTATCTATCTATCTATCTATATGTATATTTATCTCTCTCTCTCTCTCTCTCTCTCTCTCTCTCTCTTTGACACACACACATGCATTCATGAGGGGGAAAATCGTTGGCTAAATAAGTTGAGAGTAAGTCTTGTGTTTGACTATTACTCCCCTCAGGTAGATTGATTCGGTCCCTTGGGATTGTTCTGATGAACGTTAAAATCATTCTTCTTCTTCTTCGTTAGCCAAGGAGCTTGACTTGACCATTTGTGTGCACAAAGTGGAAGGAAATAAAATCTCTCTCTCTCTCTCTCTCTCTCTCTCTAAAGCTCTCCACCACTGTATGCAGGCAGATAAAAGTGGAGCATAAGCCTTGCAAGATAGAGGTGTGCACCTTTCAATATGTGGATAGCCCTTATGTATTTTCTTTTTTTATATGTTGCAAGCACAAGGCACAACATCCATCATATTAGAAATGGCCTCTTCTTTGATTGAAAAATAGTAGATTTTGAATTTGAAGTGATTTCTTGTTGACATCAATAAAATCACCACCTTCAACATAAACTTAAACTTTGTTAGGTGCAAGGACTTCTCTCTCGTTTACACATGCACACACACACATGCTTGATTTTAATGTGGTAGAGAGAGAGGTAGCTAGGGTGGGTGTGTGTGTGTGTGTGTGTGTGTGTGTGTGAGAGAGAGAGAGAGAGAGAGAGAGAGAGAGAGAAGAGGAAGAGGAAGAGGGAGAGGGAGATGGAAGATAAGAGTGAGGGGGGTAAGAGAGATATAAAAATAGTGAGTGAGGGCAGAGAGAGAGAGAGAAAGAGAGAGAGAGAGAGAGGTTTTTTAGAAGAAGGCACTTAAGCTAGACATTTGTTGCAAGAGCAAGGTACAACAAATTTTTAATTTAAAGTAATTTCTTGTTGACACCAATCAAATCACCACCTTCAACAGAAAGTTATAATTTGTTAGGTGCAAGGACTGCTCTCTCTTGTTTACACACGCACATACACAAACACACATTTGAGTTTAATGTGGTAGAGAGAGAGGGAGTGAGCGTGAGAGGAGAGAGAGATAATAGGAAGAGGGAGATGGAAGAGAAGAGTGAGGGTAAGAGAGATATAGAAATAGACTGAGGGTTGAGAGAGAGAGAGAGAGAGAGAGAGAGAGAGAGAGAGAGAGAGTGAAGGGCTAGCAAAAAGCGCTACTAATAGTGACAAGGCCTTGCAATTCCATCACCCATCATATCATTCATATGTTTCCCTTCCCTTCCCTCCTCTCACCACCCCACCCTCCCTTAAATCTATTTTGGGATTAGGAAATTGATAGGGGCTATGCCTAATGTATCAGCTTAAGTGCCTTCTTCTAAAAAACCTCTCTCTCTCTCTCTCTCTCTCTCTCTATCTATCTATCTATCTATCTCTCAGACACACACACACACACACACACACATTCATGAGTGGGGAAAAATGGTTGGCTGATTAAGATGAGAGTAAGTCTTGTGTTTGACTATTACTCCCATCACGTAGATTGATTCGGTCCATTGGGATTGTTCCTATGATGTAAAAAACATTCTTCTTCTTCTTCTTCACTAGCCAAGGAGCTTGACTTGACCATTTGTGTGCACAAAGTGGAAGGAAATAAAATCTCTCTCTCTCTAAACCTCTCCACCACTGCATGCATGTAGAAGTGGAGCATAAGCCTTGCAAGATAGAGGTGTGTAACTTTCAACATGTGTATAGTCCTTCTATATTTGGTTTTCTTATTTGGTGCAATTCTTTTTGTTGTGCAAGCGAAGAAACAACATCCATCATAATAGAAATGGAATTTTCTTTGGTGGCTGAAAATAGTAGATTTTGAATTTGAAGTGGTTTTTGCTTGACATCAAAATAAATCACCACCTTCAACAGAAACTTAAACTTTGTTAGGTGCAAGGACTACTCTCTCTTGTTACACACGCACACGTTCACACACACACACACACACACATGCTTTAGTTTGATGTGGTAGAGAGAGAGGGAGTTAGCCTGAGAGAAAGAGAGAGAGAGAGAGAGAGAGAGAGAGAGAGAGAGAGAGAGAAGAGGGAGAGGGAGAGGGAGATGGAAGAGAAAAGTGAGGGTAAGAGAGATATAGAAATAGAGAGAGAGAGAGAGAGAGAGAGAGAGAGGTTTTTTAGAAGAAGGCACTTAAGCTGATACATTAGGGATAGCCCCTATTATTTTTCCAACCCCAACTTAGATTTAAGGGAGGGTGGGGAGGTGAGAGGAGGGAATGATATGATGGGTAGTGCAATTGTAAGGCCTTGTCATTCTTAGTAGGTAGCCCTTGCTAGTCCTATGAGAGCTACATACTCATAGTACCTTTGCTATGCCACCCACACCTTGAACGGTTTTCCCTATCCATAATAAAAAGGTTAAGAAAACCCTACCCTAGGATGCAATGTTCTAAATTTTGATAACAAATTCAAAACTCACATTCGTTTTCAAAGGAACTATCATTATTTACCTTTAAATTCTAAACTCACATTTTTTTTTCAAAGGTTAGCATTATTTACTTTTAAATTCATAACATTGGAATTTATTTCAAAGGTCTTAAAGAGCCCTTCAATAATCATCCCTCTCTCTCACTCTCACTCTCTCTCCTTCTTCGTTACTCTCTCTCCTCTTTTGAAGTGTTTTGGTACTGAAGTTGAGATTTTATTTGGTCTTATATGGTAGTGCTAAATATGTCTTGGATGCTATCTAGGTATTATCTTTGGTATTTTTTGTTTTCTTTGATTCGTTTAGTACTTTTTGCACTATTTTGGTACTAGTTTGGAATTTCACTGTGACAAGTTTTTGGGTCTTTTGGGTATTTTTGGGAGTCTTGAGTGTTTTTGGTACTTAATTGTACCAAATTAGTGCTGTTTACAACTGTTTTGGCATAATTTACATGTTTTGGTACTGTTTAGTTACCTTTTGGTACTTTTTTGATACTGATTTGTTAACCTTTTGGTACTGTTTTGGTTTGTCTTGGTACTGTTTTGTTACCTATTTTGGTACTATTTTGCTACTTTTTGGTTTTGTTTTGGTACTGTTTTGTTTCCTATTTGGTGCTATTTTGCTACTGTTTGCTACTATTTTGGTACTGATTTGCTACCTTTTTAGCACTGTCTGTAACCTATTTGGTACTATTTTAGTACTATTTGGTACTATTCTGCTACTATTTGATATTATTTTGGTACTGCTTTGCTACATTTTTGGTATTGTTTTGGTAGTTTTTGGTACTTCATGTACCAATTTTGTGTTGTTTAAAACTATTTTGGTACAATCCAACCTTTTTTAGTATTGTTCTGGTAGTTTTTGGTACTCTGAGGATAGTTTAAAGTGGTGATGGAGGCCAGGGATAGCCTCCATGGGGAACCGTATGGCTCTAACAATATGCGAGTAGATCATCACCGGTGGTGTCTGATCTAATAGGGTATAGGTATCAACTTTGCTCTCAACCTGGGCATAGTACAAGCCCTCAACTAGCAATCCACCTCTTACGATCTTGTTATGCCAAAGGTCCTTCAGTACTCTTGGTGCTACATAAACGGTTTTTGTGCACTTAAGAAGGTAGAAGTCCTCCTTCTCCTCGGCTGCGTTCACTGCAAAGTTATCCCCAATGGACAATAATTGGCTTAACACCTCAGGGTCTTCTTCATACATAGGCATGCTTAAATCCTCACTCACATGGGAGGAAAACAAATCATTGTAGTTCTCCTCATCATCGTCGTCCTCATCACTATTTGTAGGTTGTACTGACTCTGTCAATGGCTCGATGGAGACATATTTCCATTCTTCAATGTGCTGTTTATTATTGCATCTCCTCCACTGCCCATTCACACATGGATCACAGAAGCATGACAGCGTACGAAAACGCACATCACATGGATTGTGCGTTGAGTAGCCGTCAACACAATGGAATGAGTGAGAGCCTGCAATTGGTTTACAGTCCCACAGCGGAAAACGTAGCACATCATTCGCTGAAACCAACCAGAACACCCTCCTTGTGCTGGCACTTCCACCTTCCGTTGTCGGCTGAAACCTCGTGTTTAAAAAATTGACCACATCAGCCGCACACTTCATGGGCCAGCCACCATCGGGTTTTAGCTCTTGATAATAGCACCTGCACCATCATGCTCTCCTTTTCCATGCCCTGAAGCAAAGAAGTTATGCATCATAAGCAATCCTATCAACTGATAATACCTGGCTACGAAATAGTGTGGTCTTCGTGCCTTGAACTGTGAAGCGGCACCATCTGACCATACCCAATGATAACGCAAACAGTGTCCTTGCTGTTTCATCCAGTTGTCATGCAGCATAAAACAATGCTGAACAAAGAGCGTGTCGTGGAGCTTATCATCTGATATGTAAAAATGCACAGTCTTCTCAATAGCTCCTACTGAATTTCTGATATAAGAGATGTGTACCAGTATTGTTACCTGTGTTGACCACCAATGCATGGACTGGATCTCATTTTGCATTTTAAAGCTGTAATTCTCTGCAAAATCAACAACAGATACCACAACGTCTCTGGGAAACTTAAGCAAGCAGTCTTTGAATTGTTGGGCCTGCCACCTAAACATAAAGTTGTGCTTAACGAAGCTTTTCAGATGATCTGAAAAGAGATGAATGAAAGTTGCACTTTTCATCCTTTCCACGACCAAGTCCTTTCGCTTCTTCTCTTTTCCATCACCATTAAACTGTCCAGTGCCCACATCCTAAAATATCTTAACAGTCACCTCCTTGCTATCTGTTGCAATCTCGGCTGGGCAGAATGACAACTTTCGTACACCGCATTTGGGGCACTCTCCAAGCAAGCATCTCTTTGCATGATATTCACCCTCCTTAGGGGAGGGCACAATATAAAATCCAGCAAGTTACTTATGTGTTGAAAAACAGCCTAGTTTGCAGAACATTGGCCTGCCTCACTACGTGTACCACAAATGAAGCATGTACATGGATGTTCTTTGCCGTGATGCCCAAACTTGTTTTGGCGCATTTGATTGAAAGCATCCTTGAAGTATACCATCTGGATATGGTAAATACAGCAGCAAGTATAGCGTTCTTTCAATCTTCGGACAAAAAAAGGCTTGAGTGTCTCAAAGGACCTAAGTGACAACTTCACCGAAGAGGATACATGCTCTTGAATCTTTTGTAGAGCTCCACCTTTACACGAAAAATGAACCATGTTAGAGCTCAGAATACTATCAAACAAGAGTAAAGCACCAAAGCTTTTTACAGTACAAAATTTGGTACTGTAAACAACCAACTCATTCTAAAGTACCAAATTTGGAACTGTAGTGCTAGATAACAAACTATAGTGCCAAATTTGATGTAGAAAAGCACCATATTAGGCTGTATTTATTACCAGGCGGACCATAGTACCCAATTGGATACTTTTCTACATTAAGCATGGTACCAAATTGAATCATAGTAACAAATTGGGTGCTTTTGTGAATACAAAAAAGCACCAAATTTGGTTCTATGTACCAAGCTGGAACCATAGTATCCAATTTGGTACTGTTTTACATACTGCATATTACCAAAACAGATCCATAGTGGCAAATTGGGTACTTTTTTGGATACAGAAAAGCTTTAAAACTGGTACTATGCATCCAGTTTGGTACTTTTCTGTATTCACTAAAAGCACCCCCAAAACACAATTTGGTATAATACTACCAAGTGTGAGTGGTGCCCAAAAACACCAAATTGGATTTGTGGAACCCCTTAGGTACTATGCAGGCACACTTAAAGCACCCTGCATAGTACCAAAATTGATCCATAGTACCAAATTGGCTATTTCTCTGTATACTTCACAGTATCATAATTGGAAGCTTAGTACAAAATTGGATACTTTTTTGGATACAAAGAGCGCCATAATTGGTACTATGCATCTAGTTTGGTACTTTTCAGTATCCTCTAAAAGCACCAAATCTATTTCCAAAACCCATTTTGGTATTATACTACCAAGTGTAAGAGGTGCCCAAAAAAACCAAATTGGAGCTGTGGAACACCTTAGGTACTAACCAGGCATACTTAAAGCACCCTGCATAGTACCGAACTTGATCCATAGTACCAAATTGGCTATTTCTCTATATACTTTACAGTACCATAATTGGATGCTTAGTACAAAATTGGATACTTTTCTGGATATAAAACGCTCCAAAATTGGTACTATGCATCCATTTGGTACTTTGCAAGATACATTGAAAGCACCAAATCTGTCTCCAAAACCTAATTTGGTATTACACTACCAAGTGTGAGTGCTTCTCAAAAGTGCCAAATTGAGACTGTGCTTCCTTACTCTTGGACATTGCAACCAAAAGTTGTACCATGAATCCTATTGGGTACAATGCAAAATTCAGAGAAGTGCCAAATTTAATCCTATGGAGGTGGAATTGGTACCTACAATGATACTATTATGGAGCTGGGAGTTCAAACAATGGTAAGTACTTGGATATGGGAATTGGAACCTACAATGATTGCAGTACCAAATTGGTACTTATGGCCTAGAGTGATTGCTGGTAAAAAACTACTAGTTTGGTACTGAACAGCCAAGCTTTCAGTGCTGCCCAAAGACTACAAATTTTGAACTATTCGAACAGAAATCAAGGCCACCATGGATTGCATTGTAGCAAAAATATATTACCTGAGAGTCATCTAGAAGATGAATTGGATGTTTGATGACACATTTTGCCTCAATCCTCTGCTTACAAATATCCTTTTTGTTTGGTGAAACTCTCGTCTCAGATTTCCAAAAAGCGGTCACCAAATCTCTAGTTTCACTTGTGATACTTGTATACAAAGGCAATTGTCTGTGACAAGCACTAAGTGGCAACACTTCATTCTCATCTTTCGTTTCCAGTCGACTGCTTGCTGCCGCTATATTCCGTCGATGAACACCCAAGACAGCAGCAATTTTGGACTGGTTCACTGACATTGTTCTCTGATCACCATTGTTCAGTATCATCATCAAAGAGGCTCTCTTTACAAATAGCTCACTTGCAGAGTGAGGTACTTTCAATTGAGTCAATGTGTTGTGAACGTTGGAAAGAAGACTCGATTGCACATCCAAACTCCTCAACTTGGAAAACGGCTGATGATGCATGAGCTGCTCTAGAATTTCCTGTTGTTCTACTGTTGTTAGTCCTTGGGTCTGTCGACGCCAACATCTAGCCGTGGCTTTGCATATATTTTTCCTTGACCTGGTTCTTGAAAGGCTACCTTCCCTAGCAGGGTTGTGCTCCTTGCATCGTTGCTCACGCTTCTTTTGCATCCAATAGCCCCGGAGAAATTCTTGGTTGCCGACAGGTTCGTGAGCAGCTTGGGTTTCATTGATAGTATCCTCTGTAAATGCAGGTATCCCTGACTCAAGGTTAGTGAAGGGATCACACTCAACCTCCAGCATCGTCTTTGTAAATATGGTGACGGCCTGAGCTGCCATGTTTATACAGAGAGAGAGAGGGCTATGGTGTTCCGCAAGGGATAGAGGATGTGCAGGAGAGAGGTCTGAGAGAGAGAGAGAGACAGAGACAGAGAGGGGAGGTCTGAGAGAGAGAAAGAGGGAGAGAGAGAAATCTGCTTCCTTGCATTCCACCCACGTCTGCACCCACGTCTCCACCCATGTCTATCTGTTATGGGACGTTTCAAAAAAAAGACTA
The DNA here is from genome assembly GCF_041138505.1 of Cibotium barometz. Classification (NCBI taxonomy): domain Eukaryota; kingdom Viridiplantae; phylum Streptophyta; class Polypodiopsida; order Cyatheales; family Cibotiaceae; genus Cibotium; species Cibotium barometz. The sequence goes on from NC_141090.1 coordinate 24,603,119, forward strand.
AAGTATAACACCTCAGGGAATTTTCACAGCTTAATATTTCTCCTTTATTTTCTTTTTGCCCTCTTTTTCTTTACTCTTGTTCTACCAAGCCTAGGTGGTGTCAAGGACAACCAATTTTGTACCACCATCCCTTGCTTTCACCCTATTCTATTTTCATGGCTATTCACTTCAAATCCTCTTGTGTACATCAATAAAGGTGGTAGGAGCTTAAGCCTCTCTCATGAGATAAGCCTCTATATCCTCATCTCCTCATCCCAAAGCATTGAGTTGAACTCTAAAATGTGAGAGCAGTAGGCTTGACACTAACATTCAAAGAAGTAACAAAACTATCATACCTTAGTGTCAATACCCTTAGACAACAAATGGGAGTGAGATCTGTGAAGAGCATACTCATGCTGATTACCACCGTATGGTCACAAGGAATTTTGGTGAGAAACGTCTCTACTATTTGACCTTCATCAAGCTTCTTTTGTTGAAGCTCAATTTCTCATGAGATAAAAGGATAGGCTTGACCTTGAACTTCAAAAGAGGATACCTAATGACGTTTAGGTTTTGATCACTAACAAATGGTGGTGGGCAAGGTCAAGTAGAAAAGTGGGGAGGATGCTGGGAATTTGGAAGCATTTTAGATCTTTTAACATGGGTATGAGACAACAAGCTTTTTTGTGGAGCCTCAACTAGGAAGGCTTTTGCAAAATATTTGATGATTGATATAGGTTTTACAAAGTCTTTGACTGATGATATAGCATCGAAGTTTAATGTAGGCTTTGCATTCTTGACCAGATAGTTAAGTGGTTTAATAATCTTCCAAAAATTTTTATTTAGAAGGTCTGCTTCATCCATTGTTGGGGACAATCACAAGAGTTTGGCAAAGGCTTGATTGTATTCCTTAATGGTCTTACCTTCTTGGGCTAGCTCCATGGACTCATTCATTTTTTTTCTCATGAATATATCAGACATATTAAACGAACATTATTCACGTATAAACACATATTCAAATAATGTATAATGCAACTTAGATCATCAAAGATCTTACTTCACTATATTGTGGACCCTTGGCAGTGTGTGACATCTCTCTATCTAGAGTCTATACCTAAATTGCAAAGATCCTTGATGCCAAAGCACACTATGGGAAGATACCATCAATTTGTATCATTTAGTAATATTCTACATCTCTTTTACATTCAATTCTTTGTCTTAAAAAAAGATTACATCGTCTATGTAAGCATTGAACTTCTAATTTTCTTTCGTAAACATCATATATAAAGAGTGTTGGGTCACAAGTGCAAAATTGGTTTTATTTGAAATGTTTTAAATTGTTTTGAATCTAATATTTTTGCCTAGTAGAATATAGTCAAGAATGCTACGTTTATAGGTCACCAAATGGCTTGAAAATAAAGTCCGTTATAAAGCATGCAAAGATACTATGCAAACCATCTATATGGAGCTATCTGTTTACTTTTATCATAATCAAGTCAGAGGTTATGTATTATGGTCTGAGGAGTTAATTAATTCCATTTAAATTATGGATGGTGGTGGAATACAACTGTTCACAAGTGTAAGATGCTCCATTAGATCAATTGAAGGACCCAACATGTTGTGCATTATTTTAAGAAGAGAAAAAATATTAAGGAGGTTGGTTGGTTTTTTATCACAAGAAGGAGGGAAATTTTAGTGGTTCAATTCATGGAGTTTTGGTTGCAAAAAGTTAGGGTGCTCAACGAAGGACCGAAGCTAGATCACAAGGGGTGTAGATCTCAAGAACATCACTCAAGGAGTACAAGCCATGGGATCTCAAGGAGGAGCCATGCATGGACCAGCAGCAAAAGGAGGGATAGCAACACAACACCAAATAAGGAGGCGCCTAAGCTCATACATTAGGGATAGCCCCTATTAATTTCCTTACCCTAACTTAGATTTAAGGGAGGGTGGGGAGGGGAGAGAAGGGAAGGGAAACATGTGTTTATGTATTCTTTATGTGTTAATTATTTTAAAAAATAGACGAGGGTAGCATGGGAGAGAAGAATATCCATTTCTTTCCCATAATGGCCCCTATCCCATTTTTTAAAGCAAACTACATCACGGCTAAACCCATAGCTATTGCATGACACAGCTCCAACTACATGCCCTTAGCCACGTGTAAAGTTGCGTATATAGCCGTGCCTAAGATTTTTTTAATTTTAACTTTCCTTTATTACAACACCATTATGGATGCGGCTATGCCTATAGGATGGAGCTTATTCCTTGACCTTAGTCAAACATCTTGCATATCGCACATATTTTGCCCTTCATATATGTTCTCATTCTCAAATTGATAAGGCAATCAAAAAGAACTGAAAAGTGGTTTCTCTATGTAGTGCTTCATAGAAGAGGAAAATACCTGAGAATATAGATGAGCATGCTTCCATATTGTTCCCAAGTGTATGTTGTGCAATAGTAGAGGTCTAGAAGATTGCATGAATGATGTAGGTCATGTGGTTGCCACTCACACTAAGAGGACAATAGCTAAAAGTACAAATGATCATGCTTCCATATGTTCCCAAGTGTATGTTGTGCAATAGTAGAGGTCTAACAGATTGCAGGAATGATGTATCAAAAAGGTGTCACGTGGTTGCCACTCAAGTGTGAGTGAACTTTGAAGTTGCATTAATGATATTGCCATCCAAGTGTGAGTGAACTTTCAGGTTAATAATTATCCTTAACATTGAAATTCCAAGATGGATTTTTAGCATGAGTAATAATAGAAAGAAAGGGCCTAGGCATGTGGTTCAATCACAATGTAGATTCTTGCACCATGGTTTGCCCATATAATTAGGTGCCAAGGTTGAATACATGTGAGTACCCTCTAAAGGGGTATTCACAAGTTGAATAGAAAAAGGGTGTGATTTATTCATGAGAAATTTGCAGATAAGGGGTTTTACAAATAGGCCTTGAGCACATGTGATATATATAGTTTATACATATTGACCACCCCAAGCCCACAACTTTTAACTTTGTTTCCATGTTCTTGTGTTTTCCTTTAGTGAAATATGTGGAAGCTTGGAACAAAGGTTTAGACCCCCTCCCTAGAGGTTTTCTCATTTTTCATCTCAGATATGAGCTAGGCTAATGTTTGTTGATCATTTGCTATATACTTTTATGATTTCAAGTTTCTACGTGACAACAATTCAATTTGACCCTACAAAGCATTATGATGTATGAATTCAAGGGGAAGAAATGATGCGATTTACGTATTATCCTCACGTGATCCGCTCATCTCGAGTATCATACCCATGGTGGCTAACAAATGCATCATGAAAGCATTCTTCTAGCAAATTTATATCGTTGAAGGTTAGTTTGATGGAAGAGTCTCTTGTAGTTGCACTGACACCAACACCACCATCAAGAATGAAAGTAAAACATACTCTCCCTAATTTTAGAGCTAGAGTAGTGTTAAGCTCCTCACCTTCAAAGTATTGCCAAGCTTGTTGAAAGGTACATCCTTGAATAATAAATGGGTATTCAATTTTTCCTTTTCTCCCTCAAAATTTGAATCATTTTTTTCTTCAAAAGTTAGAATATTCCGAGTCTAACCAGTTTTTGATATTGTGCAAAACATGATGATCTCGTCCTAGGAATTCTGTTAGTGAAATAGTGATAGGGGAGGAAGGCATCCCTAAAAATTTGTTTTGATGTCTTCGTCTACAATCTACATACATTCTCATAGTAGTAGATATTATATCCAAGCTAATATTTAAAGATATTATATCCAAGCTAATATTTAAAGATAAAGAATTGGTTTTGTGACATAACTTGGCGGTCATGATATCTCTAACTGTCACTCTCTCAAGTGTTGATTCATTTATAGGTTTCAAAGGAATAGGTTCCATTAATGGTTTGGGATTTTCTTCCATGATCCATGGATGGAGATTTAGCTCATCTTGAGACCATACACCCTTTTTTTCTAAGTCATCAGGAGGGAGCTTTTCTAGCCGAGGAGTGAGTGTGAGAGACTCAAATATTTAGAGCAACAGGTTCAGGAGGTCCTTCAATATCATGTTGAACTTCTTGGTTCGAGGGATGATTATGTTTGTGGGCATGAGGGGGGCGTGGTGGGGGGGTGTGGGGGAGAAAGGGCAACACATAGGTGAGCAATTCGAATGGTACGAAATTGGAAAATTCCAATTCGTTTCATTAGTTTGGGAGTTTACAAGAGTTCATTTTAGTGCAGTAGAACATTTAAGATTTATTGCAATTAACACACATACACATATCTAGGTAATGAAATGACCACACTAAGAAGAGAGAGAGCAAGAGTTCTTTTGATACTATTGTGTAAGAAAAAGAATAGAGGTCGAGGCATCAAAAGCCATGTAAACATTGCATGATGTAGCACTTTCAGTGCTATATGGATTAAATCATAACAATTAAGATGGTGTGAATGTTTTTAATCCACTAGTCACGATACTTGGCAGTCCGCAAGATTTGATAAAAGTTGAGATTTCTCAAGTTTAGTGTCGAATTCTATTCCACACTTTTTAGTCTCCTTTACATTTAGTGGAGAAGCTTTGCCCTAGCTTATGTCTAGGTCAACCCTTTGTAGTTTTCCTCCATTTTTTCCCCTTTAGCCACAACCTCACCCGGGGGGGTCACTCATAAATATGTAAGGGTAGTATGTGGGTACAACAGAACACGTTTTTCAAATCCCTTTTTGGCACATTTTTTACATACATAAGAGTACCCTCTAAAGGGGGTATTCACAGGTTGAATAGAAAAAGGGTGTGATTTGTTCATGAGAAATTCATAGATAAGGGGTAAGGTCTTGAACGCACTTGATATATATAGCTTATAGATAGTGACCCCCCGAGGCCACAACTTCCAACTTTGTTTCCATGGTCTTGTGTTTCCAACATGTGGAAGCTTGGACCAAAGGTTCAGATCCCCCCTCCTTAGAGGTTTTCTCGTTTTCCATCTCAGATATGAGCTAGGCTAATGTTTCTTGATCATGTGCTATATACTTTTATAATTTCAAGTTTCTACGTGACAACAATTCAATTTGACCAAGCAAATCATTATGATGTACGACTTCAAGGAGAAGAATTGATGCGATTTACTTATTATCCTCATGTGATCCATTCACCTGGAGTATTGTATCCATGGTGGCTAACAAATGCAACATCAAAGCATTCTTCTAGCAAATTTATATCATCAAAGGTTAGTTTGATGCAACAGGTTCAAGAGGTGCTTCCATCTTCTATTAAACTTACTTGTTATAGGGACGATAATGTTTGTGGCCATAAGGGGAGCGCGATGGGGGGGAGAGAAAGCATAGTACATGGATGGGCAATGTGGATGATACATGAAATTGGAAAATTCCAATTTGTTTGACTAGTTTGGGAGTTTACGGCAGTTCATTTTAGTGCACTAGAATAGCTAAGATTTATTACAATCAACACACACACACATATCTAGGTAAGCAATGACCACACTAAGAAGTGAGAGAGAGAGAGAGAGAGAGAGAGAGAGAAAGAGAGAGTCCTTCTATCACTGATGTGTAAGAAAGAGACTGGCGACGACGATCGAGGGATGAAGCCATGTACTCCTTGCAATGTGTAGCGCTTGCGGTGCTATGAGGAATAAAGATAACAATTGAGAAGGTGGGAACTTTTATAAATCACTAGTCGTGCTACTTGGTAGTCCGCAAGATTTGATAAAAGGTCTATAAATGAAACTTACATTTTGCCCAAAAAAATGTCTTCATGTTGATTTATGTTGAGCATGTAAACATCACTATAATTCCAATGAGAGCTATGCACATGTTAGGAACGGCTAACAAACTAACTTAGCACTCAAAATGTTTTAGAATTCGAATGAGATTGTGTATGCTAAAGGGTCGAGGAGGAGTTGCAAAGTAATTAATGATGAGAAAAAAGGAACTGTGCGTGATGACGGTGGCTCTAAATCATTAACAATGAAGGCGCAATCATAGAGAGACAGATAAAGATAAAGAACGAGAAAGGCCGGTACTAAGGTAGATTAACAATGGCAAAAAAAAGAAAAAAAACTTCCATCTACAAGGCAAAATCAGATAGATAGATCATTGTTTGGTGATAAATTCGTGGCCACGGTTTCAAACGCGTCCTGGAGCCGGACCTGCAGGGAAGTGGCATTGTCCGTGGCCTGCAACAAGTGAGCATGATGGTAAGAAACCAATGAAACTATGAGAGAGAAATAACGTACGTCATATAAACAACAGGGCACTTACTGGGATCACGGGTGACGAGCTGTGCGATGCCGCCGAAGTCACACGCGAGGCCGAGGGGGCGCAAGCGGTTTTGCCAGAAGAGGTTCAAGGCGTAGGAGACGTGGCCGTAGAGGGTGTTCGGGGAGTAGCAAGAGCCGGCGGGATTTGAGATGGCGTAGCAAGCATTGTGATCGTGCAGCAGGGGGGCGCCCGGGCGCCCTTGGGGTGGATAGAAGGCCTGATCCTCGTTTTCAGGAGGGGGCAGCTGCCAGCACAAAACCTGCAGCAGGTGCTGCAGTACTTTCTGCGGTGCGCCGGGACGTGGCACGCACCACACCGCACCATGCCCATCGATATTGTCGGCTGCGCCCACTAGCTGCTGCTCATGCGCGGGGTCGCCATCTTCTGAGCCACCGCCCACAATTCAGAATTAGATCGCATAATTAGCTACGAGAGGTGCGAGCTAGCGTTAATATATAAGTTACCAGACTTGCAGGTACGTACCCGGCAGCGCTGGAGGAAAGGGGAGCTTCGTGCAGTAGCAGCGCCCGTTTCCGATGTGGAAGGGTAAACAGGCACAGTGCTGTTTTCCCCCGGTGCATTTGTCGCAGTTTGGCCACCAGTTGAGGTGCAGTCCATCCTGGAAGGGTTCCTCTTCTTCTGCGCCCGCCGCCTGCGCAGCGCCCACCACTAGCAGCACCACGTACACTAGAACGCACACGCCGTAAACGCTGCTGCTTCTTCTTGCACCCATTCTCGCTAGATTGAAGTTGGCCTTCAACTCGATGGCTTTTATAGTTTGTCATTCGCATAGCTGCCGAACCTTATACCAGCCGACTCTTATACCGATCAACATTTAGTCTTCAATCATTTGCTCACATGCTTGATTGCATATGCATCAAGACCTCACACCTTGGGTCTCGCCAAGCCCATCCCTCACACCTTTGATGTGCTATGGAGACTGGTACCATCATCCATGCTTGATTTTTTGCACGCTAAGACCCAGTCCTCTCCTTTTTGATCTATTGATTGGTCTTTTCTGTGGTGCATAGATGCTATAAAAGGTCGTCCCCCCACATAAATAAATAACAAAAAAATAAAAACAAGTTGCCAATGGCAAAGACTCCTTCTTCTAGTGGTTCAATACTTTGTTCACTCCATCTTGGACTAAGACAGGTTTTGCGCGCACACACAACTACACATACGTCGATGCATATTAATATAAACATAATATAAATATAGAGACATAAGTAGATTTTTCTTAAAGTGGTCCACGACATGTTACGTATGTGTAATTATTAAGTGTGCCTCAACAAGTGCACTATATTTGGCATACATGTTCACTAATGCTGTGGCAAATTGAGCATGAATCAATATACCCCAGTGAGGTCCTTCGAGTCCAAAATAATACATAAATTATTATTTGCTTTCGTTGCACTACCGTAGACTGTTAAATCAGAACGGTCACTACATTTGGGGAGGCCCCGATGTTGTGTTAAATTGAAGTGGTTCCCACTCTAGCAATAATAGCTTACAACTAGTGAAGTTAATAGTATCTAACGCATACATGGTGCATCCTAGACATCTGTTGCAAGCGCAAGATACAACATCCATCACATTAGAAATGGCCTCTTCTTTGGTTGAAAACAGTAGATTTTGAATTTGAAGTGATTTCTTGTTGACATCAATCAAATCACTTCCTTCAACAGAAACTTAAACCTTGTTAGGTGCAACGACTAATCTCTTTGGTTTACACACACACACACACACACACTTGAGTTTAATGTGGTAGAGAGAGAGAGGGAGTGAGCCTAAGAGAGAGAGACAGAGATAGAGAGAGATAATAGCAAGAGGGAGATGGAAGAGAAGAGTGAGGGTAAGAGAGATATAGAAATAGTGAGTGAGGGTGGAGAGAGAGAGAGAGAGGTTTTTTAGAAGAAGACACTTAAGCTGATACATTAGGGATAGCCCCTATTAATTTCCTAACCCCAACTTAGATTTAAGGGAGGATGGGGAGGTGAGAGGAGGGAAGGGAAGGGAAACACATGAATGATATAATGGGTGGTGGAATTGCAAGGCCTTGTCACTATTAGGTAGCCCTTGCTAGCCCTAGGAGAGCTACATACTCATAGAACCTTTGCTATGCCACCCACACCTTGAATGGTTTTCCCTATGCATAATAAAAAGCTCAAGAAAACCCTGCTCTAGGATGCAATGTTTTAAATTTTGATAATTAATTTAAAACTCATATTCATTTTCAAAGGAACTAGCAACATTTACCTTTAAATTCAAAACTCACATTTATTTTCAAAGGTTCTTAGTAGGTAGCCCTTGCTAGCCCTATGAGAGCTACATACTCATAGTACTTTTGCTATGCCACCCACACCTTGAACGGTTTTCCCTATCCATAATAAAAAGGTCAAGAAAACCCTACCCTAGGATGCAATGTTCTAAAGTTTGATAACAAATTCAAAACTTACATTCGTTTTCAAAGGAACTAGCATTAGTTACCTTTAAATCCTAAACTCACATTATAATCAAAGGTTAGCATTATTTACTTTTAAATTCATAACATTGGAATTTATTTCAAAGGTCTTAAAGAGCCCTTCAATAATCATTCCTCTCTCTCACTCTCACTCTCTCTCCCTCTTTGTCACTCTCTCTCCATCTCCCTCTGTCTTATTCACGCACTCTAACGATATTAAAAAAAATCTTCTTCTTCTTCTTCTCTCTCTCTCTCTCTCTCTCTCTCACACACACACACACACACACACATTCATGAGTGGGGAAAAATGGTTGGCTGATCAAGTTGAGAGTAAGTCTTTTGTTTGAATATTAGTTAGATTGATTCAGTTCCTTGGGATTGTTCCTATGATGTTTAAAGCATTCTTCTTCTTCTTCTTAAGCCAAGGAGCTTGACTTGACCATTTGTGTGCACAAAGTGGAAGGAAATGAAATCTCTCTCTCTCTCTCTCTCTCTCTCTCTAAAGCTCTCCACTAGCTTGACTTGACCATTTGTGTGTACAAAGTGAAAGGAAATGAAATCTCTCTCTCTCTCTCTCTCTATAAAGCTCTCCACTACTACATGCATGTAGATAGAAGCGAAGCATTAGCTTTGCGAGATAGAGGTGTGTAACTTTCAATAAGTGCATAGCCCTTCTGTATTTCCTTTTTTTATATGGTGCAATTCTTTGAAACATAGTAGTCATGACATGACACATCATATGCAATGCTTTAGGAGATATCTAATGCCAAATATGGTGCACTCGCAATATCCTTACGTATGTGTTTCACCCTACCCTTCATTACAAAGCTTAGGATTCGAGATGGGCTTGGTGCAGCTCCCTCAAGAGCTCACGCAATTGGGCTCATTGATCTAGCTATATCTCTCTGGCAAGCCGTGCTCTTTGTTCTACCAATGCAAGAATTTAGCGGACTATGGTTAACCTGAATGTAGGAGTAAACATTTCTTGAAAGTTAAAACCGTTAACTAACGTAAAACGTTTGGCGATTTCCAGCAACTTAGTTCACATTACCTTACACCTTAAAGCATGATCTACAAGGTCTCAAGTGTGGTTTTTTAGGATAGATTCATATTCTGTATTCATGGCAATTCACTTCAAATCCTCGTGTGTGCTTCAATAAAGGTGGTAGGCTCTTAAGCCTCTCTCATGAGACAAGGCTCTATATCCTCATCTCCTCATCCCAAAGCAATGAGTTGAACTCTCAAATCTGAGAGGAGTATCTAAGAGGAGTAGGCCTGACACCAACATTCAAAGAAGAAAAAAAACTATAATACTTTAGTGTCAATACCCTTAGACAACAAATGGCAGGCAAGATCTACAGAGAGCTTACTCATGCTGATTACAACCATATGCTAACAGAGAATTTTGGTGAGAAACGCCACTACTATTTCACCTTCATCAAGTTTCTTTTGTTGAAGCTCACTTTTTCATCAGAGAAAAGGATAGGCTTAGGGAAGGATGCTAGGAATTTGGAAGCATTTAAGATCTTTTAAAATGGGTATAAGACAAGAAGCTTTTTTGTGAAGCCTTAGTTCGGAAGGCTTTAAAAAATATTTGATGAATGATATAGCTTTTACAAAATCTCTGACCAATGATATAGCATTGGAGTTTAATGTGGGCTTTGCATTCTTTACTAGATAGTTAAGTGGTTTGATAATCTTCCAAAAAATTTGATTTCTAAGGTCTGCCTCATCCATTGGGTAGAATAAGAGGAGTTTGTCAAAGACTTGATTGTATTCCTTAATTAATGGTTTTAACTTCTTGGGCTAACTCCATGGACTCATTCATTTTTTTCTCATGAATATACCAGATGTATTAAACGGACATTATTCACGTATAAACAACTACTCGAGTAATGTATAATGCAACTTAGATCATCAAAGATCTTACTTCAGGACATTGTGGACCCATGGTAGTGGTTGACATCTCTCTATCTATAGTCTACCTAAATTGTGAAGCTCCTTCTGCCAAAGCACATTGTGGGAAGATGAGAACAATTTGTATCATTGAACAATATTCTCCATCTCTTTTGCATTCAATTATTTGTCTTAAAGAAAGATTCTATTGTCTATGTAAGCATTGAAGTTTTAACTTTCTTTCGTAAACATCATATATAAAGAGTGTTGGGTCACAAGTGCAAAATTGGTTTTATTTAAAAAAATTTAAATTGTTTGGAATCTAATATTTTGTGTAGTAGAATGTACTCAAGAATGCTAAGTTTATAGGTTGACCAAATGGCTTGAAAATGAAGTCCGTATAAAGCAAGCAAGCAAAGATACTATGCAAAGAACCCATAAGGAGGGATCTATTTACTTCTTATCACAATCAAGCTATTGGTTAAGTATTATGGTCCAGGGAGTTAATTAATTTCATTTAAATTCTAGATGGTGGTGGAATACAATTGTTCACACGTGTAAGATATTACATTGGATCAATTGAAGGACCCAATATGTTGTGCTTATTTGAAGAAGAGAAAACGTCATTAAGAAGGTTGGTTGGTTTTTGCTCACAAGGAGGAAAATTTTAGTGGTTCAATTCATGGAGTTTTTGTTGCAAAAAATTAGGGTTCTCAACCAAGGATTGAAGCTCGATCACAAGGGGTGTAGATCTCAAGAACATCATCACAACGAGTACAAGCCATGGGATCCCGAGGAGTAGCAACACATAGACCTGCAACAAAAGAAGGGATAGAAACACAACACCAAAGAAGGAGGTGCTTAAGCTTATACATTATGGATAGCCCCTACTAGTTTCCTTACCCCAACTTAGATTTAAGGGAGGGTGGGGTGGGGAGAGAAGGGAAGGGAAACATAGGAAGGATATAATGGGTGGTGCAATTGTAAGGCCTTGTCAATATTAGGTAGCCCTTGCTAGCCCTAGGAGAGCTACACACTCGTAGTAACTTTGCTACGATATGCAATGTTGTAGTATATATGTAATGCGAAAGCTGGTGCACTTGCAATAGCCTTATGTCCATGTTTCACCCTATCCTTCATTACAAAGCTCAAGATTTGAGATAGGCTTAGTCCAGTTCCCTCAAGACTACGGATGCAAGAATGGAGGGGATTATGGGTAACCTGAGTGTAGGAGAAAATGTTTACTAAAAGTCAAAACCTTTAACTTGTGTAAAAGGTTTGACGATGTGCAACCACTTAGTTCCAATTACCTTACGCGGTACTAATTATGGTTTTTTGAGATATAGTCATGTTCTATTTTCATGGCTGTTTACTTCAAATCCTCTTGTGTACGTCAGTAAAGGTGGTAGGAGCTTAAGCATCTCTCATGAGATAAGGCTATATATCCTCATCTCCTCATCCCAAAGCAATGAGTTGAACTCTAAAATGTGAGAGAAGTAGGCTTGACACTAAACAAAACTATCATACCTTAGTGTCAATACCCTTAGACAACAAATGGGAGTGAGATCTATGGAGACCATACTCATGCTGATTACCATCGTATGGTCACAAGGAATTTTGGTAAGAAACGTCTCTACTATTTGACCTTCATCAAGCTTCTTTTGTTGAAGCTCATTTTCTCATGAGATAAAAGGATAGGCTTGACCTTGAACTTCGAAAGAGGATACCTAATGATGTTTAGCTTTTGATCAATAACAAATGGTGGTGGGCAAGCTCAAGTAGAAAAGTGAGGGGAGGATGTTGGGAATTTTAGATCTTTTAACATGGGTATGAGACAACAAGATTTTTTGTGGAGCCTCAACTAGGAAGGCTTTTGCAAAATATTTGATGATTGATATAGGTTTTACAAAGTCTTTGACTGATGATATTGCATTGGAGTTTAATGTAGGCTTTGCATTCTTGACCAGATAGTTAAGTGGTTTAATAATCTTCCAAAAAATTTTATTTAGAAGGTCTGCTTCATCCATTGTTGGGGACAATCACAAGACTTTGGCAAAGGCTTGATTGTATTTCTTAATGGTCTTACCTTCTTGGGCTAGCTCCATGGACTCATTCATTTTTTTTCTCATGAATATATCAGACATATTAATGGTCTTACCTTCTTGGGCTAGCTCCATGGACTCATTCATTTTTTGTCTCATGAATATATCAGACATATTAAACGAACATTATTCACATATAAACACATATTCAAATAATGTATAATGCAACTTAGATCATCAAAGATCTTACTTCACTATATTGTGGACCCTTGGCAATGTGTGACATCTCTCTATCTAGAGTCTACACCTACATTGCAAAGCTCCTTGCCAAAGCACACTGTGGGAAGATGCCATCAATTTGTATCATTTAGTAATATTCTACATCTCTTTTGCATTCAATTCTTTGTCTTAAAAAAAGATTACATTGTCTATGTAAGCATTGAACTTCTAATTTTCTTTCGTAAACATCATATATAAAGAGTGTTAGGTCACAAGTGCAAAATTGGTTTTATTTGAAATGTTTTAAATTGTTTTGAATCTAATACATTTGAAATAAATTGTTTTCAATCTAATATTTAAAGATTACATGGTATATGTAAGCATTGAACTTCTAATTTTCTTTCCTAAACATCATATATAAAGAGTGTTGGGTCACAAGTGCAAAATTGGTTTTATTTGAAATGTTTTAAATTATTTTGAATCTAATATTTTTGCCTAGTAGAATATAGTCAAGAATGCTACGTTTATAGGTGACCAAATGGCTTGAAAATAAAGTCCGTATAAAGCATGAAAAGATACTATGCACACCATCTATATGGAGCTATCTATTTACTTTTATCATAATCAAGTTAGAGGTTATGTATTATGGTCCAAGGAGTTAATTAATTCCATTTAAATTGTGGATGGTGGTGGAATACAATTGTTCACAAGTGTAAGATGCTCCATTGGATCAATTGAAGGACCCAACATGTTGTGCATTATTTTAAGAGAAGAGAAAAAATATTAAGGAGGTTGGTTGGTTTTTTATCACAAGGAGGGAAATTTTAGTGGTTCAATTCATGGCGTTTGGGTTGCAAAAAGTTAGGGGGCTCAACGAAGGACCGAAGCTCGATCACAAGGGGTGTAGATCTCAAGAACATCATCTCAAGGAGTACAAGCCATGGGATCTCTAGGAGGAGCCATGCATCAATCTGCAACAAAAGGAGGGATAGCAACACAACACCAAATAAGGAGGCGCTTAAGCTCATACATTAGGGATTGCCCCTATTTATTTTCTTACCCTAATTTAGATTCAAGGGAGGGTGGGGAGGGGAGAGAAGGGAAGGGATTTAAAGGGTCGGCTACTATTTTTTCCTTTAACTTTGTTTAATTCTATGGTCAATCATTCAATAAGCTGAGCCTGCTTGGCCAACCTTTGTTGAACTGCATTATTATCATCCATCTTTCAAGCAAATCAAGGATGCAACTGCTCTAATACCACTTGTGAGGCTTCGGCTCAATAATCACAATATAAATCAAGAAAATAGAATTTTGCATAAATTTTTAAGGCAGAAAGAGAACAATTCTGTATATAATCAAGAAATCTTACAACAATCTTATATGAAGCATTCTTGGAGAAAAGAGCTCGAACCACCCGCTCACCCTCGAGCTATCTCACTCCCTCTCACTTTCATGAAAAACTCGCACACGCACTCTCACTTGCACTCTCAATCTCTTCTTTGATTTTTTTGTGTATTCCCCTTCTTCACGTTCAAAGACAAAAGTAGCCCTTTCTAGAGCTTTCTCGATCCATGTGCCATATTTTTGGTGGCGAGGTCGCCCTTTTTGGAAAAAAGCGTGTTTGGGAAGCTTCTTCACACACGGTCATCATTCCCATGAGATTACATTTTTTTAAACACTAAGAAAACAAACCTTTTCCATGGTGCGCCATTAAGATTGCAAGAATGATGTATCAAAAAGGTGTCACGTGGTTGCCACTAAGTGTGAGTAAACTTTGAAGTTGCATTAATGATATTGCCATCCAAGTGTGAGTGGACTTTCAAGTTGATAATTATCCTTAACATTAATGATATTGCCATCCAAGTGTGAGTGAACTTTCAAGTTGATAATTATCCTTAACATTTAAATTCCAAGATAGCTTTTTAGCACGAGTAATAATCGAAAGAAAGAACCTAGGCATGCTGTTCAATGCTTGCACCATGGTTTGCCCATATAATTAGGTGCCAAGGTTGAAATCTCGTAAACATGAGTTTCTTGAAAATGTTGAATCAAGGTAGATGTTTGGACATAGGTTTATATTTAGGTGTCAAGGTTGTAATCTAGTGAACATGACTTTTCGTCTGAAAATGAATGCATTGAGTGTGGTGGAATCTATTGCTTGACATTGTACATAAACTAAGTGCTATATGAGTGCACATGTTTTCTTGTGCCGCTCACCTTCCAAGTGGCGATATTGGAACACCTGCCGCCTACTGGAGTCTCTGGAACGTCCGCTTTCTACAGTGCGCTCTCTCTGTCTCTGTGTGAGCTCTGCCAAAGCCTACATATGGCCACGCGATAGCATAGGTCTCAAGGCCATCGTGTGTGCGATAATATTCAATCCTCCCGCAGCAGCATAGTTGTGTGTGTCCAATAACATTCAATCCTCCGCAGCAGCGTCAGCATGGCCATGTTCTCCTATGCCTTGCTCATGTGCGCAGCAGCGTTAGCGTTGGTGGTGCCCCCAGATGGCGGGCGCTAGCGACCCGGAGCTAACCACGGACTTCTCAGTGCCCACGGGGATGAACGCTAGCATGTTGGATGGCAACTTCTTCACCTTCACGGGCTTCCGTGGGGGGCCCAACGCGGCAGCCGGCGCCTTCAAGCCCATCAAGGCCTTCGCGGACGCCTTCCCGGCACTGACCGGCCTGGGCATCTCCGCCGCTCTCTTGGAGTTCCAGCCGGGGTCCCAAAACACCCCCCACACCCACCCGCGCGCCACTGAACTCTTCTACGTAGTCGATGGCAGCATCATGGTGGGCCTGGTCGACAGCGCCGGTCACTTCTTCAATCAGACGCTTCAAAAGGGCGACCTTTTCGTATTTCCCAAGGGGCTCGTGCACTTCCAGGTGAACCCCAGCTCTTACAGCAAGGCCTTCGCCTTGGCCTCATTCAGCAGCTCCAACCCTGGCACCGTCTCCCTCCCCGCCACTCTCTTCGGCTCCGGCATCCCTTCCGCCGTCCTCTCCCAGGCCTTCAAGGTCTCTACCGACACCGTCGCCCAGCTTCAGGCTCCCTTCGCCACCAAGAGCTGAACTGTTCGAAAGAACTAGCCGGAGCTATAATGACTTAACTAGTCCAGACAATATTTTTGTGACACACACCATAAAACAAATGTCAGTCATCCTCACAAATGGATGCCCACTAATTATCATTTGCATAATTATTAAATGAATGCCAAATGCCTTCAAAAGTGCCATGTATTTTTCTACTCCCTTGGTGAGCTCTCAACTTTGGGGGCTTTAGTAACTAGCGTTAGTCCACACAAAAATGGTGTGCCATGCATTTTTCTACTCCCTTGGTGAGCTCTCAACTTTGGGGGCTTTAATTATTAGGGTTAGCACACACAAAAATGGTGTCCAATCAAAAGAATTTTTAAGTTTTATTTTGATGAATTGTAGATTTCCATGCAATCTTCAGAAGCTTTTCGGCACCTCTCTCTACTCTACATGTCAAGCGCTTTCAAATTTCATGACAAGTTCATTAGCAAGGCTAAAGTCAAAGCATCACATCTATGCCCACACTAGATTCTCATTAAGAAAATCTGGATTAAGGGAAAAGGGTTTTGTGGAACCAATCTCGAACTGGGAATTTTAAAATCATAATTTTTTTAACAAACACTTAAAACACATAAAAAATTATAAAACAACAATGTCATGGTTTTTATTGCTTTCAAAGTATATACAAAGGAGCTTGGCTTGAGCATTTGTGTGCACAAAGTGGAACGAAATAAAATCTCTCTCGCTCTAAATCTCTCCACCCGTTAATGCATGTAGATAGAATTGGAGCATAAGCCTTGCAAGATAGAGGTGTTTCCCTTTCAATATGTAGATAGTCCTTCTGTATTTGCTTTTTTTTAAATGGTGCAATTCTTTGAAACATAGTAGTCATGACATTACACATGATATGCAATGCTTTAGTAGATATCTAACGCCAAAGATGGTGCACTCTTAATAGGCTTACGTCCATGTTTTACCCTACCCTTCATTACAAAGCTTAAGATTCGATATGAGCTGGGTGCAACTCCCTCAAGAGCTTAGGAGATTGGGCTCATTGATATGGCTATATCATTCTAGCAAGCCATCCCCTTTGTGCTACCAATGCAAGAATTTAGCAAATTATGGTTAACTTGAATGTGGGAGGAAAAGTTTCTTGAAATTTAAAACCTTTAACTTTTGCAAAACATTT
The DNA here is from genome assembly GCF_041138505.1 of Cibotium barometz. Taxonomy (NCBI): domain Eukaryota; kingdom Viridiplantae; phylum Streptophyta; class Polypodiopsida; order Cyatheales; family Cibotiaceae; genus Cibotium; species Cibotium barometz. The sequence goes on from NC_141090.1 coordinate 24,620,211, forward strand.
GGCGATGTTCAACGACTTAGATCCAATTACCTTACCCCTTAGAGGATGATCTACAAGGTCCCAAGTGTGGTTTTTTAGGATGTAGTCATATTTTGTTTTCATGGCAATTCACTTTAAATCCTCTTTTGTGCTTTAATAAAGGTGGTAGGCTCTCAAACCTCTCAAACTATCATACTTTAGTGCCAATACCCTTAGACAAAAAATGGCGAGGGAGATTCGCAGAGAGCATACTCATGCTGATTACAACCACATGGTAACATAGAATTTTATTGAGAAATGCCTCTACTATTTTCCCCTTATCAAGTTTCTTTTGTTAAAGCTCACCTTTTCATGAGATAAAAGGATAGGCTTGACCTTGAACTTCCAAAGCGGATACCTAAGGACATTTAGCTTTTGATCAATAGCAAAGGGCAGTGGGAAACGTTAAGTAGAAAAGTGAGGGGAGGATGCTAGGAATTTGAAAGCATTTTAGATCTTTTAACATCAATATAAGACAATAACATTTTTGTGGAGCCTCAGCTAGAAAGGCTTTTGCAAAATATTTGATGATCGATATAGCTTTTACAAAATTTGTGACTAATGATATAGCATTGGAAGTTATTGTAGGCTGTGAGATCCATGTTCCCACCGCGCAACGGATTCGGGGTACTAGCAGCGGAATTAGCACATCTTGCGCAGGGCAGGATCCCACACTCGGGGCCTCGTCCCCGGATATCCGGACAAGAGACTAATCCGTCAATTTTTCCAAAACCGAACTTGGAAAAATTTCCCTTACCCGGAAAGCATCGGCGATTCCACCAGGATAACTTTTACTCTAATGAAGTCAAGACCATTTCTAATCAAGCTGATCCGACTGCATCTATAAAGATACTTGGTCAGATCAAGGAAGAAACTTGCACTTGGATCATTTGGGATCAACGCTTTTTTTCCCATCAAGAGGCACAGCCGATGATTCCTATCCATAGAACAATTACTATCCGAGATTTACTTTATCTATCGTAGTAACAGAAATTGAGTCTCGATTTACGGATCCATCAGTCCAGCCTAACCCCATCCAATCCCATGGGTTAGTCAACCACCGAACCACTGTAGTGATGGGGTCCAATTTAGAATTTGATTTTTTTGTCCCGGGTACCAGGGAAAAGAGTTCCCAGGCCCCCTAGCCGGATGTTCATGCAAAAATAAAACTAGTCACACCACTCACACACCCAATATGAAATTGCCTTTTCACAGATTCAACCAGTTTTAAAACAATCCTTTAATGAAACCATAGTATCACTGATCACAATCTTCCAAATTATCCGGTTGATTCTTAATTTCCTATCATTCCTTCATCAGAGTATCTATGGCATCATTGGCAACCAGAACGCTCACCACCTGTCCACTCAGGGGCCTTTTCAATAGTTCCTAGCCCATAATACTCGGCAATATATTCACTAATAAAAAATCAAGATGGAATCTCGTTGAAGATCAGCAAGATCAACCAACAGATCCATATAAAGAGCCATGGACTCATCCAATGAAGACCAGCAAGGTCAATCAACCAGATCCATGCCCGGTTTTAGAAAACAACTCTTACTCCTTGTTCCAATATCTTCCTCGACGCACGCGTGGGTATCCTAGGCGACCCAGAGCCCGAGCACCGTATGGTCAGCACCCTCTAGGATCCTTCGCACGTGACCTAGCGCTTCACGCATAGGCCGCTTCCTTGGTCCCTCATCCACCGTACCGGAAGCTCACCATTTTAATCGAACCGAGGCTCGTCAAGACCTCGGCGGACTTTGCTACGCGAGATGTCCTCCATTGAATCTCCATCAGCAGTTGCAACTTTATTAGTTAGGTCTCCACGACCTTAATCACAAGACGGTCAAAATGCTTCCCTAGCATTCTTGACATAAAACAGCCATTTGCAAACAGCATTTACAAACAGTTTACAAATACAGTTTCTATATTAACTCTCATTTTTCCACATTAACCCAATCTACATGTACATTTACATCCATACATCCACATTTATATGCATACATTCACATCTACATGCATACATCCACATCCACATTCATACATCCACATCTACATGCTCATTCATGCATCCTCATCCATACATCCACATCTACATGCACATTCACATCCATACATCCACATCTATATGCATACATCCACATCTCCATGCATACATCCACATCCACATTCACATTCACATCCATACATCTACATCTACATGCATACATCCACCTCCACATTCACATCCACATCTATACATCTACATCTACATTCCCATTCACATCCATACATCTACATCTACATGCATACATCCACATCTCCATGCATACATCCACATCCACATTCACATTCACATCCATACATCTACATCTACATGCATACATCCACCTCCACATTCACATCTACATCTACATTCCCATTCACATCCATACATCTACATCTACATGCATACATCCACCTCCACATTCACATCCACATCTATACATTCACCTCCACATTTACATCCATACATCTACATCTACATGCATACATCCACCTCCACATTCACATCCACATCTATACATCTACATCTACATGCATACATCCACATCTTCATGCATACATCCACATCCTCATTCACTTTCACATCCATACATCTATATCTACATGCATACATCCACCTCCACATTCACATTCACATCCACATCTATACATCTACATCTACATTCCCATTCACATCCATACGTCTACATCTACATGCATACATCCACCTCCACATTCACATCCACATCTATACATCTATATCTACATGCATACATCCACATCTCCATGCATACATCCACATCCTCATTCACATTCACATCCATACATCTACATCTACATGCATACATCCACCTCCACATTCACATCCACATCTATACATCTACATCTACATGCATACATCCACCTCCACATTCACATTCACATCCACATCTATACATCTACATCTACATGCATACATCCACATCTCTATGCATACATCCACATCCTCATTCACATTCACATCCATACATCGACATCTACATGCATACATCCACCTCCACATTCACATCCACATCTATACATCTACATCTACATTTTCATTCACATCCATACATCTACATCTACATGCATACATCCACCTCCACATTCACATCCACATATATACATCTACATCTACATGCATACATCCACATCTCCATGATTACAATAAAATTCTTTTAATTAATCTAGGATGATAATTCCTAGAATATGGTAGGAAGTCCTCTTTTCATGCTTTGAATGAAATTATTTTATGTGTAATTTTTTTTTAAAAATTACCATAGCTCCGCTGCTATGACTGATAAATCTCAATTATCTTAAAAGATAAAGCTTATCATCAAGGAAATGGTTAGAATGATCCCTAATTGGATCATTAATCCATAATAGATTGAATCATCAATATTCATGAAATATATAATCTAAAAGCATAGGGAAAGCCATTAATTTGGTCTTAAGCATAGATTAATCTTGGATTAAGGAAAATAGGTCATGAGTATGACCATTTCTTGAGTGAGAGGGAGATATTAGTATGACCATTTCTTGAGTGAGAGGGAGATATTACATAAAAACCATTAGAATTAAGCATAAATGGAAATTTATGTAATTCTTTACTAACATTCATTAATTACTTCTATAGCATTATCATTCATCAATTAACTTCAATAGCATTCATCAATTTATGTAATTCTTTACTACCATTCATCAATTAACTTCAATAGCATTCAAAAACCATTCCAATTAAGCTTCTCAAGCTTGAGAGGGGTTGAGAAGAGAGAAACATTGAGAGATTATAGAAAAGCTCAAAATTCACCACTTACCATCCAAATTGCTTGATTCTTTGTTCATGGTAGAGGCCCCCAACCAATCAATTGGTTTAGTATGTTGATGGAGCCACCAATGGGGATTGAAGAAAGAGGGAAGCTCCAATTTCTCACAAATTGGAGAGAATTTTAGAGAATAGTAAAAATTAGTATTATTTCAGCATAGTTCTAGTATAGTAAAATTCTCCTCCTTCCCTTCTTTTTTTTTTTCAAAGGACTCATGTTCTATTTATAGGAGAGGGAGGCTCTAACCAAGACCAACTGATTTCTAGAATTTTTCAAATTTCAGTTTGGTTGAATTTGTACTAGGTTTGGACCTAGTTTGGTTCCTTTTTGATTCGGTTTGGTTCCTTTTTTATTTGGTTTGGTTCAAGAGAGAGGAGAGATAAAAATATCACATTATTTTTGAGTTTAAAACTCATTCAAGCATGTGAAATATGCACCTCCTTTAATGGACTCCCCTCCTTACATATGTGTCAAAATGGAATGATTATACCCAAAATATCTCATATTTTTAATATTGCTCATAGTTTTTTTTACTAATAAACCTTGTACATTTTCAACTCTTCATCTTATGTGAGCATTTACTTAATTTTGGATACCCAAAATATCTCATATTTTTAATATTGCTCATAGTTTTTTACTAATAAACTGTGTACATAGTCAACTCTTCATCTTATGTGAGCATTTACTCATTTTTGGGTATCTTATTTTACAAAATTGGATTTATCTCCTTCCCACATGGATTGATCCTATTGGCTCATAGGAACCTTAATTGGACCATAATCCAAAGATTTCTGAAAATCTAGACCCTTAGACTAAGGTTCTTTATACCCATTTCCAATTAATTCCAATTGCACATTGGAAAGTTCTTTTTGAATTTCTGTTTCAGGGGAACTTATTTTAATAAGATGAAATAAATTTTTATCCAAAAATGTTAAAAATCTGAGTATTCTCTCTCTAGAATATTTTCTCTCTCTAGGTTAAAATAGTTAGAAACAAGGTCTTTTATATTTCTAAGGAGGGATTGATTACAGGGAAAGATGCTGGACATTTTGAGGGGCTGGGGAGGAATCTTACATTCTCTCCCACTTGAAAAACGCGAGATGCCCTCATCTCGCAAACTGATGGTAATTTTGCAAGATGCACTGAGAGAAAATTTAATTAAGATTAACCACCAAGAGAAGTCTCAAAGAGAGCAAGACTCAAGACAAGAACAAAGATTTCAACTTTATTCACTCTTGGAACATATACAGTAAAGATAGAAGAACTTTTTACAATTCTGTAAGCCCGTCCATCATATGGTCACAAAAGCAGCACTCACAAGCTGCACACGTATAAGGTAACTCATCTATGGGAATAATTTGGCTGGATATTGCAGCACCTACCTCAGTGGTATGAGGTGATCTAACAAAAGGACCTCTAAGAGGCAAGCCAAAAACGGGATAAAGGCATATCTTCTGGTGAGGAAGAAAGCACGCTAGTAAGAAGACCCGCTTAGAAAATCCACCATGCCTTGATCTCATCACGCAGTAGTATCGGGGACCCAAACCCAAGGCTTCAATAACCATATCCAAGCGGATATTGTTACGAAAGTTTTGTCGTCCCCCACGGTGTTACCCTAGTTATATCTCGACACGTCCGCCATTTGGTCTGAGCTACAGAAGTTCCCAAGTGAGGAAAAAGTGAGCGTTCATACAGTTCTATAAAATCCTTCTTCACAGACTCGTTTGCGTCTTGAAGGTGAGAAATCATCATGGATAAAACCAATTCCTGCTGTCAAGCCATGAAGGAGATTAAAAAAGAAAGGGAATCGATGGAAGTAAGATTACTGTGAGCGACAAGTAAAAGTTATGACTTTATATAAAGGAAGGAGCTAGCGTAACCTAGAAGCCAACGGTATCTTGCCACTGAAGTTTTACCGTCTTTCCATGATTTGGGTTTGGCACATATTTCTATAGAAGGCTTACATGAATTACATTATGAACTTTGAGATGAGGAGGTAAAAGAAGCTCGTAAGCTAAGTTACTTACTTTCTTTGAATTCAGATAAGGCTCACAATATCTGGGGGATAACTTCTTATACTCCCCAAGAGATAAATAACTTCTTTTAGGCCGTACTCGAATGAAGACCAAAACCTTGGTATCCAAAACACCGATTTTTACTTCTGAACTCATTGTTCTGAATCCTTAAAACAGGTGGGACTCCTGAGAAGTATTCTAGGGAAAGGGTCTTCCTTTTTTTAAAGAGAATCTTTCTTTTATTTTAGAGAGGGAATAATTATAAGATCAAAAAGAGAGATTCTTACTCCTGTATACCTCGAAGGCTAGGGAGGAATCTTACATTCTACCCCACTTAAAAAAGTGCGAGATGTCCTCATCTCGCAAGGTAGAGGACAACTCTTTTTCTTAAGATCCAATTTTATTCTATGGTTTCTTATATTCTGGTCAACCCAACAGAGTATTGGGATAAATATCCCTTATATAGAACTCATCATTAAATAATAATTCATTTAGATCATATCATTCGTATCTTTAACATGATAATGGTCCATTAGACCGAAAAATTTCCTTCTGAACATTCCTCCACGGGAATTTCAGTCAAGTAAGTTCTCAATTTGTCATCCCTTAACTTGATCTACCGGTCAAGTGTTAACAGTAACAATTTGACAGCACAACCCACTAATCTCATAGTGATTTGTTGAAATCATTATCATCATTCTAGTTATGAATATCATCACAGGGACTCGTCCCATTCATCCTCATTGTGGTTTCGCTTAGGTTATTATATTTCAACTAACTTTTAAAAATCATCATTTTTCAATCAGAATCCAAATCAATTCATCAATTCTCAAACAGAATTAAAAATCATATCAACCACATTCAAAATCATCATCTGGATAGCATTAACGCTTATAATTTCAAGTCTTAGATTTACTCGTATATACTGTCAGTAAAGAACTGCAGTTATACTCTCAGTATATACGGGTAGTCACGGCCCTTGGAATTATAAGGTAAATACCATCATGTCTAGGCCTCAAGCAAGTCAAGGATTCTATATAATTGCGATACTTCCATCTGAAGACCCAATTATAAGGTAAATACCATCACGTCTAGGCCTCAAGCAAGTCAAGGATTCTATATAATTGTGATACTTCCATCTGAAGACCCAATTACCAAATTACGAATTTCAGTTTGAATATCAAATTGTATGACTTATATCACACAATTACAACCTTTTTGTGTTTCTTGATAAATTTTTGACATATTTGTCTTCTCAGCTGATCTTATTAAATCGCTTTGATACCAACTGTGAGATCCCTGTTCCCACTGCGCAATGGATTCGGGGTACTAGCAGCGGAAGTAGAACATCTTGCGTGGGGTAGGGTCCCACACTCGGGGCCTCGTCCACGGATATCCAGACAAGAGACTAATCCGTCGGTTTTTCTAAAACCGAACTCGGAAAAACTTCCCTTACCCGGAAAGCACGGGTGATTCCACCAGGATAACTTTTACTCTAACGAAGTCAAGACCATTTCTAATTAAGCTGATCCGACTGCATCTATAAAGATACTTGGTCAGATCAAGAAAGAAACTTACACTTGGATCATTTGGGATCAACGCTTTTTTCCCCATCAAGAGGCACAGCTGTTGATTCCTATCCATAGAACAATTACTATCCGGGATTTACTTTATCTATCGTAGTAACAAAAATTGAGTCTCGATTTACGGATCCATCAGTCCAGCCTAACCCCATCCAATCCCATGGGTTAGCCAACCACCCAACCACTGTAGTGATGGGGTCCAATTTAGAATTTGATTTTTTTGTCCTGGGTACCAGGGAAAAGAGTTCCCAGGCCCCCTAGCCGGATGTTCATGCAAAAATAAAACTAGTCACACCACTCACACACCCAATATGAAATTGCCTTTTCACAGATTCAACCAGTTTTAAAACAATCCTTTAATGAAACCATAGTATCACTGATCACAATCTTCCAAATTATCTGGTTGATTCTTAATTTCCCATCATTCCTTCATCAGAGTATCTATGGCATCGTTGGCAACTAGAACGCTCACCACCTGTCCACTCAGGGGCCTTTTCAATAGTTCCTAGTCCATAATAATCGGCAATATAATCACTTATAAAAAATCAAGATGGACTCTCGTTGAAGATCAGCAAGATCAACCAATAGATCCATATAAAGAGCCATGGACTCATCCATTGAAGACCAGCAAGGTCAATCAACCAGATCCATGCCCGGTTTCAGAAAACAACTCTTACTCCTTGTTCCAATATCTTCCTCGACGCATGCGTGGGTATCCTAGGTGACCCAGAGCCTGAGCACCGTATGGTCAGCACCCTCTAGGATCCTTCGTCGCTCGCAGGTGACCTAGCGCTTCAATTATAGGCCGCTTCCTTGGTCCCTCATCCACCGTACCGGAAGCTCACCATTTTAATCGAACTGAGGCTGGTCAAGACCTCGGTCGACTTTGCTACGCGAGACGTCCTCCATTGACTCTCCATCAGCAGTTGCAACTTTATCAGTTAGGTCTCCACGACCTTAATCACAAGACGGTCAAAATATACATACATCCACCTCCACATTCACATCCACATCTATACATCTACATCTACATGCATACATCCACATCTCCATGATTACAATAAAATTCTTTTAATTAATCTAGGATGATAATTCCTAGAATATGGTAGGAAGTCCTCTTTTCATGCTTTGAATGAAATTATTTTATGTGTAATTTTTATAAAAATTTTACCATAGCTCCACTGCTATGACTGATTAATCTCAATTATCTTAAGAGATAAAACTTATCATTAAGAGAATGATTAGAATGATCCCTAATTGGATCATTAACCCATAATGAATCATCAACATTCATGAAATATATAATCTAAAAGCATAGGAAAATCCATTAATTTGATCTTAAGCATAGATTAATCTTGGATTAAGGAAAAGCTTTATGAAAAGCTTCATTTGGATTAAGAATAGGTCATGAGTATGACCATTTCTTGAGTGAGAGGGAGATATTACTTAAAAACCATTAGAATTAAGCATAAATGGAAATTTATGTAATTCTTTACTAACATTCATTAATTACTTCTATAGCATTATCATTCATTAATTAACTTCAATAGCATTACTTCTATAGCATTATCATTCATCAATTAACTTCAATAGCATTCATCAATTTATGTAATTCTTTGCTACCATTCATCAATTAACTTCAATAGCATTCAAAAACCATTCCAATTAAGCTTCTCAAGCTTGAGAGGGGTTGAGAAGAGAGAAACATTGAGAGATTATAGAAAAGCTCAAAATTCACCACTTACCTTACAAATTGCTTGATTCTTTGTTCATGGTAGAGTCCCCCAACCAATCAATTGGTTTAGTATGTTGATGGAGCCACCAATGGAGATTGAAGAAAGAGGGAAGCTCCAATTTCTTACAAATTGGAGAGAATTTTAGAGAATAGTAAAAATTAGTATTATTTCAGCATAGTTCTAGTATAGTAAAATTCTCCTCCTTCTCTTCTTTTTTTTTCAAAGGACTCATATTCTATTTATAGGAGAGGGAGGCTCTAACCAAGACCAACTGATTTCTAGAATTTTCCAAATTTCAGTTTGGTTGAATTTGGACTAGGTTTGGACCTAGTTTGGTTCCTTTTTTATTCAATTTGGTTCTTTTTTTATTTGGTTTGGTTCAAGAGAGAGGAGAGATAAAAATATCACATTATTTTTGAGTTTAAAACTCATTCAAGCATGTGAAATATGCACCTCCTTTAATGGACTCCCCTTCCTTGCATATGTGTCAAAATGGAATGATTATACCCAAAATATCTCATATTTTTAATATTGCTCATAGTTTTTTTTACTAATAAACCTTGTACATTTTCAACTCTTCATCTTATGTGAGCATTTACTCAATTTTGGATACCAAAAATATCTAATATTTTTAATATTACTCATAGTTTTTTACTAATAAACTGTGTACATAGTCAACTCTTCATCTTATGTGAGCATTTACTCATTTTTGGGTATCTTCTTTTACAGAATTGGATTTATCTCCTTCCCACACATGGATTGATCCTATTGGCTCAGAGGAACCTTAATTGGACCATAATCCAAAGATTTCTGAAAATCTAGACCCTTAGACTAAGGTTCTTTATACCCATTTCCAATTAATTCCAATTGCACATTGGAAAGTTCCTTTTGAATTTCTGTTTTAGGGGAACTTATTTTAATAAGATGAAATAAATTTTTATCTAAAAATGTTAAAAATCTGAATATTCTCTCTCTAGAATATTTTCTCTCTCTAGGTTAAAATAGTTAGAAACAAGGTCTTTTATATTTCTAAGGAGGGATTGATTACAGGGAAGATGCTGGACATTTTGAGGGGCTGGGGAGGAATCTTACATAGGCTTTGCATTCTTGACCAGATAGTTAAGTGTTTTAATAATATTCTAAAATTTTTTATTTATAATGTTTACCTCATCCATTGTTGGGGACAAAGACTTGATTTTATTTCTTAATGGTCTTACCTTCTTGGGCTAACGCCATGGACTCATTATTTTTTTTTCTCATGAATATATAAGATTTATTAAACTGACATTATTCACATATAAACAAATACTTGAATAATGAATAATGCAATTTAGATCATCAAAGATCCTACTTCACTACTCTCTGGACCCTTTGTAGTGTGTGACATATCTCTATCTAGAGTCCACCTAAATTGTGAATCTACTTGCCAAAGCACACTGTAGGAATTTGCCATCAATTTGTATCATTTAGTAATATTCACCATCTCTTTTGAATTCAATTCTTTGTCTGAAAATAAGATTCTCTCATCTATGTAAGCATTGAAGTTTTAATTTTCTTTCGTAAACATCATATATAAAGAGTACTAAGTCACAAGTGCAAAATTGGTTTTATTTGCAAAAATTTAAATTGTTTTGAATCTAATATTTTTGCCTACTATAATGTACTCAAGAATGCTAAGTTTATAGGTGACCAAATGGCTTGAAAATAAAGACTGTACAAAGCAATCAAAGATACTATTCAAAGAACCTATAAGGAGGGATCTATTTACTTGTTATCACAATCAAGCTAGAGGTTAGGTAGTATGGTCCAAGGAGTTAATTAATTCCATTTAAATTATGAATGATGATGGAATACAATTTTTCACAATTCTAAGATGCTATGTTGGATCAACCCCCAGAAAACATCATTAAAGAGGTTGGTTGGTTGGTTTTTGCTCAAGGAGGGAAATTTTAGTGATCCAATTCATGGAGTTTTTTTTTAACAAAATGTTAGGATGCTCAACTAAGGATTGAAGCTCGATCACAAGTGATGTAGATGTCAAGAAGTACAAGCCATATGATTGCAAGAAGTAGCAACGAATAGACCTGCAACAAAAGGAGGGATAACAACACAACACAAAAAAAGGAGGAGCTTAAGCTCATAAAATAGGGATAGCTGTTAACCCAATTCTAGGGTTAACAAGATCAACTACCATTATCTTATATCAAGGAGTCATGTTAGATACACCAAAGGGTCATACATTCAAGATATGAAGCAATAGTGTCCAAAGCTACAACTCAGACGGGCACCCGTAATGGTATGACGGAGTATTTATGGCGATTAGCACTTCAAGTGCGTGTGGTAGCAAGTAAGGTTGACGTCCTAAATGATGTACTTTATTGATATATTATGAGAGTAGTCATTGTAATAGCGTTAGGCCTCTTATGAGCCTAAAGTACACGGCCGGCCATAGTTTAAGTGAGTGTGAACACTTATGGCCATTTATATAAGTGAATATCTCTCATAATACAATATACTCTCCCATTGTGCAATTGAGTCTTGCTCTTGCTAATATATCTCCCTAATTCATGCTAGTGAGTGTGTGTGAGTGAAGTGAGGTGAGAGGAGGGACGAGTACCCGTAGGGTAACGCGATGGTGTGACAACACTCGTGGGAGTTTCTTCGCATACTCAAGACGGTCTTCCTTCTCTTTCTCTTCCTTAATCTCATTGGCAAAGATTAAGAATGGCTCACACCCTTGCATAACCCCTCTCAAAAGTTTCATGGTTGAAACTAGAAAGGCCCCACTATTCCTCTCTTCCCCCTGAATAACTTGGGTTTCTTCCTTCTCACTAGCAAAACTCACAATCCCATCTGCACAATTAATGAGAGCTTTTTTGGAGACTAATCAATCCATCCCAATTACTGCATCACACTTACCTATCTCAATGGCATAGAAGTCTCCCTTACACTTCCTTCCCGATAAGGTGAAAGATAAGTTTTCCAAGAACCCTTAGGTGTAGTAAGTATTCCCATTGGAAAGTTGTACAGGGCTGTTTACTTGATTTCCTAATCTTAAGTGTTGTGATTAAAAAGTTTTGGAGAAATAAAGAAATGAGTGCTACCCAAGTCAACTAAAAATTGATTATCTCGATTTCTAATCTTTCCTTTTGTTCTTATCACAAAAGCATATGCATGAGATGTAGAAGAAACCATACATTTTATTATAGGTTTAGGCCACTCACCTTGTTGCCTCGCTTCCTTGACTGTAGGATCCATCTTAGTGAACTTCGCTTGCATATTTGGTCTAGTTTCAAAGTTGAAATTAGCTTTGTCGGGGAACTCAGATGTGCAATGTCCCTGCTCCCCACATCTAAAGCACAACCTGAGCCTCCTTGCTTGCTCAATGAACGGGGGTTCATTTTGCCATGTTGCTGGTTTCTGGTTCTTCTAATTCCCGGTGTTTTGATTATTGAACTCATTTTCTTTTCCATAATTTTAGAAATTTGGATTTTTCCTACCTCGCTGATTAAAGGGTGCAAATCCTCGTTTTTTCCCACTATCATAATTTCCATCTTTTTGTTGCATATTATGCCCTCCTTGAAACTTGGAATCGTTAGAAAATTTAGATCTATGTGGAATACCTGAGTTCTGAAAACCTTGAGGATGATGGCCAGTCAGAATTAACCTTGATTTTGCAGCCTTTTGTGAACTATATGCTTTCATCCTTTCAAAATTCTCGGCTTTGGATACAACATCTAAGAAATTCCGCGATCTTGTTTCCTTCATCATGTGAAGAGGAGTTGCTCCTTCAAGCCCTCTACAGATTTGTGAGTAAGAGCCTCACCCAAGACTTCAAGTGCATACTTGTGCAAATGAAGGAACTTCTCCTTGTACTCATCAATAGGAAGATCCTGTTTTCCCTCTTTGGACCTACCTGAAATTGTAAAATTCCATCTTCTTTTCCCATATAGTAATGAGGAGAACAATACCTCTTTTCTTTAGTAGCTCGGAATTCAGCCATAGTAATTGGTTCATTTGGTTTCTCTTAAATCCGTACATGGGATTTCCACCATAATTTTGCGACACCGCGCAATTGTAGTGAGGCAATTTTAGCCTTTCCCTCCTCATCGAATTCTCAAAGGCCTCAGAAATCCTCCAATTCTTCAAGCCAAGCCCTTAAGATCTTCTCCTATCCTCTTTTCACCATCAAATTCTGAGGGTTTTGCTTTCAAAAACTTACTTTAGGACATATTCAACCACATCTTCCTGTGCTTTAGCTCTTTTTCAAGTTTCGGGTTCACGATTAACATCGGGTGGAATTTGTACATAAATCCCTACACAGTTGAATCGTTCTCGTTTTGATTTAAAGGGCCGGCTACTATTATTCTGTGTGGTCAATCGTACAATAAGCTGAGCTTGCTTGGCCAACCTTTACTAAACTGCATTATTATCAGCCATCTTTCAAGCACGATCAAGGATGCGACCACTCTGATACCATAGGCTTTGGCTCAATAATCATAATATAATTCAAGAAAATAGAATTTTGCACAAATTTCAAATAAAGCATTGCCATAATCAATAGGTGACACATCATCTCCTTTAGATTAATGTTCCTTATTCTCTTGGTCGTCCTCCTCTAAATTTATTTCTTCATTTTATTCATTGTATTCTTCCAATGAGTTGATTCGAGGTAGTACTTGAATTTGAAGAATGCATTGGTGGAATGAATTTGAAGAAACCCATTTAGATGTTTCTTCATGGTTATATATATATCACCTTAAACAAATTGACATCAAAGATAAATAGACTAAATGCTCTAAAGCTAACCTCAAGAATATATTGAGTAGTTCCACAATACTCAAGATTGTCCTCTATGACATTTGTATCATGCTACAACAAATGAAGAGCATGACTACCTAAAGAGCCATGCAAATTACAAAGGATCTATAAATGGAGAAAAACATTCGCGTGGATATAAGTGTGGGCTATGTTTGTGGCTACAACACATATATCTGTGCATACAATCACGTGTATATTAATAAATATAGGCATGTCTAGAGTAGCACATGTAAAGGCTTCTACATAAGTGTATATAGCCTCATCTACAACATCATATACAATTGTGTTCACAAAAATGCGTATAGCCGTGCACGTCTATAGCTGTGATTTTCTCTTAAAAAAACTCTGACAGAATGGGTGGGATATGTGGGGGAGACATGTCCCCCACATATCTCACCCATTTTGTGCCCATTTTTTTAAAATCACAATTTTGTTAACAAACACTTAAAACACAGAAAAAATTACAAAACAACAATGTTATGGTTTTTATTTCTTTCGAATTATATACAAACGAGCTTGACTTGAGCATTTGTGTGCACAAAAGTGGAAGGAAATAAAATCTCTCTCGCTCTAAATCTCTCCACTAGTTCATGCATGTAGATAGAATTGGAGCATAAGCCTTGCAAGATAGAGCTGTTTACCTTTCAATATGTGGATAGTCCTTTTGTATTTACTTTTTTTTTTTAAATGGTGCAATTCTTGGAAACATAGTAGTCATGACATTACACATGTTATGTAATGCTTTAGTAGATATCTAATGCCAAAGATGGTGCACTCTTAATAGCTTAGGTCTACGTTTCACCCTTCCCTTCATTACAAAGCTTAAGATTCAATATGGGCTTGGCGCAACTCCCTCAAGAGCTCGGGGCTCATGATCTAGCTATATCACTCTGGCAAGCCATCCCCTTTGTGATATCCATGCAAGAATGTAGCGGATTATGGTTAACTTGAATGTAGGAGGAAAAGTTTCTTGAAATTTAAAACCTTTAACTTGTGCAAAACATTTGGCGATGTTCAGCAACTTAGAACCAATTACCTTACACCTCAGAGGATGATCTACAACAAGGTCCCAAGTGTGGTTTTTGAGGATGTAGTCATATTTTGTTTTCATGGCAATTCACTTCAAATCCTCTTGTGTGGTTTAATAAAGGTGGTAGGCTCTTAAGCCTCTCTCATGAGACAAGGCTCTATATCCTCATCTCCTCATCCACAAAAGCAATGAGTTGAACTCCCAAGTGTGAGAGGAGTAGGCCTGACACCAACATTCAAAGAAGTAAAAAAACTTTTATACTTTAGTGTAACTACCCTTAGACAAAAAATGGCAAGTGAGATTTGCAGAGAGCTTACTCATGTTGATTACAACCAAATGGTAACATAGAATTTTGGTGAGAGACGCCTCTTCTATTTCAACTTCATCAAGTTTCTTTTGTTAAAGCTCACCTTTGCATGAGATAAAAGGATAGTCTTGACCTTGAACTTCCAAAGCGGATACCTAAGGACATTTAGCTTTTGATGGTGGGAAAGGTCACGTAGAAAAGTGAGGGGAGGATGCTAGAAATTTGGAAGCATTTTAGATCTTTTAACATTGATATAAGACAACAACATTTTTTGTGGAGGCTCAGCTGGAAAGGCTTTTGCAAAATATTTGATGATTGATATAGCTTTTACAAAATCTATGACCAATGATATAGCATTAGAGGTTAATGCAGGCTTTGCATTCTTGACCAGATAGTTAAGTGGTTTAATAATATTCTAAAAATTTTTATTTATGAGGTTTGCTTCATACATTGTTGGGGACAATCAGAGGAGTTTGGCAAAGACGATTTTATTTCTTAATGGTCTTACCTTCGTGGGCTAACGCCATGGACTCATTAATTTTTTTTCTCATGAATATATAAGATTTATTAAACAGACATTATTGACATATAAACAAATACTTGAATAATGAATAATGCAATTTAGATCATCACCAATCTTACTTCACTACTCTATGAACCCTTTGTGTAGTATTGGACATCTCTCTATCTAGAGTCTACCTAAACTGTGAAGCTACTTGCCAAAGCACACTGTGGAAAGATGCCATCAATTTGTATGATTTAGTAATATTCACCATCTCTTCTGCATTCAATTCTTTGTCTTAAAATAAGATTCTCTCATCTATGTAAGCAATGAAGTTTTAATTTTCTTTCGTAAACATCATATATAAAGAGTTTTGAGTCACAAGTGCAAAATTGGTTTTAGTTGAAAAAAAGGAAATTGTTTTGAATCTAATATTTTTGCCTAGTATAATGTATTCAAGAATGCTAAGTCTATAGGTGACCAAATGGCTTGAAAATAAAGACTATACAAAGCAATCAAAGATACCATTCAAAGAACCTATAAGGAGGGATCTATTTACTTTTTATCATAATCAAGCTAGAGGTTAGGTAGTATGGTCCAAGGAGATAATTAATTCCATTTAAATTATGAATGGTGATGGAATACAATTGTTCACAATTCTAAGACGTTACGTTGGATCAACCAAGAAAACATCATTAAAGAGGTTGGTTAGTTTTTGCTCACAAGGAGGGAAATTTGAAGGTTCAATTCATGGAGTTTTTTTTACAATATGTTAGGGTGCTCAACTAAGGATGGAAGCTCGATCACAAGGAGTGTAGATCTCAAGAAGTACAAGCCATAGGATTGCAGGAACAAATAGACCTGCAACAAAAGGAGGGGTAGCAACACAAGACAAAAGAAGGAGGAGCTTAATCTGATAAATTAGGGATAGCTGTTAACCCAATTCTAGGATTAACAAGATCTACCACCATTATCTTATATCAAGGAGTCATGCTAGATACACCAAAGGGTCATACATTCAAGATATGAAGCAAAAGTGTCCAAAGCTACAACTTAGATAGGCGCCCATTGGTATGATGGAGTATTTATAGCGATTCTCACTTCAAGTGCATGTGGTAGCAACAAGCAAGGATAAAGTCCTAAATGATGTACTTCATGGATATATTATGAGAGTAGTCATTGTAATAGTGTTAGGCCTCTTATGAGCCTAAAGTTCTTGGCGAGCCACAGTTTAAGTGAGTGTGAACACGTATGGCCAATGTATATAAGTGAATATCTCTCATACTACTATATACTCTCCCATTGTGCAATTGATTCTTACTCTTGCTAATCCTCTTGCTAATATATCTCCCTAATGCATGCTAGTGAGTGTGTGTGAGAGTGAAGTAAGGTGAGAGGAGGGATGAGTACCCATAGGGCAAGGTGACGGTGTGACGATGCTCGTGGGAGTTTCTTTACATACTCGGGACGGTCTTCCTTCTGTGTCTCTTCCTTAATCTCATCGGCAAAGATTAAGAATGTCTCACACCCTTGCCTAAAAAGTTTCATGGTTGAAATTAGAGAGGCATCACTATTCCTCTCTTTCCCCTAAATAGCTTGGGTTTGTTCCGTCTCACTAGCAAAACTCGTAATCCCATCTGCACAATTAATGAGGGCTTTTTTGGAGACTAACCAATCCATCCCAATTATTGCATCACACTTACCTATCTCAATGGTATAGAAGTCTCCCTCACACTTCCTTCCCAAATAAGGTGAAAGATAAGTTTTCCAAGAACCCTTAGGTGTAGTAAGTTTTCCCCTTGGAAAGTTGTACGGGCCTATTTACTTGATTTGCTAATCTCTTAAGTGTTGTGATTTCACAAGTTTTGGAGAAGTAAAGCAATGAGTGCTACCCAAGTCAACTAAAAATTGAACATCTTGATTTCTAATCTTTCCTTTTGTTCTTATCATGGAAGCATCTGCATGAGATGCAAAAGAAACCATACACTTCATTATAGGTTTAGGCCACTCACCTTGTTCTCTCGCTTCCTTGATTGTCGGATCCATCTTAGTGAACTTCGCTTGCATGTTTGGTCTAGTCCCAAAGTTGAATTTAGTTTTGTTGGGACACTCAAATGTGCAATGTCCCTTCTCCCCACATCTAAAGCACAACTCGAGCCTCCTTGCGCGTTCAATGAACGGGGGTTCATTTTGCCATGTTGCTAGTTTCTGGTTCTTATAATTCCCAGTGTTTTGATTATTGGACTCATTCTGATTTCCATAATTTTGGAAATTTGGATTTTTCCTACCTGGCTGATTAAAGGGTGCAGATCCTCGGTTTTTTCCACTATCATAATTTCCATCTTTTTGTTGCATATTATGCCCTCCTTGAAACTTGGAATCGTTAGAAAATTCACATCTACGCGGAATACTTAAGTTCTGAAAACCTTGAGGACGATGGCCAGTTGGAGTTAACCTTGATTTTGCAGCCCTTTGTTGATTGTATACTTTGGATACAACATCTAAGAATTCCCGCGATCCTGTTCCCTTCATCATGTAGAGGAGTTCCTCCCTCAAGCCCTCTACAAATTTGTGAGTAAGAGCCTCACCCGAGACTTCAAGTGCATACTTGTGCAAATGAAGGAACTTGTCCTTGTACTCATCAACAGAAAGATAGTGTTTTCCCTCTTTGGACTTGCTTGAAATTGTAAAATTCCATCTTCTTTTCCTATATATCAATGAGGAGAACAATACCTCTTTTCAGCAGTAGCTCAGAATTCAGCCAAAGTAATTGGTTCATGTGGTTTCTCTTAAATCTGTACATGGGACTTCCACCATAATTTTGCTACACCCCGCAATTGTAGTGAGGATATTTTAGCCTTTCCCTCCTCATTGAATCTTGAAGGCCAAAGAAATCCTCCAATTCTTCAAGCCAAGCCTCAAGATGTTCTCCTGTCTTCTTTTCCCCATAAATTCTGAGAGTTTTGCTTTCTTAAAAACCTACTTAAGGGTATATTCAACCACATCTTTTTGTGCTTTAGTTCTTTTCTGAGTTTCTGGTTCATGATTAACATCGGGTGGAATATCTACATAAATCCTTGCACACTTGAATCGTTCTCGTTTTGATTTAAAGGGTCGGCTACTGTTTTTTCCTTTAGCTTTGTTTAATTCTATGGTCAATCGTTCAATAAGCTGAGCCTGCTTGGCCAACCTTTGTTGAACTGCGTTATTATCAGTCATCTTTCAAGCACGATCAAGGATGCGACCGCTCTGATACGACTTGTGAGGCTTCGGCTCAATAATCACAATATAACTCAAGAAAATAGAATTTTGCACAAATTTTTAAGGCAGAAAGAGAACAATTCTGTATATAATCAAGAAATCTTACAACAATCTGATATGCAGCATTCTTGGAGAAAAGAGCTTGAATCACCCGCTCACCCTCGAGCTATCTCACTCGCTCTCACTTTCAGGAAAAACTCACACTCAAACTCGCACACGCACTCTCACTTGCACTCTCAATCTCTTCTTTGATTTTTTTTGTGTATTCTCTTCACGTTAAAAGACAAAGGAGCCCTTTCTAGAGCTTTTCCGATCCATGTGCCATATTTTGGGTGGCGAGGTCTCCCTTTTTGGAAAAAAGCGTGTTCGGGAAGCTTCTTCACACACGGTCATCATTCCCATGAGATTACTTTTTTTTTTAACACCAAGAGAACAAAGATTTTCCATGGTGTGCCATTCGTGCCTCGGTGATCCGATGCAGATGCTTAATAGCTCATCTCGAAAGTATTCCATCCTCTTCTTCGACTTTGTATCTCTTCATCCGAGGCTAAATCTTTATTCTTGACCTTCGTTTAGGACCTACAATGTCTCGATACAAAAATCTAGGCATTGTTTTAGCACAAAACTTCTCGTAAATTGCCCCTCTAACCTAATCAAAACTCACCCACAAAAATGGCAACTACCTGAAAATGACCCAAGCCAAACATTTCCTGCAACACAAAATTTTATCAAAAATGTTCGATGTCCTAACAAAACTTTCTACACACTTTCTACAACAAGAGTTTTTATATGAAATTATGAAGCGTCACAGCAAACCACCTATAAGGAGGGGTCTATTTATTTTTTATCACAATCAAGTTAGAGGTTAAGGATTAAGGTCCAAGGAGTTAATGAATTCCATTTAAATTGTGGATGGTGGGGGAATACAAGTGTTCACAAGTGTAATATGTTACATTGGATCAATTGAAGGACCCAACATGCTATGGGTTATTTGAAGAAGAGAAAACATTATTAAGGAGGTTGGTTGATTTTTGCTCACAAGGAGGTAAATTTTAGTTTTTCAATTAATGGAGTTTTTTTGTAAAAAGTTAGGGTTTTCAATCAAGGACCAAAGCTCGATCACAAGGGGTGTAGACCTCAATAACATCATCTCAAGAAGTACAAGCCATGGGATTCCACGGAGTAGCCATGCATAGCCCTGCAACAAAAGGAGGGATAGTACCACAACACCAAAGGAGGAGGCGCTTATGCTCATACATTAGGGATATCCCTTCTTAATGTCCTTACCCCAACTTAGATTAAGGGACAGTGGGGAGGGGAGAGAAGCGAAGGGAAGCATAGGAAGGATATGGTGGGTGGTGCAATTGTAAGGCCTTGTCAATATTAGGTAAACCTTGCTAGACCTAGGAGAGCTACACACCCATAGTATCTTAGCTATGCAACCTTGAACATTTTCCCCTACGCATAATAAATAGCTAAAGAAAACCATACTCCATGATGCAATGTTCCCAATTTTGATAACAAGTTCAAAACTCACATATGTTTTCAAAGATTAGTGTTATTAACCTTTAAATTTAAAACTCACATTTGTTTTCAAAGGTTAACATTATTTACCTTTAAATTCATGACATTCAAATTTATTTCAAAGGTCGTAAAGAGCCCTTCAATAATCATCCCTCTCTCTCACTCTCACTCCCTCTCCCTCTCCCTCTCCCTCCCCTTCTCTCCATCTCCCTCTTTTTTCACTCACATATTCTTACGACATTTAAAAAAATATTCCTTTTCTCGCTTAGTCACTCACTCTCTCTCTCTCTCTCTCTCTCTCTCTCTCTCTCTCACACACACACACACACACACACACACACACACACACACACATTCAAGAGTGGGGAAAAATGGTTGGGTCATCAACTTGAGATTAAGTCTTGTGTTTGAATATTACTCCCATTAGTTAGATTGATTTGGTCCCTTGGGATTGTTCCACAATGACGTTAAAAACATTCCTCTTCTTTAGTCAAGGATCTTGACTTGAGCATTTGTGTGCACAAAGTGGAAGCACGTTCCTTGCAAGATAGAGGTGTGTACCTTTCAATATTTGGATATAGTTCTTTTGTATATGTTTTTTTTATATGGTTCTCTTCTTTGAAACATAGTAGTAAAATGATACATCACATAATATGCAATGCTTTGGTAGATATGTAATGCCAAAGCTGGTGCACTTGCGATAGCTTTGTGTCCATGTTTCACCCTACCCTTCATTACAATGCTTAAGATTTGAGACAGGCTTGGTGTAGCTCCCTCAAGAGCTCGAGTGATTGGGCTCATTGACCTAGCTATATCTTTTTGGCAAGCCATCCCCCTTGTGCTACCGATGCAAGAAAGGAGCAAATTATGGTTCACCTGAGTGTAGGAGAAAAACTTTCTTGAAAGTCAAAACCTTTAACTTGTGTAAAAGGTTTGGCGATGTTCAGTCACTTAGTTCCAATTACATTATGCCTAAGAGGATGATCTACAAGGTCCCAAGTGTGGTTTTTTAGGATGGAGTCATATTCTATGCTTTAGCAATTCTCTTCAAATCCTCTTGTGTGCTTCAATAAAGGTGGTAGGCTTTCGAATCTTGAGTGCCTCTCTCATGAGAAAAATTGAAAACTGAGGCTCTATATCCTAATCTCCTCATCCCAAAGCAATGAGTTGAACTCTCAAATGTGAGAGTAGTAGGCTTGATACGAAGATATAAAGACGTAACAAAACTATCATACTTTAGTGGCAATACCCTTAGATAACAAATGCGAGTGATATCTGCAGAGCATAGTCATGTTGATTGGCGACCATATGGTAAAAAATAACATTGGTGAGAAACGCCTCTACTATTTCACTATCATCAAGCTTCTTTTTTTGAAGCTACTTTTTGAGATTCTGAATCCATAAGGGATTTTGTGGTTCTATATTGGCTTTGAAACTAGGTCCATGCTAAAAAGATTGGGGAAGGAGAGAGATCTTGATCTCTTGTAAGAACACCCACTCACACAACAATGGATCACACACACAAAGATGGAAGGTTGAAATCTTCTTTTTCTTCCTACTTTCATAAGAAGGCTACAAAAAAGATAAGTGAAAACCCAACATAAGTACTAGAGTAATATGTACAAGCGGTTGATACTATAAGGGTTTTTTAAAATACCCCTTGAATGCACGTGATATATAAAATTTCTTAGAGGTGAACTCCCCGAGGTTGGGCTTGATGTTAATAGATATGAGATGAACATCTCTTGCCAATACCTTCTCTCTGATAAAGTGATAATGGACCTAGACTATATGTTTGGTCTGTGCATGAAACACTAGACTCTTGTCCAACTCTATGCTACTAAGATTATCATGATAGATGATGACCTGCTTGTCCACTTGGAGCCCCAAATCTCCAAGTAGCTTACATAACAAAGCTACCTCACATACTACCATCACAACACCCTTGTACTCTGTGTCTATGCTCGTCGATAAGGCAATGGCTCAATGCTTCTTGTTGCTCCATGTAAAAACACCACTCCCAAAGGAGAACATAAATCCCCTATAGTAGATCTTTTGTCTGGTTTTTATTACACTATCTTGAAACACCTTGTATATGCTAGTAGATCTTCTGCTGCTTCTTTTTATTACACTATTCGGAAACACCTTGTATACGCTTAATTTATTGACAATATAAAGGTTTTTTTTTCTTATGTATAAGTGATTGTGGACTCTCAATTGTGGACTCTCAATATACGTTTGTGTTCTTGAATAACACTTATTTATAAATGTATTTTATTATTTTTTAATATGTTGTTCTTGTATTGTTCATGTGTTAATTGTTTTACGAAAGAGATGAGGGTAGAATGGGAAAGAAGAATATCTGTTTCTTTCCCATTATGGCCCCTATCCCATTTTTTTATGCAGACTACATCACGACTATCCAACCGCATGCTCCTAGCCACGTGTAAAGTTGTATATATAGCCGTGCCTAAGAATTTTTTTTATTTTAACTTTCCATTATTACAACACCATTATGGACGTGGCTATGCCTTTGTCCTCTTGTAGAGTGGAGCTTATTCCTTGACCTTAGTCAAGCATCCTGCATATCGCACATATTTTTCCCTTCATATATGTTCTCATTCTCAAATTGATGAGGCAATCATAAAGAATTAAAAATTGGTTTCTCTATGTAGCGCTTCATAGAAGAGGACAATAGCTGAGAATATAGATCACCATGCTTCCATATTGTTCCCAAGTGTATGTTGTGCAATAATAGAGGTCTAGAAGATCGCATGAATGATGTAGGTCATGTGGTTGCCACTCACATTAAGAGGACAATGGCTAAAAATACAAATGAGCATGCTTGCATATGTTCCCAAGTGTATGTTGCGCAATAGTAGAGGTCTAGAAGATTGCAAGAATGATGTATCAAAAAGGCGAGGGAGATTTGCAGAGAGCATACTCATGCAGATTACAACCACATGGTAACATAGAATTTTATTGAGAAATGCCTCTACTATTTCACCTTCATCAAGTTTCTTTTATTAAAGCTCACCTTTTCATGAGATAAAAGGATAGGCTTGACCTTGAACTTCCAAAGCGGATACCTAAGGACATTTTAGCTCTTGATCAATATAGCAAAGGGCAGTGGGAAAGGTTAAGTAGAAAAGTGAGGGGAGGATGCTGGGAATTTGAAAGCATTTTAGATCTTTTAACATCGATATATGACAACATGATTTTTTGTGGAGCCTCAGGTACAAAGGCTTTTGCAAAATATTTGATGATTGATATAGCTTTTACAAAATCTGTGACTAATGATATAGCATTGGAGGTTAGTGTAGGCTTTGCATTCTTGACCAGATAGTTAAGTGTTATATTAATATTCTAAATTTTTTTATTTATAAGGTCTGCTTCATCCAGTGCTGGGACAATCAGAGGAGTTTGGCAAAGACTTTATTTTATTTCTTAATGGTCTTACCTTCTTGGGCTAACGCCACGGACTCATTAAATTTTTTTCTCATGAATATATAAGATTTATTAAACAGACATTATTCACATATAAACAAATACTTGAATAATGAATAATTCAATTTAGATCATCAAAGATCCTAATTCACTACTCTGTTGACCCTTTGTAGTGTGTGACATATCTCTATCTAGAATCCACCTAAATTGTGAAGCTACTTGCCAAAGCACACTGTGGGAATTTGCCATCAATTTGTATCATTTAGTAATATTCACCATCTCTTTTGCATTCAATTATTTGTCTTAAAATAAGATTCTCTCATCTATGTAAGCATTGAAGTTTTATTTTTCTTTCGTAAACATCATATATAAAGAGTACTGAGTCACAAGTGCAAAATTGGTTTTATTTGAAAAATTTTAAATTGTTTTGAATCTAATATTTTTGCCTAGTATAATGTACTCAAGAATGCTAAGTTTATAGGTTACCAAATGGCTTGAAAATAAAGACTGTACAAAGCAATCAAAGATACCATTCAAAGAACCTATAAGGAGGGATCTTTTTGCTTTTTATCACAATCAAGCTAGAGGTTAGGTAGTATGGTCCAAGGAGTTAATTAATTCCATTTAAATTAGGAATGGTGATCGAATACAACTAGTCACAATTCTAAGATCCTTTGTTGGATCAACCCAGAAAACATCATTAAAGAGGTTGGTTGGTTTTTGCTCACAAGGAGGGAAATTTTAGTGGTTCAATTCATGGAGTTTTTTTTTTACAAAATGTTAGGATGCTCAACTAAGGATCGAAGCTCGATCACAAGGGGTGTAGATGTCAAGAAGTACAAGCCATAGGATTGTAGGAAGTAGCAACCACGAATAGACGTGTAACAAAAGGAGGGATAGCAACACAACACAAAATAAGGAAGAGCTTAAGCTCATAAATTAGGGATAGCTGTTAACCCAATACTAGGGCTAACAAGATCTACTACCATTATCCTATATCAAGGAGTCATGTTAGATACACCAAAGGGTCATACATTCAAGATATGAAGCAATAGTGTCCAAAGCTAAAACTCAGACGGGCGTCGATAATGGTATGACGGAGTATTTATGGCAACTGTTACTTCAAGTGCGTGTGGTAGCAAGTAAGGTTGATGTCCTAAATGATGTACTTTATCGATATATTATGAGAGTAGTCATTGTAATAGCGTTAGGCCTCTTATGAGCCTAAAGTGCTCGACCGACCATAGTTTAAGTGAGTGTGAACACTTATGGCCATGTATATAAGTGAATATCTCTCATAATACAATATACTCTCCCATTATGCAATTGAGTCTTGCTCTTGCTAATCCTTTTGCTTATATATCTCCCTAATGCATGCTAGTGAGTGTGTGTGAGTGAAGTGAGGTGAGAGAAGGGAGGAGTACCTGTAGGGTAACGCGACGGCGTGACAACACTCGTGGGAGTTTCTTAACATACTGAGGATGGTCCTCCTTCTCTATCTCTTCCTTAATCTTATCCGCAAAGATTAATAATGGCTCACACCCTTGCCTAACCCTTCTCAAAAGTTTCATGGTTGAAATTAGAAAGGCCCCACTATTCCTCTCTTCCCCCTGAATAACTTGGGTTTCTTCCTTCTCACTAGCAAAACTCACAATCCCATCTGCACAATTAATGAGAGCTTTTTTGTAGACTAACCAATCCATCCCAATCATTGCATCACACTTACCTATTTCAATGGCATGGAAGTCTCCCTTACACTTCCTTCCAATAAGGTGAAAGATAAGTTTTCCAAGAACCCTTAAGTGAAAGATGAGTTTTCCAAGAACCCTTAGGTGTAGTAAGTTTTCCCATTGGAAAGTTGTACAGGGCTGTTTACTTGATTTCCTAATCTTAAGTGTTGTGATTTCACAAGTTTTGGAGAAATAAAGCAATGAGTGCTACCCGAGTCAACTAAAAATTGAACATCTCAATTTCTAATCTTTCCTTTTGTTCTTATCAAAGAAGAATGTGCATGAGATGTAGAAGAAACCATACATTTTACTATAGGTTTAGGCCACTCACCTTGTTCCCTTGCTTCCTTGATTGTTGGATCCATCTTAGTGAACTGTGCTTGCATATTTGGTCTAGTCCCAAAGTTGAAATAAGCTTGGCCGGCTAGTGTTATTCTATGGTCAATCATACATTAAGCTGAGCTTGCTTGGCCAACCTTTACTGAACTACATTAATATCAGCAGTCATCTTTCAAGCACGATCAAGGATGCGACCGCTCTAATACCACATGTGAGGCTTTGGCTCAATAATCACAATATAATTCAAGAAAATATAATTTTGCACAAATTTCAAATAAAGCATTGCCATGATCAATAGGTGACACATCATCTCCTTTAGATTAATGTTCCTTATTCTCTTGGTCGTCCTCCTCTAAATTTCTTTCTTCATTTTAATCATCGTATTCTTCCAATGAGTTGATTTGAGGTAGTACTTGAATTTGAAGAATGCATTGGTGGAATGAATTTGAAGAAACCCATTTAGATGTTTCTTCATGGTTGCTTGAGACCCTATATATATCACCTTGAACAATTTGACATCAAAGATAAATAGATTAAATGCTCTAAAGCTAACCTCAAGAATATCTTTGAGTAGTTCCACAATACTCAAGATTGTCCTCTATGACATTTGTATCATGCTACAACAAATGAAGATCATCACTACCTAAAGAGCCATGCAAATTTCAAAGAAACTATAAATGGACAAAAACATTCACGTGGATATAAGTGTGGGCTATGTTTGTGGCTATGACAACACATATATCCGTGCATACAATCGCATGTATAGTAATAAATATAGGTACGTCTAGAGTCGCACACATAACGGCTTCTACATAAGTGCATATAGCCTCCTCTACAACATCATATACAATTGTGTTCACAAAAATGCGTATAGCCGTGTGCGCCTATAGCTGCGATTTTCTCTAAAAAAACTCTGACAGAATGGGTGAGATATATGGGGGAGACATGTCCCCCACATATCTCACCCATTTTGTGCCCATTTTTTTGAAATCACAAGTTTTTTAACACACAAAACACTGAAAAAATTACAAAACAACAATGTTATGGTTTTTATTGCTTTCGAATTATATACAAAGGAGCTTGACTTCTTGAGCATTTGTGTGCACAAAGTGGAAGGAAATAAAATCTCTCTCACTCTAAATCTCTCCACCAGTTCATGCATGTACATAGAATTGGAGCATAAGCCTTGCAAGATAGAACTGTTTACCTTTCAATATTTGGATAGTCCTTTTGTATTTACTTTTTTTTTAATGGTGCAATTCTTGGAACCATAGTAGTCATGACATTACACATGATATGCAATGCTCACTAGGTATACGGTGACTCTTGTAGCGACTCTTTTTCATCGTATAATTGATGCTATTTAGAGTCGCTATTGGAGTTGCTGTTAGCCAATATTGTAGCGATGCTTAGCGTTGCATAAGCGTTAATTTTTAAAAATTCTTCTTAACCGTCGCATAAGCGATGATGCTACGATGACGTTGCATCACATAAGCGACGTGTTGCTTATGCGACGCTCGCGCAACGAGAAAAAACGGCTAGCCGATAAATTTATACCGACGGGATTATAAATATACATATTGTTCTTATTAGCACCTCTCTCTCTCTCTTTCTCTAGCTCTATCTAGTATTGCTCTCTCTCTTTGTCCCTTGCTTCCTTGCAATTGTGATTGTACTCGGTGCTGTCATTGTTTTTGCGGAGATTAGTCAGACCGGTGCGTAAACGAACATGAATTATGGTAAACAGCGCTATCTAGCTCTCTTTTATTGTTAATTTTTGAATTGAAACTTTAAATTAAATGAAAATTAGACTCTATATACCTGTCACTCACTCTCTCTCCCCGACACACATATAGACATATTATATATATATATATATCATACACACACGCACAGTGCACACTCTCTCTCTTCGTTATTAGGAGCTCGTGAGGGGAGGGACCCCCTTGGAAATTTTGAATGTAGCCTACCATGAGATCCAGAGTCTATTGCTTGTTCAAATAGCATCTAGTTCTCATGAAGCCCTTCTAGATTCAAGCAGTACTATTTCTTGTTAGAGTTACAGTCCTCAGCACTCCCCATTGTATCACATATGCACACACTTTTTCCCTGTCACATTTTCCCTCTCCACACGACTATCTGGCTGGTCGGCCTGCATGCATGCTTTCCTGTATATAAGGAGGGCCATTAAACTCCATAGCTGTAGCTACCAGGTGATAGCCGGCAGGTAGAGCTTGAAGCCCGTGGGTATCAACAAGGAGAGAGGGGTAGAGTTCCATGGCTAGGAGGATTGACTAATAGACAAGAGGACTGTAAGCTTTAATGGTGAATAAGATACAGATGGGGAGGAGGAGGAGGAGGAGGGATGGGGTATGGAAGAAGGATATATAGGGGAAAATGTAGAGCAGGAGCTTCCGAAGAGAGAAAGAGAAGGTATATGAATTTTAAAGATGCAACTAAATTGGAGAAGGCATAAGAAAAAACACTTTCTGTTATGTGTCCATCTCTCTCTCTCTCTCTCTCTCTCTCTCTCTGTGTATATGTTGCTTACAGCGTCTCTGTATCTATCTCTATATATTTGTCGCTCACACTCTCTCTCCCACACACACATATAGGCATATTATCTATACATACACACACACACACATATATATATACCCCCTTGTGAATTTTGAAGGTAGCCTACCGTGAGCTCCACAGTCTGCTAACGCAAACTTGTGTTTTTCAACAAATGCAAAACTGCATTTTTCAGCTAATACAAACTTGCAAAAAGAATGCAAAGTGGAACTACCTCAAGTTCTGCTAATGCAAACTTGCAACAAACGCAACGTGCAACTAACACAACTCCAACACAAAACGCAGATCTGCGTTTTCTAGTTTGCGCTTCCAGATTTGCGATATATAAGGAGGGCCATTAAACTCCATCGCTATAGGTGCCAGGCAATAGCCGACAGGTAGAGCTTGAGGCATGTGGGTATCAACAAGGAGAGAGGGGCAGAGTTCCATGGCTAGGAGGATTGAGTAACAAACAAGAGGACTGTAAGCTTTAATGGAGAGTAAGATACAGAAGCGGAGGAGGAGGAGGAGGGATGGGGTATGGAAGAAGGATATATAGGGAAAAATGTATAGTAGGAGCTTTCGAAGAGAGAAAGAGAGAGTATATGAATTTTAAAGATGCAAGTGAATTGGAGGAGGCATAAGAAAAAACACTTTCTGTTATGTGTCCGTCTCTCTCTCTCTATATATATATATCTGTCGCTCACACTCTCTCCCACACACACATATAGACATATTATATATACGTATATAGATATATATATATATATATATATATATATATATATATATATAATACACACACACACAGTGCACACCCTCTCTCCGTTATTAGGAGCTCGTGTGAGGGGAGGGACCCCCTTGGGAATTTTGAAGGTAGCCTACCGTGAGCTCTAGAGTTTGCTAACGCAAACTTGTGTTTTTCAACAAACGCAAAACTGCATTTTTCAGCTAATGCAAACTTGCAAAAAAAAAAATGTAAAGTGGAACTGTAGAGTAGGAGCTTCCGAAGAGAGGAAGAGAGAGAGAGTATATGAATTTTAAAGATGCAACTGAATTGGAGGAGGCATTAAAAAAAACGCTTTCTGTTATGTGCCCGTCTCTCTCTCTCTATCTCTCTATATGTCGCTCACAGCGTCTCTGTATCTATCTCTATATATGACGAGCTGTCAAAGTTGGCAGCAGAAGAAAGAGAGAGAAGAGGATAGTGGTGCAGAAATGCAAGAGACAAGACAATGTAGAAAGGCTTTAGCAAGCTTTATATCCAATAGGCAACTCTCTACAATGCAAACAACATACACATGAGAATGAATCCCAGCCCACACTTATATAGCAGACTAGGGCTTCTACAGGCAGTGAGTGACCCATAACAGGTAGTGTGATAATAAGTACACACAAATATACACACACTTTTTTTTTGTAACACATATATAGGCACACACACACGTGTGTGTACATACATACATACATACATACATACATATATATATATATATGTGTGTGTGTGTGTATTTATATATATATGTATATATATCTATACATATATATATAAATACATATATATATATATATATGTATATATGTATATATGTATATATATATATATATATATATATATATATATATATATATAGGAGGAACTTGCAAGCAAACAAGTTGCAGACGTAAAAAGAGGAGATCCAGACGTCAAACCAATGTAAATAACGACGGGGACGTACCTACTTTCATGGATTGGTTATACACCTGTATGCAACGGGCGGTTAGTGATCATGAGCCAATCTCAATGGAACAAATAGAGTTTATGATCGGGTATGGAAGACAGGTAACTTGTTGGGTTTTGAAAACTCTGAACTAAACAAATGAATCTCATTTTTTTAAAATAATTTATTTATTGGTCTAGGCTCGAATGTATACCAACATGTGGGTTTATGGACAACATCTTCGGATAAAATCTATTGACGACTTACGTCTAACTCAAGATTCTTGCGTTGTTGCCTCTTTTCAAGAAATTATCACGTGCAAGTTCAAGAGACACAAATCTTACCGACAGTGAACTTGGTTACGTGGGAACCATAGTCGGCATTTATGAAGTATCGTATCGTATCTTCAAGCAGGTAAATGACATCTCTCTTCATGCAACAATGACGTGTAGATTTCTTGAAGCTATACATAATTCTAAAGTTTTGATTCGTGTATTTTGACAGGTGGCTTTGAAGGTGGATTGGTTTCGTGCCGAGTATAAAGGTAATAACGCCACAATGAAAAGAGAATCGTCCGAATTTTGGTCCGTCGACTCCTCGAAGTTATTGCGTGGAACAAAAGAGCCTTACATTCTACCAACTCATGTTGAACAAGCGTTCTTTTACAAGAATACAGATGCTCATCCATGGTGGCAAGTTGTGCATGTCCAACCTAGAGGTCGACACTTGTTTGATAGCGTTGACTCTGAGAAAGAAGATCAGGATGAATTGATTACGTCCTCGAATCTAGACACATCGACGTTAGAGAGGTGTAGAATTCTTCTTTTTGATCATGATGACATTGTAGATGATGAGAACGACAATGATCTAGACTCTGACACTACAGACACCGAAGAGGAAGAAACAATGGATGTCGAGCCTACGGAGGAAATGAACATCAACACAGATTTAACAATGGAGTAGTTCGAAGAAGTCAACAAGGATAATGAAGATGAAATTTTATTGACGGTTAACGATGAGGACTATTAGTCTTACGTGTCAACTCACGGATCAACCTATGTTCGGTAAGATTTAATCTCAAAATAATTCATTGTGAAGTCATGATTTTTATTCTTTTGAAAACTTACTAACAAGGGTGGGTGGTGGGGAGTCTCGTGGTGATAGCCTCATATGGCTAGTGTCGGGGCTCGATTGCCCTTAGACTCATTTTTCTTACTCTAGCTGTGTACAGGGTGATTTCAGCTTCAAGTTCACTGAAAGAAAGTTCGTATCGGGATTCGATTCCTCTCCTCTACCAAGGCTTCTATCTCGCGTTTCAACCCCAGTATCAGCATCTCAACCTTGAGTACCCGCAATTAAGCATTGTTCCCTAGATCGACTTGGCCTAGCAGTAGACCATCGAAGCCAGCAGTCTTCTAGCATTTCGTGGCAGTAGTTCCAGCAGCACCTTCAGTGAGTACCCGCAGTACCCTTAGCCGCAGCACCCCCCACGCTGCCCATTTGCTGCTCTAGCTCTTCTCTCTCTCTCTATGACACTATGGTCACCCCAGCTTTGATGTATGTGGCAGTAGTATGGGCCCCATGCGTGTCAGCCGCCTCATGAATGCAGATTGAGAGACCACAGATATGTATGATCTCACGCTTGCTCCGTAGCAAACCATCAGTATCGCTGTTCTACCTAACATTGGTATCAGAGCTCTCTAGTGGTAAATTTTTGGTTTCATAGGTCACTTTGGCCTTTTGAAGACGTAAATATAGCATTTCATTTTGTTTCATTTCTCTCTCTCTCTCTACTAACTGTGCATTGTCGCATTGATGACTCATGAGTTTGCACATTTTCTTCAGCAACCACTTCCGACTCAATCCAGTCCCAAACTCCGTCTCCAGTGTGTTGATGACATATTTCTTGTCATCATCAAGTTGATCGCTGCATTGCAAAATAAAGTCAGTTAGTAATTCAAATAAAAATCTGTAATTCATATTCTTTATGTTTAAATAATACTTACTGTCATGGTATATGAACTCGTTGTAGATAAGACATGCAAAGGTCTCTCATTCGACGTCTGAAGGTGATGCTGGCTCTGACCTGAAGGATACCCTCGTCAGGCATGATGTCGCATGTGACACCCAAAGTGCCAGTGCACGTGCGCATCGGCACTGGTGGTGTGCTACTCTGCCCCGCTGACACCTACGTGCAATACAAACATACGATATATTGAGATGTGAGTTCTTAAAAAGTACTTGATATTTAATCCCTAATCACCATAAAAGATATACCTATGGGACAAACGGCCACTAGCCTTTGAATCAGGTGTCACCTGAGTACCAGGAGGTACATCAGGAGTAAGCCGCTGACTCTTGTGATGTGATGTACATGGGATAGGAGTCCTAAGCAAACAAAGACATCAAAAGGATATATATATTAATAATTCTATATGTAAAAAAAGGATGACATTACTATTTTATCAATCGAGAAGCTTATCGATGCGCTGTAGTGTGTGCATGAGAAGAAGTCTCCACTCCTGCATGTGGCTGGGAGGATGTACCCTCTCCAGGTCGTACGGGCATACTGAATCTCCCAAGAATCTCGATGGCGCCATCTAAACCCACATCATCCATCTCCACATAATCTGCCATGGCCTCTTACAGTGTATCTCCAAAAAGTCCAGTGCCTCGTAGCAAAGTCTTGATGATCGCCAGCTTCACTTTACGGGTGTGGTCACTCATCATATCTATATATTCAAAACAACTATATGTCAGACTAGAGCTACATTGTTAGAGGAGAGCTCAATCTATCTAATCAGAGACATTGACTAAATAACTCCAAACAAGATGCGTCCACATCTCGAAGTTTGCAAGTCATATATGGACTGTTGCAAAGAACGTCAAAAATAAGGATAGATGTTCAATGTATTTGTGAAAGAACTTCTTTCCAATCTTACGACATGAAGGTAGAGATGGCCACTTTAGTCCAAGATATCAATGGAAAATAAAACTGTATGTAGGCCATAACAATGGATTGGACAATTCTCAATCTAACATGAAGCGGCCATGTGGCCATGGACAGTTTCCGATAGCGCACTTTAGATCAAAGCTTATCCATGACCCACGACTTGAATCTTGTCAGATGGCATTACCTGATGCAATTTCAAATTGATAAATTGTGTGAGGTGCAAACCTTACAATTGGAGATCACTAATCTCTTTGTGCAAGTTCACATGGAGAAGCTGCAAGATCACTTGATCCATAAGATGGTTGCAAGATACAAAGCTCTCGGCGGATTCAAGGATCTAGGGCACCTGAGGAGCGAAATATTAAAGAAGATATATAATGTTCCTTTCGATGAGGATGAGGGCTTGCAAGATGTTCTTGTGAGATGCCATTTGCTTACATGTGTCTTCAAACTCCATCTTCTACATTCATCTGTTTATGGGGGACATGCCCGGGATATGGATGTGATTCTGAACATAGGGATATCAAGGTATTGCATGCATTTGATGCTCAAGAAGCCTAAGCTAATGCCGGAAGACCCGGATGTGGCCATCAAGAAACCACGTTCATTATAAGCGCCTGAAAATGGGCACGCCATCAAGGATAGTACAAGCAATCATTTCTAGAAGAGACAAAGGCAGTTACGTCTTATCAATCAGCGAGCAATCCCATGTGCATTTATATTTGTGGGGAAGCCCAAGAGCACTCATTGGAATTTCAAACTTGGGCACCTCTCCATTCCAGTAGACGACTTGAATCTTCTCAGATGGCATTACCTAATGCAGTTTCAAATTGATCAATTGTGTGAGGTGCAAACCTTACAATTGGAGATCACTAATCTCTGTGCGCAAGTTCACATGGAGAAGCTGCAAGATCACTTGATCCATAAGATGGTTGCAAGATACAAAGTTCTCGGTAGATTCAAGGATCTAGGGCACGTGAGGAGCGAAATATTAAAGAACATGTTCCTTTCGATGAGGATGAAGGCTTGCAAGATGTTCTTGTGAGATGCCATCTACTTACGTGTGTCTTCAAACTCCATCTTCTACATTCATCTATTTAGGGGGGACATGCCCGAGATATGAATGTGATTGTGAACATGACACACTTCTTGTGCTGCATGTCAACAAGTTGCCCGTATCAACATGGATGCTGCAACAGAATCACATGCGGCTTGTCATGCTACACCGTCCTAGCTGTTGAAACCGCCAAAAGCTGTTCTTTCATGGCCTGCAGTCCAACAGTTCACCGATGCTTGTATGACTGGGTTTTAAAACCTTCGTATGCTGATGAGTTCTTTTTCCACTCCAATCATCTGCTTGTGCCAGAGACATAGATTTCCCAGTGTGCAATCCCAACATAGGCGGCTATAAAAGAGAGTTTGGGTTGTCTTGTGGTCAAGATGAGAATGAAGTCTAATTCATGCAGCAATTACTTGCATTCTATGGATTTCTTGCTGGGTCCATCAATGATGCATGAACGGCACGACCAAGTCTGTCCTCCTGATAAGTTAAGGCAGTTCCAACTAATATGCGGCATCTTGCAGCGCAAGTTACTGTCAAGAAACCTTTCGAGGAGACTTAAGGCATTGGCTTGCGGAGGACATGCTCTAAGCCTCCTTTTTATCAACCACGATCAAAACATTAATCAAGCATTGGGCTGGAAGCTCTGGACCCTTTCAAAGCAAATCGGAGTAGGGATGTGCATCAAAATAGAGGAGAGGATGAGCTCTCCTCTAATGGGTGCTCTCTCTCTCTCTTCTTACCTGCTGTAGTCGACCACGTTGTATTAAAGCACCTCGCTTGATCCTCTGTTCGCGCGCCTCACAGAAACAAATCTCTCTCCCACGGCGGGCCGAGGATATAATTTTTTTGGCCGTCGCTTAAGCGACGTATATCAGTATGCAAACGTTGCTAAAACAATAGTTTTAGATATTCGCTTAAACGACGCCTCCGAAAATGTCGTATAAGCGATGAATCTTTTTTTAAAAAAAAAATAGATGTCGCTTAAGCGATGCATTCGTCATCGTATAAACTACGATAGATAATTTAAACCCCCTCGCTAGACCCCCCAATGGCTTGTAGTGGCTTTAGTAGATATCTAACGCCAAAGATGGTGCACTCTTAACAGCCTTACGTCTATGTTTCACCCTACCCTTCATTACAAAGCTTAAGATTCGATATGGGCTTGGCGCAACTCCCTTAAGAGCTCGGGGCTCATTGATTAAGCTATATCGCTCTGGCAAGCCATCCCCTTTGTGATACCAATGCAAGAATGTAGCGGATTATGGTTAACTTGAATGTAGGAGCAAAAGTTTCTTGCAATTTAAAACCTTTAACTTGTGTAAAACATTTGGCGATGTTCAGCGACTTAGATCCAATTACCTTACACCTTAGAGGATGATCTACAAGGTCCCAAGTGTGGTTTTTGAGGATGTAGTCATATTTTGTTTTCATGGCAATTCACTTCAAATCCTCTTGCGTGCTTTAATAAAGGTGGTAGGCTCTTAAGCCTCTCTCATGAGACAAGGCTCTATATCATCATCTCCTCATCCCAAAGAAATGAGTTGCACTCCCAAGTGTGAGAGGAGTAGGCCTGACACCAACATTCAAAGAAGTAAAAAAACTTTTATACTTTAGTGTCAATACCCTTGCACAAAAAATGGCAAGCGAGATTTGCAGAGAGCATACTCATGCTGATTACAACCAAATGGTAACATAGAATTTTGGTGAGAGATGCCTCTTCTATTTCACCTTCATCAAGTTTCTTTTGTTAAAGCTCATAAAAGGATAGGCTTGACCTTGAACTTCCAAAGGGGATACCTAACGACATTTAGCTTTTGATAGCAAATGGTGGTGGGAAAGGTCACGTAGAAAAGTGAGGGGAGGATGCTAGGAATTTGGAAGCATTTTAGATCTTTTAACATCGATATAAGACAACAAGATTTTTTGTGGAGGCTCAAATGGAAAGGCTTTTGCAAAATATTTGATGATTGATATAGCTTTTACAAAATATGTGACCAATGATATAGCATTAGAGGTTAATGTAGGCTTTGCATTCTTCACCAGATAGTTCAATGGTTTAATAATATTCTAAAAATTTTGATTTATGAGGTTTGCTTCATCCATTGTTGGGGACAATCAGAGGAGTTTGGCAAAGACTTGATTTTATTTCTTCTTGGGTTAACTCCATGGACTCATTAATTTTTTTGTCATGGATATATAAGATTTATTAAACATACATTATTCACGTATAAACAAATACTTGAATAATGAATAATGCAATTTAGATCATCACCGATCTTACTTCACTACTCTGTGAACCCTTTGTAGTATGTGACATCTCTCTATCTAGAGTCTACCTAAACTGTGAAGCTACTTGCCAAAGAACAGTGTGGGAAGATGCCATCAATTTGTATGATTTAGTAATATTCACCATCTCTTTTGCATTCAATTCTTTGTCTTAAAATAAGATTCTCTCATCTATGTAAGCAATGAAGTTTTAATTTTCTTTCGTAAACATCATATATAAAGAGTATTGAGTCACAAGTGCAAAATTGGTTTTAGTTGAAAAAAATGAAATTGTTTTGAATCAAATATTTTTGCCTAGTATAATGTATTCAAGAATGCTAAGTTTATAGGTGACCAAATGGCTTGAAAATAAAGACTGTACAAAGCAATCAAAGATACCATTCAAAGAACCTATAAGGAGGAATCTATTTACTTTTTATCACAATCAAGCTAGAGGTTAGGTAGTATGGTCCAAGGAGCTGATTAACTCCATTTAAATTATGAATGGTGATGGAATAAAATTGTTCACAATTCTAAGATGTTACGTTGGATCAACCAAGAAAACATCAATAAAGAGGTTGGTTAGTATTTACTCACACACAAGGAGAGAAATTTTAGTGGTTCAATTCATGGAGTTTTTTTTATACAAAATGTTAGGGTGCTCAACTAAGGATCGAAGCTCGATCACAAGGGGTGTAGATCTCAAGAAGTACAAGCCATAGGATTGTAGGAAGTAGCAACGAATAGACCTGCAGCAACAAAAGGAGGGGTAGCAACACAACACAAAAGAAGGAGGAGCTTAAACTGATAAATTAGGGATAGCTGTTAACCCAATACTAGGGTTAACAAGATCTACCACCATTATCTTATATCAAGGAGTCATGTTAGATACACCAAAGGGTCATACATTCAAGATATGAAGCAATAGTGTCCAAAGCTATAACTTGGACAGGCGCTTTTTTGGTATGATGGAGTATTTATGGCGATTCACGCTTCAAGTGCATGTGGTAGCAACAAGCAAGGATGAAGCCCTAAATGATGTACTTCATGGATATATTATGAGAGTAGTCATTGTAATAGCGTTAGGCCTCTTATGAGCCTAAAGTTCCTGGCAAGCGACAATTTAAGTGAGTGTGAACACGTATGGCCATGTATATAAGTGAATATCTCTTATAATACAATATACTCTCCCATTGTGAAATTGAGTCTTGCTCTTGCCAATATATCTCTCTAATGTGAGCATGAAGTAAGGTGAGAGGAGGGATGAGTACCCGTAGGGCAGGGTGACGGTGTGACGATGCTCGTGGGAGTTTCTTCACATACTCGGGACGGTCTTCCTTCTTTGTCTCTTCCTTAAGCTCATCGGCAAAGATTAAGAATGTCTCACACCCTTGCCTAACCCCTCGCAAAAGTTTCATGGTTGAAATTAGAAAGGCCTCACTATTCCTCTCTTTCCCCTGAAGAACTTGGGTTTCTTCCATCTCACTAGCAAAACTCACAATCCCATCTGCACAATTAATGAGGGCTTTTTTGGAGAGTAAGCCAAACCATCCCAATTATTGCATCACTTACCTATCTCGATGGCATAGAAGTCTCCCTCACACTTCCTTCCCGATAAGGTGAAAGATAAGTTTTCCAAGAACCATTAGGTGTAGTAAGTTTTCCCATTGGAAAGCTGTACGGGCCTGTTTACTTGGTTACATTTTTTTAACACTAAGAAAATAAACCTTTTCCATGGTGCGCCATTCGCGCCTCGGTGATCTGATGCGGATGCTCAATAGCTCATCTCGAGTATTCCATCCTCTTCTTCGACTTTTTATCTCTTTATCCGAGGCTAAATCTTTATTCTTGACCTTCATTTAGGACCTGCAATGTCTCGATACAAAAATCTAGGCATATTTTTAGCACAAAACTTGTCCTAATTGCCCCTCTAACCTAATCAAAACTCTTCCACAAAAATGGCAACTACCTGAAAATGACCCAAGCCAAACATTTCCTGCAACACAAAAGTTTGTCAAAAAACGTTAGATGTCCTAACAAATCTTTCTACAACAAGAGTTTTTGAAACATTTTTATAAGAAATTATGAAGCGTCATAGCAAACCACCTATAAGGAGGGATCTATTTACTTTTTATCACAATCAAGTTAGAGGTTAAGGATTAAGGTCCAAGGAGTTAATTAATTCCATTTTAATTGTGGATGGTGGGGGAATACAAGTGTTCACAAGTGTAATATGTTACATTGGATCAATTGAAGGACCCAACATGCTATGTGTTATTTAAAGAAGAGAAAACATTATTAAGGAGGTTGGTTGATTTTTGCTCACAAGGAAGTAAATTTTAGTTTTTCAATTAATGGAGTTTTGTTGTAAAAAGTTAGGGTTCTCAATCAAGGACCAAAGCTCGATCACAAGGGGTGTAGATCTCAATAACATCATCTCAAGGAGTACAAGCCATGGGATTCCAAGGAGTAGCCATGCATAGACCTGTAACAAAAGGAGGGATAGCAACACAACACCAAAGGAGGACGTGCTTAAGCTCGTACATTAGGGATATCCCCTCTTAATGTCCTTACCCCCAACTTAGATTTAAGGGACGGTGGAGAGGGGAGAGAAGCGAAGGGAAGCATAGGAAGGATATGGTGGGTGGTGCAATTGTAAGGCCTTGTCAATATTAGTTAAACCTTGCTAGCCCTAGGAGAGCTACACACTCGTAGTATCTTAGCTATGCAATTGAAACCTTGAACATTTTCCCCTATGCATAATAAATAGCTAAAGAAAACCATACTCCATGATGCAATGTTCCCAATTTTCATAACAAGTTTAAAACTCACATATGTTTTCAAAGATTAGCGTTATTAACCTTTAAATTCAAAACTCACATTTGTTTTCAAAGGTTTGAAGGGTTGAACGACTTGCTAAAACGTGGTAACGGTCAATCAATTTACATTTTGGCCCTCACGAGAACTCCCACGGAAGGGAGGGAACCCCGATTGTTTCGTGTCAGAGCTAAAGAACTCTTTTACCTTTAAATTCATGACATTCGAATTTATTTCAAAGGTCTTAAAGAGCCCTTCAATAATCATCCCTCTCTCTCACTCTCACTCTCACTTCCTCTCCCTCTCCTTCTCCCTCCCCTTCTCTCCATCTCCCTCTTTTTTCACTCACATACTCTTAGGACATTTGAAAAAATATTCATTTTCTCGCTTAGTCACACACTCTCTCTCTCTCTCTCTCTCTCTCTCTCTCACACACACACACACACACACACACGCACACATTCATGAGTGGGGAAAAATGGTTGGGTCATCAACTTGAGATTAAGTCTTGTGTTTGAATATTACTCCCATTAGTTAGATTGATTTGGTCCCTTGGGATTGTTCCAATGACGTTAAAAACATTCTTTTTCTCTTTAGTCAAGGATCTTGACTTGAGCATTTGTGTGCACAAAGTGGAAGAAAAGAAAATCTATGTCTCTCTCTAAATATCTCCACCACTTCATGCATGTAGATAGAAGTGGAGCACATGCCTTGCAAGATAGAGGTGTGTACCTTTCAATATTTGGATATAGTCCTTTTGTATATGCTTTTTTTATATGGTTCGCTTCTTTGAAACATAGTAGTAATGACACATCACATAATATGCAATGCTTTGGTAGATATGTAATGCCAAAGCTGGTACACTTGCAATAGCTTTGCGTCCATGTTTCACCCTACCCTTCATTACAATGCTCAAGATTCGAGACAGGCTTGGTGTAGCTCCCTCAAGAGCTCGAGTGATTGGGCTCATTGACCTAGCTATATCTTTTTGGCAAGCCATCCCCCTTGTGCTACCGATGCAAGAAGAGTAGATTATG
This sequence comes from Cibotium barometz, assembly GCF_041138505.1. Taxonomy (NCBI): domain Eukaryota; kingdom Viridiplantae; phylum Streptophyta; class Polypodiopsida; order Cyatheales; family Cibotiaceae; genus Cibotium; species Cibotium barometz. The sequence goes on from NC_141090.1 coordinate 24,660,766, forward strand.
GCTAACCTGAGTGTAGGAGCAAAAGTTTCTTGAAAGTCAGGACCTTTAACTTGTGTAAAAGGTTTGGTGATGTTCAGTCACTTAGTTCCAATTACATTATGCCTAAGAGGATGATCTACAAGGTCCCAAGTGTGGTTTTTTAGGATGGAGTCATATTCTATGCTTTTAGCAATTCTCTTCAAATCCTCTTGTGTGTTTCAATAAAGGTGGTAGGCTCTCGAATCTTGAGTCATGCCTCTCTCATGAGCAAAATTGAAAACTGAGGCTCTATATCCTCATCTCCTCATCCCAAAGCAATGAGTTGAACTCTCAAATGGGAGAGTAGTAGGCTTGACACAAACATTCAAAGACGTAACCAAACTATCATACTTTAGTGGCAATACCCTTAGATAACAAATGCGAGTGATATCTGCAGAGCATAGTCATGTTGATTGCGACCATATGGTAAAAAAGAACTTTGGTGAGACACGCCTCTACTATTTCATTGTCATCAAGCTTCTTTTTTTGAAGCTACTTTTTGAGATTGTGAATCCATAAGGGATTTTTTGGTTCTGTATTGTCTTTGAAAATAGGTCCATGATAAAAAGATTGGGGAGGGAGAGAGATCTTGATCTCTTGTATGAACACCCACACTCACACAACAATGGATCAGACACACAAAGATGGAAGGTTGAAATTTTCTTTTTCTTCTTACTTTCATAAGAAGGCTACAAAAGATAAGTGAAAACCCAACATAATACTAGAGTAATATGTACAACGAGTTGATACTGTAAGGGTTTTTTCAAATACCCCTTGAACGCACGTGATATATAAAATTTCTTAGAGGTGCTCCCCGAGGTTGGGCTTAACATCTCATTACTGCCCCTTAAGCTCAACTCTATCTCCAAGACTCCAAGCATAGTGCAAAATCTGTGAAGCTTCTCTGCTCCTAAGTCCTTGGCAAGAATGTCAACCACCTGCTCCTCTATATAAAATTTCTTAGAGGTGCTCCCCGAGGTTGGGCTTAACATCTCATTACTCCTCCTTAAGCTCAACTCTATCTCCAAGACTCCAAGCATAGTGCAAAATCTGTGAAGCTTCTCTGCTCCTAAGTCCTTGGCAAGAATGTCAACCACCTGCTCCTCTATATAAAATTTCTTAGAGGTGCTCCCCGAGGTTGGGCTTAACATCTCATTACTCCTCCTTAAGCTCAACTCTATCTCCAAGACTCCAAGCATAGTGCAAAATCTGTGAAGCTTCTCTGCTCCTAAGTCCTTGGCAAGAATGTCAACCACCTGCTCCTCTATGTTAACAGATATGAGATGAACATCTCTTGCCAATACCTTCTCTCTGATAAAGTGATAATGGACCTAGATATGTTTGGTCTGTACATGAAACACTAGACTCTTGTCCAACTCTATGCTACTAAGATTATCACGATAGATGATGACCTGCTTGTCCACTTGGAGCCCCAAATCTCCAAGTAGCTTACATAACAAAGCTACCTCACATACTACCATCACAACACCCTTGTACTCTGTGTCTATGCTTGTCGATAAGGCAACCGTTCAATGCTTCTTGTTGTTCCATGTAAAAACACCACTCCCAAAGGAGAACATAAACCCCCTATAGTAGATCTTTTGTCTTGTTTTTATTACACTATTTTGAAACACCTTGTATATGCTAGTAGATCTTGTGCTTCTTTTTTTTATTACACTATTCTGAAACACCCCCCACACCCACCCGCGTGCCAATGAACTCTTCTACGTAGTCGATGGCAGCATCATGGTGGGCCTGGTCGACAGCGCCGGTCACTTCTTCAATCAGACGCTTCAAAAGGGCGACCTTTTCCTTTTTCCCAAGGGGCTCGTGCACTTCCAGGTGAACCCCAGCTCTTACAGCAAGGCCTTCGCCTTGGCCTCATTCAGCAGCTCCAACCCTGGCACCGTCTCCCTCCCCGCCACTCTCTTCGGCTCCGGCATCCCTTCCGCCGTCCTCTCCCAGGCCTTCAAGGTCTCTACCGACACCGTCGCCCAGCTTCAGGGTCCAAGAGCTGAACTGTTCGAAAGAACTAGCCGGAGCTATAATGACTTAACTAGTCCAGACAATATTTTTGTGACACACACGATAAAACAAATGTCAGTCATCCTCACAAATGGATGCCCACTAATTATCATTTGCATAATTATTAAATGAATGCCAAATGCCTTCAAAAGTGCCATGTATTTTTCTAATCCCTTGGTGAGCTCTCAACTTTGGGGGCTTTAGTAACTAGCGTTAGTCCACACAAAAATGGTGTCCAATCAAAAATGGTGTGCCATGCATTTTTCTACTCCCTTGGTGAGCTCTCAACTTTGGGGGTTTTAATAATTAGGGTTAGCACACACAAAAATGGTGTCCAATCAAAAGAATTCTTAAGTTTTATTTTGATGAATTGTAGATTTCCATGCAATCTTCAGAAGCTTTTCGGCACCTCTCTCTACTCAACATGTCAAGCGCTTTCAAATTTTATGATAAGTGCATTAGCAAGGCTAAAGTCAAAGCATCACATCTATGCCCACACTATATACGCAAGAACTTTAGGCACATTGAGAAATACTAGAACATGGTGTGGCATTTTGAATGTGTTGTGCCCCCAATTTATGAGGATAAGAAACGAGTAGGATTTGCAATTGATATATTTTTTTTCATTTAGATGAGTGGGTCAAAATGAATCAAATATTTGCAGGTCCATTGCATGTTAACAAACCATTTTTTCCCAAATTAAAGGTTAAATCAAAGATAAAAAATTTACACCTTGAAGAGGAAATATTTTAGGCTCATCTCACTTCTTAAAGATTGAATGTTAATTGAAATATCATTGGTCCATTTCTCTAGCGCTATAGGTTTTTGGGTTTGAGTTTAAGCATGACATCAGAGTTGACATGGGTGGATTTACGATCCATTAAAGGTTGTAGTCAAATCCCTAGTTCTTGTTTACAAGTGTCTCCTTGTCATGTGTAGTCATCTATCAATTGTTGCATAATGGTGCCTAGTAAGGATGACATTTTTTTTAAGAAAAAGAAATTCCAACTATAGAGTCTTATTACATTTTTCAACCCATAGTAGTAGTCTCTCTTCATGGTAGCCTTTAAAACAGATCTCACCCAAATTTAGTGCTCTATCTTCCTCACCCTAGTTTTTGTTCAATCTTTCTCATCACAAAATGTGTTGCTCTTCCTTAGTTAATGTAGTTAAGATTGGGAAAGTTTACTTGAACATTTTATGCACTCAGCTTTAAAACATAGTGAGTGACAAGGAAGCGTAGGCCTAACATAGTGAGAAATATTTGAATTAAGATTACCTAACTAGTCCTTATAATATATTTGGTTGGAGATGTAATGATCTAACTAGTCCTTATAATATTTTTGTGACACACACAGACATGATAATAATCATCCTCACAAATGGAATCTAACTAGTTCATTCGCTCATCTTTCTCATCATTTCCATTCTTAAATGAGTGCCAAATGCCATTAAAAGCACTATTCTTGTTAAGCTCTCAACTTTTTAAGCTTTCACATTAAGGGTTAGAGAACACAAAAATGGAAATCAAAATAATTCTTAAGTTCTATTGTGATGAATTGTTGCCAAAATATATCCTGCATTCCATGCGATCTTCTAGATCTTTTTGGTAGCTCTCTCTAATAAATATGCTAAGCACTTTCAAATTTGATGACAAACTTGTTATCAAGGCGATAATCAAAGCATCACATCTATACCCACACTGTATATGCAAGAACTCTAGGCACATTCATAACTAGTATAACGTGAAAATTTATTGTGGCCCAAATTTATGGAGATAAGAAGAGCCTAGGATTTGCAAATTGAGAAAGTAAAGTCTATTAATCAAAATGAATCAAATATTGTGGGTCCATTGCATTTAATAAAACTATTCTTTTTTCAAATTAAAAGTTTGATCAGACATTGAAAAAATTCTCCTTGAAGAGGAAATATCACAGGTATGTTTCACTTCTTAAAGTTTGCTTGTTGAAGTGATATATCATTGCTTCATTGTACATCTAGCACTATAGGTTTTTGTCTCTGAGTGTAAGCATGACACACTCGTTAATTTACCATCCATGAAAGGTTATATTCTATCATCAAAGTGAACCCACGTCATGGCTGGTTATGCGTGAGATAGAAAAAACCTAAATAAAATTGGAAAGACTTTTGCATGAATTTCCTTAGATAAAAGAGAGATGCTACGTAGTAATTGTACAAGGCACTTTGAAATGTTTTCCCTTGCCACCATGATATCATCTCCCTTATGCTTTAGAGAGGAATACCAATCCTTTAGAACTGGTCATATGCATTGATGCCTCAATGTTGATGATCCAAGATACATTGGTTGTCTTGTTGCTCACTTCTCTAATGCCAACATGGTTAGTTATGGGATCTTTAAAGTGTAGATCTTGGGGTTTTCTTGCATTTGTTAGGTGTGTATCCTTTCTTATAATAAAATCACTCAACATTTTTATTCTCTTTAGAAGAGTAAGAGTAGTTACCCTTGTTCTTTGTGCTAGCAGACTCTTCATCCACATATCATCATCCCAAAGCAATGACCTAAACTCTTCTTCATTCACATCTCCTCATCCCAAAGTAAGAGGAGCCAAGCGTGACATCAATATTCGAACATGTAACGAAACTATCATATTTAGGTGGTAATACCCATAGATAGCAATGAGCAAAACTCAAAGAAGTCCTATTAATACAAAAAATTGATTTTGGATATGAATGCCTCTAGTGCTTCACCTTCATTTTACTTTTTTGTGGTTAAGCTTATCCTATAGATTTTTGAATCCTTAAGGAATTTTTTATTCTCTATAATATCCTTTCTTCTAGTCCAAATTGCAATCACTATGCTATTATTTATGTTGCTCAACATAGAAAAATTGGGCTGTCGGGGAGCAAAATAGAGTTTCACTACTGGGTAGCAACATTTAGCTACTACACTGTAGTTTTGTTGCTACACTATTATGGAAATTTTCAAAGAGTTATTAAAGATTGATATTAGGTTATATGTCACATACATACAGAAAATGATGATAGTTTTTAAAAAAACATCCTTCGGAACCCTTAAATCCATGTTTAAAAAACAAAAAGAAAGATAGTTCGAAACTTTTAAAGGGAAATATTTATATAAACAATATCAAGATCATGAACCTATCCCATCTTGTAATAGATTCATTTGTGTTGCTTCATCAACCTCTATATCTAATGGAAGCTCAATGAAAAGTTTGGGTCCCATATCAATATCACTATCATTATCAAATAAAGCATTGCCATGATCAATAGGTGACACATCATATTCTTTAGATTAATGGTTTTGATTCTCTTCATCGTCCTCCTCTAAATTTCTTTCTTCATTTTAATTATCGTCTTCTTCCAATGACTTGATTTGAGGTAGTACTTGAATTTGACATCAAAGATGAATAGACTAAATGCTCTAAAGCTAACCTCAAGAATATCGTGAGTAGTTCCACAATACTCAAGATTGTCCTCTTTGACATTTGTATCATGCTACAACAAACGAACAGCATGACTACCTAAAGAGCCATGCAAATTACAAAGGATCTATAAATGGACAAAAACATTCACATGGATATAAGTGTGGCTATGTATGTGGCTACAACAACACATATATCCGCGCATACAATCCCGTGTACAATAATACATATAGGCACGTCTATAGTCGCACATATAGCGGCTTCTACATAAGTGCATATAGTCTTCTCTACAACATCACATACAATTGTGTTCACAAAAATGCGTATAGCCGTGCGCGTCTATAGCTGCGATTTTCTCAAAAAAAAAGCTCAGACAGAATGGGTGAGATATGTGGGCGAGACATGTCCCCCACATATCTCACCCATTTTGTCCCCATTTTTTTAAAATCATAATTTTTTTAACAAACACTTAAAACACATAAAAATTTACAAAACAACAATGTCATGGTTTTTATTGCTTTTAAAGTATATACAAAGGAGCTTAACTTGAGCATTTGTGTGCACAAAGTGGAAGGAAATAAAATCTCTCTCGCTCTAAATCTCTCCACCAGTTCATGCATGTAGATAGAACATGTAGATAGAATCGGAGCGTAAGCCTTGCAAGATAGAGGTGTTTACCTTTCAATATGTGGATAGTCCTTCTGTATTTGTTTTTTTTTTAATGGTGCAATTCTTTGAAACATAGTAGTCATGACATTACACGTGATATGCGATGCTTTAGTAGACATATAACGCCAAAGATGGTGCACTCTTAATAGCCTTACATCCATGTTTCACCCTACCCTTCATTACAAAGCTTAAGATTCGATATGGGCTTGATATGGGCTTGGTGCAACTCCCTCAAGAGCTCGAGAGATTGGGCTCATTGATCTGGCTATGTCACTCTGGCAAGCCATCCTCTTTGTGCTACCAATGCAAGAATTTAGCAGATTATGCTTAACTTGAATGTAGGAGGAAAAGTTTCTTGAAATTTAAAATGTTTAACTTTTGCAAAACATTTGGCAATGTTCAATGACTTAGAACAAATTACCTTACCCCTTAGAGGATGATCTACAAGGTCCCAAGTGTGGTTTTTTAGGATGTAGTCATATTTTGTTTTTATGCCAATTCACTTTAAATCCTCTTTTGTGCTTTAATAAAGGTGGTAGGCTCTAAAGCCTCTCTCATGAGACAAGGCTCTATAACCTCATCTCCTCATCCCAAAGCAATGAGTTGAACTCCCAAGTGTGAGAGGAGTAGGCCTGACAACAACATTCAAAGAAGTAAAAAACTATCATACTTTAGTGTGAATACCCTTAGACAAAAAATGGCAAGGGAGATTTGCAGAGAGCATACTCATGCTGATTACAACCACATGGTAACATAGAATTTTATTGAGAAATGCCTCTACTATTTCACCTTCATCAAGTTTCTTTTGTTAAAGCTCACCTTTTTTATGAGATAAAAGGATAGGCTTGACCTTGAACTTCCAAAGCGGATACCTAAGGACATTTAGCTTTTCATCAATAGCAAAGGGCAGTGGAAAAGGTTAAGTAGAAAAGTGAGGGGAGGATGCTGGGAATTTGAAAGCATTTTAGATCTTTTAATATCGATATAAGACAACAAGATTTTTTATGGAGCCTCAGCTAGAAAGGCTTTTGCAAAATATTTGATGATTGATATAGCTTTTACAAAATCTGTGGGGGCTAATGATATAGCATTGGAGGTTAATGTAGGCTTTGCATTCTTAACCAGATAGTTAAGTATTTTAACAATATTCTAAATTTTTTTATTTATAGGTTCTGCTTCATCCATTGTTGGGGACAATCAGAGGAGTTTGGCAAAGACTTGATTTTATTTCTTAATGGTCTTACCTTCTTGTGCTAACGCTATGGACTCATTAATTTTTTTTCTCATAAATATATAAGATTTATTAAACAGACATTATTCACGTATAAACAAATACTTGAATAATGAATAATGCAATTTAGATCATCAAAGATCCTACTTCACTACTCTGTGGACCCTTTGTAGTGTGTGACATATCTCTATCTAGAATCCACCTAAATTGTGAAGCTACTTGCCAAAGCACACTGTGGGAATTTGCCATCAATTTGTATCATTTAGTAATATTCACCATCTCTTTTGCATTCAATTATTTGTCTTAAAATAAGATTCTCTCATCTATGTGAGCATTGAAGTTTTATTTTTCTTTCGTAAACATCATATATAAAGAGTATCGAGTCACAAATGCAAAATTGGTTTTATTTGAAAAAATTTAAATTATTTTGAATCTAATATTTTTGCCTAGTATAATATACTCAAGAATGCTAAGTTTATCGGTTACCAAATGGCTTGAAAATAAAGACTATACAAAGCAATCAAAGATACCATTCAAAGAACCTATAAAGAGGGATCTATTTACTTTTTATCACAATCAAGCTAGAGGTTAGGTAGTATGGTCCAAGGAAGTAATTAATTCCATTTTAATTATGAATGGTGATCGAATACAATTGTTCACAATTCTAAGACGCTATGTTGGATCAACCCAGAAAACATCATTAAAGAGGTTGGTTGGTTTTTGCTCACAAGGAGGGAAATTTTAGTGGTTCAATTCATGGAGTTTTTTTTACAAAATGTTAGGATGCTCAACTAAGGATGGAAGCTTGATCACAAGGGGTGTAGATCTCAAGAAGTACAAGCCATAGGATTGCAGGAAGTAGCAACGAATAGACCTGTAACAAAAGGAGGGATAGCAACACAACACAAAAGAAGGAGGAGCTTAAGCTCGTAAATTAGGGATAGCAGTGAACCCAATTCTAGGGTTAACAAGATCCAGTACCATTATCTTATATCAAGGAGTCATGTTAGATACACCAAAGGCTCATACATTCAACATATGAAGCAATAGTGTCCAAAGCTATAACTCAAACGGGCGCCCATAATGGTATGACAGAGTATTCATGGCGATTGCCGCTTCAAGTGCGTGTGGCAACAAGAAAGGTTGAAGTCCTAAATGATGTACTTTATTGATATATTATGAGAGTAGTCATTGTAATAGCGTTAGACCTCTTATGAGCCTAAAGTTCCTGGCCAGCCACAGTTTAAGTGAGTGTGAACACTTATGGCCATGTCTATAAGTGAATATCTCTCATAATACAATATACTCTCCCATTGTGCAATTGAGTCTTGCTCTTGCTAATCCTCTTATTAATATATATCCCTAATGCATGCTAGTGTGTGTGTGAGTGAAGTGAGGTGAGAGGAGGGAGGAGTACCCATAGGGTAACGCGATGGCATGACAACGCTCGTGGGAGTTTCTTCACATACTCAGGACGGTCTTCCTTCTCTATCTCTTTCCTAATTTCATCGGCAAAGATTAAGAATGGCTCACACCAGGGATTTCATTAACGTCTTCACAATTTTGTGATCACGTTAACAAAACCTATTGTTAACATATTAAAACTTGTGATCACATTGTATATTCACATGACCTGAGCAATGACCTGCCAGAACCCACTAGTCCCGTAACACCTCCGGGCTTTTTCTTTTCTCGGCGGGCCTGTCGGGATAAGTAGTTATCCCGGCGGGCCCGCCGAGAAAAGCAAAGAACACCGACGGGGTTCTATTCTGTTTATAAACACTGCCCGACACCCATCGTGGAACTTTTGGGGAGATAGTCCTTGTTTTGGGGGCGTGATATCTCTCCTCAAAGTACTTGTAGAGCTCTCGAGTTGCTAGAAGTGTCCTCTTGGGAAGAACGTCCTTATCTTAGGGGCTGTCGTCTTTCCTTGTAGGCACTCCTAAGGCTATTGAGCCACTCGTCCTTAGTTCTTTGAATTGGGGGCAGGGTGTGGTTCGTAGCTAATACTTGCGGAGATTTAGGGACAAATTTGGAGTCATTCAGCTTTGCATTTGAGCTACGTAGGTAATCTACCTCATTCTGCTTTGGTTGGATGGAGCCAAGAGTCCTGCTTAGGGGCTTGTATTGGTTCTTGATACTTGATATAGTTTAGAGTAGATAAGGGTCTATTGTCCTATACTAGAGTATTGGGCAAGCATAGATCTTTGATTTTCTTTGTGAATGTTAGAGAAGGTCTATTGTCCTATACTAGAGTATTGGGCAAGCATAGATCTTTGATTGTGTAAAGTATCCTTAATTGGGTACAAAAGGCATCCTTCATTGGGGATGCAATGTGCATGATAGTTTCGAAGTAGTTTTGTAGTAAGACCTTGCAAGATAGTTTCGAAGTAGTTTTGTGTTATGTGATAATCTTTTGTATTTGTCAAGATAGTTTCGAAGTACTTTGTCTGCTAATGTATGTTTTGTAATACGTGAGTGACTTTGTTGTTTTTTCATTTGTGTATTCATTGTTATATGCTTGGTTGAATAGGTTATTTGTTGAGATGGAGGACAATGTTGGATCCAGTGATACCTCCAATAGAGTCCAAATTCAAATAGCAGGAAAAAAAAGGCACCTGGGATAGAGTGGCAATATGCAATTAACGTTGGTGATCGATTCATAGATTGGGAGTGTAAGCTATGCCATGCAGTAAAATCCGGTGGGGCGCCTCGACTAAGAGAACACTTTTTAGGCGGACCGAAGAAAAAGTCATGTACCCACCCCTCTGCACCTGTAGTGGCCAAACGCATAAGAGAAGAAATTCAAAAGAAAGATTCAAGAAAACATGACACTCCTACCGTTAATGTATCAAGGCAGCAAGAACACTGTTGTTCTAATCATCAAACTCCCGCTACATCGCCTACTTGTACCCCGAACGGCAATGTGCAACCTGAAAGTAATCTACCCAGTGCATCTTCCTGCAAGCAAAACTTTGATGTAGGAAATATACCCATGCGTCAAACTTCATTGCAAGAAAGCCTACTTCAAGGTCTACTCGATGATGCACAACTCGCCCTTGCTGAAGCGATTTACTTTTCTGGGAGTGCTATGATGATGGTGGACAATGAGCATTGGAAGAGAGGATGGAAGAAAATTGGTGAGTTTGGACCAGGGTTTTCACTGCCTACGTACCATGCTATGCGAAATGATCTATTAGAGAAATGTTATGCGCAAGTAAAAGAACGTGTACAAAGAATAATTCTTAGCAATATAGAGCTTTCTGGATGTAGTATAGTAAGTGATGGATGGTCTAATGTACAAAGAAAACCATTAATTAATATAATGGTTATTTCACCTAGAGGTGAGACTTTCATCCGTGCCGTGGATTCAGCTGGTTCAATCAAAACTGGGGCTTACATTGCTCAAGTCATTGGCTCTGTGATAGAGGAAGTGGGTGCCAAAAATGTAGTCCAAGTCGTCATGGACAATGCAAAGAATTGCAAAAATGCATCCAAAATCCTACAGCGACAATATCCACATGTTTTTCCGGTAGGCTGTAATACTCATAGTTTGAATCTTGTATTAAAAGATTGGTATAAAAGTGATGATACGAAATGGTTTGCCTCAATCGTCGACACTACTCGCCAGCTTGTGAGAGTCATGCTCAAGAGACAGAGAGTGTTAGATATTTTTCGACCTCGCATGTCAGTTATGTTAAAGCTTCCAGCGGAGACTAGGTTTTGCACTCACTTTTACACTTTTGAGTCTCTTCTTAGAAATAAAGATGCAGTTTGCGAAACATTTACATGCATGGCATTTCATGACTGGGAGAGCACTCAACTTGAAAAAGTGAAAGAGAAAATCAAAGACTTGAAGGCAGCGCTTACGAGAAGAAGTTGGTGGAACAGTGTGATGGATGCATACCATGTAATGATGCCTGTTATGTATGCCGTACGAAGTCTTGATCAAAGAGCACCTAATCTCAGAAAAGCATGGATGCAATGGTGGACTGTCCAGCAGAGTTTGGAGTGTCCTGAGAAATTAGAGCATTCAGTGGTGGAAAAGCAATGGCGTGTACCATTCTCCAGTAGACAAAGAAAAGTCCTATTGAAGTACTTTCATGCTAGATGGATTGGAGCGCATTCACCACTACACAGTGCTGCTTATATGTTAGATCCTGAATATTGGAATATGGATTTGATGTCCAACATTGAGGTGGTGCAAGATTTTTATAAAGTGGTAAACACTTTCTATAATAATGTTGATGATCGTGTAAAGTGCATAAAGGAGATGACCTCATTTTGATTGAAAGAGGGTTTATTTTCTAACTCCCTTGTTCAACAAATGGCTAAAGAGCAACCTGCATGGAAGTGGTGGATGATGAATGGTGGTGAGCATTGTGCTTTATTGCGCAACCTTGCGATGAAGGTTCTAAGTCAGTGCTCTTCAAACTCAGGCTCAGAAAGAAACTGGAGCACGTACAAATATATTCACAGTACTATTCGCAATCGACTTCTTGCAGATCAAGCAGATAAACTTGTTTACATGTATTGCAATGAAAAGATCTTGCGAGACATTGAAAGCGAAGAGTATGAAGAAGATATGCCCAGATGGATGTACAATTTTGATGATGTAGTAGACGAGAACTTTGATGTTGGATGCACATTGTGCACCACCCTTGAGATAGAAGATAATTTAGACATTGACTTAGATGAGCTTAATTTAGTAGACGAGAGAGTAAACGGTGAAAGAATTTTGGAGCAATATACTGACATAGAGGAAGAAGTCATTTCATTAATTTCATAAAAAGTACTTGTACAAATGATCGTATTTGGAGAAATTATCAATACAAAAGTAGGATTTATGTCTTTCTTAGCTTTCATCTTGAAATAAATTGCGAATTGCACTAGGAGTTGCATCTAAAGGTCTTGGTGGTTTATATTCGCTAGCCATGCCGAACACTGTATAAATACCTTGATTTATTAGGACACTGCACAATGCACATGTGGAAGTATTTTGCATTTGCCTCACTAAACATATTAAGTGGTAGTAGTGTCCACAGGGTAGTATATACTGGCCACTCCACCCATCGAATACTTTGTAACATACAGGACATTGGGGGGTGGAGGAACTAGTAGCCTCAGCAGAAACTCCCACAAGATCAGGATGTATCAAAAAATGAGAGATGTGGTTTCCTTGGCGCACAGGAGCAATACGTGAAGAGATGCTCTATACATCTTGGCTGATCTTTGTGAGCTGCTCTCTGAATGGCCTTGGGGTCATGCAAGAATGGCCCTAGGGCCATTCTTTCTCATGTTTTACATGGAAAAGAATGCTCGAAGCAGAACGACCACTATTGTGGCCCAATCTCTGCGGTCCTGTGCTTTCACTGGACTCCGCGGAGAGCGCCTCACTGGTGTTCCGAGACCACGCACAAACAGGCGCTCTCGTACTAACGCCTGGCTCTCTCGATCTCAGCACCTTTGGACCGAGGTTCGCCAATACAGCTTGGACAACCCGGCACCGAACGGGTGTGGCCGTAGAGGGATGAATCCCTAAATGAACAGAAATGGAAAGATGGACACCAGCACTGGGGCCGGAACGGGCCGACCCCCCCCTCAATATATGATATATTTATTGGGAGTATTTAAAGAATACAATGCTCCATGGGTTCTGAGAACCAGATAATGTCCATGTACATATGAAAACAGTACCAAACAAGTAGGCTCGGATTTCGATCTCTAAAATAAAAGAAAGATCTTGTTTTGCCCTGTTTTGGCCTAGAGAGAGATAATCCAAAATTGAGATATCTTTGGATATACAAATCCTCCTAGTGTCTAAAATGGTTTCCCCTGAAGCAGAAGTTTAAAATGAACTTCCCAATGTGCATTAGGAATCAATTAAAAATGATATAAGGGACCTTAGCCTAAGGGTCTAGATTTTCTGAAATTTTTGGATTATGGTCCGATTAAGGTTCCTATGGGGCCAATTGGATTAATCCAATTGTTGGGATGAGATAAATCCAAAGAATAAAAGAAAATACACAAAAATGAGTAAATGCTCACATAAGATGAAGAGTTGACTGAGTAAAAGGTTTATTAGTTAAAAACTTTGAGATATTCCAAAAAAAAGAGATATTTTAGAATAATGATGCATTTTTGACACCTTGGTGGAGAGGAGGACTCTTGAGTAGGAACTTAATTCACACATGGATGATTTTTTAATTCAAAAAAATTATGATATTTTTATATCTCCTCTCTCTTGGATCAAACCAAATAAAAAAGGGAGCCAAACTGATCCAAATCTTGTCCAAGTTGAGTCAAGCTGAACCTGGGAAATTCTAGAACCTAGTTGGACTTGGTTAGTGGCCTCCCTCACCTATAAATAGATCCTTAGTCTTTTGTAAAAAAAATTCTGAACTATACCATGCCAGTATTACATTAAAATAATGATATTTTCTATTATCCCTTAAAAATCCTCTACTTTTGGAGAGATTGGAGCTTCTCTCTCTCTTCAACAATCCTTGGAGCTTTCTTCTCAACATACTAAACCAATTGATTGGTTGGGGGCTTCCTTCTAAGATAAAGAAGCAAGCGCAAAATCTAGAGGTAAGAAGTAATTTCATGGTTTCCATTAATATTCTCAAAAGATTTCACTTCTCAACCCCTCTCAAGCTTGAGAAGTTTCAAATTAATTATTTTCAATGCAAATCAAGCTTTCTATAAGAATTCCAATGATTAATTAAAAAAAGTTATTCTTTATGCTTAATTAGGATGCTTTTTATGTATATCTCTCTCTCCCAAAAGAATAGTCATTCCTATGACTAATTCTTAAGCAAATGAATGCTTCTCATTGATAAATTCTTAATTCAAAATCAATCTCTAAGCTTGTTAAGCTAGAGGTTAAGAAAATGGCTTTTTATGCTTTTATGTTAGTAAAATTATGGTAAATTTATGATTTGATTCCATAAATTGGATTTAACTTCAAAGATAGTTCTTCTGTCATAATTGTATCACAAAGTCTTATTCTTTCTAGAAATATTAAAAATTATCAGTAATAGCAAGCAAAGCTATGGTAAAATTTTAGAAATTAATACATAACTCATTTTTATGCATAATGTGAAAAGAGGACTTCCTACCATATTCTAGGATTGGACATCCTATGCTAAAAGAATGATTTTCATCAAATTCATGAAAAAATAATTTTTAGTATTTATGCATAAATAATTAATTAAAGAAATGAGAAATTTTTGGTACTTTTTTTATGCAAAAAGAGAAATTTTGGTATATTAAAATAATAAATATTTAATTTAAAGAGAAATTTTAGATAAATTTATTTTATGCGAAACAGGCAATTTTATATTGGGTGTGTAAGTGGTGTGACTATCTTGAAGTTTGCTTGAAGCGCCGGCTAGGGGGCCTAGAAACTCTTTTCCCTGGTACCCGGTACAAAACATAACCAAATTCCTAAATAGATCCTATCACTATAGTGGTTGTTGGGCGGTTGGCTAACCCATGGGGCTGGGATGGGGTTAGGCTGGACTGATGGATCCCTAAAATGAGACTCAATTCTGATATGTTACAATAGATGAAGTAAATCCCGGATAGTCCTTGTTCTATGGAAAAGAATCAACAGATGTGCCTCTTGAGATGAGGAAAAAAGTGTTGGTCTCTATGATCCAAGTGCAAGTCTCTTCCTTGATCTAACCATGTGACTTACTGGTTCGGTCAGATCAGTTTGGTTAGTTAAGGCTCTTGACTACGTTAGAATAAAAATATCCTGGAGGAATCGCCCGTGCTTTTTGGGTGAGGGAAGTTTTTCCAGGTTCGCTTTTGGAATACAATAAGGGATTAGTCTCTTGTCCGGATATCCGTGGGCGAGGCCCCGAGTGAGAGGCTCTGCCCTGCACAAGAAGTGCTACTTCCACTGCTAGCACCCCCGAATTCGTTGCGCAGAGGGGGCAAGGATCTTTCAGAATGGATGTAGATTTATTACCAAAAAGGACAAGAAGGAAGGCAGGTTATTCAAATTGGATGCAGGTATTCCAGAGTTGAAGTCAGCTATGTTTTTGAAAAGCCGTAATGTGGTCCAAGATATTAAGATGTGGCAAAAACATATTGGGCATGTGAACATACAGAAGTTGAAGAATATGCAATCAAGAGGCATAGTTGGTGGGCTGCCCAGATTCAAATATGATGGGGGTATGCATGTATGTGATGCTTGCTAGTTTGGAAAGTAAGCAAGGTTGCCATTCCCTAGAGAAGGAAACATGAGCAGTAGGCCACTTGAGATTTTTCACACGGTGATGTATGGGAGACTGCAAAAATCCCATCCATTAATGGTAGCAGCAACAGGTAATATGTAACCTTCATTGATGATTATAGCAGGATGACTTGGATCTATTTTCTCAAAGAGAAAAGCAAAGTGTTAGCAAAGTTCATGGATTTCAAAGCAATATGGTTGTTGGATCAAATTCATGAGGACAGATGGAGGTGGTGAGTACATCTCACATGCATTTGAGGTCTTCTTGAGGAAGAATGGCATTAGAAGGCAGCTTTCATGCAAGTAAACACCTCACCAAAATGGTGTTGTTTAGAGGAAAAGCAAGGTCATTGGTGATGTGGCTAGGGCAATGCTAAATGAGAAGAGCATGCCAAAATTGTGAAGTGTATCATGAGAGAGAGAGAGAGAGAGAGAGAGAGAGAGAGAGAGAGGAGAGGAAGAGAAAGAGTTGTGACAGATAGAGAGAAGAAACATTAGATGACATTTTTAATATTTTTGTGAGTTCCTAAAGAGGAAAATAATGTACTGTTTTAATTTTTAAGTAAATAGAGGGAGAAATAAGAAATTATTAGGAATTATGTATATTTTAAGAGAAAAAAAAAAAGAAATCCTTATCTACATATCTATCGTGTTGTGAAGTGTATCATGAGAGAGAGAGAGAGAGAGAAAGAGTTGTGAAGTGTAACATGAGAGAGAGAGAGGGGGGTAGGAAGAGAGAGAGATATTCATTTTTTCGAGTTACGAATCACGATATTATAAAATAAAATGTTTAGACAATATGATGTAAACTTTGATCCATGAAATACTCATGCCGCGTTAGCAACCAAGTATCGCATGGATCAAACACAATAAAAACAATACAAGTCAAATCAAACAAATTTATGACATTTTTTCGACCGCGTTAACGATCATGTGCCGTAATATGCAAGCAAATTTACGACATTTTTTTGACCGCGTTAACGATCAAATGTCGCAATATGCAAAAAACAATATATGCACTAGCGGACGACACCACAGGGGTGTATGTGTGTAACAAGACACCTACATCTGCCATACATGAAAGTACGCCAGAGATATGTCTTACTAGATTTAGGCTAGACATTAGGCATCTAAAAGTGTTTGGTAGCATTGCTTATGTACATGTGCCAGATGAGAAGAGGAAGAATTTTGATCCAAAGGTAGAAAAGTGCATCTTTGTTGGGTATGCACAAGATCGCAAAGCATACAAATGTTACAATCCAGATACTACGCGTTAACGATAAAATGCCACCCGATTCTATGGGAATACGAATAGGATACGAACATACACTGGTCGCGTTACCGACCATATGCCCGCATTTGACAAAGAGAAGGAAGGGAAGGTGACATCGCCGCGTTACCGACTAGTACCGCTACGGCGTGCCATACTTACCATAGGACACAGACTAGCCGTGTTACCGACTAAGTGCCCCAGGGTAAGCACCATTCCGAAGAATGGCCTTACACACACACCCCTCGTGTGGCGGACCACCCACATCCTGCCGCGCATTGCGACAATGGGCAGCTGTCCGCACGAACACACATCCCTCGTGTGGCGGACCACCCACATCCTGCCGCGCATTGCGACAGTGGGCGGCTGCCCGCACGAACACACACCCACACACACACACACACACACACACAAGTTTCATTACCTATGTATGTTGTCAGCAATGAACTCCCAAAGGGCCCCCCGGGCCCATATATATAGAAAACTGTACCCCGCCGGGCTGGATGACGACCCCGGCGGGTCCCGTCAGGGTCTCTTTTTTCCCGGCGGGACCGCCGGGTATAGCAAAACCCCAACGGGATTTTATCCGATTATCAGGGAGCTTCCCACCGGCTTTTTTGGGAACATGTTAACATGTTAACATGTTAATAACATGTTAACACATGTTATTAACACAAAAAAAAAAATTGTGATCACGTGAATATAAAATCATTGGCTCACACCCTTGCCTAACCCCTCTTAAAAGTTTAATAGTTGAAATTAGAAAGGCCTCACTATTCCTCTCTTCCCCCTGAATAACTTGGGTTTCTTCCTTCTCACTAGCAAAACTCACAAATTATTCCATCTGCACAAAAAATGAGAGCTTTTTTGGAGACTAACCAATCCATCCCAATTATTGCATCACACTTATCTATCTCAATGGCATAGAAGTCTCCCTTATGTTGGAGCTCTATATATGGCTCACTCTACCTAACTTGGTCTCACCTATATATATGTATCTTTTCCTCAATATGAATCAGTCTTTGGGAGCGTACATGATGTGTCTCTTGTCTCGTCTCTTTCTCTCTACATTTCAACATGGTATCAGAGCATCTATAAGGGAAGCATCTATGTCTTCTTGTTAAATTCATGATTATAATTTCATGTCTTACAAGACTGTTCTTTGATTATGTGTTGTCTACATGATTTTGTAGCTTAACTTGTTGTAATTAGAGTTGTTTCTTAATCGCATCCTTAACTTGTTGTAATTAGACTTGTTTCTTAATCACTTTATTTGAGAGGTTTGCTTTCAAAGTTACAGTATGAAGTTGGTACTGCTATGACGGGGCATATTGATTCTTTCAAATCTATTATTAATCAACTTGCTGCTGCGGGTTATCCTGTTCCACGAAAGCAACTTATTACAATTCTTCTTGATACGATAAAGGATCCATCTTATGACAACATTGTTACCATTCTTTCTAACAAGGACGGTCTTGATTTTGACCAAACTTGCATATCTTTGATTGAGTATTCTCAACGTCAACAACGACGTAGCATTGGTCATGATGCAGCTATGTTTTCACAACAAGAGGAGCCTGAGTCCCAACAGTTGGAACGGGCCTTTTATGTGCGAAAGCGTCCTTTTCAACGAGGAAACTGCAGAGGTGGTCGTCGTGGTGGTAGTTTTTCTCGTCTCAAATTTCCTAACAAGCATTGTTCTTATTGCAATAGGAATGGTCATACTGAAGATGACTGTTGGGCACGTCAATATGATGAAGAACACAACAGTACCACAAAACAACCACGTTTATCTAGAGATTCTTCTTCTTGTGATTATTGTGGAAAATCTAATCATCCCTCTTCCATGTGCTTTAAGCGTCGATTTGATGTAGATCGAAATCGAGCATATGCAGCCGAGCATCATGATAATGATGTGCCTGAAACAAGTTGTGTTTTATGTTCAGTTCCCCCAGACAGAATACTTCATGTACGTGATGGTTCACTTTTCATTATTGATTCTGGTGCTACAGGAAATATGACATATGAATCTAAGTGGCTACATAACTATCATTCTTTACCTGTTAAGCGTATTGTTTATCTTGCTGATGATACAACTTGTCAAGTCAAGGGCATTGGAGATTTATATCTTGGAACCTTATCTTCTTCAACTCGAGTTTTATGAGGGGTTTTACATGTCCCAGAACTTCAACGTAATCTTCTTTCAGTTGCAAGACTTGTTGATCTTGGTTTGTTTGTTGGATTCGACCACACCAAATGCCGCATTGAGAAAGATGGACAGATTATTGCAACTGCTTCTCGTAATGGTAATTTGTTTGAGCTCTCTCTCAATGATGCTGTAGCAAATGTTGTCACTGCTCCAGGTGATCATGATTGCAAGATATAACACCATATTGGGGAATATGGGAATTTTCCACAAGTTTGGGACACGTGGTCAAAAGTTTGGATTAATCATAACTTGAACACCACTAATCCAAAATGAGCGCTTTGTAGCTCTTTAGATTCCATTTTTCAAGCGCTTTCCAACGATAGGTCATATGATAGGGTTTTGAGAAACTTACAAACATGTTATCCATGTCCCCTTTTTTAAGTATTCAAAAATGGGAATTGGAAAATTCCCAAATTCACTAATATGGTGTTATATGGCATCATCGCTTTGTTCATGCTGATTTCTCAAAGCTTCTTGATCTTCATCGTCAAGGTCTTGTACGTGGCATGGATCTTAAAGCTCATCCTCATATGGGAATCTGTGAGTTTTGTGCTCTTGGCAAACACAATCGTAAACCCTTTCCTCTCTCGAATTCAGTTCATTCTCATGATTTATTGGATCTTGTTCATACCGACATTTGTGGACCTTTGCCTCCATCGAGAACACAACATCGTTATTTCATTACATTTATTGATGATTACTCACGGTATACAGTTGTTTTCTTGCTTCGACAAAAATCTGAGGCGTTATCTATTTTTAAGCAATTTCACAAGGCTGCCGAACTTCAAACTGGTCGTCGCCTCAAGAAACTTCGTAGCGATAATGGTGGAGAATATGTGTCTCGTGAGTTTGAGAGTTATTGTACGGACCATGGTATTCATCATGAACATACTATTCCATATTCACCTCAACAGAACGGTGTTGCTGAACGTAAGAATCGCACTATTATCAATGCTATACGATGTATGCTGATTCATTCTGGGTTATCTCGTGTTTTCTGGAGTGAAGCTCTCTTGACAGTAGTCTTTGTTCAGAATCATCTTCCTACTACTGCTCCTTCTGGTAAGATACCCATCACAGCATGGACAGGTGAAATTCCTTTTGTATCTCATTTTCGAACCTTTGGATGTATTGCTTATATTCATGTTCCTAAAGAAACACAAGCAAAGCTTGATGCTCCTGGGCTTAAAGTTATTTTTATTGGGTATTCTGACACTTCCAAAGGCTACAAATTCTATGAACCATCCTCCAAGAAAGTGCTTGTGAATCGTGATGCTATTTTCAATGAACAGCTTATGGGCGGTACATGGTCCATGGATGATTCTGATGATACTAAATCTTTGCTTCAAGCTTTTCCATTCTTGTGTGATGATGAATCTTCTATAGAGAAACTTTCTTCTTCACAACCATATAAAGAGCAACTTTCCTCTTCACAACCATTGATTCCGAATGCTGTCATTGATGATGTTGACATTTTTATTGATCTGCCTATTGATTTTGAGCATGGTCCTTGTCATGTTTATGATGAAGATTTTGATGCTGATGTTTTCTCTACTTCTGAAGATCCTGCCACGTACAGTGATGCTATATGTTCTCCACAAAAGGATCAATGGCAAGAGGCTATGGAAGCAGAGTACGATTCTCTTATCTCTAAACGTACATGGATACTCACTGAGCTGTCTCCTGGCCGTACTGCCATTAAGTGTAAATGGGTATATAAGACAAAATTTAAAGCAGATGGATCCTTTGACAAATTCAAGGCACGTTTAGTTGCCAAAGGTTATTCTCAAGTTGCTGGCGTTGATTATCATGAAACCTTTTCACCAGTTGTTCGCATTACTAGTATTCGGGTTTTATTGGCATTTGCTGTTCAATTCGACTTAGAAATTCATCAGATGGACGTGCGCACAGCTTTCTTGAATGGAGATTTGAATGAAGAAATTTACATGGAGCAACCAGAAGGATTTGTTATTGCAGGTAAGGAAGATCTTGTTGCTCGTCTTCATAGGGCCTTATATGGTCTTAAACAAGCTTCACGGGCCTGGTACATCAAGTTTGATCTTTTTCTTACCTCCCATGGCTTTCTCTCTTGCTCTTCTGATCCCAACTTATTTACCAAACACCAAAATGGTAGTTTTATAATCCTTGCCCTTTATGTGGATGATACAATCCTTGTTTCCAATGATTTGGGATTTTTACACCAAAATAAGCAGTTGTTATCTTCGGCATTTGATATGGTGGATCTTGGAGAGCTTCACTCATGTCTTGGCATTCAGATTCAAAGGGATCGTAGCAAAGGTATTTTATTTCTTCGACAGTAAAAGTTTATTGAAGATACTATTAAGAAGTTTGGTTTGGAATCTGCACATTCAGCTACTCCTTGTCTTGTGAGTTCCATGAAAAACACTTCTGATGGTGGTGGCCAGCTTGTTACAAATCAACCATATGCTAATTTGGTTGGATGTCTTCAAGTTGTTGGTTTGAACACTCGTCCTGACATTTTGTTTATTGCTAACTATCTCGGGCAACATCTTGCATGTCCTTCTCTTAAGCATTGGTCTTCAGCAAAGCGTGTGTTGAAATACTTGAAAGGCACTGCAGATTATGGTTTGGTTTATCAACGACAATTCACATCCGACTCCATTCCATCTCTTTCTCTTTTGGGTTACACAGATGCAGATTGGGCCAGCTCACATTTATCTATGCGATCTACTAGTGGCAATTGTTTCTTCATTAATGGTTGTCTTATTTCTTGGACGAGCAAGAAACAACGTTGTGTTGCAGCATCGCTTGCAGCTCGTGAACTCATTTGGCTTTGACAAGTGTTGAGAGATATTGGCCATTCTCCTCTTTCTAGTACACCCTTGCGGTGTGATAATCAGAGTGCTATTAGTCTTGCAAAAGACTATGTCCAACATAACAAGTCAAAACATATTGCTGTGCATTACCATTATGTTCGATACGAAGTACGCAAAGGCACTATCATGATTGAACATTGTCCAAGTGACCAGATGATTGCAGATATTCTTACCAAAGGTCTCAATGAGTCACGCTTCATTCTCTTGCGCTCAGAGCTTGGAGTTGCCTCGGGCTCACTCTTTCTAGATTAGGCTTTTTACTCTTATGGTAGCTTTGTACATATATCGTTGTAATCTTCTTGACACCATGCACTTTGCACATTTCACAATTGCACACTATGACCTCTTGGTCCTTTTGTATATTTGTACATAGATGCACAATGCACTTTCACATCATTACTTCTGGTTCATATTTTCACATTTGTATAGGGGCTTGGGTTTTTCCCTTATACTCCCCAAGGGTTTTTTCATCCATAGCTAGAGACCCTTGTTTGAGTGGGGGTGTTGGAGCTCTATATATGGCTCACTCTACCTAACTTGGTCTCACCTATATATATGTATCTTTTCCTCAATATGAATCAGTCTTTGGTGGGAGCGTACATGATGTGTCTCTTGTCTCGTCTCTTTCTCTCTACATTTCAACACCTTACACTTCCTTCCCGATAAGGTGAAAGATAAGTTTTCCAAGAACCCTTAGGTGTGGTAAGTTTTCCCATTGGAAAGTTGTACGGGGCTTTTTAGTTGATTTCCTAATCTTAAGTGTTGTGATTTCACAAGTTTTGGAGAAATAAAGCAATGAGTGCTACCTCTCGTCAACTAAAAATTGAACATCTCGATTTCTAATCTTTCCTTTTGTTCTTATCACGGAAGCATGTGCATGAGATGTAGAAGAAACCATAAATTTTATTATAGGTTTAGGCCACTCACCTTGTTCCCTCGCTTCCTTGATTGTAGGATCCATCTTAGTGAACTTCACTTGCATACTTGGTCTAGTCCCAAAGTTGAAATTAGCTTTGTTGGGGAACTCAGATGTGCAATCGCCCTGCTCCCCACATCAAAAGCACAACCCGAGCCTCCTTGCTTGCTCAATGAGCGGGGGTTCATTTTGCCATGTTGCTGGTTTTTGGTTCTTCTAATTCTCAGTGCTTTGATTATTGGACTCATTCTAATTTCCATAATTTTGGAAATTTGGATTTTTCCTACCTCGCTGATTAAAGGGTGTAGATCCTCGGTTTTTCCCACTATCATAATTTCCATCTTTTTGCTGCATATTATGCCCTCCTTGAAACTTGGAATGGTTAGACAATTTAGATCTATGTGGAATACCTGAGTTTTGAAAACCTTGAGGACGATGGCTAGTCAGAATTAACCTTGATTTTGTAGCCTTTTGTTAATTATATGCTTTCATCCTTTCAGAATTCTCAGCTTTGGATACAACATCTAAGAAATTCCGCGATCGTGTTTCCTTCATCATGTGTAGAGGAGTTCCTCCTTCAAGCCCTCTACAAATTTGTGAGTAAGAGCCTCACCCGAGACTTCAAGTGCATACTTGTGAAGGAACTTCTCCTTGTACTCATCAATAGGAAGATCGTGTTTTCCCTCTTTGGACCTACCTGAAATTGTAAAATTTCATCTTTTTTTTCCATATAGTAATGAGGAGAACAATACCTCTTTTCTATAGTAGCTCGGAATTCAACCAAAGTAATTGGTTCATTTGGTTTCTCTTAGATCCGTACATGGTGGCCAACTTCCTTGAGGCCTTTCAATATACAAGTGATCTTGTAATTAAGATGATTGAAAAAGATTTTTAGAACACAAAAAGAACCATCTTAGTAACCTAGGTGTCCATGGATTTTAACCATGATTCCATGCAACAATCAAACATAGGTGCTCGTGGATTTTAGCCATACTATTATGCAACATTGAAAGAATACATGATTTTCTTACTTTTTTCCCATAATTTCAAATTTTATTTGACATGAAATAGAGAGACAATGTGTTACATGTAACAATTGAGATACAAAGATTTGACCACAAGGCAAAAGCCTATGTGTCCAAAATGTTGAATGTAATAATTATAAGGTAGAATTTGACCATATGAACAAATCTTGTGACAATGGAGAGCACTAATGTTAGAGATCACTAATGGATATACAGAAGTGAGCATGGATTTTATCCATACTCTCATGCCACAACGTTTGGTTTTTTTGTAATACCAAATTTCATGTAGACATCGTCATAGATTCATCGTGGACATATTGTCATGAAAGTGGCCATTTGATAATTTATATTCTATGTGTAGCATGGGTTTTTGAAGGAGATGTCTTCTATAGAAATTGACCATATGGTAAAAACTTTGCTATGTTTGGTTTCTCTTAGAAGACAGCTCTACTTGGCCAACTTCCTTAAATCCTTTCAATGTACAAGTGATCTTGGATATAAGATGATTAAAAAAAATTTAGAACACAAAAAGAACCATCTTAATAACCTAGGTGTCCATGGATTTTAACCATAATTCCATGTAACAATCAAACATAGGTGCCCATGGATTTTAGCCATATTATTATGTGACATTGAAAGTATGCATGATTTTCTTACTTTCATCCGATTTTAGTCTGATATGTAATAGAGACTCAACATGTTACGTGTAATAGTTGAGGTACAAAGATTTGACCACAAGGCAATATCCTATGGCTATTTCAGAAAGAAGCTTTCATATTGACCATGGCTTTTGGCCACACAGTCACTTTTGTTTGAAGCGTCATATAACCAAAAGTATATTTTTGTTACCTCTTTTGTAAGCACAAGTATATGTGTGTCTTGAAAAAGTCATTTCATGTGAAATGCATACATATACAGAGAATTATTCTACAATGTCCAATTAGTTTCTATTGTGCTACATGGATAGATCACTATTTTCTGCATAGCGAGTGATTACACATATGTGCAAGTAGTATATAGAAGTACTCTTATACAAGCAAGGTCAAGGCAGCATACAAGAAGAATCAGCAAGACAGAAGCATTCTCAAGGGACAAGGTCGCATCTTTGCCATAACAAGAGTGTTGAAAAATTGATCAAGGTTAGTTTCATACTTGTTTTCTTGTTTCTGCATTGTTTGGTTTTTCAAGTAGGCTCTTAGTCAAGAAACATTCTCGATTTTAAGAAAAATGGGTGTGAAGTTAACCATATTTTTATTTTTATGTCATGAATGTATTATATGATCTCATTTATCTTACTAGGCTAATTATGATTAAGAAAGATTAATTATGTAATTAAGTATTATGAACCAGAAGATAAAGAAAACAAAGAACATGCATGAGGCAAAGAGCCTACCTTTAAATGGCTATGGTTACGATGCTTGCTGGCGAATTTCTGATTAGCGTCAATATTGTGAATGGTTGTTGTTGTTGCGAAGCTTGCTGGGGCAAAGTCGCTTCTGATTAGCGTCTGATTAGCGTGTGAAGACAGAAACAAGAAGATGAAAAGAAGTAGATATGCAGATGAAACATACATGAAGGGTAAAAATCTTGCTTAAGCACAACTAAATCTTTTGATTAGAGAGCTTAGGTGACGCGTAATGCAGAGAAAACATCACAGAGAGAGCAAGAACAAAAACCAGGGTCGAAAGTGCGAGCAAGAAGAAGAGTACGTTTTTAGGAGAAGAGGGAAATCGTAGAGAGAGAAGATAGAAAGAGAGGGCCAAATTCAAATTCTTAGAAAAGGTTCACATCAGTAAAGGATATCTTCTTTAATGAAGCATATATTCTCAAAAATATATCACATTTAATGAAGAACGTTTATAAAAAATGGACGTTTGACAATAAATGGAATTATTTAAAAAAATCACTTTTAGGTTCACATCATTAAAGGATATCTTCTTTCATGAAGCATATATTCTCAAGAATATATCACATTTTATGAGAACGTTTATAAAAAATTGACGTTTGACAATAAATGGAATTATCTTTAAAAAATCACTTTTATCAAAGTTTGTAATAAGAATTAAGCAATCGATTTTTTTTCATATCACACATAGGTCTTACCGTGGGGCCGGGGCCTACCGGCAGCCCCCGGACCCCGCCGCCGTTGGGGGCGTTGCCCCCCGTCCCCCATCTCGCTGGACCCCCCACTGGGGGCGTTGCCCCCCGGCTAGGGACGTTGCCCCCAGACCCCCACCAAGGATGCTGCCTCCTAGACCCCCATTAGGGATCATTGCCCATAGCAACTAGTGCCTCAAATGTCGTTTAGAGTTTCCAAGAAATCCACCACTATAGTGAACAATATTATAATATTATTATATTTCAAAATATACTATTATAATATAATATTATATTATATTAGTTATATTATTAAATAATAAATATTAAAATATTATGTTATTAAATATAATATTAATTTATTGATATATTTTTTTACAAGACAACATAGAAAGTAATAAGTTAGTTACATAGGATTACTCATTTTGCATCATTTATTACTTTGCTAAAAGAGTTCCTATGTCTACATAGATATTTCAAGAGGTGTTGAGGCTATTCTAATATTAATGCCATATAAAATACGATTCATATCTTGCTATTCTATTTTCACGACCTTTACTTTTCATTATATGGATAAATCTACTCTTTTCAAATCTACTTTTTAATTTGACACAACTCATATTAGTTACTTCTTGATGTATATTACTGACAATGTGCACTACATTTAGGCCATAATACCAACTATTGGTATATGATTATTCAATTTTGCATCCAAAATTATTGCTTGTGCATGCACTAACATTTGTGCTTCCCAATATATTAATAACTATTCTACTTACCACGTGGACATAAACTTTGCACCAACCAAATCTTATTCATACTATGCCTGCAATACATTAAACCTTGAGAGGATTTGACCATGCGGCTAAAACATTCTCTACGCTAGCACACAATAAATTGTCTTCCTTGAAAAAGTTACATATGGCCTGTAAATATTTTAAGAACGATAAGCCTTGAGAGGATTCGACCATGTGGCTAAAACATTCTCTAAACTTGCACACCATAAATTGTCTTCCCATGGAAAAGTCACATATGATCTAAGTATATTTTAAGAATGATAATCCTTGAGAGGATTCAACCATGTGGCTAAAACATTCTCTACACTAGTTCACAATAAATTGTCTTCCATGAAAAAGTAACATATGATCTATAGATATTATAAGAATGATAAGCCTTGAGAGGATCGGACCATGTAGCTAAAACATTCTCTACACTAGCACATAATAAAGTGTCCTCCACAAAAAAGTAACATATGATCATATATGTTTTAAGAATTATAATCCTTGAGAGGATTCAACCATGTGGCTAAAACATTCTTTACACTAGCACACAATATACTATCTTCCATGGAAAAGCAACATATGATTTGTACATATTATAAGAACAATAAGCTTTGATAGGATTTGATCATGTGGCTAAAACATTCTCTACACTAGCACACAATAAATTGTCTTCCCATGGAAAAGTAACAGATGATCTACCCATGTCTTAAGAATGATAAGCCGTGCGAGAATTTGTCCATGTGGCTAAAACATTATGTAGACCATCACACACAACATGAATACTTTTTATAATAAAGTAAGATATGATGTGCATATATACTAAAGTAAAATATGATGTGCATATATTATAGGCTATTGAAGTTTTGGCCATATGGTCAAAGCATCCATTTCAGCTAAGCAATGATGACTACATAGACCTTTTTTATCTAGTAACTCAAGTAATCTAGATCAAGGATATACTACCATGTTCATTGAGAAAACAAGTTTTGGCCATGTGGTCAAATTTATTCTCTCTTATGATGTTGGAAAATGGAATACTGCACTAATTTTGCAATGTATACTTTAGCTTGTCATCTATTAATGCATGTTTTCATTATCAATGCTATGTGATTACTTGATGAATATAAGATCCCTCAATCTCTTATGATTGAATGTCTGATGATGAATATAAGATCACTCAATCTCTTATGATTAAATGTCTTATGATGAATATAAGATCACTCAATCGCTTATGATTAAATCTCAAAATTTTTCACTTACTCAGGCAACATGGACCAAGACTTTCATTGTGGGGATCGTGTCAATTTGATGATGGATCGAGATGTTGTTGCACTTGGAACAGTATGTGCAATACGTCCAACTGACACATGCCATGGGCAAGTCCTTGGAGATGGATTTTTGTCAGTTTCTATTGCCAAATGATGTAGCTTGCTTGCCATTTCCAAACAACAATGCAACAAAGGTCATTCAGGCAGTGGGTAGTTTTGTAAAGTGGGAAAAGAAAGATGTGGTGGTTGTTACAGGTGCCGTCATGATTGTTGATGATGATCATGCGGTGCCACCTTCTAATGATTTTAATGCTGTTGGAGATGACACTCCAAGTATCCGTGAAAGTTGGAAAGAGCGTAAAGTGATGCTCTCGACAGAAGGCAATGAGAAGTACGTTGGAACAGGGATTATTCTCTTAACATTTCCATATGATGTGATTAACTTTGATCTATTAGGAGAAGAAGATGTGGGTGTGGTGGTAGATCAGATCCTTGATCCAACTACTACAGGGACAGACACATGTGACATGCTTCAGTGCGTCAATTTGGTTAGGTGGCCTATCAAACAGGTCACCTTTGATGATGGTACACCACTGCTACATGAACAGGAAACACAAGCTTTCACATCTCCAAATGAGAGCATAAAAGATGTGTGTGAGGAAACTGAGGACTTTATTTCAGGTTCAAAATCCATTTTCTTACAGAAGAGATCATATTGTATGATCAATAGAAGGCCTAGAATTCTTGCTCTCAAAGCTTCGAACTTGAAAACCTCAATGGAATCAGTTTTACTTGTTGCTACAATTGATTGTTGTCCTGCAAAGTGTTGTCAATATGCTGATAGAGATGTAGTACACCAATTGCGGAGGCACTTCTGGGGGTTACGTTTGGAAGAATGTACCAACTATGTTTATGATGTTTTGGAGTCATTATGCCACATTGACAATATGGGTACACGAAAATATAGTTTTATATTCAATGGGAAAGTTGTATGCGGTAGGGCATGGTATGGGATGCATGGCATCCCCAAAACATCTTTCTATAGGTATAGGTTGCATTTTGAGAATGGTGTAAGGAGGGCAATGCATGGCAATAAAGGAGCAATTAGAGCAGCTTGGGATCACACACAAATGGGCAGGGCAATCTTGAGAGACTTTATTGAGAAGAATGCAGAGCAAATGCCACATAAAAGTAGAACCATGCAGGATGGTTCCAAAGAGACACAATTGGTCATCCCAGATGTTTATAAGCAAATAGACATATGGGGAGAAGTGAATGCCACATTAGATGCTATTGGATGTAAGCAAATGTCTTTGTCCACATTCAATCGAATTTGGAATACAGAGTTCAAGCATGTCACCTTAGCAAAGACAAGCGAGTTCTCCAAATGTAGTGTCTGCTCAAAGATCAAAGAACAACTTGCAGCAACCAAATGCCTTGAAGAACGCAACATACTATTGAGGAAGCGTCGAAGTCACATGCTGCAACAACAAAGTTGTTGAAACATATACTATGGATGGCGTCTAGTATCAGTGCTAAATCCTGAAAAGAACTTGTGCATCATACATGACAAGATGGACCAACAAAAGATAACTATCCTGAGGTTGAGAGTTCGATCAAAAGAGACAGATAGATCCACTCAACTACCAGTTTCCTTGACAGGCATGATCACACATGGGCATGGGGAAGGAAGATATGGGCACTTTGCGATTGATCTTTGGCCCCATGATCCTAACTTCACAGTTACCTTATTGTCTCTGTGTTTCAAGAACTTGGAGCGACTTGACAGGCATGAAGCTGGTGATCTACAACTACATGGAATGCCAAGATCAAGCTCTTTGTTGCTAAATGCTTTAAACTCAAGGAAAGCATTAGACTACCATCAACAAGGTTCTCATACTACTACACAAATGGAGGACATAACACTACAGGATGGACAACAAGGTTTTAGACGACTACCAGAGAACTTGTTGCTACAGCTAGATAATTGTGGATCAGAAAACAAAAATCGTTATCTCTTTGCATATTTATCATTGCTTGCGGCACGAGGGACCTTCAAGATGATCCAAGTTGGGTTTCTCATGGTGGGTCACACACATGAAGACATTGATGCAATGTTCAGCAAGTTCTCAGAGAAGCTTAGAACAAGCATGACATTCACTTTTCCTCACCTTATGCGGCATTTTCAATTGTGCCAGTCAACAAGGCCTTCTCCTTTTTTGTTGACACATGTACCAGACTTCAAGAGTTACATTGAAGGATACTTATGTGACTCCAAGGATGCACTTGTTGGTCACTCAAAACCACTTCACTTTCGTTTCTACATGCAAGGGGATACACCTCTAATGCAATACAAGATCCATCCTAAGTCAGTAGAATGGTTGCCACCAAGAGAAGGCGGTATTGAAGTATGGAAAAGAGACTCAACAACAGGAAAGCCTACCCTTCCAAAGGGTCTTCCAACCTTGCTACCCATGTCTAAGTATATTAAAGATCATCAAGAGGTGGTAAGTGGAATCAAAGACTATCTCAAGTATTGGGAAAGATGGTCAAGTGTACAAGGTCCTGAAGCGGAGTACACAAAGTTCATAACACCAGTGATTGATTATTGGAAAACCATGCTTGATGCACTTCAAGCTCCAAATGTCCAAGAAGCAAGAGTATTCATGGACTTTTGGCCAAGGACACAAGGTGATACATTATTTCAAGACATAGATGATGTGGATGACTTTCTTGGCTTGGAGGAGTTGAATGACCACTACTGTGGTCCTCTCAGCAAGCGACCAAAAGATGCATTTCAACCAATGATAGATGTCAAGAAAGACGACTTTGTACTTGTTCGACCTTCAGATCCAATATATCCAGTATGGCTTGGTGTTGCACAAAGTCAGGTTGATACAAATAAAAAATCAAGCAACTATCAAAAGATCTGTATACAATATTGGGCACCAGTTTGTGGTCGACAAAATGCTACAGATGAGGAGGTATATCAGAATTGCTAGGATAAATACTGGATGTGCAACAAGAAAGACCCTCAACGTTGGGAGAGAGTGGATACAATTGTTTTCTCTTGGATAACAAAAGCTACCAAAGTTCCAAAAAAAATTAAAATCCCTCCAAAGGTTGTCTTGAAGGCTAAAGCCAATCTGCAAGAATCATTGGGCTAAAGACTTCCATGCTGGAGAGGTTGCCAAAGATAAGGTGTTTATTAACACCACCTATTTAAGATTTTATCAATATCTTCTACATATACAATAAATATACTTCACCAATATTCAAGGTTCCAAATTAATGAAATTCCCAAATTCACGGGATTCATTTTGATTTGGAATTCCCAAACTATTGGGAGATTCCCAAATTCTCGAGTATGGTGTTCTAACCCCTCTGAAAAGTTTCATGGTTGAAATTAAAAAGGCCTCACTAGTCCTGTCTTGCCCCTGAATAACTTGGGTTTCTTCCGTCTCACTAGCAAAACTCACAATAATCATCTACACAATTAATGAGGACTTTTTTGGAGACTAACCAATCCATCCAAATTATTGCATCACACTTACCTATCACGATGGCATAGAAGTCTCCCTCACACTTCCTTCTCGATAAGGTGAAAGATAAGTTTTCCAAGAACCCTTAGGTGTAGTAAGTTTTCCCATTGGAAAGCTGTACGGGCTTGTTTACTTGATTTGCTAATCTTAACTGTTGTGATTTCACAAGTTTTGGAGAAGTAAAGTAATGAGTGCTACCCGAGTGAACTAAAAATTGAACATCTCTATTTCTAATCTTTCCTTTTATTCTTATCACAGAAGCATGTGCATGAGATGCAAAAGAAACCATACATTTCATTATAGGTTTAGGCCACTCAACTTGTTCCCTCGCTTCCATGATTGTCGGATCCATCTTAGTGAACTTCGCTTGCATCTTTTCTCTAGTCCCAAAGTTGAATTTAGCTTTGTTGGGACACTCAAATGTGCAATGTCCCTTCTCCCCACATCTAAAGCACAACCCAAGCCTCCTTGCGCGTTCAATCAATGGGGGTTTATTTTGCCATGTTGCTCGTTTGTGGTTCTTATAATTCCGAGTGTTTCGATTATTGGACTCATTCTAATTTCCATAATTTTGGAAATTTGGATTTTTCCTACCTCGCTCTGATTAAAGGGTGCAAATCCTCGGTTTTTCCCACTATCATAATTTCCATCTTTTTGCTGCATATTATGCCCTCCTTGAAACTTGGAATCGTTAGAAAATTCAGCTCTACGTGGAATACTTGAGTTTTGAAAACCTTGAGGACGATGGCCAGTTGGAATTAACCTTGCTTTTGCAGCCTTTTGTTGATTGTTTGCTTTGGATACAACATCTAAGAAATCCCGCGATCCTGTTCCCATCATCATGTAGAGGAGTTCCTCCTTCAAGCCCTCTACAAATTTGTGAGTAAGAGCCTCACCCGAGACTTCAAGTGCATACTTGTGCAAATGAAGGAACTTCTCCTTGTACATCAACAGAAAGATCGTGTTTTCCCTCTTTGGACCTGCTTGAAATTGTAAAATTCCATCTTCTTTTCCTATATAGCAATGAGGAGAACAATACCTCTTTTTAGCAGTAGCTCAGAATTCAACCAAAGTAATTGGTTCATTTGGTTTCTCTTAAATTTGTACATGGGACTTCCACCATAATTTTGCGACACCGTGCAATTGAAGTGAGGAAATTTTAGCCTTTCCCTCCTCATTGAATTCTCGAAGGCCAAAGAAATCCTCCAATTCTTCAAGCCAAGCCTCAAGATGTTCTCCTGTCTTCTTTTTACCATCAAATTTTGAGAGTTTTGCTTTCTTAAAAACCTACTTTAGGGCATATTCGGCCACATCTTCCTATGCTTTAGCTCTTTTTCGAGTTTCTGGTTCATGATTAACATCGGGTGGAATATCTATATAAATTTTTGCACACTTGAATCATTCTCGTTTTGATGTAAAGGGGCGGCTATTGTTTTTTCCTTTAGCTTTGTTTAATTCTATGGTCAATCATTCAATAAGCTAAGCCTGCTTGGCCAACCTTTGTTGATCTGCATTATTATCAGCCATCTTTCCAGCATGATCAAGGATGCGACCGCTCTGATACCACTTGTGAGGCTTCGGTTCAATAATCACAATATAATTCAAGAAAATAGATTATTGCACAAATTTTTAAGGCAGAAAGAGAACATTCTATATATAATCAAGAAATCTCACAATAATCTGATATGAAGTATTCTTGGAGAAAAGAGCTCGAACCACCCGCTCACCCTCGAGCTATCTCACTCCCTCTTACTTTCATGAAAAACTCGCACTCAAACTCGCATACGCACTCTCACTTGCACTGTCAATCTCTTCTTTGATTTTTGTGTGTATTCCTCTTCTTCACGTTCAAATACAAAAGTAGCCCTTTCTAGAGCTTTATCGATCCATGTGCCATATTTTTGGTGGGCGAGGTCGCCCTTTTTGGAAAAAAGCGTATTCAAGAAGATTCTTCACACAGTCATCATTCCCATGAGACTACATTTTTTTTAACACTAAGAAAATAAACCTTTTCCATGGTGCGCCATTCGTGCCTCGGTGATCGGATGTGCGGATGCTCAATAGCTCATCTCGAGTATTCCATCCTCTTCTTTGACTTTGTATCTCTTCATCCGAGGCTAAATCTTTATTCTTGACCTTCGTTTAGGACCTGCAATGTCTCGATACAAAAATCTAGGAACATTTTTAGCACAAAACTTCTCCTAATTACCCCTCTAACCTAATTAAAACTCACCCACAAAAATGGCAACTACCTAAAAATGACCCAAGCCAAAAATTTCCTCCAACACAAAAGTTTGTCAAAAAATGTTAGATGTCCTAACAAAACTTTCTACACACTTTCTACAACAATAATTTTTGAAAAATATTTATACGAAATTATGAAGCATCATAGCAAACCACCTATAAGGAGGGATCTATTTACTTTTTATCACAATCAAGTTAGAGGTTAAGGATTAAGGTCCAAGGAGTTAATTAATTCCATTTAAATTGTGGATGGTGGGGGAATACAAGTGTTCACAAGTGTAATATGTTACATTGGATCAATTGAAGGACCCAACATGCTGTTTGAAGAAGAGAAAACATTATTAAGGAGGTTGGTTGATTTTTGCTCACAACAAGGAGTGCCATGCATAGACATGCAACAAAAGAAGGGATAGCAACACAACACCAAAGGAGGAGGTGCTTAAGCTCATACATTAGGGATATCCCCTCTTAATGTCCTTACCCCAAAAGGGACGGTGGGGAGGGGAGAGAAGCGAAGGAGGGAAGCATAGGAAGGATATGGTGGGTGGTGCAATTGTAAGGCCTTGTCAATATTAGGTAAACCTTGCTAGCCCTAGGAGAGCTACACACTCATAGTATCTTAGCTATGCAATTGAAACCTTGAACATTTTCCCCTATGTATAATAAATAGCTAAAGAAAACCATACTCCATGATGCAATGTTCCCAATTTTGATAACAAGTTCAAAATTCACATATGTTTTCAAAGATTATCGTTATTAACCTTTAAATTCAAAACTCACATTTGTTTTCAAAGGTTTACATTATTTACCTTTAAATTCATGACATTCAAATTTATTTCAAAGGTCTTAAGGAGCCCTTCAATAATCATCCTCCTCTCTCACTCTCACTCCCTCTCCCTCTCGCTCCCCTTCTCTCCATCTCACTCTTTTTTCACTCACATACTCTTACGACATTTAAAAAAATATTCCTTTTCTCGCTTAGTCTCTCTCTCTCTCTCTCTCTCTCTCTCTCACACACACACACACACACACACGTTCATGAGTGGGGAAAAATGGTTGGGTCATCAATTTGAGATTAAGTCTTGTGTTTGAATATTACTCCCATTAGTTAGATTGATTTGGTCCCTTGGGATTGTTCCAATGACATTAAAAACATTCTTCTTCTTTAGCAAGAATCTTGACTTGAGGAAGGAAAGAAAATCTATGTCTCTCTCTAAATGTCTCCACCACTTCATGCATGTAGATAGAAGTGGAGCACATGCCTTGCAAGATAGAGGTGTGTACCTTTCAATATTTGGATATAGTCCTTTTGTATATGCTTTTTTTATATGGTTCTCTTCTTTGAAACATAGTAGTAATGACCCATCACATAATATGCAATGCTTTGGTAGATATGTAATGCCAAAGCTAGTGCACTTGCAATAGCTTTGCGTCGATGTTTCACTCTACCCTTCATTACAATGCTCAAGATTGGAGACAAGCTTGGTGTAGCTCCCTCAAGCGCTCGAGTGATTGGGCTCATTGACCTAGCTATATCTTTTTGTGGTTGGCAAGCCATGCCCCTTGTGCTACCGATGCAACAAAGGAGTAGATTATGGTTAACCTGAGTGTAGGAGCAAAAGTATCTTGAAAGTCAAAACCTTTAACTTTTGTAAAAGGTTTGGTGATGTTCAGCCACTTAGTTCCAATTACATTATGCCTAAGAGGATGATCTACAAGGTCCCAAGCGTGGTTTTTTAGGATGGAGTCATATTTTATGTTTTTAGCAATTCTCTTCAAATCCTCTTGTGTGCTTCAATAAAGGTGGTAGACTCTCGAATCTTGAGTGCCTCTCTCATGAGCTAAATTGAAAACTAAGGCGGCTCTATATCCTCATCTCCTCATCCCAAAGCAATAAGTTGAACTCTCAAATGTGAGAGTAGTAGGCTTGACACAAACATTCAAAGACGTAACAAAACTAACATACTTTAGTGTGGCAATACCCTTAGATAACAAATGCGAGTGATATCTGAAGAGCATAGTCATGTTGCGACTATATGGTAAAAAAGAACTTTGGTGAGAAACGCCTCTATTCACTGTCAAGCTTCTTTTTTTGAAGCTACTTTCTGAGATTGTGAATCCATAAGGGATTTTTTGGTTCTCTATTGGCTTTGAAACTAGGTCCATGCTAAAAAGATTGGGGAAGGAGAGAGATCTTGATCTCTTCTAAGAACACCCACACTCACACAACAATGGATCACACACACAAAGATGGAAGGTTGTTGAAATCTTCTTTTTCTTTTTACTTTCATAAGAAGGATACATAAGACAAGTGAAAACCCAACATAAGTACTAGAGTAATATGTACAAGGGGTTGATACTGTAAGGGTTTTTTCAAATACTCCTTGAACGCACATGATCATGTGGTGAAAAGCACCTTAATCAATGTACCACACACATCTAAAATAAGATTCTCTCATCTATGTAAGCATTGAAGTTTTAATTTTCTTTCGTAAACATCATATATAAAGAGTAGTAAGTCACAAGTGCAATTGGTTTTATTTGCAAAATAGCAATTCTCTTCAAATCCTCTTGTGTGCTTCAATAAAGGTGGTAGGCTCTTTAATCTTGAGTGCCTCTCTCATGAGCAAAATAGAAAACTGAGACTCTATATCCTCATCTCCTCATCCCAAAGCAATGATTTCAACTCTCAAATGTGAGTGTAGTAGGCTTGACACGATCATTCAAAGACGTAACAAAACTATCATACTTTAGTGGAAATACCCTTAGACAACAAATGCGAGTGATATCTGCAAAGCATAGTCATGTTGATTGAAACCATATGGTAAAAAGGAACTTTGGTGAGAAACACCTCTACTATTTCACTGTCATCAAGCTTCTTTTTTTAAAGCTACTTTTTGAGATTCTGAATCCATAAGGGATTTTTTGGTTCTATATTGGCTTTCAAACTAGGTCCATGCTAAAAAGATTGGGGAAGGAGAGAGATCTTGATCTCTTGCAAGAACACCCACACCCACACAATAATAGATCACACACACAAAGATCGAAGGTTGAAATCTTCTTTTTCTTCTTACTTTCATAAGAAGGCTACAAAAGATAAGTGAAAACCAAACATAAGTACTAGAGTAATATGTACAAGGGATTGATACTATAAGGGTTTTTTCAAATACCCCTTGAACGCACGTGATATATAAAATTTCTTAGAGGTGAACTCCCCGAGGTTGGGCTTGACATCTCAACACTCCTCCTTAAGAAGCGCAACTCTATCTCCAAGACTCGAAGCATAGTGCAAAATCTGTGAAGCTTCTCTGCTCCTAAGTCCTTGGCGAGAATGCCAGCCACCTGCTCCTCTATGTTAACAGATATGAGATGAACATCTCTTGCCAATACCTTCTCTCTGATAAAGTGATAATGGACCTAGACTATATGTTTGGTTTGTGCATGAAACACTAGACTCTTGGCCAACTCTATGCTACTAAGATTATCACGAGAGATGATGACCTGCTTGTCCACTTGGAGCCCCAAATCTCCAAGTAGCTTACATAACAAAGCTACCTCACATACTACCATCACAACACCCTTGTACTCTGTGTCTATGCTCGTCGATAAGGCAACGGTTCAATGATTCTTGTTGCTCCATGTAAAAATAGCACTTCCAAAGGAGAACATAAACCCCCCTATAGTAGATCTTTTGTCTTGTTCTTATTACACTATCTTAAAACACCTTGTATATGCTAGTACATCTTCTGCTACTTCTTTTTATTACACTATTCTGAAACACCTTGTATACGCTTCATTTATTCACAATATAAAGGTAATTTTTTTTCTTATGTATAAGTGGTTGTGGACTCTTAATATATGTTTGTGTTCTTGAATAACACTTATTTATAAATGTATTTTATTATTTTTTATTATGTTGTTCATGTGTTAATTGTTTTAAGAAAGAGATGAGGGTAGAATGGGAGAGAAGAATATCTGTTTCTTTCCCATTATGGCCCCTATCCCATTTTTTTATGCAGACTACATCAGGGCTATCCAACCGCATGCTCCTAGCCACGTGTAAAGTCGTATATATAGCCGTGCCTAAGAATTTTTTTTATTTTAACTTTCCTTTATTACAACACCATTATGTACGTGGCTATGCCTTTGTCCTCTTGTAGAGTGGAGCTTATTCCTTGACCTTAGTTAAACATCCTCCATATCGCACATATTTTGCCCTTCATATATGTTCTCATTCTCAAATTGATGAGGCAATCATAGAGAACTAAAAATTGGTTTCTCTATGTAGTGCTTCATAGAAGAGGACAATAGCTGAGAATATAGATCACCATGCTTCCATATTGTTCCCAAGTGTATGTTGTGCAATAGTAGAGGTCTAAAAGATCGCATGAATGATGTAGGTCATATGGTTGCCACTCACATTAAGAGGACAATAGCTAAAAATACAAATGAGCATGCTTGCATATGTTCCCAAGTGTATGTTGCGCAATAGTAGAGGTCTAGAAGATTGCAAGAATGATGTATCAAAAAGGTGTCATGTGGTTGCCACTAAGTGTGAGTGAACTTTGAAGTTGCATTAATGATATTGCCATC
Organism: Cibotium barometz; assembly: GCF_041138505.1. Lineage (NCBI taxonomy): Eukaryota > Viridiplantae > Streptophyta > Polypodiopsida > Cyatheales > Cibotiaceae > Cibotium > Cibotium barometz. Next base: position 24,699,183 of record NC_141090.1, read on the forward strand.
CAAGTGTGAGTGGACTTTCAAGTTGATAATTATCCTTAACATTAATGATATTGCCATCCAAGTGTGAGTGAACTTTCAAGTTGATAATTATCCTTAACATTTAAATTCCAAGATGGCTTTTTAGCTCGAGTAATAATCGAAAGAAAGAACCTAGGCATGCTGTTCAATCACAATGTAGATGCTTGCACCATGGTTTACCCATATAATTAGGTGCCAAGGTTGAAATCTCGTAAACATGAGTTTCTTGAAAATGTTGAATCAAGGTAGATGTTTGGACATAGGTTTATATTTAGGTGTCAAGGTTGTAATCTAGTGAACATGACTTTTAGTCTGAAAATGAATGCATTGAGTGTGGTGGAATCTATTGCTTGACATTGTACATGTAGAATCTATTGCTTGACATTGTACATAAACTAAGTGCTATATGAGTGCACACGCTGCCGACCGGCCTAACGTGTTTTCTTGTGCCGCTCACCTTCCAAGTGGCGATATTGGAACACCTGCCGCCTACTGGAGTCTCTGGAACGTCCGCTTTCTACAATGCGCTCTCTCTGTCTCTGTGTGAGCGCTGCCAAAGCCTACATATGGCCACGCGATAACATAGGTCTCAAAGCCATCGTGTGTGCGACAATATTCAATCCTCCCGCAGCAGCATAGTTGTGTGTGTCCAATAACATTCAATCCTCCGCAGCATGGCCATGTTCTCTTATGCCTTGCTCATGTGCCCAGCCGCGTTAGCGTTGGTGGTGCCCCAGATGGCGGGCGCTAGCGACCCGGAGCTAACCACGGTCTTCTCAGTGCCCACGGGGATGAACGCTAGCATGTTGGATGACAACTTCTTCACTTTCACGGGGGGCCCAACGCGGCCGCCGGCGCCTTCAAGCCCATCAAGGCCTTCGCGGACGCCTTCCCGGCACTGAGCGGCCTGGGCATCTCCGCCGCTCTCTTGGAGTTCCAGCCGGGGTCCCAAAACACCCCCCACACCCACCCGCGCGCCACTGAACTCTTCTACGTAGTCGATGGCAGCATCATGGTGGGCCTGGTCGACAGCGCCGGTCACTTTTTCAATCAGACGCTTCAAAAGGGCGACCTTTTCGTTTTTCCCAAGGGGCTCGTGCACTTCCAGGTGAACCCCAGCTCTTACAGCGAGGCCTTCGCCTTGGCCTCATTCAGCAGCTCCAACCCTGGCACCGTCTCCCTCCCCGCCACTCTCTTCGGCTCCGGCATCCCTTCCGCCGTCCTCTCCCAGGCCTTCAAGGTCTCTACCGACACCGTCGTCCAGCTTCAGGCTCCCTTCGCCACCAAGAGCTGAACTGTTCGAAAGAACTAGCCGGAGCTATAATGAATGGATGCCCACTAATTATCATTTGCAGAATTATTAAATGAATGCCAAATGCCTTCAAAAGTGCCATGTACTTTTGTTCTCCCTTGGTGAGCTCTCAACTTTGGGGGCTTTAGTAATTAGCGTTAGCACACACAAAAATGGTGTGCCATGCATTTTTCTACTCCCTTGGTGAGCTCTCAACTTTGGGGGCTTTAATAATTAGGGTTAGCACACACAAAAATGGTATCCAATCAAAAGAATTCTTAAGTTTTATTTTGATGAACTGTAGTCCAGACAATATTTTTGTGACACACAAATGTCAGTCATCCTAACAAATGGATGCCCACTAATTATCATTTGCATAATTATTAAATGAATGCCAAATGCCTTCAAAAGTGCCATGTATTTTTCTACTCCCTTGGTGAGCTCTCAACTTTGGGGGCTTTAATAACTAGCGTTAGTCCACACAAAAATGGTGTCCAATCAGAAATGGTGTGCCATGCATTTTTCTACTCCCTTGGTGAGCTCTCAACTTTGGGGGCCTTAGTAATTAGGGTTAGCACACAAAAAAATGGTGTCCAATCAAAAGAATTCTTAAGTTTTATTTTGATGAATTGTAGATTTCCATGCAATAAGTTTTATTTTGATGAATTGTAGATTTCCATGCAATCTTCAGAAGCTTTTCGGCACCTCTCTCTGCTCAACATGTCAAGCGCTTTCAAATTTCATGATAAGTTCATTAGCAAGGCTAAAGTCAAAGCATCACATCTTTGCCCACAGTATATACGCAAGAACTTTAGGCAAAATGGGCTGCCGCGGGGAGCAAAACCGAATTCACTACTGGGTAGCAACAGTTAGCTACTACACTGTAATTTTGTTGCTACACTATTATGGAAATTTTCAAAGAGTTATTAAAGATTGATATTAGGTTGTTATATGTCACATACATACATAAAATGATTGATATTAGGTTGTTATATGTCACATACATATATGTCACATACATACATAAAATGATGATAGTTTTAAAAAAAACATCCTTCGAAACCCTTAAATCCATGTTTAAAAAACAAGAAGAAAGATAGTTCAAAACTTTTAAGGGAAATAATTATATAAACAATGTCAAGATCATGAGCCTATCCCATCTTGTAATAGAATCATTTGTATTGCTTCATCAACCTCTATATCTAATGGAAGCTCAATGAAAAGTTTGGGTTCCATATCAACATCACTATCATTATCAAATAAAACATTGCCATGATCAATAGGTGACACATCATATTCTTTAGATTAATGTAGCTGATTCTCTTGGTCATCCTCCTCTAAATTTCTTTCTTCATTTTAATCATCGTCTTCTTCCAATGACTTGATTTTAGGTAGTACTTGAATTTGAAGAATGCATTGGTGGAATGAATTTGAAGAAACCCATTTAGATGTTTCTTCATGGTTGCTTGAGACCCTATATATATCACCTTGAACCATTTGACATCAAAGATGAATAGACTAAATGCTCTAAAGCTAACCTCAAGAATATCGTGAGTAGTTCCCTAGTACTCAAGATTGTCCGCTTTGACATTTGTATCATGCTACAACAAACGAAGAGCATGACTACCTACTAAAGAGCCATGCAAATTACAAAGGATCTATAAATGGACAAAAACATTCACGTGGATATAAGTGTGTGGCTATGTACCTGGCTACAACAACGCATATATCCGCGCATACAATCCCGTGTACAATAATACATATAGGCACGTCTATAGTCGCACATATAGCGGCTTCTACATAAGTGCATATAGTCTCCTCTACAACATCACATATAATTGTGTTCACAAAAATGCGTATAGCTATGCGCCTCTATAGCTGCGATTTTCTCAAAAAAAAACTTAGACAGAATGGGTGAGATATGTGGGGAAAAAATGTCCCCCACATATCTCACCCATTTTGTCCCCAATTTTTAAAATCATAATTTTTTTAACAAACACTTAAAACACATAAAAAAATTCAAAACAAAAATGTCATGGTTTTTATTGCTTTAAGAGTATATACAAAGGAGCTTGACTTGAGCATTTTGGTGTGCACAAAGTGGAACGAAATAAAATCTCTCTCTCTCTAAATCTCTCCACCAGATCATGCATGTAGATAGAATTGGAGCATAAGCCTTGCAAGATAGAGGTGTTTACCTTTCAATATGTGGATAGTCCTTTTGTATTTGCTTTTTTGTAAATGGTGCAATTCTTTGAAACATAGTAGTCATGACATTACACATGATATGCAATGCTTTAGTAGATATCTAACGCCAAAGATGGTGCACTCTTAATAGCCTTACGTCTATGTTTTACCCTACCATTCATTACAAAGCTTAAGATTCTGGTGCAACTCCCTCAAGAGCTCAGGGAGATTGGGCTCATTGATCTGGCTATATCGCTCTTGCAAGCCATCCCCTTTGTGCTACCAATGCAAGAATTTAGCAGATAATGGTTAACTTGAATGTAGGAGGAAAAGTTTCTTGAAATTTAAAACCTTTAATTTTTGCAAAACATTTGGCGATGTTCAACGACTTACATCCAATTACCTTTCCCCTTAGAGGATGATCTACAAGGTCTCAAGTGTGGTTTTTTAGGATGTAGTCATATTTTGTTTTCATGCCAATTCACTTTAAATCCTCTTGTGTGCTTTAATAAAGGTGGTAGGTGTTAGGCAAAATTTGAAAAGTGTTTTGGGCTTGTGTACATATGGGATGCATGGCATGTGAAAAAGCTTTGCTGTGAATGCCCTGGCAGATGTATAGAGTGGATGGTTTTGTAGTAGGCTAGTACAGGCTTGTCCGGAGCGTTGTCCGCTGGAGATGATAGCTTGTCATTCGGTCGCTGTGTTTGTGTCCGTGTCCCAAACAAATAAATGGGCACTTGTAGGTTGAATGTGAAGGGGTGCAAGAACATGTGGGCAATTAATTATTGGGATGCCAATTTAATGTGTGCATGAGCTAGATCTTTAAGGCATAAAAGGAAGGTGAGAATGGACGTTGTTAGGTATTTTTTGGTAATATTTTCTTGGCATATGTACACACCCATGCATGGTATTTACAAATAAAGGGTGCCCATCTCCAAGGGCCAAAGGGGGTATAAGGCCACATGTGAACGGACCTAACAAAAATATGCAATGTGTACAGTTGGTTATTGGTTTACCTTGATAAATAAGAAATGGAAGGAGTGTGAGATGAAAATCAGTTTCACAAGGCAGGTTTTAGCACTATCATATGTGGACAAGGATGTTGACAAATGATGTGAGCATGCAAAGCACTATTTTTTTAGAAAAAGTTGGACAGGGACCCGATAGAGGAGGTCAGCTACAGTACCGGTCCTTGGCATTTCATGGAAACAAAGGTATTGTGGTCCACACAATATTATTAAGAAGGTGCAAAGTCTTCCTTGAATGCAAAAGTCACCATGGGATTTAATACAAGCTTGCTAAAAATAGAAGGTGGCTTTGGATTGTTTAAAAAAATTCCTCAACTAGCCTCAAATTTCAAAGGGCGCCGCGTGGATGTGTGGGGGAGAGCTCTCTGGCAACCTGGCATCTTTGGAAGCATTGTAAATAATATAATTTTTTTGGTTTGAACGGGCAGCGCAGCCGTATGGTATAAGAGGAGGAGGGGAGTGAAGCCGGAACAGAATGAGGGTACCCGCAGCTCTATTGCTTTAAGCGCAGCCTAGGAGTGTTGAGAGAAGAAGGTGTAGCGTAGCTTTCCAGTGGTAGGGAGAGCTCGCATCTTAATTGCTCAGAAAGCTGCGCAGCTGATGTACAAGGGGAGCCGTAGTTCTAGATGCTTTCAATGAGCTCCGTAGCCCATGTGTGGAAGAGCTGCGCTGGTTCTGTATTTCTGAGAGAGAGGAGTTGCTGTAGTGTTTATGGAATGAGTGGAAGGGTTCAGCTCGAAGACTTCCAGCGAGCTGCGCAATACACGGAGGATTAGTTAATTGCTTTAATGCTTTCAAGAGCTGCGCAACACATGTGCGCAGCCCATGAGTGTAAGAGGAGGGAATGAAGCCTTGTGTATTTTTTTTCAGAGTTGTGTTTTTTTTTGTTTTGCCGCGTTGATGGCTGGTAGCGTAGCTGCCCACAGAGTTGGTAATCGCATTGTTGCCGCTGGAGAGCATAGCTTGTGTTGTTTCATGTGTTGCCTTGTTGGGCTTATTGCTAGGTTAGGGGGATATGCTGTTGCTCTAATTACCCAAGCTCAATTAAGGGGAAACCAAGCTGACAAGAGCATGTTAGTCCTTATGTAGTGTTCATTTGAGGGTAAAGCTCAAAAGCATCGTGGGGTGATGGTGGGAAGAAATTCAATGCTACCTACGCTAAGTTTTCCCGCACTAGAGAAAGATGATGGTTGCTTGAAAGTTAAGCATCTTTTGCAGAAGAGGTTCAGCACAACCAGCTTGCTTCCATTATATCCTTATTGGTGTTGCTGCTGGGGGCGTTCCACATGAAGACACTAATCTTTGGAGGTTTTTGAGGCTTGGGCTATTCACATGCTTTGGAGGCTATTCACACTAGGCTATATAAGGGGTGGCGCTTAAAGAAGGTTCAAGAGAAAATCAAGCTCAAGGTAGAAGTATAAGTGCTGGTGGTTCTTAAGGTTGGGCTATCTTGTTTCGCCTATCAAAACATTGAAGAGCATCTTTGTTTGATCTCGGGCGAGGTTATCTCATTGTGCATGTGTGATGTGAGAGTGTGTTGGGGATGATGCTCTTTGAAATGATTATGGATGTGTGGTGTTGATAAGATTTTGTCTTGTGATTGTGCCACCTAGTCACACACTGCTTGCCAGGTTGGGAGAATTAAAGTTCCTTACTGATGTTGTCTTTTCGTGGGGAACTGAAGTTTTGCATAAAGCTCATACTTGATGGAATGTAACCTTGTTTATGTCAAGTGGTTCTCTCACCATTTTTTTCCTGTGGTGATCATTTGGCTTATGGCTGTGAGCCTATTTCATAATAAGGGTGCACCCCTATATGCATATGTATCAATTGAGTAAAGGGTGGCAGATGTTGATGTGCCCATCTCCCCTTGCATGTCTTGATCAAATGTATGTAGGCTTCCCCAGTTGCTTGGAAAATTGAATGAGGGTAGAGACAAAGTCTCATGCTTGAGATGTTAAATGTTGTGTCAGCTCACTAAGCAGTTGACTGGTGCCCCTTTTTCTTGATGTTGGTGTGTACTCCGAACTGTGGAAAGGCATTGCTATAGAGGTGTTCCGTGTCTCTCCGCCTCCCTTCACAGTTTTTGGTGCCCCCACTGAGGAAGCATTCCAAGAACCTTCAGTTTACAAGACTGACAACATGTGCATGTGATTAATCTCAGTCAATGATTGCTATGCCAGGACAGTTGTGTGACTGATGCCTTCTAAAATTGTGCTATATTACCTTGATTGGACAGCCAACTGAAGTATGGTTTGCAGGCTGAAATTCTTCGGATTGGTGCCATTTCACAGTTGATGTGTTGCCTAAAAATTCTGGTAGAATTGGGAAATTAGTCATTAGCCAGTCGTGCCTCTTGGGAGTTGGATGGCCACTCTAAATGGATAATCACAATGGACCTCAATTTACTCCTTTCCATTTTACCCAAAGAATTCAGATAAATGTTCATGTGGACAGAAAAATTTTCTTTCAACAGCGTATGGCATATATGTTTGGGCCAGAAAGACTGAGGGAAATATTGGAGTCTCCTTTGCCGGTGGTAATTCCCATGATTAACTATGCAAATTCGTTTGATGTGCATGTGTTCATCCTCTTCTAAACCTGAAGTGTTTTGAAATTTTCTTCTGAGAATTGAGTTAGTAGAAGGTTTTGTTTTTGCATCTGTGTCAAAAGAGTTTTTTTGGGTAACAATGGCTTTCCCTTATCCAGAGTTTCATGGAAAAAATGATGAGAGTGTGGAAGAGTTCTTAGAAAACATGGAAGTTGCGTGCATAAGCAACCATATCCAGATACCCGCTCAAATGTTACGCCTTTTGCAAATCTGTTTGAAGGATGATGCACGGAGCTGGTGTAAGGGTTATGAGGAGGAGTTGCAGAGGGCTGATCCACCTATGCCATTGACATGGGATAATGTCCGACAGGCTTTAACAGCACAGTTTGTGAAGGTGAAAGATCCAGACAAAGTTTGGCATGAAATACAGGAATTGAGACAAAGAAAAGCGGAGCCCATTGATGATTACATCAAAAAGTTTTCCATATTATGGGAGAACTTGTGTCAAGCCTTGCAGCCACAGGTGCCCCCACCAGATATGATGAAGAAGGATCGGTTCTTGGTTGGCCTCAAGGAAAACCTGCGTTGGAGGGTAGAATTGAAGAAGCCAAGAACATATGAGGATGCATTGGAGGTGGCAAGGAACAAAGAGTGGAAATTGAATAGACTAACTCAATTGGGAGTAAGCTCACTGCCTATGGTGTCAGAGATGAAGCAAATGGATTCCATGCAAAGTCGGGTTCCAGAGGAGGTGCATCCGACAGATGCGGTTTCAGTAACTACTCAAGTTGTGCCAGCAATGGTCACTACTGCAGCACAAGATGATGAGCTGAGGCAGGACTTGAGGCAAGTGGTTGATTTGATGAAGAATCTTAGCCTAAATATGTTAAGCAATGTGGAAAATAATCGAGGTCGTGTGAGACTTGCAAATCAGCCAGGAAGTGAAGGACAACCAAAGAATGGTTTTGGTGGACAGAATAACGGCAGGGGTTGGAGGCAATTGCCCACATGCTATAACTGTGGAGAGCTTGGCCACATCAGCCCACAATGTGATAAACCACCAAGAATGGGTGGAGATATGTATCCGTTGCCTGCACAGTTGCCGAACCGGTCAAATGATTATGGCATAGAGATTAAGGGTGAGGCAGGACCTAGTGGACTGACCAAGGAGGACAAAGGAAAGACAAAAGTGTTAAGTGTGGTCACCTTGGAGAAGGCAGCAATGTTGGAAGATACATTAGTAATGCCTATTGGGAAGAGAACCACGGAGGATAAAGAAGGAAGAAATGAAGCAGGTCCCAGTAGGAAGAAAGGGAAGAGTCATGAGGGTGAAGATGTGAAAGCTTATAAAAGGAAAAGGAGAGCCCGCCGAAAATTTCACGTCTCAGATTTTCCACTAGGGGAAGGGCAGGATAGCTATGACTTGAAACAGGACCTGAGCAGTAGGAAGGCAGACGTGACCTTTGGACAGCTAGTGGAAATGATACCGAAGCTGAAGCGCCAATGGAAGAAACTAGTCAGCCCGCTGGGGAAGGAACCCAACAGAGGATCAGTAAGAGTGTTGGCCATTGATGAGTCTTCAGACATTTGTCCCATAGTAGATGTTTGGCACAAGAGGAAGAATCTTGGGCAGGGATACGTGGATGGTGGTGCACAAATTTGTGTAATCACTCAAACATGTGTGGAAAAGATGGGCCTGACAGTAGAAGGAGTCTCAGGATTCCGCATACGACTGGCAAACCATCAAAAGATCAAGTGTCTAGGGGTAGTGAAGAGCTTGGAAATCGAAGCCTACGCAGTCAAAACGGTAGTGGATTTCCATGTAATGCCAGCAGGATTAGGGGCTTATCCTATCATCCTTGGAAGACCATGGCTACGCGCAGTGCGGGCCGTTCAAGATTGGAGACACGGTACAATCAGCTTATATGGGGAGACAGGGGGCAAAAGATTATTTGACATGAGTAGCAGGAAGCCACTAGATGAAGATTATGAAGAAGGGGAGAATTCAAGTGGTGAAGAGTCTTCCACTGAGTCAGATGGGGACAGTGGCACCACCACTAGTAGTGAGGGAGAGGTAAATGTGGCATTTCTGATGGTGGACAGGATCTTTGAACAGACCAGCATGGTCGCATCCATGAAGGGAATTGAAGATGAGTCTAAGGGCCCATATGAGGTGATTGAAGAGCTAATGCAACCCCAGGTGAAGCCACACGAGAAACACGAATTGATGGCTAGGATGATTAGCACAGATCTCTCAGTCGTGGAGAAGGAGAAGTATTTAAAGATGCTGTCAACATATCCAGATTTATTCATCACATCGTATGAAGAAGTTCGGGGCTTCAAAGGAGAAGATTTGCACATAGAGCTAAAGGAAGGAGCCAAGCCAGTACGTCAAAGATTAAGGAGAATGGGTCCAGACCAGATGAAGGCTTTGCGAGAAGAGGTGGACAAACTACTAAAGGCTGGTTTTATATGCCCTGTGGAGACAACAGAGTGGGTAAGCCCAGTCGTGGTCACTCCAAAAAAAGACGGAAAATGGAGGGTTTGTGTGGATTTCAAACCTTTGAATGCAGCTACAAAGAAGGATCCATACCCACTACCTTTCATTGATCAAATCCTGGATTCAGTGGCGGGTCATGAAAGATACAGTGTGTGTGATGGGTTTTCAGGCTATTTTCAGTTGAAGATTGCTCCAGAGGATCAGAAGAAAACTACTTTCATTACGCCATGGGGCTGCTTTTGCTATACAGTACTACCATTTGGGCTAACAAATGGTCCAGCTCACTATCAAAAGAGAGCAAATTGGGCGCTTCTGCCATTCATTGGAAAGTGTGTACAGGATTTCATTGATGATTTTTGTGTCTACAGCACACGCATGGATCACTGTGAGAAGCTGGAGATGGTGCTGGACCGGTATAATGATTGTGGTGGCCAACTCAATCCCAAGAAGTGTTTCTTTGCAAAACCAAGGGTAAAATTGTTGGGTCATATGGTGTCAGAAAATGGCATTGAGGCTGATCCAGACAAGGTCAAGGCAATCATGCTTCTTCCTTCTCCAGAGTCTACAAAACAGTTGGCAACATTCATTCAGAAGGTAAAGTACATGTCAAGATTCATTTCATTGTCCTCACAGCTTTTATATCCATTACAACAGGTGGCAAAGCACGATCCTTTGCAATGGGATGACAAGTGTGAAGAGGAGTTTCGGAGAGTCAAAGAAGTCTTAGGGGAGATGACAGCGGTGCAGGCTCCAAATTGGGAACAGGTTTTTTATGTGAATCCTTCAGTAGGAGAGGATGCTATTGGTGCTATGTTGCTACAAAAAGGGAAGGGGAGCCAATATATGCACCCTGTCTATTGTGCTAGTAGGGTAAAGTCAGTAGCAGAGAGGGGATTGTCAGAAATAGAGTTGGTGATGGTAAGTGTGGTGTTTGCTTGCCGACGGTTTCGCCAATATCTTTTGACAAAGCCATTTGTATTCCTAACTAGTTACACATTCTTGCCTCAGCTCATCAATGGTGTAAACATGTCTAAGGCAGTGAAAAAGTGGGTGATTGAATTACAGGAGTTCGAGTTCTCTTTCTTGGTGGAAGAAAGCAACAGAGCTACTTTGGCAGACTTGTTAACTTATAAGGAAAACCCTCTACTTGTCAAAGAGGAAAGTGTTAGAAAGGTAGAAAATGTGGCAGAAGTAAGCAATGCTCATGTTTTGTTCTTTGATGGTTCATACAGGAAGAGCCATGATGCAGCTTCTGGTGGTATAGCTCTTTATGACCAGCAAGGTAAGCTGATTTGTAAAAAGGGATTCAAAGTTGATGCTCATACTAACAATGAAGCAGAGTATTCTACATTGGAAGCAGGGCTAAACATTTGCATTAAGCATGGTGTAAAGAGACTATGCATAAGAGGTGATTCTCTACTGGTGGTAAAGCAAATACTAGGAGTATGGAAGAGCAAAAACCCTGCATTAAGGAACAAGTGTCTCAAAATCAAGAGCTTGTTGAAGGAGTTTGAAGCATGGGGCATTCGGCATGTGGAGCGTTCTCTTAATACAGAAGCACATGAAGCAGCACAGGGAATGATTGGTGAGCTATATGTGTTAAAAGCAGATCTGCCACTTTATCGGGGTCGTGAAAGTCTGACACTGGAAGAAGAGTTTTTGTTGACAGGAATCATTCCCAAGGACATTGAGAAGGCAAAGAAATATGGGTTTGTACGCAGAGCTTGCAAATACAAGCTCATTGGTGACACCTTATACATGCAAGGGGCTGACTTGGTGTTAAGGCGTGTATCATGGAAGGAAGAGCTGTACAAAGTGCTTGAGGAGAATCATGAAGGAGCATGCGGTGGCCACTTTGCATTTAAAATCACATTACACAAAATCTTACAGGAGGGTTACATATGGCCAAGTATACAAAAAGATGTGCATCACTGGTGTAGCTCATGCAAAAGGTGTCAGGCATTTGGAAAATGAGTTTTAAAACCAGAGTTGCGCAAGACAATCTTGGTCTTTGACATTTTTGAGAAGTGGGGAATTGATGCAGTAGGACCCTTACCCATTACCAGCAGGGGGAAGAGCTATATTTTGACAGCTGTGGATTATCTTTCCAGGTGGGCAGAAGCTAGAGCAGTGAAGCAAATTACGGCAAGAGATGTTGCAAAGTTTGTTTATGAAGACATCTGTTGTAAATTTGGGGTGCCCTTGGAGCTTCTTTCTGATCAAGGGCCTGGTTTTAGAGCTGACTTGCTAGAATACTTGTGTGCCACAATGCGGATTAAGCATAATTTTACTACTCCTTATTACCCGCAGTGCAACGGTTTGAATGAAAGATTCAATGGTGAACTTATACACATTCTTGCAAAGGTGACAGAACATCAGGGCAAGAATTGGGATCTGGAGCTGTTCAGTGCTTTATGGGCTTATCGTACATCAGTGAAGACAAGCACAGGTTTTACACCTTTTCACTTAGTGTATGGCAAAGAAGCTTTATTACCGGTGGAAATTGAGTTGCCTGCAGTTAAAATGTTAGAAAAGCTGCTAGGGCCATCTAGCAACACATTTAAAGAGAGACTCTTACAGTTACAAGAGGTTCAGCTGGACAGGATGAGTGCCTTGGAACATTATGAGAAGATGCAAAATAGGGCATTGACAAAGATAAATGAGAAGATTAAGAAGAAGGGTATTGAGGAAGGTGATTTGGTGCTACGCTATAACAGTAAGCTGGATAAAACCTTTCAAAAGAAGTTCCAAGTGAAATGGGAGGGGCCCTTCAGAGTAATGAATTGCTTCGCTAATGGCACATATCAATTGGCTGACCTTGATGGGACCCCACATGTATCAAGGGTGAATGGTTTACGTCTCAAGTTATATCATGCACGACTGATGATGGTAGACAAGGATGAAAAAATTGAAGAAGTGAAAAACAGTGTCTTTGAGAACATCGCAATATCAGATACATTGAGTCTCACGACACTGTTTTCTGCTGACCATGAATGATCTAGCAGGCTAGGGGATGGGCAAACTATGTTAGGTATTTTTTGGTAATATTTTCTTGGCATATGTACACACCCATGCATGGTATTTACAAATAAAGGGTGCCCATCTCCAAGGGCCAAAGGGGGTATAAGGCCACATGTGAACGGACCTAACAAAAATATGCAATGTGTACAGTTGGTTATTGGTTTACCTTGATAAATAAGAAATGGAAGGAGTGTGAGATGAAAATCAGTTTCACAAGGCAGGTTTTAGCACTATCATATGTGGACAAGGATGTTGACAAATGATGTGAGCATGCAAAGCACTATTTTTTTAGAAAAAGTTGGATAGGGACCCGATAGAGGAGGTCAGCTACAGTACCGGTCCTTGGCATTTCATGGAAACAAAGGTATTGTGGTCCACAAAATATTATTAAGAAGGTGCAAAGTCTTCCTTGAATGCAAAAGTCACCATGGGATTTAATACAAGCTTGCTAAAAATAGAAGGTAGCTTTGGATTGTTTAAAAAAATTCCTCAACTAGCCTCAAATTTCAAAGGGCGCCGCGTGGATGTGTGGGGGAGAGCTCTCTGGCAACCTGGCATCTTTGGAAGCATTGTAAATAATATAATTTTTTTGGTTTGAACGGGCAGCGCAGCCGTATGGTATAAGAGGAGGAGGGGAGTGAAGCCGGAACAGAATGAGGGTACCCGCAGCTCTATTGCTTTAAGCGCAGCCCAGGAGTGTTGAGAGAAGAAGGTGTAGCGTAGCTTTCCAGTGGTAGGGAGAGCTCGCATCTTAATTGCTCAGAAAGCTGCGCAGCTGATGTACAAGGGGAGCCGTAGTTCTAGATGCTTTCAATGAGCTCCGTAGCCCATGTGTGGAAGAGTTGCGCTGGTTCTGTATTTCTCAGAGAGAGGAGTTGCTGTAGTGTTTATGGAATGAGTGGAAGGGTTCAGCTCTAAGACTTCCAGCGAGCTGCGCAATACACGGAGGATTAGTTAATTGCTTTAATGCTTTCAAGAGCTGCGCAACACATGTGCGCAGCCCATGAGTGTAAGAGGAGGGAATGAAGCCTTGTGTATTTTTTTTCAGAGTTGTGTTTTTTTTTGTTTTGCCGCGTTGATGGCTGGTAGCGTAGCTGCCCACAGAGTTGGTAATCGCATTGTTGCCGCTGGAGAGCATAGCTTGTGTTGTTTCATGTGTTGCCTTGTTGGGCTTATTGCTAGGTTAGGGGGATATGCTGTTGCTCTAATTACCCAAGCTCAATTAAGGGGAAACCAAGCTAACAAGAGCATGTTAGTCCTTATGTAGTGTTCATTTGAGGGTAAAGCTCAAAAGCATCGTGGGGTGATGGTGGGAAGAAATTCAATGCTACCTACGCTAAGTTTTCCCGCACTAGAGAAAGATGATGGTTGCTTGAAAGTTAAGCATCTTTTGCATAAGAGGTTCAGCACAACCAGCTTGCTTCCATTATATCCTTATTGGTGTTTGCTGCTGGGGGCTTTCCACATGAAGACACTAATCTTTGGAGGTTTGTGAGGCTTGGGCTATTCACATGCTTTGGAGGCTATTCACACTAGGCTATATAAGGGGTGGCGCTTAAAGAAGGTTCAAGAGAAAATCAAGCTCAAGGTAGAAGTATAAGTGCTGGTGGTTCTTAAGGTTGGGCTATCTTGTTTCGCCTATCAAAACATTGAAGAGCATCTTTGTTTGATCTCGGGCGAGGTTATCTCATTGTGCATGTGTGATGTGAGAGTGTGTTGGGGATGATGCTCTTTGAAATGATTATGGATGTGTGGTGTTGATAAGATTTTGTCTTGTGATTGTGCCACCTAGTCACACACTGCTTGCCAGGTTGGGAGAATTAAAGTTCCTTACTGATGTTGTCTTTTCGTGGGGAACTGAAGTTTTGCATAAAGCTCATACTTGATGGAATGTAACCTTGTTTATGTCAAGTGGTTCTCTCACCATTTTTTTCCTGTGGTGATCATTTGGCTTATGGCTGTGAGCCTATTTCATAATAAGGGTGCACCCCTATATGCATATGTATCAATTGAGTAAAGGGTGGTAGATGTTGATGTGCCCATCTCCCCTTGCATGTCTTGATCAAATGTATGTAGGCTTCCCCAGTTGCTTGGAAAATTGAATGAGGGTAGAGACAAAGTCTCATGCTTGAGATGTTAAATGTTGTGTCAGCTCACTAAGCAGTTGACTGGTGCCCCTTTTTCTTGATGTTGGTGTGTACTCCGAACTGTGGAAAGGCATTGCTATAGAGGTGTTCCGTGTCTCTCCGCCTCCCTTCACAACATGTGCATGGCAGGGAAAGGTGGCGCAAGAGCATTCAATAGAGGGAAAATACCAAATTGGGCCAAGTGGGTTCTTCCAGAAGAAAATGTCCGCAGCAAAACGTCAGAGAGGGGGAGGAGTCGAAAAAGAGAGAGGCCCAGCAGTGGTTGTGGGGGGTGCCGCCTTGTACGCTGCCTGGCTGCAGTAGAGAAGACGAGGAGAGAGGAGGTGCAGTGAAGCCAGGGTCACCAAGAGAAGGCATCGATAGTAGAGTGGAGAGGTGGCGCCCACTGCAAGAAGAGAGGAGTGTGGTGCCGACGTGTGAGAGAGCCGACTGAGGTAACGGGTGATTGTTGCTCTGAGGTTGGCGACGGTTGGTGACTCCAATTGCAGCGAAGGAGAGAGAGGAAGACTCTGCCAAGTGGAGACGAGGGGACAGAGAGCGTCGCCGGTTGAAAAGGAGAAGAGAGGGCCGACTGGTTGGAGAGCCGCCTGGGGGGTCTGCAGAGAAAGAGGGAGATGGTTTGTTGGTGGTGGCCGCCTCTGAAGAGAGAGAGAGATGATGATAGAGGGGTGGCTGGGTTTTTTCTTTGAGAATTGGCAGTGTGCTGGTGGCAAGGAAGAGGGAGTATGGCTGCTGAAGAGCAGGTTGTTGTGTTCTCACATCGACTGGTGTGAAGCACAGAGTGGCGCTGGTGCTGGGAGAGGCTGGTAGCACGCACGTAGAAAGGAAGCAAAGGGCGGTGCCGACTTCTTGGGGAGCCGCCTGGGGGAGCAAGGAAGAAGGAGTTCACTGTAGAGGGGGCTGCCTCTGCTAACGGCGGCTATCAACTGAAGGTCGACGAGGGCAGTAGAGGAGTGGAGGTCGACAACTCCAAACGAGGGGATAGAGTACGTTGACTGCACCAAGCAGAGAGAACAAGGGGTGGCATCAACTACAGGCATGGAGACAGGGAAGGACCTGCTGCTGGTCACAGAGGGAGAGAGGGCTCATGTGTGGGTTGTTTCGTTGGGCTACTGCCTCCTGGTGTCTCAGGGCAAGGGTGTGTGTTTTACTGATTAGCTGCGGTTGGTGTCTCAGGGCAGCTCGAGGGCAGAGGTGATGAAGTTCTAGTACGGAAAGGTGAGAGAGGGACTAGTCAAGATGAATGGGGGACAGCCTTGTCTCAGAGCAGGGGTGTGTGTTTTACTGATTAGCTGTGGTTGGTGTCTCAGGGCAGCTCGAGGGCAGAGGTGATGAAGTTCTAATAAGGAAACGTGAGAGAGGGACTAGTCAAGATGAATGGGGGATAGCCTTGTGAGTATACCCCTTGTGTGTTGATGTGAAGGTCGTGTATGTGAGATAGTTGTGTGAGTAAAAGCTTCTGTGTCGGAAGAAGCTTGTATGAGGTGTTGATTGGGGAATTCAAGGATGAATGATACTGGTGATGTATTTGGCTATGGTTGTGTGTTGGTATATTGTGTGTGTTGATTTGCAGGAGAAGGCATGATTGACGTGTTTGGTGGTGTAGTCCACGGGTTAACACTCTCACAGCACACTTTGTGCCAGCCTTTGATTACCTTGTCATGCACACGCGAGTGCACACGGTAGAAGTGTGTGTTGCTGGGTGATTACTTGTCTATGGTGCCCCTGTTTTGTGCTGTCTTTTTGGTGTGGGTGGTGTGGTGAATTGTGTGAGAAGTGTTCCAGCCAGTGTGCTGGTGGTGCCCCAGGTTGCTAGTGATTCCAAGGATTGGGGGAGTGGGAAGCTATAGATGTTTGTTTCCTGTTCTTTTTTTCGCTCCACAGTAGGCTTTGAAGCCTCTCTCATGAGACAAGGCTCTATAACCTCATCTCCTCATCCCAAAGCAATGAGTTGAACTCTCAAGAGTGAGAGGAGTAGGCCTAACACCAACATTCAAAGAAGTAAAAAAACTATCATACTTTAGTGTCAATACCCTTAGACAAAAATGGCAAGGGAGATTTGCAGAAATCATACTCATGCTGATTACAACCACATGGTAAAATAGAATTTTATTGAGAAATGCCTCTACTATTTCACCTTCATCAAGTTTCTTTTGTTAAAGCTCACCTTTTCATGAGATAAAAGGATAGGGTTGACCTTGAACTTCCAAAGCGGATACCTAAGGACATTTAGCTTTTGATCAATATAGCAAAGGGCAGTGGGAAAGGTTAAGTAGAAAAGTGAGGGGAGGATGCTAGGAATTTGAAAGCATTTTAGATCTTTTAACATCGATATATGACAACATGATTTTTTGTGCAGCCTCAGCTAGAAAGGCTTTTGCAAAATATTTGATGATTGATATAGCTTTTACAAAATCTCTGACTAATGATATAGCATTCGAGGTTAATGTAGGCTTTGCATTCTTGACCAAATAGTTAAGTGTTTTAATAATATTGTAAATTTTTTTATTTATAAGGTCTGCTTCATCCAATGTTGGGGACAATCAGAGGAGTTTGACAAAGACTTGATTTTAATTCTTAATGGTCTTACCTTCTTGGGCTAACGCCATGGACACATTAATTTTTTTTCTCATGAATATATAAGATTTATTAAATAGACATTATTCACGTATAAACTAATACTTGAATAATGAAGAATGCAATTTAGATCATCAAAGATCCTACTTCACTACTCTGTGGACCCTTTGTAGTGTGTGAATCCACCTAAATTGTGAAGCTACTTGCCAAAGCACACTATGGGAATTTGCCATCAATTGGTAACATTTAGTAATATTCACCATCTCTTTTGCATTCAATTCTTTGTCTTAAAATAAGATTCTCTCATCTATGTAAGCATTGAAGTTTTAATTTTCTTTCGTAAACATCATATATAAAGAGTACTAAGTCACAAGTGCAAAATTAGTTGTATTTGCAAAAATTTAAATTGTTTTGAATCTAATATTTTTGCCTAGTATAATGTACTCAAGAATGCTAAGTTTATAGGTGACCAAATGGCTTGAAAATAAAGACTGTACAAAGCAATCAAAGATACTATTCAAAGAACCTATAAGGAGGGATCTATTTACTTTTTATCACAATCAAGCTAGAGGTTAGGTAGTATGGTCCAAGAAGTTAATTAATTCCATTCAAATTATGAATGGTGATGGAATACAATTGTTCACAATTCTAAGACGCTATGTTGGATCAACCTAGAAAACATCATTAAAGAGGTTGGTTGGTTTTTGCAACAAGGAGGGAAATTTTAGTGGTTCACTTCATGAGTTTTTTTAACAAAATATTAGGATGCTCAACTAAGGATTGAAGCTCGATCACAAGGGGTGTAGATGTCAAGAAGTACAAGCCATAGGATTGCAGGAAGTAGCAACGAATAGACCTGCAACAAAAGGAGGGATAGCAACCCAACACAAAAGAAGGAGGAGATTAAGCTCATAAATTAGGGATATCTGTTAACCCAATTCTAGGGTTAACAAGATCTACTACCAATATCTTATATCAAGGAGTCATGTTAGATACACGAAAGGGTCATACATTCAAGATATGAAGATAGTGTCCAAAGCTACAACTCAGACCGGCGCCCATAATGGTATGACAGAGTATTTATGGCGATTGTCGTTTCAAGTGCGTGTGGTAGCAAGTAAGGTTGAAGTCCTAAATGATGTACTTTATCGATATATTATGAGAGTAGTCATTGTAATAGTGTTAGGCCTCTTATGAGCCTAAAGTGCTCGACTCGCCACAGTTTAAGTGAGTGTGAACACTTATAGCCATGTATAGAAGTGAATATCTCTCATAATACAATATACTCTCCCATTATGTAATTGAGTCTTGCTCTTGCTAATCTTCTTGCTAATATATTTCCCTAATGCATGCTAGTTTAGTGAGTATGTGTGAGTGTGAAGTGAGGTGAGAGAAGGGACGAGTAACCATAGCATAACGCGACGGCGTGACAACACTCGTGGGAGTTTCTTCACATACTCAAGATGGTCTTCCTTCTCTGTCTCTTCCTTAATCTCATCGGCAAAGATTAAGAATGGCTCACACCCTTGCCTAACGCCTCTCAAAAGTTTCATGGTTGAAATTTGAAAGGTCCCATTATTCCTCTCTTCCCCTTGAATAACGGGTTTCTTCCTTCTCACTAGCAAAACTCACAATCCCATCTGCACAATTAATGAGAGATTTTTTGTAGCCATACTATTATGCAACATTGAAAGAATACATGATTTTCTTTCTTTTTTCCCATAATTTCAAATTTTGTTTGACATGAAATAGAGAGACAATGTGTTACATGTAACAATTGAGATACAAAGATTTGACCACAAGGCAAAAGCCTATGTGTCCAAAATGTTGAATGTAATAATTATAAGGTAGAATTTGACCATATGAACAAATCTTGTGACAATGGAGAGCACTAATGTTAGAGATCACTAATGGATATACAGAAGTGAGCATGGATTTTATCCATACTCTCATGACACAACGTTTGGTTTTTTTGTAATACCAAATTTCATGTAGACATCGTCATAGATTCATCGTGGACATATTGTCATGAAAGTGGCCATTTGATAATTTATATTCTATGTGTAGCATGGGTTTTTGAAGGAGATGTCTTCTATAGAAATTGACCATATGGTAAAAACTTTGCTATGTTTGGTTTTACTCTTAGAAGACAGCTCTACTTGGCCAACTTCCTTAAATTCTTTCAATGTACAAGTGATCTTGGATATAGGATGATTAAAAAAAATTTAGAACACAAAAAGAACCATCTTAATAACCTAGGTGTCCATGGATTTTAACCATAATTCCATGTAACAATCAAACATAGGTGCCCATGGATTTTAGCCATATTATTATGTGACATTGAAAGTATGCATGATTTTCTTACTTTCATCCGATTTTAGTCCGATATGCAATAGAGACTCAACATGTTACGTGTAATAGTTGAGGTACAAAGATTTGACCACAAGGCAATATCCTATGGCTATTTCAGAAAGAAGCTTTCATATTGACCATGGCTTTTGGCCACACAGTCACTTTTGTTTGAAGCATCATATAACCAGAAGTATATTTTTGTTACCTCTTTTGTAAGCACAAGTATATGTGTGTCTTGAAAAAGTCATTTCATGTGAAATGCATACATATACAGAGAATTATTCTACAATGTCCAATTAGTCTCTATTGTGCTACATGGATAGATCACTATTTTCTACATAGCGAGTGATTACACATATGTGCAAGTAGTATATAGAAGTACGCTTATATAAGCAAGGTCAAGGTAGCATACAAGAAGAATCAGCAAGACAGAAGCATTCTCAAGGGACAAGGTCGCATCTTTGCCATAACAAGAGTGTTGAAAAACTGATCAAGGTTAGTTTCATACTTGTTTTCTTGTTTCTGCATTGTTTGTTTTTTCAAGTAGGCTCTTAGTCAAGAAACATTCTCGATTTTAAGAAAAATGGGTGTGAAGTTAACCATATTTTTATTTTTATGTCGTGAATGTATTATATGATCTCATTTATCTTACTAGGCTAATTATGATTAAGAAAGATTAATTATGTAATTAAGTATTATGAACCAGAAGAAAAAGAAAACAAAGAACATGCATGAGGCAAAGAGCCTACCTTTAAATGGCTATGGTTACGATGCTTGCTGGCAAAGTTCTGATTAGCGTCAATATTGTGAATGGTTGTTGTTGTTGCGAAGCTTGCTGGGGCAAAGTCGCTTCTGATTAGCGTCTGATTAGCGTGTGAAGACAGAAACAAGAAGATGAAAAGAAGTAGATATGCAGATGAAACATACATGAAGGGTAAAAATCTTGCTTAAGCACAACTAAATCTTTTGATTAGAGAGCTTAGGTGACGCGTAATGCAGAGAAAACATCACAGAGAGAGCAAGAACAAAAACCAGGGTCGAAAGTGCGAGCAAGAAGAAGAGTACGTTTTTAGGAGAAGAGGGAAATCGTAGAGAGAGAAGATAGAAAGAGAGGGCCAAATTCAAATTCTTAGAAAAGGTTCACATCAGTAAAGGATATCTTCTTTAATGAAGCATATATTCTCAAGAATATATCACATTTAATGAAGAACGTTTATAAAAAATAGACGTTTGACAATAAATGAAATTATTTAAAAAAATCACTTTTAGGTTCACATCATTAAAGGATATCTTCTTTCATGAAGCATATATTCTCAAGAATATATCACATTTAATGAGAACGTTTATAAAAAATGGACGTTTGACAATAAATGGAATTATTTAAAAAAATCACTTTTAGGTTCACATCATTAAAGGATATCTTCTTTCATGAAGCATATATTCTCAAGAATATATCACATTTAATGAGAACGTTTATAAAAAATGGACATTTGACAATAAATGGAATTATTTCAAAAAATCACTTTTAGGTTCACATCATTAAAGGATATCTTCTTTCATGAAGCATATATTCTCAAGAATATATCACATTTAATGAGAACGTTTATAAAAAATGGACGTTTGACAATAAATGGAATTATCTTTAAAAAATCACTTTTATCAAAGTTCGTAATAAGAATTAAGCAATCGATTTTTTTTCATATCACACATAGGTCTTACCGTGGGGCCGGGGCCTACCGGCAGCCCCCGGACCCCGCCGTTGGGGGCGTTGCCCCCCGTCCCCCATCGCCGGACCCCCCACTCGGGGCGTTGCCCCCAGCCTCACCGAGGGGCGCTGCCCCCCGGACCCCCGGCTAGGGACGTTGCCCCCCCAAGGATGCTGCCTCCTAGACCCCCATTAGGGATCATTGCCCATAGCAACTAGTGCCTCAAATGTCGTTTAGAGTTTCCAAGAAATCCACCACTATAGTGAACAATATTATAATATTATTATATTTCAAAATATACTATTATAATATAATATTATATTATATTAGTTATATTATTAAATAATAAATATTAAAATATTATGTTATTAAATATAATATTAATTTATTGATATATTTTTTTACAAGACAACATAGAAAGTAATAAGTTAGTTACATAGGATTACTCATTTTGCATCATTTATTGCTTTGCTAAAAGAGTTCCTATGTCTACATAGATATTTCAAGAGGTGTTGAGGCTATTCTAATATTAATGCCATATAAAATACGATTCATATCTTGCTATTCTATTTTCACGACCTTTACTTTTCATTATATGGATAAATCTACTCTTTTCAAATCTACTTTTTAATTTGACACAACTCATATTAGTTACTTCTTGATGTATATTACTGACAATGTGCACTACATTTAGGCCATAATACCAACTATTGGTATATGATTATTCAATTTTGCATCCAAAATTATTGCTTGTGCATGCACTAACATTTGTGCTTCCCAATATATTAATAACTATTCTACTTACCACCTGGACATAAACTTTGCACCAACCAAATCTTATTCATACTATGCCTGCAATACATTAAACCTTGAGAGGATTTGACCATGCGGCTAAAACATTCTCTACGCTAGCACACAATAAATTGTCTTCCTTGAAAAAGTTACATATGGCCTGTAAATATTTTAAGAACGATAAGCCTTGAGAGGATTCGACCATGTGGCTAAAACATTCTCTAAACTTGCACACCATAAATTGTCTTCCCATGGAAAAGTCACATATGATCTAAGTATATTTTAAGAATGATAATCCTTGAGAGGATTCAACCATGTGGCTAAAACATTCTCTACACTAGTTCACAATAAATTGTCTTCCATGAAAAAGTAACATATGATCTATAGATATTATAAGAATGATAAGCCTTGAGAGGATCGGACCATGTAGCTAAAACATTCTCTACACTAGCACATAATAAAGTGTCCTCCACAAAAAAGTAACATATGATCATATATGTTTTAAGAATGATAATCCTTGAGAGGATTCAACCATGTGGCTAAAACATTCTTTACACTAGCACACAATATACTGTCTTCCATGGAAAAGTAACATATGATTTGTACATATTATAAGAACAATAAGCTTTGATAGGATTTGATCATGTGGCTAAAACATTCTCTACACTAGCACACAATAAATTGTCTTCCCATGGAAAAGTAACAGATGATCTACCCATGTCTTAAGAATGATAAGCCGTGCGAGAATTTGTCCATGTGGCTAAAACATTATGTAGACCATCACACACAACATGAATACTTTTTATAATAAAGTAAGATATGATGTGCATATATACTAAAGTAAGATATGATGTGCATATATTATAGGCTATTGAAGTTTTGGCCATATGGTCAAAGCATCCATTTCAGCTAAGCAATGATGACTACATAGACCTTTTTTATCTAGTAACTCAAGTAATCTAGATCAAGGATATACTACCATGTTCATTGAGAAAACAAGTTTTGGCCATGTGGTCAAATTTATTCTCTCTTATGATGTTGGAAAATGGAATACTGCACTAATTTTGCAATGTATACTTTAGCTTGTCATCTATTAATGCATGTTTTCATTATCAATGCTATGTGATTACTTGATGAATATAAGATCACTCAATCTCTTATGATTAAATGTCTTATGATGAATATAAGATCACTCAATCTCTTATGATTAAATGTCTTATGATGAATATAAGATCACTCAATCGCTTATGATTAAATCTCAAATTTTTTCACTTACTCAGGCAACATGGACCAAGACTTTCATTGTGGGGATCGTGTCAATTTGATGATGGATCGAGATGTTGTTGCACTTGGAACAGTATGTGCAATACGTCCAACTGACACATGCCATGGGCAAGTCCTTGGAGATGGATTTTTGTCAGTTTCTATTGCCAAATGATGTAGCTTGCTTGCCATTTCCAAACAACAATGCAACAAAGGTCATTCAGGCAGTGGGTAGTTTTGTAAAGTGGGAAAAGAAAGATGTGGTGGTTGTTACAGGTGCCGTCATGATTGTTGATGATGATCATGCGGTGCCACCTTCTAATGATTTTAATGCTGTTGGAGATGACACTCCAAGTATCCGTGAAAGTTGGAAAGAGCGTAAAGTGATGCTCTGGACAGAAGGCAATGAGAAGTACGTTGGAACAGGGATTATTCTCTTAACATTTCCATATGATGTGATTAACTTTGATCTATTAGGAGAAGAAGATGTGGGTGTGGTGGTAGATCAGATCCTTGATCTAACTACTACAGGGACAGACACATGTGACATGCTTCAGTGCGTCAATTTGGTTAGGTGGCCTATCAAACAGGTCACCTTTGATGATGGTACACCACTGCTACATGAACAGGAAACACAAGCTTTCACATCTCCAAATGAGAGCATATAAGATGTGTGTGAGGAAACTGAGGACTTTATTTCAGGTTCAAAATCCATTTTCTTACAGAAGAGATCATATTGTATGATCAATAGAAGGCCTAGAATTCTTGCTCTCAAAGCTTCGAGCTTGAAAACCTCAATGGAATCAGTTTTACTTGTTGCTACAATTGGTTGTTGTCCTGCAAAGTGTTGTCAATATGCTGATAGAGATGCAGTACACCAATTGCGGAGGCACTTCTGGGGGTTACGTTTGGAAGAACGTACCAACTATGTTTATGATGTTTTGGAGTCATTATGCCACATTGACAATATGGGTACACGAAAATATAGTTTTATATTCAATGGGAAAGTTGTATGCGGTAGGGCATGGTATGGGATGCATGGCATCCCCAAAACATCTTTCTATAGGTATAGGTTGCATTTTGAGAATGGTGTAAGGAGGGCAATGCATGGCAATAAAGGAGCAATTAGAGCAGCTTGGGATCACACACAAATGGGCAGGGCAATCTTGAGAGACTTTATTGAGAAGAATGCAGAGCAAATGCCACATAAAAGTAGAACCATGCAGGATGGTTCCAAAGAGACACAATTGGTCATCCCAGATGTTTATAAGCAAATAGACATATGGGGAGAAGTGAATGCCACATTAGATGCTATTGGATGTAAGCAAATGTCTTTGTCCACATTCAATCGAATTTGGAATACAGAGTTCAAGCATGTCACCTTAGCAAAGACAAGCGAGTTCTCCAAATGTAGTGTCTGCTCAAAGATCAAAGAACAACTTGCAGCAACCAAATGCCTTGAAGAACGCAACATACTATTGAGGAAGCGTCGAAGTCACATGCTGCAACAACAAAGTTGTTGAAACATATACTATGGATGGCGTCTAGCATCAGTGCTAAATCCTGAAAAGAACTTGTGCATCATACATAACAAGATGGACCAACAAAAGATAGCTATCCCGAGGTTGAGAGTTCGATCAAAAGAGACAGATAGATCCACTCAACTACCAGTTTCCTTGACAGGCATGATCACACATGGGCATGGGGAAGGAAGATATGGGCACTTTGCGATTGATCTTTGGCCCCATGATCCTAACTTCATAGTTGCCTCATTGTCTCTGTGTTTCAAGAACTTGGAGCGACTTGACAAGCATGAAGCTGGTGATCTACAACTACATGGAATGCCAAGATCAAGCTCTTTGTTACTAAATGCTTTAAACTCAAGGAAAGCATTAGACTACCATCAACAAGGTTCTCATACTACTACACAAATGGAGGACATAATACTACAGGATGGACAACAAGGTTTTAGACGACTACCAGAGAACTTGTTGCTACAGCTAGATAATTGTGGATCAGAAAACAAAAATCGTTATCTCTTTGCATATTTATCATTGCTTGTGGCACGAGGGACCTTCAAGATGATCCAAGTTGGGTTTCTCATGGTGGGTCACACACATGAAGACATTGATGCAATGTTCAGCAAGTTCTCAGAGAAGCTTAGAACAAGCATGACATTCACTTTTCCTCACCTTATGCGGCATTTTCAATTGTGCCAGTCAACAAGGCCTTCTCCTTTTTTGTTGACACATGTACCAGACTTCAAGAGTTACATTGAAGGATACTTATGTGACTCCAAGGATGCACTTGTTGGTCACTCAAAACCACTTCACTTTCGTTTCTACATGCAAGGGGATACACCTCTAATGCAATACAAGATCCATCCTAAGTCAGTAGAATGGTTGCCACCAAGAGAAGGCGGTATTGAAGTATGGAAAAGAGACTCAACAACAGGAAAGCCTACCCTTCCAAAGGGTCTTCCAACCTTGCTACCCATGTCTGAGTATATTAAAGATCATCAAGAGGTGGTAAGTGGAATCAAAGACTATCTCAAGTATTGGGAAAGATGGTCAAGTGTACAAGGTCCTGAAGCGGAGTACACAAAGTTCATAACACCAGTGATTGATTATTGGAAAACCATGCTTGATGCACTTCAAGCTCCAAATGTCCAAGAAGCAAGAGTATTCATGGACTTTTGGCCAAGGACACAAGGTGATACATTATTTCAAGACATAGATGATGTGGATGACTTTCTTGGCTTGGAGGAGTTGAATGACCACTACTGTGGTCCTCTCAGCAAGCGACCAAAAGATGCATTTCAACTAATGATAGATGTCAAGAAAGACGACTTTGTACTTGTTCGACCTTCAGATCCAATATATCCAGTATGGCTTGGTGTTTCAAAAAGTCAAGTTGATACAAATAAAAAATCAAGCAACTATCAAAAGATCTGTATACAATATTGGGCACCAGTTTGTGGTCGACAAAATGCTACAGATGAGGAGGTATATCAGAATTGCTGGGATAAATACTGGATGTGCAACAAGAAAGACCCTCAACGTTGGGAGAGAGTGGATACAATTGTTTTCTCTTGGATAACAAAAGCTACCAAAGTTCCCAAAAAAATTAAAATCCCTCCAAAGGTTGTCTTGAAGGCTAAAGCCAATCTGCAAGAATCATTGGGCTAAAGACTTCCATGCTGGAGAGGTTGCCAAAGATAAGGTGTTTATTAACACCACCTATTTAAGATTTTATCAATATCTTCTACATATACAATAAATATACTTCACCAATATTCAAGGTTCCAAATTAATGAAATTCCCAAATTCACGGGATTCATTTTGATTTGGAATTCCCAAACTATTGGGAGATTCCCAAATTCTCGAGTATGGTGTTCTAACCCCTCTGAAAAGTTTCATGGTTGAAATTAAAAAGGCCTCACTAGTCCTGTCTTGCCCCTGAATAACTTGGGTTTCTTCCGTCTCACTAGCAAAACTCACAATAATCATCTACACAATTAATGAGGACTTTTTTGGAGACTAACCAATCCATCCAAATTATTGCATCACACTTACCTATCACGATGGCATAGAAGTCTCCCTCACACTTCCTTCTCGATAAGGTGAAAGATAAGTTTTCCAAGAACCCTTAGGTGTAGTAAGTTTTCCCATTGGAAAGCTGTACGGGCTTGTTTACTTGATTTGCTAATCTTAACTGTTGTGATTTCACAAGTTTTGGAGAAGTAAAGTAATGAGTGCTACCCGAGTCAACTAAAAATTGAACATCTCTATTTCTAATCTTTCCTTTTATTCTTATCACAGAAGCATGTGCATGAGATGCAAAAGAAGCCATACATTTCATTATAGGTTTAGGCCACTCAACTTGTTCCCTCGCTTCCATGATTGTCGGATCCATCTTAGTGAACTTTGCTTGCATCTTTTCTCTAGTCCCAAAGTTGAATTTAGCTTTGTTGGGACACTCAAATGTGCAATGTCCCTTCTCCCCACATCTAAAGCACAACCCAAGCCTCCTTGCGCGTTCAATCAATGGGGGTTTATTTTGCCATGTTGCTCGTTTGTGGTTCTTATAATTCCGAGTGTTTCGATTATTGGACTCATTCTAATTTCCATAATTTTGGAAATTTGGATTTTTCCTACCTCGCTCTGATTAAAGGGTGCAAATCCTCGGTTTTTCCCACTATCATAATTTCCATCTTTTTGCTGCATATTATGCCCTCCTTGAAACTTGGAATCGTTAGAAAATTCAGCTCTACGTGGAATATTTGAGTTTTGAAAACCTTGAGGACGATGGCCAGTTGGAATTAACCTTGCTTTTGCAGCCTTTTGTTGATTGTTTGCTTTGGATACAACATCTAAGAAATCCCGCGATCCTGTTCCCATCATCATGTAGAGGAGTTCCTCCTTCAAGCCCTCTACAAATTTGTGAGTAAGAGCCTCACCCGAGACTTCAAGTGCATACTTGTGCAAATGAAGGAACTTCTCCTTGTACATCAACAGAAAGATCGTGTTTTCCCTCTTTGGACCTGCTTGAAATTGTAAAATTCCATCTTCTTTTCCTATATAGCAATGAGGAGAACAATACCTCTTTTCAGCAGTAGCTCAGAATTCAACCAAAGTAATTGGTTCATTTTGTTTCTCTTAAATTTGTACATGGGACTTCCACCATAATTTTGCGACACCGTGCAATTGAAGTGAGGAAATTTTAGCCTTTCCCTCCTCATTGAATTCTCGAAGGCCAAAGAAATCCTCCAATTCTTCAAGCCAAGCCTCAAGATGTTCTCCTGTCTTCTTTTTACCATCAAATTTTAAGAGTTTTGCTTTCTTAAAAACCTACTTTAGGGCATATTCGGCCACATCTTCCTATGCTTTAGCTCTTTTTCGAGTTTCTGGTTCATGATTAACATCGGGTGGAATATCTATATAAATTTTTGCACACTTGAATCATTCTCGTTTTGATGTAAAGGGGCGGCTATTGTTTTTTCCTTTAGCTTTGTTTAATTCTATGGTCAATCATTCAATAAGCTAAGCCTGCTTGGCCAACCTTTGTTGATCTGCATTATTATCAGCCATCTTTCCAGCATGATCAAGGATGCGACCGCTCTGATACCACTTGTGAGGCTTCGGTTCAATAATCACAATATAATTCAAGAAAATAGATTATTGCACAAATTTTTAAGGCAGAAAGAGAACATTCTATATATAATCAAGAAATCTCACAATAATCTGATATGAAGTATTCTTGGAGAAAAGAGCTCGAACCACCCGCTCACCCTCGAGCTATCTCACTCTCTCTTACTTTCATGAAAAACTCGCACTCAAACTCGCACACGCACTCTCACTTGCACTGTCAATCTCTTCTTTGATTTTTGTGTGTATTCCTCTTCTTCACGTTCAAATACAAAAGTAGCCCTTTCTAGAGCTTTATCGATCCATGTGCCATATTTTTGGTGGGCGAGGTCCAGGGATTTTATATTCACGTGATCACAAAATTTTTCTTGTTAATAACATGTGTGAACATGTTATTAACATGTTCACATGTTAACATGTTCACAAAAAAGCCAGTGGCAAGCGACCTGGTAACCGGGAAAAATCCCGCCGGGCTTTTGATATACCCCGGCGGGCCCGCCGGGCTTCTGCTTTACCCGGCGGGTCCCGGCGGGGTCGTCACATATCCCGGCGGGGTACATTTTTCTATATATATGGGCCCGGGGGGCCCTTTGGGATTTCATTGCTGACAGCATACACAGGTAATAAAAACTTGTGTGTGTGTGTGTGTGTGTTTGTGTATGTGGGTGTGTTCGTGCGGGCAGCCGCCCACTGTCGCAATGCGCGGCAAGATGTGGGTGGTCCGCCACACGAGGGATGTGTGTGTGGGTGAGTTCGTGCGGGCAGCCGCCCATTGTCGCAATGCGCGGCAGGATTTGGGTGGCCCGCCACACGACCGGTGTGTGTGTGTAAGGCCATTCTTCGGAATGGTGCTTTACCTGGGGCACTTAGTCGGTAACGCGGCTAGTCTGTGTCCTATGGTAAGTATGGCACGCCGTAGCAGTACTAGTCGGTAACGCGGCAAGCATAGTATCGTTATGGCGATGTCACCTTCCCTTCCCTTCCCTTTGTCAAATGCGGACATATGGTCGGTAACGCGGCCAGTGTATGTTCGTATCCTATTGGTATTCCCATAGAATCGGGCGGCATTTTGTCGTTAACACGGCAAGTTGGTGTCGTCCGCTAGTGCATAAAATGTTTTTTGCATATTGCGGCATTTGATCGTTAACGCGGTCGAAAAAGTGTCGTAAATTTGCTTGCGTATTTCGGCATATGATCGTTAACGCGGTCGAATAAATGTCGTAAATTTGTTTGATTTGACTTGTATTGTTTTTATTGTGTTTGATCCATGCGATACTTGGTTGCTAACGCGGCATTAGTATTTCATGGATCAAAGTTTACATCATATTGTCTAACCGTTTTATTTTATAATATCGTGATTCGTAACTCGAAAAATATGAATCTCTCTTTTCTTACCCCCCTCTCTCTCATGATACACTTCACAACTCTTTCTCTATCTCTCTCATGATTCACTTCACAACACGATAGATGTGTAGATAATGATTTTTTTTCTTTCTCTTAAAATATACATAATTCTTAATAATTTCTTTTTTCTCCCTCTATTTACTTAAAAATTAAAACAATACATTATTTTTCTCTTTAGGAACTCCCAAAAACATTAAAAATGTGATTTAATGTTTCTTCTCTCTATCTGTCACAACTCTCTCTTCCTCTCCTCTCTCTCTCTCTCTCTCTCTCTCATGATACACTTCACAATTCTCTCTCTCTCTCTTGCAATGATACACTTCACAACTCTTTCTCTCTCTCTCTCATGATACACTTCACATCTCTCTCTATCACGATAGGTATGTAGATGAGGAGTGCTTTAGGATTACAAAACATTATATTTGTCTCTTTAGGAACTCACAAAACTATAAAAAATATCATTTAATGTTTCCTCTCTCTATCTGTCACACCTCTCTCTTCCTCCCCCTCTCTCTCTCTCTCTCATTCGATAATGTATACACTTCGTAAGTAATAATGCGCTTGTTGCGGTTGTCTCACGTTCGATAATGTATTGCATGATGTTGAGTTCAGTAATGTTTGATATATTCTGTTTTTGTTTGATCATTGATAAGTAATGATACACTTATTGCTGTTTTCTCACGTTTGATGATGTATTGGATGATATTGAGTTCATTAAAATTATTTGATATTCCGTTTTTGTATGAACATTGACGATATTGATATACTTGTTGCTGTTCTCTCACGTCTGCTTGATGTTTATTTCAGTAATGTTTGATATTTTGTTTTTTTATGTTTAGTGTTATTTGCTAGATTTACGAAGACGATCAACATGCTTACTCCCGAAGAGCGCAAAATTGTTCTGCGAGCAATTCGCGTTGAAGCGGTCATCACAGTATCACAATGTACTGATGATGTCGTCAAGAAGATCAACGAGTCTGAGATACTCATGCGAGATCTCATAGACCAAATATGGGAAAATGCACAGCGTCGGCTTCGAAGCGGAGGCAACGCTGAGCTGCTGGATAGACAGAAGATAGCAGATTTCAACCATCAGCACATAACACGAACCATTTTGGGGAGCATGCGAGTAGCGTGCAGTGATCTTCGAGATGCTGCCCCGCCTGAAGCCAACATGCAACGTCTACAGTTATGGGACGTTGTATGGAGCGAGCAAACGGCCAAGAGCAAGCGCATGAAGGCGTTGGATGCAGAGTCCCTCCCCAAAAGAGTGCGAATTGCCCAGGACGTCGCTGCAACGTCCAGTCAGGCAGATGCAAGTGGTACAGGTGTCATTAATCGTACCATCTACAATTCTATGTGCACACATCTTATTGGTATCCCGCACGAAGCTCTTCACGAAGGACGAACAATAGGCTCCGGTGTGTTTGGAACAGTAAAAGAGTATGCAATTAAAGGCATATCATTTTTACCGGAGCACATCACTTTTTGCGGAAAGCACTACAAAGGAGAAGGCAGCGCGAAGTTCGAGAGCTTCCAGGCAGAGCAGGGTATGCAAGTGCTACATCCATCGATTGTCCGATGCATTGCCTTTACAAAAGAGACTCCTTGGATCACAATTTTCCCGTACTTTAATGGCGGCGCTCTTGGTGATACTCTACTGAAGGTTCCCTTCAGATTCAGTGAGTTCACCAGAGCCATTTTTTGTTTGGATCGAGGATGGAGACAACCGCCGCCTGATAATATCCCTTTAGGTCATCTAGAACTTTCAAAAATAAAAGAGGTAGTAATAAACATGCCACATATTATGCATGCCCTGGTGGAAGGTGTAGCGGCAGCGCATATGGCAGGTATTGTACATACCGACCTACATCCTTTTAATGTAGTGTTGGATTATACAAAAGAGCTAAAGCCACGCATAGGTATTATCGATTGGGGATTGCTGCTGAGAGCGCCCAAAAAACGGGTGTCTCTCAATTTTGTTTATGAAGCAGACAAGAACCCCGAGAAGGTGGCACAGGCAGTCTCCCACGCAGACAGAGAGCGAAATAAACGGCCGTGGATAGCCCCAGAGCTTTATGATCCATTTTTGGCAGATGCATACACTCCTGCATCTGATGTTTTTGCCTTGGGATATTTATTACAAACTTTATATGACTTTTGGAAGAAAGTGCAAGAGTTGTGGATGGATAATAGTTCCCATGACAAAGTTACCATGGATACTATTATTCATAGAGTCAAAAATTGGATGTTTCTGCCTAATCGCGATGAGCGAAAATCAATTTTGCAAGTAGTTGAATTTTTTAGGTCACTAAATACTGACCCTACGAGGGCACAACGTCCTCTTGTAGAGCTATCGGTGGCATTCACCCCGACTTTGTAATGATACAGTATCAAGAGATGAAGTTTCAGAAATTTGAGAAAATGATGTGTCCAATGTTTCAAAATTTTGTTTCTCTTCAAAATTTGATGTGTTCAATGTTTCAAAATTTTGTTTCTCTCTTCATTGAGTCTTTGCAATATCTCTCTCCTCTTCTGGTGTTTAAGTTTATGTTTTCTCTTCAAAATTTGATGTGCAAGCATTGTTTGAAGTGTTTTTGGAGTCAAGTGGATATTTCTCATCGAGTCTTTGCAATACATATCTCCTCTCGTTGTGTTTGACTTCAAGATTTTGAGAGCAATGGTCAATTTATCTTACGTTGATCTTTACAGTTCATTAAAATCCTAATGTCGTTTACGTTCATGCAGATATGGAGCAAGCGCAAGCGAACGAGCATCAGGAGTTAGCCAAGAAGGCATACGAGAGAATGAAGGCCCTTGCACATGGCCTGACAGCCCGCGAAGCTACAAGAACAGCGTGCAGATTATCGAAATGGACAAATCCAACATATGCCCAATGGAAAGACATAAACAAACGGGTAACCACAGAGATGATAAAGGCAATATGGCCATGTCCAGATGGCGAGATAAAGAAGGGAAGATGGAAGATTTCTCGTTGCACTCACAATGATATCAAAACTAATGCCGAGCGTATTTTCTTGGAGGTGTACGGTCGTCCTCTCCATAACGCCGACGCTCCACTGTATTTTGCTAAAATGCTATATGCTCACTTTATACTGGAAACTCCAGTGGACTTCGCCTCCAGAGAGGCCACTGTCAACACCCACGACATACATGAAGAGACAGTTACATTCACAAGAGAAGAACTTGCTCTCATGGTGGAGGGCGCCGGACTGGAGTTAAACCAGGTCAAAGAAAGCTTAGGGGCACAGCTAGCAGAGAAGGAGAAAGAAGCTGACCGATTAACTCAAGCGTCAACTCCTCCCCCGGCCAATAGAGGAATTCAAGAGCAGCTAACAAAGATAAGCCAAGACGTGCAGAGCATCTCTTCACGTATTGCACCTGTGCGCCAAGGAAACCACATCTCTCATTTTTTGATACATCCTGATCTTGTGGGAGTTTCTGCTGAGGCTACAAGTTCCTCCACCCCCCCAATGTCCTGTATGTTACAAAGTATTCGATGGGTGGAGCGGCCAGTATATACTACCATGTGGACACTACTACCACTTAATATGTTTAGTGAGACAAATGCAAAATACTTCCACATGTGCATTGTGCAATGTCCCAATAAATCAAGGTATTTATACAGTGTTCGGCATGGCTAGCGAATATAAACCACCAGGACCTTTAGATGCAACTCCTAGTGCAATTCGCAATTTATTTCAAGATGAGAGCTAAGAAAAACAAATTCTACTTTTGTATTGATAATTTCTCCAAATATGATCATTTGTACAAGTACTTTTTATTAAATTAATGAAGTGTCTTCTTCCTCTATGTCAGTATCTTGCTCCAAAATTCTTTCACCGTTTACTCTCTCGTCTGCTAAATTAAGCTCATCTAAGTCAATGTCTAAATTGTCTTCTATCTCAAGGGTGGTGCACAACGTACGTCCAACATCAAAGTTCTCGTCTACTACATCTTCACAATTGTACATCCATCTGGGCATATCTTCTTCATACTCTTCGCTTTCGATGTCTCGCAAGATCTTTTCATTGCAGTACATGTAAACAAGTTTATCTGCTCGATCTGCAAGAAGTCGATTGCGAATAGTACTATGAATATATTTATACATGCTCCAGTTTCTTTCTGAGCCTGAGTTTGAAGAGCACTGACTTAGAACCTTCATCGCAAGGTTGCGCAATAAAGCATAATGCTCACCACCATTCATCATCCACCACTTCCATGCAGGTTGCTCTTTAGCCATTTGTTGAACAAGGGAGTTGGAAAATAAACCCTCTTTCAACCGAAATGAGGTCATCTCCTTTATGCACTGTACACGATCATCATCATTATTATAGAAAGTGTTTACCACTTTATAAAAATCTTGCACCACCTCAACGTTGGACATCAAATCCATATTCCAATATTCAGGATCTAACATGTAAGCAGCACTGTGCAGTGGTGAATGCGCTCCAATCCATCTAGCATGAAAGTACTTCAACAGAACTTTTCTTTGTCTACTAGAGAATGGTACACGCCATTGCTTCTCCACCACTGAATGCTCTAATTTCTCAGGACACTCCAAACTCCGCTGGACAGTCCACCATTGCATCCATGCTTTTCCGAGATTAGGCGCTCTTTGATCAAGGCTTCGTACAGCATACATAACAGGCATCATTACATGGTATGCATCCATCACACTGTTCCACCAACTTCTTCTCGTAAGCGCTGCCTTCAAGACTTTGATTTTCTCTTTCACTTTTTCAAGTTGAGTGTTCTCCCAGTCATGAAATGCCATGCATGTAAATGTTTCACAAACTGCATCTTTATTTCTAAGAAGAGACTCAAAAGTGTAAAAGTGAGTGCAAAACCTAGTCTCCGCTGGAAGCTTTAACATAACTGACATGCGAGGTCGAAACATATCCAAAACTCTCTGTCTCTTGAGCATGAATTTCACAAGCTGGCGAGCAGTGTCGACGATTGAGGCAAACCATTTGGTATCATCAGATTTATACCAATCTTTTAATACAAGATTCAAACTATGAGTATTACAGCCTACCGGAAAAATATGTGGATATTGTCGCTGTAGGATTCTGGATGCATTTTTACAATTTTTTGCATTGTCCATGACGACTTGGACTACATTTTTGGCACCCACTTCCTCTATCACAGAGCTAATAACTTGAGCAATGTAAGCCCCAGTTTTGATTGAACCAGCTGAATCCACGGCACGGATGAAAGTCTCACCTCTAGGTGAAATAACCATTACATTAATTAATGGTTTTCTTTGCACATTAGACCATCCATCACTTACTATACTACATCCAGAAAGCTCTATATTGCTAAGAATTATTCTTTGTACACGTTCTTTTACCTGCGCATAACATTTCTCTAATAGATCATTTCGCATAGCATGGTACGTAGGCGGTGAAAACCCTGGTCCAAACTCACCAATTTTCTTCCATGCTCTCTTCCAATGCTCACTGTCCACCATCATCATAGCACTCCCAGAAAAGTAAATCGCTTCAGCAAGGACGAGTTGTGCATCATCGAGTCGACCTTGACGTAGGCTTTCTTGCAATGAAGTTTGACGCATGGGTATATTTCCTACGTCAAAGTTTTGCTTGCAAGAAGATGCACTGGGTAGATTACTTTCTGGCTGCATATTGCCGTTCGGGGTACAAGTAGGCGATGTAGCGGGAGTTTGATGATTAGAACAACAGTGTTCTTGCTGCCTTGATACATTAACGGTAGGAGTGTCATGTTTTCTTGAATCTTTCTTTTGAATTTCTTCTCTTATGCGTTTGGCCACTATAGGTGCAGAGGAGTGGGTACATGACTTTTTCTTCGGTCCGCCTAAAAAGTGTTCTCTTAGTCGAGGCGCCCCACCTGATTTTACTGCATGGCATAGCTTACACTCCCAATCTATGAATCGATCACCAACGTTAATTGCATATTGCCACTCTATCCCAGGTGCCTTTTTTTTCCTGCTATTTGAAATTTGGACTCTATTGGAGGTACCACTGGATCCAACATTGTCCTCCATCTCAACAAATAACCTATTCAACCAAGCATATAACAATGAATACACAAATGAAAAAATAACAAATCACTCACGTATAACAAAACATACATCTGCAGACGAAGTACTTCGAAACTATCTTGACAAATACAAAAGATCATCACATAACACAAAACTATTTCAAACTATCTTGCAAGGTCTTACTACAAAACTACTTCGAAACTATCATGCACATTGCACCCCCAATGAAGGATGCCTTTTGTACCCAATTAAGGATACTTTACACAATCAAAGATCTATGCTTGCCCAATACTCTAGTATAGGACAATAGCCCTTCTCTAACATTCACAAAAAAAATCAAAGATCTATGCTTGTCCAATACTCTAGTATAGGACAATAGACCCTTGTCTACTCTAAACTATATCAAGTATCAAGAACCAATAAAAGCCCCTAAGCAGGACTCTTGGCTCCATCAAACCATTCATAAAGCAGAATGAGGTAGATTACGTACGTGGCTCAAATGCAAAGCTGAATGACTCCAAATTTGTCCCTAAATCTCCGCAAGTATTAGCTACGAACCACACCCTGCCCCCAGTTCAAAGAACTAAGGACGAGTGGCCCAATAGCCTTAGGAGTGCCTACAAGGAAAGACGACAGCCCCTAAAATAAGGACGTTCTTCCCAAGAGGACACTTCTAGCAACTCGAGAGCTCTACAAGTACTTTGAGGAGAGATATCACGCCCCCAAAACAAGGACTATCTTCCCAAAAGTTGTACGACGGGTGTCGGGCAGTGTTTATATACAGAATAATACCCCGCCGGTGTTCCTTGTTTTTCCCGGCGGGCCCGCCGGGCTTTTACCTTTCCCGGCGGGCCCGCCGGGAAAACCTCATACCCCGGCGGGCCCGCCGGGAATGGTAGAAGCCCAGAGGTGTTACTGGAATAGTGGGTTCCGGCAGGTCATTTCTCAGGTCATGTGAATATACAATGTGATCACAAGTTTTAATATGTTAACAATAGGTTTTGTTAACGTGATCACGAAATTGTGAAGACGTTAATGAAATCCCTGGCGAGGTCGCCCTTTTTGGAAAAAAGCGTATTCAAGAAGATTCTTCACACAGTCATCATTCCCATGAGACTACATTTTTTTTAACACTAAGAAAAAAAACCTTTTTTCATGGTGCGCCATTCGTGCCTCGGTGATCGGATGTGCGGATGCTCAATAGCTCATCTCGAGTATTCCATCCTCTTCTTTGACTTTGTATCTCTTCATCTGAGGCTAAATCTTTATTCTTGACCTTCGTTTAGGACCTGCAATGTCTCGATACAAAAATCTAGGAACATTTTTAGCACAAAACTTCTCCTAATTACCCCTCTAAGCTAATTAAAACTCACCCACAAAAATGGCAACTACCTAAAAATGACCCAAGCCAAAAATTTCCTCCAACACAAAAGTTTGTCAAAAAATGTTAGATGTCCTAACAAAACTTTCTACACACTTTCTACAACAATAATTTTTGAAAAATATTTATACGAAATTATGAAGCATCATAGCAAACCACCTATAAGGAGGGATCTATTTACTTTTTATCACAATCAAGTTAGAGGTTAAGGATTAAGGTCCAAGGAGTTAATTAATTCCATTTAAATTGTGGATGGTGGGGGAATACAAGTGTTCACAAGTGTAATATGTTACATTGGATCAATTGAAGGACCCAACATGCTGTTTGAAGAAGAGAAAACATTATTAAGGAGGTTGGTTGATTTTTGCTCACAACAAGGAGTGCCATGCATAGACATGCAACAAAAGAAGGGATAGCAACACAACACCAAAGGAGGAGGTGCTTAAGCTCATACATTAGGGATATCCCCTCTTAATGTCCTTACCCCAACTTAGATTTAAGGGACGGTGGGGAGGGGAGAGAAGCGAAGGAGGGAAGCATAGGAAGGATATGGTGGGTGGTGCAATTGTAAGGCCTTGTCAATATTAGGTAAACCTTGCTAGCCCTAGGAGAGCTACACACTCATAGTATCTTAGCTATGCAATTGAAACCTTGAACATTTTCCCCTATGTATAATAAATAGCTAAAGAAAACCATACTCCATGATGCAATGTTCCCAATTTTGATAACAAGTTCAAAATTCACATATGTTTTCAAAGATTATCGTTATTAACCTTTAAATTCAAAACTCACATTTGTTTTCAAAGGTTTACATTATTTACCTTTAAATTCATGACATTCAAATTTATTTCAAAGGTCTTAAGGAGCCCTTCAATAATCATCCTCCTCTCTCACTCTCACTCCCTCTCCCTCTCGCTCCCCTTCTCTCCATCTCACTCTTTTTTCACTCACATACTCTTACGACATTTAAAAAAATATTCCTTTTCTCGCTTAGTCTCTCTCTCTCTCTCTCTCTCTCTCTCTCTCTCTCTCACACACACACACACACACACACACACACACACACACGCGTTCATGAGTGGGGAAAAATGGTTGGGTCATCAATTTGAGATTAAGTCTTGTGTTTGAATATTACTCCCATTAGTTAGATTGATTTGGTCCCTTGGGATTGTTCCAATGACATTAAAAACATTCTTCTTCTTTAGCAAGAATCTTGACTTGAGGAAGGAAAGAAAATCTATGTCTCTCTCTAAATGTCTCCACCACTTCATGCATGTAGATAGAAGTGGAGCACATGCCTTGCAAGATAGAGGTGTGTACCTTTCAATATTTGGATATAGTCCTTTTGTATATGCTTTTTTCATATGGTTCTCTTCTTTGAAACATAGTAGTAATGACCCATCACATAATATGCAATGCTTTGGTAGATATGTAATGCCAAAGCTAGTGCACTTGCAATAGCTTTGCGTCGATGTTTCACTCTACCCTTCATTACAATGCTCAAGATTGGAGACAAGCTTGGTGTAGCTCCCTCAAGCGCTCGAGTGATTGGGCTCATTGACCTAGCTATATCTTTTTGTGGTTGGCAAGCCATGCCCCTTGTGCTACCGATGCAACAAAGGAGTAGATTATGGTCAACCTGAGTGTAGGAGCAAAAGTATCTTGAAAGTCAAAACCTTTAACTTTTGTAAAAGGTTTGGTGATGTTCAGCCACTTAGTTCCAATTACATTATGCCTAAGAGGATGATCTACAAGGTCCCAAGCGTGGTTTTTTAGGATGGAGTCATATTTTATGTTTTTAGCAATTCTCTTCAAATCCTCTTGTGTGCTTCAATAAAGGTGGTAGACTCTCGAATCTTGAGTGCCTCTCTCATGAGCTAAATTGAAAACTAAGGCGGCTCTATATCCTCATCTCCTCATCCCAAAGCAATAAGTTGAACTCTCAAATGTGAGAGTAGTAGGCTTGACACAAACATTCAAAGACGTAACAAAACTAACATACTTTAGTGTGGCAATACCCTTAGATAACAAATGCGAGTGATATCTGAAGAGCATAGTCATGTTGCGACTATATGGTAAAAAAGAACTTTGGTGAGAAACGCCTCTATTCACTGTCAAGCTTCTTTTTTTGAAGCTACTTTCTGAGATTGTGAATCCATAAGGGATTTTTTGGTTCTCTATTGGCTTTGAAACTAGGTCCATGCTAAAAAGATTGGGGAAGGAGAGAGATCTTGATCTCTTCTAAGAACACCCACACTCACACAACAATGGATCACACACACAAAGATGGAAGGTTGTTGAAATCTTCTTTTTCTTTTTACTTTCATAAGAAGGATACATAAGACAAGTGAAAACCCAACATAAGTACTAGAGTAATATGTACAAGGGGTTGATACTGTAAGGGTTTTTTCAAATACTCCTTGAACGCACATGATCATGTGGTGAAAAGCACCTGAATCAATGTACCACACACATCTAAAATAAGATTCTCTCATCTATGTAAGCATTGAAGTTTTAATTTTCTTTCGTAAACATCATATATAAAGAGTAGTAAGTCACAAGTGCAATTGGTTTTATTTGCAAAATAGCAATTCTCTTCAAATCCTCTTGTGTGCTTCAATGAAGGTGGTAGGCTCTTTAATCTTGAGTGCCTCTCTCATGAGCAAAATAGAAAACTGAGGCTCTATATCCTCATCTCCTCATCCCAAAGCAATGATTTCAACTCTCAAATGTGAGTGTAGTAGGCTTGACACGATCATTCAAAGACGTAACAAAACTATCATACTTTAGTGGCAATACCCTTAGACAACAAATGCGAGTGATATCTGCAAAGCATAGTCATGTTGATTGCAACCATATGGTAAAAAGGAACTTTGGTGAGAAACACCTCTACTATTTCACTGTCATCAAGTTTCTTTTTTTGAAGCTACTTTTTGAGATTCTGAATCCATAAGGGATTTTTTGGTTCTATATTGGCTTTCAAACTAGGTCCATGCTAAAAAGATTGGGGAAGGAGAGAGATCTTGATCTCTTGCAAGAACACCCACACCCACACAATAATAGATCACACACACAAAGATCGAAGGTTGAAATCTTCTTTTTCTTCTTACTTTCATAAAAAGGCTACAAAAGATAAGTGAAAACCAAACATAAGTACTAGAGTAATATGTACAAGGGATTGATACTATAAGGGTTTTTTCAAATACCCCTTGAACGCACGTGATATATAAAATTTCTTAGAGGTGAACTCCCCGAGGTTGGGCTTGACATCTCAACACTCCTCCTTAAGAAGCGCAACTCTATCTCCAAGACTCGAAGCATAGTGCAAAATCTGTGAAGCTTCTCTGCTCCTAAGTCCTTGGCGAGAATGCCAGCCACCTGCTCCTCTATGTTAACAGATATGAGATGAACATCTCTTGCCAATACCTTCTCTCTGATAAAGTGATAATGGACCTAGACTATATGTTTGGTTTGTGCATGAAACACTAGACTCTTGGCCAACTCTATGCTACTAAGATTATCACGAGAGATGATGACCTGCTTGTCCACTTGGAGCCCCAAATCTCCAAGTAGCTTACATAACAAAGCTACCTCACATACTACCATCACAACACCCTTGTACTCTGTGTCTATGCTCGTCGATAAGGCAACGGTTCAATGATTCTTGTTGCTCCATGTAAAAATAGCACTTCCAAAGGAGAACATAAACCCCCCTATAGTAGATCTTTTGTCTTGTTCTTATTACACTATCTTAAAACACCTTGTATATGCTAGTACATCTTCTGCTACTTCTTTTTATTACACTATTCTGAAACACCTTGTATACGCTTCATTTATTCACAATATAAAGGTAATTTTTTTTCTTATGTATAAGTGGTTGTGGACTCTTAATATATGTTTGTGTTCTTGAATAACACTTATTTATAAATGTATTTTATTATTTTTTATTATGTTGTTCATGTGTTAATTGTTTTAAGAAAGAGATGAGGGTAGAATGGGAGAGAAGAATATCTGTTTCTTTCCCATTATGGCCCCTATCCCATTTTTTTATGCAGACTACATCAGGGCTATCCAACCGCATGCTCCTAGCCACGTGTAAAGTCGTATATATAGCCGTCCTAAGAATTTTTTTTATTTTAACTTTCCTTTATTACAACACCATTATGTACGTGGCTATGCCTTTGTCCTCTTGTAGAGTGGAGCTTATTCCTTGACCTTAGTTAAACATCCTCCATATCGCACATATTTTGCCCTTCATATATGTTCTCATTCTCAAATTGATGAGGCAATCATAGAGAACTAAAAATTGGTTTCTCTATGTAGTGCTTCATAGAAGAGGACAATAGCTGAGAATATAGATCACCATGCTTCCATATTGTTCCCAAGTGTATGTTGTGCAATAGTAGAGGTCTAAAAGATCGCATGAATGATGTAGGTCATATGGTTGCCACTCACATTAAGAGGACAATAGCTAAAAATACAAATGAGCATGCTTGCATATGTTCCCAAGTGTATGTTGCGCAATAGTAGAGGTCTAGAAGATTGCAAGAATGATGTATCAAAAAGGTGTCATGTGGTTGCCACTAAGTGTGAGTGAACTTTGAAGTTGCATTAATGATATTGCCATCCAAGTGTGAGTGGACTTTCAAGTTGATAATTATCCTTAACATTAATGATATTGCCATCCAAGTGTGAGTGAACTTTCAAGTTGATAATTATCCTTAACATTTAAATTCCAAGATGGCTTTTTAGCCTGAGTAATAATCGAAAGAAAGAACCTAGGCATGCTGTTCAATCACAATGTAGATGCTTGCACCATGGTTTACCCATATAATTAGGTGCCAAGGTTGAAATCTCGTAAACATGAGTTTCTTGAAAATGTTGAATCAAGGTAGATGTTTGGACATAGGTTTATATTTAGGTGTCAAGGTTGTAATCTAGTGAACATGACTTTTAGTCTGAAAATGAATGCATTGAGTGTGGTGGAATCTATTGCTTGACATTGTACATGTAGAATCTATTGCTTGACATTGTACATAAACTAAGTGCTATATGAGTGCACACGCTGCCGACCGGCCTAACGTGTTTTCTTGTGCCGCTCACCTTCCAAGTGGCGATATTGGAACACCTGCCGCCTACTGGAGTCTCTGGAACGTCCGCTTTCTACAATGCGCTCTCTCTGTCTCTGTGTGAGCGCTGCCAAAGCCTACATATGGCCACGCGATAACATAGGTCTCAAAGCCATCGTGTGTGCGACAATATTCAATCCTCCCGCAGCAGCATAGTTGTGTGTGTCCAATAACATTCAATCCTCCGCAGCATGGCCATGTTCTCTTATGCCTTGCTCATGTGCCCAGCCGCGTTAGCGTTGGTGGTGCCCCAGATGGCGGGCGCTAGCGACCCGGAGCTAACCACGGTCTTCTCAGTGCCCACGGGGATGAACGCTAGCATGTTGGATGACAACTTCTTCACTTTCACGGGGGGCCCAACGCGGCCGCCGGCGCCTTCAAGCCCATCAAGGCCTTCGCGGACGCCTTCCCGGCACTGAGCGGCCTGGGCATCTCCGCCGCTCTCTTGGAGTTCCAGCCGGGGTCCCAAAACACCCCCCACACCCACCCGCGCGCCACTGAACTCTTCTACGTAGTCGATGGCAGCATCATGGTGGGCCTGGTCGACAGCGCCGGTCACTTTTTCAATCAGACGCTTCAAAAGGGCGACCTTTTCGTTTTTCCCAAGGGGCTCGTGCACTTCCAGGTGAACCCCAGCTCTTACAGCGAGGCCTTCGCCTTGGCCTCATTCAGCAGCTCCAACCCTGGCACCGTCTCCCTCCCCGCCACTCTCTTCGGCTCCGGCATCCCTTCCGCCGTCCTCTCCCAGGCCTTCAAGGTCTCTACCGACACCGTCGTCCAGCTTCAGGCTCCCTTCGCCACCAAGAGCTGAACTGTTCGAAAGAACTAGCCGGAGCTATAATGAATGGATGCCCACTAATTATCATTTGCAGAATTATTAAATGAATGCCAAATGCCTTCAAAAGTGCCATGTACTTTTGTTCTCCCTTGGTGAGCTCTCAACTTTGGGGGCTTTAGTAATTAGCGTTAGCACACACAAAAATGGTGTGCCATGCATTTTTCTACTCCCTTGGTGAGCTCTCAACTTTGGGGGCTTTAATAATTAGGGTTAGCACACACAAAAATGGTGTCCAATCAAAAGAATTCTTAAGTTTTATTTTGATGAACTGTAGTCCAGACAATATTTTTGTGACACACAAATGTCAGTCATCCTAACAAATGGATGCCCACTAATTATCATTTGCATAATTATTAAATGAATGCCAAATGCCTTCAAAAGTGCCATGTATTTTTCTACTCCCTTGGTGAGCTCTCAACTTTGGGGGCTTTAATAACTAGCGTTAGTCCACACAAAAATGGTGTCCAATCAGAAATGGTGTGCCATGCATTTTTCTACTCCCTTGGTGAGCTCTCAACTTTGGGGGCCTTAATAATTAGGGTTAGCACACAAAAAAATGGTGTCCAATCAAAAGAATTCTTAAGTTTTATTTTGATGAATTGTAGATTTCCATGCAATAAGTTTTATTTTGATGAATTGTAGATTTCCATGCAATCTTCAGAAGCTTTTCGGCACCTCTCTGTTCTCAACATGTCAAGCGCTTTCAAATTTCATGATAAGTTCATTAGCAAGGCTAAAGTCAAAGCATCACATCTTTGCCCACAGTATATACGCAAGAACTTTAGGCAAAATGGGCTGCCGCGGGGAGCAAAACCGAATTCACTACTGGGTAGCAACAGTTAGCTACTACACTGTAATTTTGTTGCTACACTATTATGGAAATTTTCAAAGAGTTATTAAAGATTGATATTAGGTTGTTATATGTCACATACATACATAAAATGATTGATATTAGGTTGTTATATGTCACATACATATATGTCACATACATACATAAAATGATGATAGTTTTAAAAAAAACATCCTTCGAAACCCTTAAATCCATGTTTAAAAAACAAGAAGAAAGATAGTTCAAAACTTTTAAGGGAAATAATTATATAAACAATGTCAAGATCATGAGCCTATCCCATCTTGTAATAGAATCATTTGTATTGCTTCATCAACCTCTATATCTAATGGAAGCTCAATGAAAAGTTTGGGTTCCATATCAACATCACTATCATTATCAAATAAAACATTGCCATGATCAATAGGTGACACATCATATTCTTTAGATTAATGTA
Source organism: Cibotium barometz (assembly GCF_041138505.1). Lineage (NCBI taxonomy): Eukaryota > Viridiplantae > Streptophyta > Polypodiopsida > Cyatheales > Cibotiaceae > Cibotium > Cibotium barometz. The sequence goes on from NC_141090.1 coordinate 24,743,841, forward strand.
GCTGATTCTCTTGGTCATCCTCCTCTAAATTTCTTTCTTCATTTTAATCATCGTCTTCTTCCAATGACTTGATTTTAGGTAGTACTTGAATTTGAAGAATGCATTGGTGGAATGAATTTGAAGAAACCCATTTAGATGTTTCTTCATGGTTGCTTGAGACCCTATATATATCACCTTGAACCATTTGACATCAAAGATGAATAGACTAAATGCTCTAAAGCTAACCTCAAGAATATCGTGAGTAGTTCCCTAGTACTCAAGATTGTCCGCTTTGACATTTGTATCATGCTACAACAAACGAACAGCATGACTACCTACTAAAGAGCCATGCAAATTACAAAGGATCTATAAATGGACAAAAACATTCACGTGGATATAAGTGTGGCTATGTACCTGGCTACAACAACGCATATATCCGCGCATACAATCCCGTGTACAATAATACATATAGGCACGTCTATAGTCGCACATATAGCGGCTTCTACATAAGTGCATATAGTCTCCTCTATAACATCACATATAATTGTGTTCACAAAAATGCGTATAGCTATGCGCCTCTATAGCTGCGATTTTCTCAAAAAAAAACTTAGACAGAATGGGTGAGATATGTGGGGAAAAAATGTCCCCCACATATCTCACCCATTTTGTCCCCAATTTTTAAAATCATAATTTTTTTAACAAACACTTAAAACACATAAAAAAATTCAAAACAAAAATGTCATGGTTTTTATTGCTTTAAGAGTATATACAAAGGAGCTTGACTTGAGCATTTTGGTGTGCACAAAGTGGAACGAAATAAAATCTCTCTCTCTCTAAATCTCTCCACCAGATCATGCATGTAGATAGAATTGGAGCATAAGCCTTGCAAGATAGAGGTGTTTACCTTTCAATATGTGGATAGTCCTTTTGTATTTGCTTTTTTGTAAATGGTGCAATTCTTTGAAACATAGTAGTCATGACATTACACATGATATGCAATGCTTTAGTAGATATCTAACGCCAAAGATGGTGCACTCTTAATAGCCTTACGTCTATGTTTTACCCTACCATTCATTACAAAGCTTAAGATTCGATATGGGCTTGGTGCAACTCCCTCAAGAGCTCAGGGAGATTGGGCTCATTGATCTGGCTATATCGCTCTTGCAAGCCATCCCCTTTGTGCTACCAATGCAAGAATTTAGCAGATAATGGTTAACTTGAATGTAGGAGGAAAAGTTTCTTGAAATTTAAAACCTTTAATTTTTGCAAAACATTTGGCGATGTTCAACGACTTACATCCAATTACCTTTCCCCTTAGAGGATGATCTACAAGGTCTCAAGTGTGGTTTTTTAGGATGTAGTCATATTTTGTTTTCATGCCAATTCACTTTAAATCCTCTTGTGTGCTTTAATAAAGGTGGTAGGTGTTAGGCAAAATTTGAAAAGTGTTTTGGGCTTGTGTACATATGGGATGCATGGCATGTGAAAAAGCTTTGCTGTGAATGCCCTGGCAGATGTACAGAGTGGATGGTTTTGTAGTAGGCTAGTACAGGCTTGTCCGGAGCGTTGTCCGCTGGAGATGATAGCTTGTCATTCGGTCGCTCTGTTTGTGTCCGTGTCCCAAAAAAATAAATGGGCACTTGTAGGTTGAATGTGAAGGGGTGCAAGAACATGTGGGCAATTAATTATTGGGATGCCAATTTAATGTGTGCAGAGCTAGATCTTTAAGGCATAAAAGGAAGGTGAGAATGGACATGTGCATGGCAGGGAAAGGTGGCGCAAGAGCATTCAATAGAGGGAAAATACCAAATTGGGCCAGGTGGGTTCTTCCAGAAGAAAATGTCCGCAGCAAAACGTCAGAGAGGGGGAGGAGTCGAAAAAGAGAGAGGCCCAGCAGTGGTTGTGGGGGGTGCCGCCTTGTATGCTACCTGGCTGCAGTAGAGAAGACGAGGAGAGAGGAGGTCCAGTGAAGCCAGGGTCGCCAAGAGAAGGCATCGATAGTAGAGTGGAGAGGTGGCGCCCGCTGCAAGAAGAGAGGAGTGTGGTGCCGACGTGTGAGAGAGCCGACTGGGGTAACGGGTGATTGTTGCTCTGAGGCTGGCGACGGTTGGTGACTCCAATTGCAGCGAAGGAGAGAGAGGAAGACTCTGCCAAGTGGAGACGAGGGGACAGAGAGCGTCGCCGGTTGAAAAGGAGAAGAGAGGGCCGACTGGTTGGAGAGCCGCCTGGGGGGTCTGCAGAGAAAGAGGGAGATGGGTTGTTGGTGGTGGCCGCCTCTGAAGAGAGAGAGAGATGATGATAGAGGGGTGGCTGGGTTTTTGCTTTGAGAACTGGCAGTGTGCTGGTGGCAAGGAAGAGGGAGTATGGCTGCTGAAGAGCGGGTTGTTGTGTTTTCACATCGACAGCCAGCAGGTTGTTGTGTTTTCACATCGACTCTCTCTCCTTCGCTGTCGATGTGAAAACACAACAACCCGCTCTTCAGCAGCCATACTCCCTCTTCCTTGCCACCAGCACACTGCCAGTTCTCAAAGCAAAAACCCAGCCACCCCTCTATCATCATCTCTCTCTCTCTTCAGAGGCGGCCACCACCAACAACCCATCTCCCTCTTTCTCTGCAGACCCCCCAGGCGGCTCTCCAACCAGTCGGCCCTCTCTTCTCCTTTTCAACCGGCGACGCTCTCTGTCCCCTCGTCTCCACTTGGCAAAGTCTTCCTCTCTCTCCTTCGCTGCAATTGGAGTCACCAACCGTCGCCAGCCTCAGAGCAACAATCACCCGTTACCCCAGTCGGCTCTCTCACACGTCGGCACCACACTCCTCTCTTCTTGCAGTGGGCGCCACCTCTCCACTCTACTATCGATGCCTTCTCTTGGCAACCCTGGCTTCACTGCACCTCCTCTCTCCTCGTCTTCTCTACTGCAGCCAGGCAGCGTACAAGGCGGCACCCCCCACAACCACTGCTGGGCCTCTCTCTTTTTCGACTCCTCCCCCTCTCTGACGTTTTGCTGCGGACATTTTCTTCTGGAAGAACCCACCTGGCCCAATTTGGTATTTTCCCTCTATTGAATGCTCTTGCGCCACCTTTCCCTGCCATGCACACGTCCATTCTCACCTTCCTTTTATGCCTTAAAGATCTAGCTCATGCACACATTAAATTGGCATCCCAATAATTAATTGCCCACATGTTCTTGCACCCCTTCACATTCAACCTACAAGTGCCCATTTATTTTTTTGGGACACGGACACAAATAGAGCGACCGAATGACAAGCTATCATCTCCAGCGGACAACGCTCCGGACAAGCCTGTACTAGCCTACTACAAAACCATCCACTCTGTACATCTGCCAGGGCATTCACAGCAAAGCTTTTTCACATGCCATGCATCCCATATGTACACAAGCCCAAAACACTTTTCAAATTTTGCCTAACACCTACCACCTTTATTAAAGCACACAAGAGGATTTAAAGTGAATTGGCATGAAAACAAAATATGACTACATCCTAAAAAACCACACTTGAGACCTTGTAGATCATCCTCTAAGGGGAAAGGTAATTGGATGTAAGTCGTTGAACATCGCCAAATGTTTTGCAAAAATTAAAGGTTTTAAATTTCAAGAAACTTTTCCTCCTACATTCAAGTTAACCATTATCTGCTAAATTCTTGCATTGGTAGCACAAAGGGGATGGCTTGCAAGAGCGATATAGCCAGATCAATGAGCCCAATCTCCCTGAGCTCTTGAGGGAGTTGCACCAAGCCCATATCGAATCTTAAGCTTTGTAATGAATGGTAGGGTAAAACATAGACGTAAGGCTATTAAGAGTGCACCATCTTTGGCGTTAGATATCTACTAAAGCATTGCATATCATGTGTAATGTCATGACTACTATGTTTCAAAGAATTGCACCATTTACAAAAAAGCAAATACAAAAGGACTATCCACATATTGAAAGGTAAACACCTCTATCTTGCAAGGCTTATGCTCCAATTCTATCTACATGCATGATCTGGTGGAGAGATTTAGAGAGAGAGATTTTATTTCGTTCCACTTTGTGCACACCAAAATGCTCAAGTCAAGCTCCTTTGTATATACTCTTAAAGCAATAAAAACCATGACATTTTTGTTTTGAATTTTTTTATGTGTTTTAAGTGTTTGTTAAAAAAATTATGATTTTAAAAATTGGGGACAAAATGGGTGAGATATGTGGGGGACATTTTTTCCCCACATATCTCACCCATTCTGTCTAAGTTTTTTTTTGAGAAAATCACAGCTATAGAGGCGCATAGCTATATGCATTTTTGTGAACACAATTATATGTGATGTTGTAGAGGAGACTATATGCACTTATGTAGAAGCCGCTATATGTGCGACTATAGACGTGCCTATATGTATTATTGTACACGGGATTGTATGCGCGGATATATGCGTTGTTGTAGCCAGGTACATAGCCACACTTATATCCACGTGAATGTTTTTGTCCATTTATAGATCCTTTGTAATTTGCATGGCTCTTTAGTAGGTAGTCATGCTCTTCGTTTGTTGTAGCATGATACAAATGTCAAAGCGGACAATCTTGAGTACTAGGGAACTACTCACGATATTCTTGAGGTTAGCTTTAGAGCATTTAGTCTATTCATCTTTGATGTCAAATGGTTCAAGGTGATATATATAGGGTCTCAAGCAACCATGAAGAAACATCTAAATGGGTTTCTTCAAATTCATTCCACCAATGCATTCTTCAAATTCAAGTACTACCTAAAATCAAGTCATTGGAAGAAGACGATGATTAAAATGAAGAAAGAAATTTAGAGGAGGATGACCAAGAGAATCAGCTACATTAATCTAAAGAATATGATGTGTCACCTATTGATCATGGCAATGTTTTATTTGATAATGATAGTGATGTTGATATGGAACCCAAACTTTTCATTGAGCTTCCATTAGATATAGAGGTTGATGAAGCAATACAAATGATTCTATTACAAGATGGGATAGGCTCATGATCTTGACATTGTTTATATAATTATTTCCCTTAAAAGTTTTGAACTATCTTTCTTCTTGTTTTTTAAACATGGATTTAAGGGTTTCGAAGGATGTTTTTTTTAAAACTATCATCATTTTATGTATGTATGTGACATATAACAACCTAATATCAATCATTTTATGTATGTATGTGACATATAACAACCTAATATCAATCTTTAATAACTCTTTGAAAATTTCCATAATAGTGTAGCAACAAAATTACAGTGTAGTAGCTAACTGTTGCTACCCAGTAGTGAATTCGGTTTTGCTCCCCGCGGCAGCCCATTTTGCCTAAAGTTCTTGCGTATATACTGTGGGCAAAGATGTGATGCTTTGACTTTAGCCTTGCTAATGAACTTATCATGAAATTTGAAAGCGCTTGACATGTTGAGAACAGAGAGGTGCCGAAAAGCTTCTGAAGATTGCATGGAAATCTACAATTCATCAAAATAAAACTTATTGCATGGAAATCTACAATTCATCAAAATAAAACTTAAGAATTCTTTTGATTGGACACCATTTTTTTGTGTGCTAACCCTAATTATTAAGGCCCCCAAAGTTGAGAGCTCACCAAGGGAGTAGAAAAATGCATGGCACACCATTTCTGATTGGACACCATTTTTGTGTGGACTAACGCTAGTTATTAAAGCCCCCAAAGTTGAGAGCTCACCAAGGGAGTAGAAAAATACATGGCACTTTTGAAGGCATTTGGCATTCATTTAATAATTATGCAAATGATAATTAGTGGGCATCCATTTGTTAGGATGACTGACATTTGTGTGTCACAAAAATATTGTCTGGACTACAGTTCATCAAAATAAAACTTAAGAATTCTTTTGATTGGACACCATTTTTGTGTGTGCTAACCCTAATTATTAAAGCCCCCAAAGTTGAGAGCTCACCAAGGGAGTAGAAAAATGCATGGCACACCATTTTTGTGTGTGCTAACGCTAATTACTAAAGCCCCCAAAGTTGAGAGCTCACCAAGGGAGAACAAAAGTACATGGCACTTTTGAAGGCATTTGGCATTCATTTAATAATTCTGCAAATGATAATTAGTGGGCATCCATTCATTATAGCTCCGGCTAGTTCTTTCGAACAGTTCAGCTCTTGGTGGCGAAGGGAGCCTGAAGCTGGACGACGGTGTCGGTAGAGACCTTGAAGGCCTGGGAGAGGACGGCGGAAGGGATGCCGGAGCCGAAGAGAGTGGCGGGGAGGGAGACGGTGCCAGGGTTGGAGCTGCTGAATGAGGCCAAGGCGAAGGCCTCGCTGTAAGAGCTGGGGTTCACCTGGAAGTGCACGAGCCCCTTGGGAAAAACGAAAAGGTCGCCCTTTTGAAGCGTCTGATTGAAAAAGTGACCGGCGCTGTCGACCAGGCCCACCATGATGCTGCCATCGACTACGTAGAAGAGTTCAGTGGCGCGCGGGTGGGTGTGGGGGCTGTTTTGGGACCCCGGCTGGAACTCCAAGAGAGCGGCGGAGATGCCCAGGCCGCTCAGTGCCGGGAAGGCGTCCGCGAAGGCCTTGATGGGCTTGAAGGCGCCGGCGGCCGCGTTGGGCCCCCCGTGAAAGTGAAGAAGTTGTCATCCAACATGCTAGCGTTCATCCCCGTGGGCACTGAGAAGACCGTGGGTAGCTCCGGGTCGCTAGCGCCCGCCATCTGGGGCACCACCAACGCTAACGCGGCTGGGCACATGAGCAAGGCATAAGAGAACATGGCCATGCTGCGGAGGATTGAATGTTATTGGACACACACAACTATGCTGCTGCGGGAGGATTGAATATTGTCGCACACACGATGGCTTTGAGACCTATGTTATCGCGTGGCCATATGTAGGCTTTGGCAGCGCTCACACAGAGACAGAGAGAGCGCATTGTAGAAAGCGGACGTTCCAGAGACTCCAGTAGGCGGCAGGTGTTCCAATATCGCCACTTGGAAGGTGAGCGGCACAAGAAAACACGTTAGGCCGGTCGGCAGCGTGTGCACTCATATAGCACTTAGTTTATGTACAATGTCAAGCAATAGATTCTACATGTACAATGTCAAGCAATAGATTCCACCACACTCAATGCATTCATTTTCAGACTAAAAGTCATGTTCACTAGATTACAACCTTGACACCTAAATATAAACCTATGTCCAAACATCTACCTTGATTCAACATTTTCAAGAAACTCATGTTTACGAGATTTCAACCTTGGCACCTAATTATATGGGTAAACCATGGTGCAAGCATCTACATTGTGATTGAACAGCATGCCTAGGTTCTTTCTTTCGATTATTACTCGGGCTAAAAAGCCATCTTGGAATTTAAATGTTAAGGATAATTATCAACTTGAAAGTTCACTCACACTTGGATAGAAATATCATTAATGTTAAGGATAATTATCAACTTGAAAGTCCACTCACACTTGGATGGCAATATCATTAATGCAACTTCAAAGTTCACTCACACTTAGTGGCAACCACATGACACCTTTTTGATACATCATTCTTGCAATCTTCTAGACCTCTACTATTGCGCAACATACACTTGGGAACATATGCAAGCATGCTCATTTGTATTTTTAGCTATTGTCCTCTTAATGTGAGTGGCAACCATATGACCTACATCATTCATGCGATCTTTTAGACCTCTACTATTGCACAACATACACTTGGGAACAATATGGAAGCATGGTGATCTATATTCTCAGCTATTGTCCTCTTCTATGAAGCACTACATAGAGAAACCAATTTTTAGTTCTTTATGATTGCCTCATCAATTTGAGAATGAGAACATATATGAAGGGCAAAATATGTGCGATATGGAGGATGTTTAACTAAGGTCAAGGAATAAGCTCCACTCTACAAGAGGACAAAGGCATAGCCACGTACATAATGGTGTTGTAATAAAGGAAAGTTAAAATAAAAAAAATTCTTAGGCACGGCTATATATACGACTTTACACGTGGCTAGGAGCATGCGGTTGGATAGCCCTGATGTAGTCTGCATAAAAAAATGGGATAGGGGCCATAATGGGAAAGAAACAGATATTCTTCTCTCCCATTCTACCCTCATCTCTTTCTTAAAACAATTAACACATGAACAACATAATAAAAAATAATAAAATACATTTATAAATAAGTGTTATTCAAGAACACAAACATATATTAAGAGTCCACAACCACTTATACATAAGAAAAAAAATTACCTTTATATTGTGAATAAATGAAGCGTATACAAGGTGTTTCAAAATAGTGTAATAAAAAGAAGTAGCAGAAGATGTACTAGCATATACAAGGTGTTTTAAGATAGTGTAATAAGAACAAGACAAAAGATCTACTATAGGGGGGTTTATGTTCTCCTTTGGAAGTGCTATTTTTACATGGAGCAACAAGAATCATTGAACCGTTGCCTTATCGACGAGCATAGACACAGAGTACAAGGGTGTTGTGATGGTAGTATGTGAGGTAGCTTTGTTATGTAAGCTACTTGGAGATTTGGGGCTCCAAGTGGACAAGCAGGTCATCATCTCTCGTGATAATCTTAGTAGCATAGAGTTGGCCAAGAGTCTAGTGTTTCATGCACAAACCAAACATATAGTCTAGGTCCATTATCACTTTATCAGAGAGAAGGTATTGGCAAGAGATGTTCATCTCATATCTGTTAACATAGAGGAGCAGGTGGCTGGCATTCTCGCCAAGGACTTAGGAGCAGAGAAGCTTCACAGATTTTGCACTATGCTTCGAGTCTTGGAGATAGAGTTGCGCTTCTTAAGGAGGAGTGTTGAGATGTCAAGACCAACCTCGGGGAGTTCACCTCTAAGAAATTTTATATATCATGTGCGTTCAAGGGGTATTTGAAAAAACCCTTATAGTATCAATCCCTTGTACATATTACTCTAGTACTTATGTTTGGTTTTCACTTATCTTTTGTAGCCTTCTTATGAAAGTAAGAAGAAAAAGAAGATTTCAACCTTGGATCTTTGTGTGTGTGATCTATTATTATGTGAGTGTGGGTGTTCTTGCAAGAGATCAAGATCTCTCTCCTTCCCCAATCTTTTTAGCATGGACCTAGTTTGAAAGCCAATATAGAACCAAAAAATCCCTTATGGATTCAGAATCTCAAAAAGTAGCTTCAAAAAAAGAAGCTTGATGACAGTGAAATAGTAGAGGTGTTTCTCACGAAAGTTCCTTTTTACCATATGGTCGCAATCAACATGACTATGCTTTGCAGATATCACTCGCATTTGTTGTCTAAGGGTATTGCCACTAAAGTATGATAGTTTTGTTACGTCTTTGAATGATCGTGTCAAGCCTACTACACTCACATTTGAGAGTTGAAATCATTGCTTTGGGATGAGGAGATGAGGATATAGAGCCTCAGTTTTCTATTTTGCTCATGAGAGAGGCAGTCAAGATTCAAGAGCCTACCACCTTTATTGAAGCACACAAGAGGATTTGAAGAGAATTGCTATTTTGCAAATAAAACCAATTGCACTTGTGACTTACTACTCTTTATATATGATGTTTACGAAAGAAAATTAAAACTTCAATGCTTACATAGATGAGGGAATCTTATTTTAGATGTGTGTGGTACATTGATTCAGGTGCTTTTCACCACATGATCATGTGCGTTCAAGGAGTATTTGAAAAAACCCTTACAGTATCAACCCCTTGTACATATTACTCTAGTACTTATGTTGGGTTTTCACTTTTCTTATGTATCCTTCTTATGAAAGTAAAAAGAAAAAGAAGATTTCAACAACCTTCCATCTTTGTGTGTGTGATCCATTATTGTGTGAGTGTGGGTGTTCTTAGAAGAGATCAAGATCTCTCTCCTTCCCCAATCTTTTTAGCATGGACCTAGTTTCAAAGCCAATAGAGAACCAAAAAATCCCTTATGGATTCACAATCTCAAAAAGTAGCTTCAAAAAAAGAAGCTTGACAGTGAATAGAGGCGTTTCTCACCAAAGTTCTTTTTTACCATATAGTCGCAACATGACTATGCTCTTCAGATATCACTCGCATTTGTTATCTATGGGTATTGCCACACTAAAGTATGATAGTTTTGTTACGTCTTTGAATGTTTGTGTCAAGCCTACTACTCTCACATTTGAGAGTTCAACTTATTGCTTTGGGATGAGGAGATGAGGATATAGAGCCGCCTTAGTTTTCAATTTAGCTCATGAGAGAGGCACTCAAGATTCGAGAGTCTACCACCTTTATTGAAGCACACAAGAGGATTTGAAGAGAATTGCTAAAAACATAAAATATGACTCCATCCTAAAAAACCACGCTTGGGACCTTGTAGATCATCCTCTTAGGCATAATGTAATTGGAACTAAGTGGCTGAACATCGCCAAACCTTTTACAAAAGTTAAAGGTTTTGACTTTCAAGATACTTTTGCTCCTACACTCAGGTTAACCATAATCTGCTCCTTTGTTGCATCGGTAGCACAAGGGGCATGGCTTGCCAACCACAAAAAGATATAGCTAGGTCAATGAGACCAATCACTCGAGCGCTTGAGGGAGCTACACCAAGCCTGTCTCCAATCTTGAGCATTGTAATGAAGGGTAGAGTGAAACATCGACGCAAAGCTATTGCAAGTGCACTAGCTTTGGCATTACATATCTACCAAAGCATTGCATATTATGTGATGGGTCATTACTACTATGTTTCAAAGAAGAGAACCATATAAAAAAAGCATATACAAAAGGACTATATCCAAATATTGAAAGGTACACACCTCTATCTTGCAAGGCATGTGCTCCACTTCTATTTACATGCATGAAGTGGTGGAGACATTTAGAGAGAGACATAGATTTTCTTTCCTTCCTCAAGTCAAGATTCTTGCTAAAGAAGAAGAATGTTTTTAATGTCATTGGAACAATCCCAAGGGACCAAATCAATCTAACTAATGGGAGTAATATTCAAACACAAGACTTAATCTCAACTTGATGACCCAACCATTTTTCCCCACTCATGAATGTGTGTGTGTGTGTGTGTGTGTGTGTGTGTGTGTGTGAGAGAGAGAGAGAGAGAGAGAGAGAGAGAGAGAGAGAGAGAGAGAGAGAGAGAGAGACACTAAGCGAGAAAAGGAATATTTTTTTAAATGTCGTAAGAGTATGTGAGTGAAAAAAGAGTGAGATGGAGAGAAGGGGAGCGAGAGGGAGAGGGAGTGAGAGTGAGAGAGGAGGATGATTATTGAAGGGCTCCTTAAGACCTTTGAAATAAATTCGAATGTCATGAATTTAAAGGTAAATAATGTAAACCTTTGAAAACAAATGTGAGTTTTGAATTTAAAGGTTAATAATGATAATCTTTGAAAACATATGTGAATTTTGAACTTGTTATCAAAATTGGGAACATTGCATCATGGAGTATGGTTTTCTTTAGCTATTTATTATACATAGGGGAAAATGTTCAAGGTTTCAATTGCATAGCTAAGATACTATGAGTGTGTAGCTCTCCTAGGGCTAGCAAGGTTTACCTAATATTGACAAGGCCTTACAATTGCACCACCCACCATATCCTTCCTATGCTTCCCTCCTTCGCTTCTCTCCCCTCCCCACCGTCCCTTAAATCTAAGTTGGGGTAAGGACATTAAGAGGGGATATCCCTAATGTATGAGCTTAAGCACCTCCTCCTTTGGTGTTGTGTTGCTATCCCTTCTTTTTTTGCATGTCTATGCATGGCACTCCTTGTTGTGAGCAAAAATCAACCAACCTCCTTAATAATGTTTTCTCTTCTTCAAACAGCATGTTGGGTCCTTCAATTGATCCAATGTAACATATTACACTTGTGAACACTTGTATTCCCCCACCATCCACAATTTAAATGGAATTAATTAACTCCTTGGACCTTAATCCTTAACCTCTAACTTGATTGTGATAAAAAGTAAATAGATCCCTCCTTATAGGTGGTTTGCTATGATGCTTCATAATTTCGTATAAATATTTTTCAAAAATTATTGTTGTAGAAAGTGTGTAGAAAGTTTTGTTAGGACATCTAACATTTTTTGACAAACTTTTGTGTTGGAGGAAATTTTTGGCTTGGGTCATTTTTAGGTAGTTGCCATTTTTGTGGGTGAGTTTTAATTAGGTTAGAGGGGTAATTAGGAGAAGTTTTGTGCTAAAAATGTTCCTAGATTTTTGTATCGAGACATTGCAGGTCCTAAACGAAGGTCAAGAATAAAGATTTAGCCTCGGATGAAGAGATACAAAGTCAAAGAAGAGGATGGAATACTCGAGATGAGCTATTGAGCATCCGCACATCCAATCACCGAGGCACGAATGGCGCACCATGGAAAAGGTTTATTTTCTTAGTGTTAAAAAAAATGTAATCTCATGGGAATGATGACTGTGTGAAGAATCTTCTTGAATACGCTTTTTTCCAAAAAGGGCGACCTCGCCCACCAAAAATATGGCACATGGATCGATAAAGCTCTAGAAAGGGCTACTTTTCTATTTGAACGTGAAGAAGAGGAATACACACAAAAATCAAAGAAGAGATTGACAGTGCAAGTGAGAGCGCGTGTGCGAGTTTGAGTGCGAGTTTTTCATGAAAGTAAGAGGGAGTGAGATAGCTCGAGGGTGAGCGGGTGGTTCGAGCTCTTTTCTCCAAGAATACATCATATCAGATTATTGTGAGATTTCTTGATTATATATAGAATTGTTCTCTTTCTGCCTTAAAAATTTGTGCAATAATCTATTTTCTTGAATTATATTGTGATTATTGAACCGAAGCCTCACAAGTGGTATCAGAGCGGTCGCATCCTTGATCATGCTGGAAAGATGGCTGATAATAATGCAGATCAACAAAGGTTGGCCAAGCAGGCTTAGCTTATTGAATGATTGACCATAGAATTAAACAAAGCTAAAGGAAAAAACAATAGCCGCCCCTTTACATCAAAACGAGAATGATTCAAGTGTGCAAAAATTTATATAGATATTCCACCCGATGTTAATCATGAACCAGAAACTCGAAAAAGAGCTAAAGCATAGGAAGATGTGGCCGAATATGCCCTAAAGTAGGTTTTTAAGAAAGCAAAACTCTCAAAATTTGATGGTAAAAAGAAGACAGGAGAACATCTTGAGACTTGGCTTGAAGAATTGGAGGATTTCTTTGGCCTTCGAGAATTCAATGAGGAGGGAAAGGCTAAAATTTCCTCACTTCAATTGCACGGTGTCGCAAAATTATGGTGGAAGTCCCATGTACAAATTTAAGAGAAACCAAATGAACCAATTACTTTGGTTGAATTCTGAGCTACTACTGAAAAGAGGTATTGTTCTCCTCATTGCTATATAGGAAAAGAAGATGGAATTTTACAATTTCAAGCAGGTCCAAAGAGGGAAAACACGATCTTTCTGTTGATGAGTACAAGGAGAAGTTCCTTCATTTGCACAAGTATGCACTTGAAGTCTCGGGTGAGGCTCTTACTCACAAATTTGTAGAGGGCTTGAAGGAGGAACTCCTCTACATGATGATGGGAACAGGATCGCGGGATTTCTTAGATGTTGTATCCAAAGCAAACAATCAACAAAAGGCTGCAAAAGCAAGGTTAATTCCAACTGGCCATCGTCCTCAAGGTTTTCAAAACTCAAGTATTCCACGTAGAGCTGAATTTTCTAACGATTCCAAGTTTCAAGGAGGGCATAATATGCAGCAAAAAGATGGAAATTATGATAGTGGGAAAAACCGAGGATTTGCACCCTTTAATCAGAGCGAGGTAGGAAAAATCCAAATTTCCAAAATTATGGAAATTAGAATGAGTCCAATAATCGAAAAACTCGGAATTATAAGAACCACAAACGAGCAACATGGCAAAATAAACCCCCATTGATTGAACGCGCAAGGAGGCTTGGGTTGTGCTTTAGATGTGGGGAGAAGGGACATTGCACATTTGAGTGTCCCAACAAAGCTAAATTCAACTTTGGGACTAGAGAAAAGATGCAAGCGAAGTTCACTAAGATGGATCCGACAATCATGGAAGCGAGGGAACAAGTTGAGTGGCCTAAACCTATAATGAAATGTATGGCTTCTTTTGCATCTCATGCACATGCTTCTGTGATAAGAATAAAAGGAAAGATTAGAAATAGAGATGTTCAATTTTTAGTTGACTCGGGTAGCACTCATTACTTTACTTCTCCAAAACTTGTGAAATCACAACAGTTAAGATTAGCAAATCAAGTAAACAAGCCCGTACAGCTTTCCAATGGGAAAACTTACTACACCTAAGGGTTCTTGGAAAACTTATCTTTCACCTTATCGAGAAGGAAGTGTGAGGGAGACTTCTATGCCATCGTGATAGGTAAGTGTGATGCAATAATTTGGATGGATTGGTTAGTCTCCAAAAAAGTCCTCATTAATTGTGTAGATGATTATTGTGAGTTTTGCTAGTGAGACGGAAGAAACCCAAGTTATTCAGGGGCAAGACAGGACTAGTGAGGCCTTTTTAATTTCAACCATGAAACTTTTCAGAGGGGTTAGAACACCATACTCGAGAATTTGGGAATCTCCCAATAGTTTGGGAATTCCAAATCAAAATGAATCCCGTGAATTTGGGAATTTCATTAATTTGGAACCTTGAATATTGGTGAAGTATATTTATTGTATATGTAGAAGATATTGATAAAATCTTAAATAGGTGGTGTTAATAAACACCTTATCTTTGGCAACCTCTCCAGCATGGAAGTCTTTAGTCCAATGATTCTTGCAGATTGGCTTTAGCCTTCAAGACAACCTTTGGAGGGATTTTAATTTTTTTGGGAACTTTGGTAGCTTTTGTTATCCAAGAGAAAACAATTGTATCCACTCTCTCCCAACGTTGAGGGTCTTTCTTGTTGCACATCCAGTATTTATCCCAGCAATTCTGATATACCTCCTCATCTGTAGCATTTTGTCGACCACAAACTGGTGCCCAATATTGTATACAGATCTTTTGATAGTTGCTTGATTTTTTATTTGTATCAACCTGACTTTGTGCAACACCAAGCCATACTGGATATATTGGATCTGAAGGTCGAACAAGTACAAAGTCGTCTTTCTTGACATCTATCATTGGTTGAAATGCATCTTTTAGTCGCTTGCTGAGAGGACCACAGTAGTGGTCATTCAACTCCTCCAAGCCAAGAAAGTCATCCACATCATCTATGTCTTGAAATAATGTATCACCTTGTGTCCTTGGCCAAAAGTCCATGAATACTCTTGCTTCTTGGACATTTGGAGCTTGAAGTGCATCAAGCATGGTTTTCCAATAATCAATCACTGGTGTTATGAACTTTGTGTACTCCGCTTCAGGACCTTGTACACTTGACCATCTTTCCCAATACTTGAGATAGTCTTTGATTCCACTTACCACCTCTTGATGATCTTTAATATACTCAGACATGGGTAGCAAGGTTGGAAGACCCTTTGGAAGGGTAGGCTTTCCTGTTGTTGAGTCTCTTTTCCATACTTCAATACCGCCTTCTCTTGGCAACCATTCTACTGACTTAGGATGGATCTTGTATTGCATTAGAGGTGTATCCCCTTGCATGTAGAAACGAAAGTGAAGTGGTTTTGAGTGCATCCTTGGAGTCACATAAGTATCCTTCAATGTAACTCTTGAAGTCTGGTACATGTGTCAACAAAAAAGGAGAAGGCCTTGTTGACTGGCACAATTGAAAATGCCGCATAAGGTGAGGAAAAGTGAATGTCATGCTTGTTCTAAGCTTCTCTGAGAACTTGCTGAACATTGCATCAATGTCTTCATGTGTGTGACCCACCATGAGAAACCCAACTTGGATCATCTTGAAGGTCCCTCGTGCCACAAGCAATGATAAATATGCAAAGAGATAACGGTTTTTGTTTTCTGATCCACAATTATCTAGCTGTAGCAACAAGTTCTCTGGTAGTCGTCTAAAACCTTGTTGTCCATCCTGTAGTATTATGTCCTCCATTTGTGTAGTAGTATGAGAACCTTGTTGATGGTAGTCTAATGCTTTCCTTGAGTTTAAAGCATTTAGCAACAAAGAGCTTGATCTTGGCATTCCATGTAGTTGTAGATCACCAGCTTCATGCCTGTCAAGTCGCTCCAAGTTCTTGAAACACAGAGACAATGAGGCAACTGTGAAGTTAGGATCATGGGACCAAAGATCAATCGCAAAGTGCCCATATCTTCCTTCCCCATGCCCATGTGTGATCATGCCTGTCAAGGAAACTGGTAGTTGAGTGGATCTATCTGTCTCTTTTGATCGAACTCTCAACCTCGGGATAGCTATCTTTTGTTGGTCCATCTTGTCATGTATGATGCACAAGTTCTTTTTAGGATTTAGCACTGATGCTAGATGCCATCCATAGTATATGTTTCAACAACTTTGTTGTTGCAGCATGTGACTTCAACGCTTCCTCAATAGTATGTTGCGTTCTTCAAGGCATTTGGTTGCTGCAAGTTGTTCTTTGATCTTTGAGCAGACACTACATTTGGAGAACTCGCTTGTCTTTGCTAAGGTGACATGCTTGAACTCTGTATTCCAAATTCGATTGAATGTGGACAAAGACATTTGCTTACATCCAATAGCATCTAATGTGGCATTCACTTCTCCCCATATGTCTATTTGCTTATAAACATCTGGGATGACCAATTGTGTCTCTCTGGAACCATCCTGCATGGTTCTACTTTTATGTGGCATTTGCTCTGCATTCTTCTCAATAAAGTCTCTCAAGATTGCCCTGCCCATTTGTGTGTGATCCCAAGCTGCTCTAATTGCTCCTTTATTGCCATGCATTGCCCTCCTTACACCATTCTCAAAATGCAACCTATACCTATAGAAAGATGTTTTGGGGATGCCATGCATCCCATACCATGCCCTACCGCATACAACTTTCCCATTGAATATAAAACTATATTTTCGTGTACCCATATTGTCAATGCGGCATAATGACTCCAAAACATCATAAACATAGTTGGTACGTTCTTCCAAACGTAACCCCCAGAAGTGCCTCCGCAATTGGTGTACTGCATCTCTATCAGCATAATGACAACACTTTGCAGGACAACAATCAATTGTAGCAACAAGTAAAACTAATTCCATTGAGGTTTTCAAGTTCGAAGCTTTGAGAGCAAGAATTCTAGGCCTTCTATTGATCATACAATATGATCTCTTCTGTAAAAAAATGGATTTTGAACCTGAAATAAAGTCCTCAGTTTCCTCACACACATCTTTTATGCTCTCATTTGGAGATGTGAAAGCTTGTGTTTCCTGTTCATGTAGCAGTGGTGTACCATCATCAAAGGTGACCTGTTTGATAGGCCACCTAACCAAATTGACGCACTGAAACATGTCACATGTGTCTGTCCCTGTAGTTGGATCAAGGATCTGATCTACCACCACACCCACATCTTCTTCTCCTAATAGATCAAAGTTAATCACATCATATGGAAATGTTAAGAGAATAATCCCTGTTCCAACGTACTTCTCATTGCCTTCTGTCCAGAGCATCACTTTACGCTCTTTCCAATTTTCACGGATACTTGGAGTGTCATCTTCAACAGCATTAAAATCATTAGAAGGTGGCACCGCATGATCATCATCAACAATCATGACGGCACCTGTAACAACCACCACATCTTTCTTTTCCCACTTTACAAAACTACCCACTGCCTGAATGACCTTTGTTGCATTGTTGTTTGGAAATGGCAAGCAAGCTACATCATTTGTCAATAGAAACTGACAAAAATCCATCTCCAAGGACTTGCCCATGGCATGTGTCAGTTTTGTATTTGCTTTTTTGTAAATGGTGCAATTCTTTGAAACATAGTAGTCATGACATTACACATGATATGCAATGCTTTAGTAGATATCTAACGCCAAAGATGGTGCACTCTTAATAGCCTTACGTCTATGTTTTACCCTACCATTCATTACAAAGCTTAAGATTCGATATGGGCTTGGTGCAACTCCCTCAAGAGCTCAGGGAGATTGGGCTCATTGATCTGGCTATATCGCTCTTGCAAGCCATCCCCTTTGTGCTACCAATGCAAGAATTTAGCAGATAATGGTTAACTTGAATGTAGGAGGAAAAGTTTCTTGAAATTTAAAACCTTTAACTTTTGCAAAACATTTGGCGATGTTCAACGACTTACATCCAATTACCTTTCCCCTTAGAGGATGATCTACAAGGTCCCAAGTGTGGTTTTTTAGGATGTAGTCATATTTTGTTTTCATGCCAATTCACTTTAAATCCTCTTGTGTGCTTTAATAGAGGTGGTAGGTGTTAGGCGAAATTTGAAAAGTGTTTTGGGCTTGTGTACATATGGGATGCATGGCATGTGAAAAAGCTTTGCTGTGAATGCCCTGGCAGATGTACAGAGTGGATGGTTTTGTAGTAGGCTAGTACAGGCTTGTCCAGAGCGTTGTCCGCTGGAGATGATAGCTTGTCATTCGGTCGCTCTGTTTGTGTCCGTGTCCCAAAAAAATAAATGGGCACTTGTAGGTTGAATGTGAAGGGGTGCAAGAACATGTGGGCAATTAATTATTGGGATGCCAATTTAATGTGTGCATGAGCTAGATCTTTAAGGCATAAAAGGAAGGTGAGAATGGACGTGTGCATGGCAGGGAAAGGTGGCGCAAGAGCATTCAATAGAGGGAAAATACCAAATTGGGCCAGATGGGTTCTTCCAGAAGAAAATGTCCGCAGCAAAACGTCAGAGAGGGGGAGGAGTCAAAAAAGAGAGAGGCCCAGCAGTGGTTGTGGGGGGTGCCGCCTTGTACGCTGCCTGGCTGCAGTAGAGAAGACGAGGAGAGAGGAGGTGCAGTGAAGCCAGGGTCGCCAAGAGAAGGCATTGATAGTAGAGTGGAGAGGTGGCACCCACTGCAAGAAGAGAGGAGTGTGGTGCCGACGTGTGAGAGAGCCGACTGGGGTAACGGGTGATTGTTGCTCTGAGGCTGGCGACGGCTGGTGACTCCAATTGCAGCGAAGGAGAGAGAGGAAGACTCTGCCAAGTGGAGACGAGGGGACAGAGAGCGTCGCCGGTTGAAAAGGAGAAGAGAGGGCCGACTGGTTGGAGAGCCGCCTGGGGGGTCTGCAGAGAAAGAGGGAGATGGGTTGTTGGTGATGGCCGCCTCTGAAGAGAGAGAGAGATGATGATAGAGGGGTGGCTGGGTTTTTGCTTTGAGAACTGGCAGTGTGCTGGTGGCAAGGAAGAGGGAGTATGGCTGCTGAAGAGCAGGTTGTTGTGTTTTCACATCGACTGGTGTGAAGCGCAGAGTGGTGCTGGGGCTGGGAGAGGCTGGTAGCACGCAGGTAGAAAGGAAGCAAAGGGCGGTGCCGACTTCTTGGGGAGTCGCCTGGGGGAGCAAGGAAGAAGGAGTTCACTGTAGAGGGGGCTGCCTCTGCTAACGACGGCTGTCAACTGAAGGTCGACGAGGGCAGTAGAGGAGTGGAGGTCGGCAACTCCAGACGAGGGGATAGAGTACGTTGACTGCACCAAGCAGAGAGAACAAGGGGTGGCATCAACTACAGGCATGGAGACAGGGAAGGACCTGCTGCTGGTCACAGAGGGAGAGAGGGCTCATGTGTGGGTTGTTTCGTTGGGCTACTGCCTCCTGGTGTCTCAGGGCAAGGGTGTGTGTTTTACTGATTAGCTGCGGTTGGTGTCTCAGGGTAGCTCGAGGGCAGAGGTGATGAAGTTCTAGTAAGGAAAGGTGAGAGAGGGACTAGTCAAGATGAATGGGGGACAGCCTTGTCTCAGGGCAGCGGTGTGTGTTTTACTGATTAGCTGTGGTTGGTGTCTCAGGGCAGCTCGAGGGCAGAGGTGATGAAGTTCTAATAAGAAAACGTGAGAGAGGGACTAGTCAAGATGAATGGGGGATAGCCTTGTGAGTATACCCCTTGTGTGTTGATGTGAAGGTCGTGTATGTGAGATAGTTGTGTGAGCAAAAGCTTCTGTGTCGGAAGAAGCTTGTATGAGGTGTTGATTGGGGAATTCAAGGATGAATGATACTGGTGATGTATCTGGCTATGGTTGTGTGTTGGTATATTGTGTGTGTTGATTTGCAGGAGAAGGCATGATTGACGTGTTTGGTGGTGTAGTCCACGGGTTAACACTCTCACAGCACACTTTGTGCCAGCCTTCGATTACCTTGTCATGCACACGCGAGTGCACACGGTAGAAGTGTATGTGTTGCTGGGTGATTACTTGTCTATGGTGCCCCTGTTTTGTGCTGTCTTTCTGGTGTGGGTGGTGTGGTGAATTGTGTGAGAAGTGTTCCAGCCAGTGTGCTGGTGGTGCCCCAGGTTGCTAGTGATTCCAAGGATTGGGGGAGTGGGAAGCTATAGATGTCTGTTTCCTGTTCTTTTTTTCGCTCCACAGTAGGCTTTGAAGCCTCTCTCATGAGACAAGGCTCTATAACCTCATCTCCTCATCCCAAAGCAATGAGTTGAACTCTCAAGAGTGAGAGGAGTAGGCCTAACACCAACATTCAAAGAAGTAAAAAAACTATCATACTTTAGTGTCAATACCCTTAGACAAAAATGGCGAGGGAGATTTGCAGAAATCATACTCATGCTGATTACAACCACATGGTAAAATAGAATTTTATCGAGAAATGCCTCTACTATTTCACCTTCATCAAGTTTCTTTTGTTAAAGCTCACCTTTTCATGAGATAAAAGGATAGGGTTGACCTTGAACTTCCAAAGCGGATACCTAAGGACATTTAGCTTTTGATCAATATAGCAAAGGGCAGTGGGAAAGGTTAAGTAGAAAAGTGAGGGTAGGATGCTAGGAATTTGAAAGCATTTTAGATCTTTTAACATCGATATATGACAACATGATTTTTTGTGCAGCCTCAGCTAGAAAGGCTTTTGCAAAATATTTGATGATTGATATAGCTTTTACAAAATCTCTGACTAATGATATAGCATTCGAGGTTAATGTAGGCTTTGCATTCTTGACCAAATAGTTAAGTGTTTTAATAATATTGTAAATTTTTTTATTTATAAGGTCTGCTTCATCCAATGTTGGGGACAATCAGAGGAGTTTGACAAAGACTTGATTTTAATTCTTAATGGTCTTCTTGGGCTAACGCCATGGACACATTAATTTTTTTTCTCATGAATATATAAGATTTATTAAATAGACATTATTCACGTATAAACTAATACTTGAATAATGAAGAATGCAATTTAGATCATCAAAGATCCTACTTCACTACTCTGTGGACCCTTTGTAGTGTGTGAATCCACCTAAATTGTGAAGCTACTTGCCAAAGCACACTGTGGGAATTTGCCATCAATTGGTATCATTTAGTAATATTCACCATCTCTTTTGCATTCAATTCTTTGTCTTAAAATAAGATTCTCTCATCTATGTAAGCATTGAAGTTTTAATTTTCTTTCGTAAACATCATATATAAAGATTACTAAGTCACAAGTGCAAAATTAGTTGTATTTGCAAAAATTTAAATTGTTTTGAATCTAATATTTTTGCCTAGTATAATGTACTCAATAATGCTAAGTTTATAGGTGACCAAATGGCTTGAAAATAAAGACTGTACAAAGCAATCAAAGATACTATTCAAAGAACCTATAAGGAGGGATCTATTTACTTTTTATCACAATCAAGCTAGAGGTTAGGTAGTATGGTCCAAGAAGTTAATTAATTCCATTCAAATTATGAATGGTGATGGAATACAATTGTTCACAATTCTAAGACGCTATGTTGGATCAACCTAGAAAACATCATTAAAGAGGTTGGTTGGTTTTTGCAACAAGGAAGGAAATTTTAGTGGTTCACTTCATGAGTTTTTTTAACAAAATATTAGGATGCTCAACTAAGGATTGAAGCTCGATCACAAGGGGTGTAGATGTCAAGAAGTACAAGCCATAGGATTGCAGGAAGTAGCAACGAATAGACCTGCAACAAAAGGAGGGATAGCAACACAACACAAAAGAAGGAGGAGATTAAGCTCATAAATTAGGGATAGCTGTTAACCCAATTCTAGGGTTAACAAGATCTACTACCAATATCTTATATCAAGGAGTCATGTTAGATACACCAAAGGGTCATACATTCAAGATATGAAGCAATAGTGTCCAAAGCTACAACTCAGACGGGCGCCCATAATGGTATGACAGAGTATTTATAGCGATTGCCGTTTCAAGTGCGTGTGGTAGCAAGTAAGGTTGACGTCCCAAATGATGTACTTTATCGATATATTATGAGAGTAGTCATTGTAATAGTGTTAGGCCTCTTATGAGCCTAAAGTGCTCGACTGGCCACAGTTTAAGTGAGTGTGAACACTTATAGCCATGTATATAAGTGAATATCTCTCATAATACAATATACTCTGCCATTATGTAATTGAGTCTTGCTCTTGCTAATCTTCTTGCTAATATATTTCCCTAATGCATGCTAGTTGAGTGAGTATGTGTGAGTGTGAAGTGAGGTGAGAGAAGGGACGAGTAACCGTAGCATAACGTGACGGCGTGACAACACTCGTGGGAGTTTCTTCACATACTCAAGATGGTCTTCCTTCTCTGTCTCTTCCTTAATCTCATCGGCAAAGATTAAGAATGACTCACACCCTTGCCTAACGCCTCTCAAAAGTTTCATGGTTGAAATTTGAAAGGCCCCATTATTCCTCTCTTCCTCTTGAATAACGGGTTTCTTCCTTCTCACTAGCAAAACTCACAATCCCATCTGCACAATTAATGAGAGTTTTTTTGTAGACTAACCAATCCATCCCAATTATTGCATCACACTTACCTATCTCAATGGCATGAAAGCCTCCCTTACACTTCCTTCCCAATAAGGTGAAAGATAAGTTTTCTAAGAACCCTTAGGTGTAGTAAGTTTTCCCATTGGTGTACGGGGTTGTTTACTTGATTTCGTAATCTTAAGTGTTGTGATTTCACAAGTTTTGGAGAAATAAAGCAATGAGTGCTACCCGAGTCAACTAAAAATTGAACATCTTGATTTCTAATCTTTCCTTTTGTTCTTATCACAGAAGCATGTGCATGAATGTAGAAGAAACCATACATTTTACTATAGGTTTAGGCTACTCACCTTGTTGCCTCACTTCCTTGATTGTAGGATCCATCTTAGTGAACTTCGCTTGCATATTTGGTCTAGTCCCAAAGTTGAAATTAGCTTGGCCGCCCGGCTACTATTATTCTGTGGTCAATCCTATAATAAGCTGAGCCAGCTTGGCCAACCTTTACTGAACTGCATTATTATCAGTCATCTTTCAAGCACGATCAAGGATGCGACCTCTGATACCACATGTGAGGCTTTGGCTCAGTAATCACAATATAATTCAAGAAAATATAATTTTGCACAAATTTCAAATAAAGCATTGCCATGATCAATAGGTGACCCATCATCTCCTTTAGATTAATGTTCCTTAATCTCTTGGTCGTCCTCCTCTAAATTTCTTTCTTCATTTTAATCATCGTATTCTTCCAATGAGTTGATTTGAGGTAGTACTTGAATTTAAAGAATGCATTGGTGGAATGAATTTGAAGAAACCCATTTAGATGTTTCTTCATGGTTTCTTGAGACCCTATATATATCACCTTGAACAATTTGACATCAAAGATAAATAGACTAAATGCTCTAAAGCTAAACTCAAGAATATCTTGATAAATTCCACAATACTCAAGATTGTCCTCTATGACATTTGTATCATGCTACAACAAATGAAGAGCATGACTACCTAAAAAGCCATGCAAATTACAAAGGATCTATAAATGGACAAAAACATTCACGTGGATATAAGTGTGGGCTATGTTTGTGGCTACAACAACACATATATCTGTGCATACAATCGCATATACAATAATAAATATAGGCATGTCTAGAGTCGCACATATAACGGCTTCTACATAAGTGCATATAGCGTCCTCTACAACCTCATATACAATTGTGTGCACAAAAATGCGTATAGCCGTGCACGTCTATAGCTGCGATTTTCTCTAAAAAAAAGTCTGACAGAATGGGTGGGATATGTGGGGGAGATATGTCCCCCACATATCTCACCCATTTTGTGCCCATTTTTTAAAAATCATAATTTTTTTAACAAACACTTAAAATACATAAAAATTTACAAAACAACAATGTCATGGTTTTTATTGCTTTCGAATTATATTCAAAGGAGCTTGACTTAAGCATTTGTGTGCACAAAGTGGAAGGAAATAGAATCTCTCTCGCTCTAAATCTCTCCACCAGTTCATGCATATAGATAGAATTGGAGCATATTAAGCCTTGCAAGATAGAGCTGTTTACCTTTCAATATGTGGATAGTCCTTTTGTATTTACATTTTTTTTAAATGGTGCAATTCTTGGAAACATAGTAGTCATGACATTACAGATGATATGCAATGCTTTAGTAGATATCTAACGCCAAAGATGGTGCACTCTTAATAGCCTTACATCTATGTTTCACCCTACCCTTCATTACAAAGCTTAAGATTCGATATGGGCTTGGCGCAACTCCCTCAAGAGCTCGGGGCTCATTGATCTAGCTATATCTCTCGAGCAAGCCATCCCCTTTGTGATACCAATGCAAGAATGTAGCGGATTATGGTTAACTTGAATGTAGGAGCAAAAGTTTCTTGCAATTTAAAACCTTTAACTTGTGTAAAACATTGGGCGATGTTCAGCAACTTAGATCCAATTACCTTACACCTTAGAGGATGATCTACAAGGTCCCAAGTGTGGTTTTTGAGGATGTAGTCATATTTTGTTATCATGGCAATTCACTTCAAATCCTCTTGTGTGCTTTAATAAAGGTGGTAGGCTCTTAAGCCTCTCTCATGAGACAAGGCTCTATATCCTCATCTCCTCATCCCAAAGCAATGAGTTAAACTCCCAAGTTTGAGAGGAGTAGGCCTGACACCAACATTCAAAGAAGTAAAAAAACTATCATACTTTAGTGTCAATACCCTTAGACAAAAAATGGCAAGCGAGATTTGCAAAGAGCATACTGATGCTGATTACAACCAAATGGTAACATAGAATTTTGGTGAGAGATGCCTCTTCTATTTCACCTTCATCAAGTTTCTTTTGTTAAAGCTCACCTTTTCATGAGATAAAAGGATAGGCTTGACCTTGAACTTCCAAAGCGGATACCTAAGGACATTTAGCTTTTGATCAATAGCAAATGGTGGTGGGAAAGGTCACGTAGAAAAGTGAGGGGAGGATGCTGGGAATTTGGAAGTATTTTAGATCTTTTAACATCGATATAAGACAACAAGATTTTTTGTGGAGGCTCAGCTGGAAAGGCTTTTGCAAAATATTTGATGATTGATATAGCTTTTACAAAATCTGTATAGCATTACAGGTTAATGTAGGCTTTGTATTCTTGACCAAATAGTTAAGTGGTTTAATAATATTCTAAATTTTTTGATTTATGAGGTCTGCTTCATCCATTGTTGGGGACAATCAGAGGAGTTTGGCAAAGACTTGATTTTATTTCCTCTTGGGCTAACTCCATGGACTCATTAATTTTTTTTCTCATGAATATATAAGATTTATTAAACATACATTATTCACGTATAAACAAATACTTGAATAATGAATAATGCAATTTAGATCATCATCGATCTTACTTTACTACTCTGTGAACCTTTTGTAGTATGTGACATCTCTCTATCTAGAGTCTACCTAAACTCTGAAGCTACTTGCCAAAGCACAGTGTGGGAAGATGCCATCAATTTGTATGATTTAGTAATATTCATCATCTCTTTTGCATTCAATTCTTTGTCTTAAAATAAGATTCTCTCATCTATGTAAGCAATGAAGTTTTAATTTTCTTTTGTAAACATCATATATAACGAGTATTGAGTCACAAGTGCAAAATTGGTTTTAGTTGAAAAAAATGAAATTGTTTTGAATCTAATATTTTTGCCTAGTATAATGTATTTAAGAATGCTAAGTTTATAGGTGACCAAATGGCTTCAAAATAAAGACTGTACAAAGCAATCAAAGATACCATTCAAAGAACCTATAAGGAGGGATCTATTTACTTTTTATCACAATCAAGCTAGAGGTTAGGTAGTATGGTCCAAGGAGTTAATTAATTCCATTTAAATTATGAATGGTGATGGAATACAATTGTTCACAATTCTAAGATGTTACATTGGATCAACCAAGAAAACATCATTAAAGAGGTTGGTTAGTTTTTGCTCACACACAAGGAGGGAAATTTTAGTGGTTCAATTCATGGAGTTTTTTTTTACAAAATGTTAGGGTGCTCAACTAAGGATCGAAGCTCGATCACAAGGGGTGTATATCTCAAGAAGTACAAGCCATAGGATTGTAGGGAGTAGCAACGAATAGACCTGCAACAAAAGGAGGGGTAGCTACATAACACAAAAGAAGGAGGAGCTTAAGCTCATAAATTAGGGATAGCTGTTAACCCAATTCTAGGGCTAACAAGATCTACCACCATTATCTTATATCAAGGAGTCATTTTAGATACACCAAAGGGTCATACATTCAAGATATGAAGCAATAGTGTCCAAAGCTACAACTTGGACAGGCGCCCGTTGGTATGACGGAGTATTTATGGCGATTCCCGCTTCAAGTGCATGTGGTAGCAACAAGCAAGGATGAAGTCCTAAATGATGTACTTCATGGATATATTATGAGAGTAGTCATTGTAATAGCGTTAGGCCTCTTATGAGCCTAAAGTTCCTCGCCAGCCATAGTTTAAGTGAGTGTGAACACGTATCACTACATACATATGTTTAATGTTATGCATACATAATGCAAGCATGCATGCATTATATATGTATGTATGTAAGACATTATGTATGTATGTATGTATATCACATGTATATATGTATCTACATTGTATGAATCCATGCATGTGTGTATGTATATACATGCATGTATGTATGTATGTACATTGTATGTATGCATGCATGCATGCATGCATGTATGTATGTATGTAAGCATTCCCCTGACGAACGGGAGCGGGGAAGGGGATAGGGCCATCCCGAGGATGGGACAAAGATCGATAGTTCAAAAAACTTTATTTAACTTCAACTATTTTCAAGCTTTACTTTATCTATATGATACATGTACATATACATATACATATATAATACATATACATATACATATACATATACATATACATATACATACACATAAACAATGTGCATGTACATACATAGTACATACACATATAATAGTACATACGTATGTTCTACATAAATAATGCATGCATGCATGCATTATATATGTATATATATATGCACGGATGTATGTCATATGTAGTACATATGTCATATTATATATATATCTATATAATACATATACATATACATATAAATATACATATACATACACATATACAATGTGCATGTACATACATAGTACATACACACATAGTAGTACATACATATATACATGCATACATGCATTGTATATGTATACATAATGTATGTACATACATAGTACATACACACATAGTAGTACATACATATGTTATGCATACATAATGCATGCATGCATGCATTGTATATGTATACATATATGTATGTATGTAAGACATTATGTATGTATGTATCTCATCCGGCATCTGCTCTCATCCGGTATCCCGTACTCTGTTATTTCCATACGGAATCTAACTGGTTTTCCATACGGCTTGCGGAAGGTTCCTGTCCCGCATTCTTCCGCATTGTATGCGGAAGGTTCCCGTCCCGCACTCTTCCGAAGCTCCTCTGTTCCCGTCTCTCTGCCTTCCGGAACTCCATTCCGTGGAACTCCATTCCGGTCTGCATTCCGGTTCATATAGATATTCCGGCTCCTTCCAGATCCACATTCCGGACCGTATTTTCCTTCAAAATGAAGACTAGAAGCAAACGGTGGCGTACTACTATTACGCCCGAGACATGTTAGTAACTGACTCAAAATATATTATTTTACTAAGAGGCAAAATATACACAAACAAAAATATACACGTTATTTAACTTCAACTATTTTCAAGCTTTACTTTATCTATATAATACATGTACATATACATATACATATACATATACATGTTGAGATATCGAGCTCTAGTGAGGCGGTGGACACTGATGACCCGCCTGGGGGATAGGCCCCACACTTACACCACTGGCATGGTTGGTGAGATCTTGGGTGATATGCGGCCAGTGGGATGACAGGCTGTGTGACAGCCACTCTAGAGACTGGCATAGTTATAGCGCCAGCTCATTTAGTCGGGTTCACACTATAGAGAACCCGTGTATGTATTTGGTTGAGTACCTTTCATATTGTGTGTACTCTTATTCTTGTATATGGTGTGTTGAGTGTTGTGTAGAGAAGAAGAAGATTTTCAGCCTCTCACCTTGTGTGTTCTCTATTAGGGTTTTGTGAGTGTGTGTGTGTGCTTGCAAGAGCTCAAGCTCTCTTCCCCCCTGCATCTTTTCATGGTATCAGAGCCTGGTTCGTGCTAAGGGCTGAGCTGCAAGCAAGAGAACCACAGGAAGCGGTACGAGGGTAAGAGCTGCAACTACTCTTCCCTATTGTGTTGGTGACTACACCCTTGTCGGGAGCTCTACGGGAGGCACCGGCAAACGATCTCCGATTGAGGAGCTTTCTTCGCGGGAGTGAAGCTATAGGGCAACTATACAGTCCTTTGGACTGATCTTTTCGGGCCGAAAACGCGTTTCGGGCGCGTCTGGACCTCCGTTTTTCAGAAAGCAGGCGATTTCGAGCACTGCGGGTAAGTCATCGATTCTCTGCAGAACTCTGTTTTACGAACTGCAGGAAGACAGATTGACTGTGCAGACACTGTGGGTGCTGCAAAGAGGTCTACAGTTGCCATTGGGTGTATGTATGCACATTGAAGTCACTGGTTGTGACAATTAAGAGTACTACAGTACCGCTGTGCAGAAATACTGCAGGTTGTGCAGAAAAACCAGAGTGCAGTTTCTGGTGGAATTGTGTGTTTGGCAAGATGTCTAATGATGGCATAACACAGATTGTGGCTGAGAAGCTGGATAAGAATAACTTCCATGCTTGGAGGTTCAGGTTAACGAATTTCCTGATGGGAAAAGGCTACTGGGACTACATAGAAGGTGAACATGAAGAGGCACCAGAGATACCGGATATAAATCCGACTGCTGCAGATGTGAAAGAGTTTAAGGACTGGAACCAAGGAGCCAGGAAGGTTATGTATTGGCTTTCCATTAGTATACAGGACACCATGATTGGGCATATTCAGGATGCCAAGTCCCCCAAGGAGGCGTGGGACACCTTGGTAAAGCTGTATGAAACAAATACCAAGGCGCGTAAGATACAGTTGAAGAATGAACTTCATACTGTGGAGAAAAAGAGCATGTCTGTGAATGACTATGCGTTGAAGATAAAGGGCATTGTGGAATCCCTTGCATCTATTGGTGTGTCAGTAGATGATGATGACAAGGTGGAAGTCTGTCTACGTGGTCTCGGGCCACAATACAAGGCGTTCAAGACGTCTATCCAGACTCGGGAAAACATTCCCAACTTTACAGATTTGGTGTCTATGCTGATTATCGAAGAGAAGAGCTTGGGTGAAGACCAACAGTCTTCACAAAGCAAAAACAGTTCAGAGCAACAGGCCTTCTACACGAGTTCAGGAAGAGGACGAGGTAGAGGAGGCCGTGGACGCGGTCAAGGAGGTGGCCGAACAGGTAATCAGAATTATGGTCAGCAGCAGCAGCAGCAGCAACAACAGTCCCAAAATCAACAACAACAACACGCAGGTGGAAGAGGCAAATTCAGAGGCAGGGGGAGCCAAAGAGGCCGTGGAAATTGGCAAAGGCAATATAATGATGCACGTGAATGCTACTATTGTGGTAAGCCTGGACATGTGCAGTCTGAATGTTATAAGAAGCAGGCTGACATGCAAAATGGGAAAGTGCAGCAAAACAACTATGCATCCTCAAGCAGAAATAATGAGGATAATGAAAGGTTGTTTGTCATGCAACATGTCGTGAATGCCATGTCTGAAAATGTTGATGCAGCACAAAAGGATAATGTATGGTATGTGGATTCAGGCGCTTCGAACCACATGACGAGTCATGGGGAGTGGTTCAAGGAAATGAAAAACCCGGAAAGACCAGGTTTTGTGGAAACAGGGGATGACACTGCTCATCCAATTGCCCACGTTGGAGATGTGCCATTGTCTATGCAGGATGGCAAAGTGAAGTACCTTGCAGATGTACTTCATGTACCGAACATAACAAAGAATCTGGTTTCAGTTGGCCAGATGATTGAGCAGGGTTTGCAGGTTCGGTTTAACCCTGATGGGTGTTATGTTGAAGATTTCAAAGACAAGTGCAGGTTGGTTGCAAAAGGCAACAGAGTGGGCAGAATGTTTACGTTGGATGTAGACATGCCTGAAATGAGTGCTGCAATGTTTGCAAATGGTTCAGGAGTTGTTGCGGACACAGACATATGGCATAAAAGAATTGGACATGTGAATGTTCAGAGATTGAAGTCTATGCAGACAAAAGGAATTGTGACAGGGCTACCAAAATTTAAAGTGGAAGGTATGCAGAAAATATGTGAAGCATGCCAATTTGGGAAGCAAACAAAGCATGTGTTTCCACGTAACAGATATGTGAGCAGAAATGCACTAGATGTTGTGCATTCAGATGTATGGGGTCCTACGAAGACTGTGTCTATGGGAGGCTGCAGGTACTATGTCACTTTCATTGATGACCACACAAGAAAAGTGTGGGTATATTTCATGAAAGAGAAGAGTGAGGTGTTCACTCACTTTCAGAATTTCAGAGTTTTGGTTGAAAAGCAAACAGGAAAATATGTCAAGTGCCTAAGGTCAGATGGAGGGGGAGAATACTTCTCCAATGAGTTCTCTGAATTTTTGAAGAAGAATGGTATTCGGAGACAGTTCACATGCAGATACACTCCGCAGCAAAATGGAGTTGCTGAGCGGAAAAACAGGCACATTGCTGAGATTGCGCGAGCATTGATGGAAGAGAAGAATATGCCGCATTGCTATTGGGCTGAGGCTGTTTCTACAGCAGTATACATCATGAACAGGACTCCAACTGCAGCCATACATGATGTAACTCCAGAGGAGAGGTTTACTGGCAGAAAACCAGATTTGTCTCATCTGAAAGTCTTTGGATGCATTGCATATGTGCATGTGCCAGATGAGCTGAGAACTAAGCTGGATCCAAAAGCTGAAAAATGTGTGTTTATTGGATACTCCCTTGAGCAAAAGGGATACAGGTGTTATAACCCTGCTACACGTGAGTTGAGGGTAAGCAGGGATGTTGTCTTTGATGAGATGAGCAGCTGGTATGCTGCTGGAAAAGAAGCTATTGGGGCTGATGTGAGTGGAAGTGTGGTTGCACAGAATGCAGGTCAGCAATCACAGTCTTTGAGTGGACCAGGAGAGTCCTCATCTAGTGGGTCTGTTGATAGACCATGGAGTGGCAGGCTGCGTCATAATACCAGCCCTGCAAATGTGATTAGTACATCACGTAAAGGAAAAGAGAAAGTGGTTGAGCCCCTTGGTATGCCTGACATTTCTGCAGGGCATTCTCATGTTGATGGAGAGTCTAGTGGCTCAGATATGAGCCTTGATGAGGAGCTTGGGATCCCAGCTATGAGAACACCTGGTGTAAAGAAGGCTATGGAAGCCATGAATGAAAAACTGCGAAGATCAGGGAGAGTGAAGAACCCTGTGCAGAGATTTACATATGATGGTTATGTGGCACATCACTATGCATATATGGCAAAGGTTGTGCAGGTTGTTGAACCCACATGCATTGATGAGGCTGTTGGAAATGTGAATTGGGAGAAAGCCATGGACGAGGAGATGGATGCACTATATGGAAATGAAACTTGGGATTTAGTGCAATTGCCAGAAGGCAAGAAAGCCATTGGATGCAAGTGGGTGTACAAAGTTAAACATAACAGTGATGGGAGCATAAACAGGTACAAGGCTAGATTGGTAGCCAAAGGATATGCACAGACATATGGGATTGATTATGAGGAAACTTTCAGCCCAGTTGCCAAGATGGCAACGGTGAGAGTTGTGATAGCAGTGGCTGCATCAAAGAAATGGTCTTTACATCAGATGGATGTAAAGAATGCATTCTTGCATGGAGATTTGCAAGAAGAGGTGTATATGTTGCAGCCACCTGGTTATGAGGATGTGGGTCACCCCGAGCATGTTTGCAGGTTGAAGAAAGCCTTGTATGGCTTAAAGCAAGCACCAAGAGCATGGTCTGACAAGATTTCTGAATATCTTGTCACTATTGGCTTTCATGTAGCCAATGCAGATTTCTCATTGTACGTGAGACATGGTGATAGAGGGGTTGTGCTTGTTGTCATCTATGTAGATGACTTGATCATTACGGGGGACCATGATGCAGAGATCTTTGATGTAAAGATCTTGCTTAGACAGAAGTTCGAGATGAAGGATCTGGGGGAGCTCAGATATTTCTTGGGCATTGAGGTGATTAGGTCACCACATGGTATTGGATTACTGCAGAGACAGTATGGCTTGGACATGTTGTCCAAGTATGGTATGACAGGCTGTAAGCCTATTTCTGTGCCATTGGATCAGAATGGCAAGTTGAGTGCAGACTCAGGAGAGATCTTGGAGGATCCTACTATGTATAGGAGCATAGTAGGAAGTTTGATCTACATGACGATCACTAGACCAGATTTGAGCTATGCTGTTGGGTTGGTGAGTCAGTTTATGCAGGTTCCACGGAAACCGCATTTGGATGCAGTAAGACGCATACTGAGGTATGTGAGGTCTACTTTGCATTGTGGACTATTCTATGAGACTGGGACAGAGATATGTGTACATGGGTACACAGATGCTGATTGGGCTGGTAGTATCTCAGATAGAAGATCTACCAGCGGATTCATGTTTTCTTTGGGGAGTGCTGCTGTGACTTGGAGCAGCAAGAAGCAGCCTACGGTTGCTCTATCGAGTACAGAGGCCGAGTACAGAGGAGCTGCTATGGCAGCATGTGAGGTAGCTTGGTTGAGGAAGCTACTTGCAGATTTGGGTCTATCTGTGGATAGACAAGTTGTCATTTTCTGTGACAACATTAGCAGTATACAGTTGGCCAGGAACCCAGTCTTTCATGCTCGTACGAAGCACATAGAGGTCCACTACCACTTCGTCAGAGAGAAGGTCTTGGCAGGAGACCTTGACCTTGTTTATGTCAGCACAGAGGATCAGGTAGCTGACATCTTCACCAAAGCATTGGGTACAGAGAAGCTCCGCAGATTCAGGGCTTCGCTTGGTGTACATGAGATGGATTTGAGCTCGAGGGGGAGTGTTGAGATATCGAGCTCTAGTGAGGCGGTGGACACTGATGACCCGCCTGGGGGATAGGCCCCACACTTACACCACTGGCATGGTTGGTGAGATCTTGGGTGATATGCGGCCAGTGGGATGACAGGCTGTGTGACAGCCACTCTAGAGACTGGCATAGTTATAGCGCCAGCTCATTTAGTCGGGTTCACACTATAGAGAACCCGTGTATGTATTTGGTTGAGTACCTTTCATATTGTGTGTACTCTTATTCTTGTATATGGTGTGTTGAGTGTTGTGTAGAGAAGAAGAAGATTTTCAGCCTCTCACCTTGTGTGTTCTCTATTAGGGTTTTGTGAGTGTGTGTGTGTGCTTGCAAGAGCTCAAGCTCTCTTCCCCCCTGCATCTTTTCAATACATACACATATACAATGTGCATGTACATACATAGTACATACACATATAATAGTACATACGTATGTTCTGCATACATAATGCATGCATGCATGCATTATATATGTATATATATATGCACAGATGTATGTCATATGTAGTACATACATGCATACATGCATTGTATATGTATACATAATGTATGTACATACATAGTACATACACACATAGTAGTACATACATATGTTATGCATACATAATGCATGCATGCATGCATTGTATATGTATACATATATGTATGTATGTAAAACATTGTGTATGTATGTATGTCATATGTATGTATGTATCTACATTGTATGCATGCATGTATGTATGTCATAAGTATGTATGTATATACATGCATGTATGTATGCATGCATGCGTGTATGTATGTATTGTTGAAATTTGAGCATAATGATGAGCTATGGTGGATCAAACACTAGAATCAATATCATTAACAAAGTGATTAGCAAATGATTAAGATGTAATTAGTGGATGATTAGCAAATAGATTAATGTAGGCATGGATACTCAAAAACCAGCAAATTCTCATTAGGGCTATGCCTCAATTTATAGAGTTTACATCAAGCATCAAATCCCATTGATTTCTCCATGATTCACTCCCAGAATATCTCCACCTCTTGCCTGATTCTCTCCACCTCTTCTCTTTTCCCTGAATATCTCCCAGAATAACTCCACACTTCCTAAATTCTCTCATGCTACCCTTTATTCTCTCCCAGTAGATTCTTCTCACCTTTTCATAGGTTCTTTCACAATTACATCTTCTCTTTTACAGCCTCTAACCAAGAGCTTGTTCCCGCACACACCCTATTCACTTGTATATTTCAACACCTCCCCTCAAGTGAATAATCCTAGCACACCTGGACCCTATACCAAGTTTCCCTCTTACTTGATAGTCCGCGACCAGTGCCTCAAGTCCCTAAACTCCATAGTCCTTGACACTCTCTCTCTCTATGTGTCCAAGGCTACTATAAGTGCCCATGACCTTGACTAAAGTGCTCACACATACATCTACCATGTGGCCTACATCATCGGTGGCTGAGAGGTGGTTTTACTTTGTTGGGGCAGGTTACATTGGGTTGTGGGGTCTCTCTCTCTCTCTCTCTCTCAGAAAAGATGATCCGACTCCACTTCTTTTGGAGCCTCCATGACGTTTGCCGATGTCGTTCCTTCTTCACTGGGTTTGCTGTAGCAGTCTCTCGCCATTGTCCTGGCTTTTCACATTTGTTGTAAGTGAAGGTCCTCCCTCCTACTCTGCCTCTTCCTCGTCCTCGTCCTCGAGAGAATCCTCCTCACGTGAAGAATGCTTTTTCCTCTCCTGCTGTTGAGTCGAGTCCTTTCTTCTCTTTGCCTCTGCTCTCTTGCTCTAGTAGAGCTGCTTCTATCTCGTGTATCTTTAATTCAGGTACATTCTTTAGTGTTGCTACAATGTTTTCATAATCTCCTTTGTCCACACTCTTCAGAAGTATAGCTAATGCTTCATCATCTTCTACCTTTTTGCCAATAGCTGCCAGCTGTTGCTTAATGCTTTTATATTTGTTCAAGTGTGTGATTAAAGGTTCACTTTCCTTCATGTCCAATTTGTAGAATTGCTTTAACAGATTTATCTTTGAATTTTTTGCTTGTGTAGCAAATAATTTATTTTCATCCCATGCATCTTTTGCCCATTGTATCCCTGTGATGTAATGAATGATTTCATCATTTAAACTGAGTGCAATAAGTC
Source organism: Cibotium barometz (assembly GCF_041138505.1). Taxonomy (NCBI): domain Eukaryota; kingdom Viridiplantae; phylum Streptophyta; class Polypodiopsida; order Cyatheales; family Cibotiaceae; genus Cibotium; species Cibotium barometz. Next base: position 24,779,287 of record NC_141090.1, read on the forward strand.
CCAATGCTTTTTCATTCCTTCTCTTCCACTCATTTTCCCCTCTCTCTAGGCATTCATGTCTCCCTTCAACTAATCCCCACAGATTTTTCCTCATCAGCAAATACATGGTTTTTGTCTGCATGTATAAAACTGTTCCCCATTAAATTTGGCTATTTCCTGTGCTCGACTCATGGTGATGTGAAGGGGGTCTTACCTCTTGATCCAATTTCAAGATTCAAGGGCAGTGTCTACCCTTTTATAACTCAATCTGGTGTTTAATAGATGATTACAATAATTTTATCAGCATAAAATCACTAGAAATTACATTAAATTAAGGGTAACCAATTTGTACTGGATGGTTAGAGTATCAAACCAACTCCGATTTGCAATCTCAAGCTATAGGAATCTGTATCAGATACCTAATGGTTAGTTTGAACTCTCAATTGCATCAAAATATAGTGATTAGCATAGATTAATCATCGATTAGCAAATTAATGCTCTGTTTTGTGTACAGAAAATTAAAGAGTATGCGGGGAGTCCAAATCTGGTGCCTTCCACTTCAAATGAGCTCAAATGCTTTCAAAGGCATCAATAGCAATGAGTCTAGTAGAGGATTAAGCCAAGAAACACAAGATTTGACCAAATATTGAAAGCTTAATCTCTGTTTTACCAAAGTCACTTGTAAATTTGATGAAGAGCTTGGATCTCACTATAGACTTGATGAAATTTAATTCTATCTTCACCAGCTTGTAGAGCATGCTTGAGTACACCTTGGGCTGGGAGGAATTAGAAAGATTTGATCTGATGAAGTAGAGATATGCAAATTACTCAGAAAAAATAGCGCTGGCCAAATCGTCGATTTCTCCTCAACGCCTTCTCGGTTTGCTGCGCCGTTTTGATGAGCTTGTAGCCAAAGGAGTTGGCTACCATATGCTAGAAGCTTGTGCCCTAAATGTGAGTGTGCAAGCTAAATAGAGTCCTCCAGTGAAGGGGAGAAGTGAAAACTAACTAAAATTTTGATTATTTGCTAATTATCTAATAATCCTAATTAATTAACTAATGGGCTCATAAACCTGATGGATTCTAGGCATGGCTCTGATACCATGTTGAAATTTGAGCATAATGATGAGCTATGGTGGATCAAACACTAGAATCAACATCATTAAGAAAGTGATTAACAAATGATTAAGATATAATTAGTGGATAATTAGCAAATAGATTAATGTAGACATGGATACTCAAAAACCAGAAAATTCTCATTAGGGCTATGCCTCAATTTATAGAGTTTACATCAAGCATCAAATCCCATTGATTTCTCCATGATTCACTCCCAGAATATCTCCACCTCTTGCCTGATTCTCTCCACCTCTTCTTTTTTTTCTTGAATATCTCCCAGAATAACTCCACACTTCCTAAATTCTCTCATGCTACCCTTTATTCTCTCCCAGTAGATTCTTCTCACCTTTTCACAGGTTCTTTCACAATTACATCTTCTCTTTTACTGCCTCTAACCAAGAGCTTGTTCCCGCACACACCCTATTCACTTGTATATTTCAACATGTATGTATGTATGTATTATATATATATCTATATAATACATATACTTATGGCATATATATGTATGTATGTGCTATGTATGTATGTATAATACATATACTTACGGCATGTATATACATGCATGTATGTATGCATGCACATTGTATGCATGCATGCGTGTATGTATGTATATGTATATGTATTTTTTTTCCTTACGGCATTCAGATTGCACTCCCACGTACACAGCATCCGGAATTCTGTTTTTCGGATTCCCGTAAAGCTTCCGTACGGTTGTCCATACGGTGTCCTGTTCCCGATCCGGTATTCCAATCTCATCCGGCATCTGCTCTCATCCAGTATCCCGTACTCTGTTATTTCCGTACAGAATCTAACTGGTTTTCCGTACGTCTTGCGGAAGGTTCCTGTCCCGCATTCTTCCGTACTGTATGCAGAAGGTTCCCATCCCGCACTCTTTCGGATCTCCTCTGTTCCCATCTCTTTGCCTTTTAGAACTCCATTCCAGTTCATATAAATATTCCGGCTCCTTCCGGATCCGCATTCCGGACCGTATTTTCCTTCAAAATGAAGACTAGAAGCAAACGGTGGCGTACTATTACGCCACAGACATGTTAGTGACTGACTCAAAATATATTATTTTACTAAGAGGCAAAATAACATGTCTGTGGCATACTATTACGCCACAGACATGTTAGTAACTGACTCAAAATATATTATTCTACTAAGAGGCAAAATACACACAACCAAAAATTAAGTCTTTATGCCAAAATTTTGTATATACATGTCTATATCAAAAAGGGTCCTTACAGTATGTATGTCATATGTATGTATGCATGCACATTGTATGCATGCATGCATGTATGTATGTATGGATGTATGTATGTATGTAAGCAATCCCAGCGAACGAAAATGGGGATAGACAAAAAACGGCAATTAAAAAACTTTTGTACATGGTACTTGGTGCACGGTACTTGGTACATGGTAATTGGTACATGGTACTTGGTACATGGTAATTGGTACATAGTCCATAGTAATTGGTACATGGTTCTTGATAATTGGTACATAGTCCATAGTAATTGGTACATGGTACTTGATAATTGGTACATCATCCATAGTAATTGGTACATGGTACTTGATACTTGGTACATGGTACTTGGTACTAGATTCTGTTTTTGGTACTTGATTTAGTATCAGGCTCCATAATGAAACTTCGAACTCGCAATTGATACATGATATATGGTATCAATTGGTCAGTCTAACTTTGGGATACCTTAAGCAATAAACATGAGAACAAAGAAATCTTTTTAGTGTTAGAATTGGTACTTGGTACTTGGTACTTGAGTTGGGTATCATGTTGAAACCTCGTACTTGCAAATGGTTACATGGTACAGGGATGCCCAGTACTCCACCCCACTGAAGTGGTAATGAAGTCTTTTTAGCATGTGATGATGTGTTTGATGCAGATATGTTGGTTGGAGATGGTGCAAGCATCTGGTATGATGTTTGGAACACATTGTGGAACACCACCACAGTTATGATCAAGGGTTGCGATCTCGTGAGAATATGTGGAAGAGTAGGAATAGATCAAATCTTTGTAAAGGGCACGTATATAATCGGAGATGTTCATCACCAATATTAAGCCAAGGGTGTGCATGGGTTGGAACCCAAGGCTTCAAGAGTGGCAAAAATGGAAAAATAAAACCAAAGAAAATGCAGCAGAAGCATGGTGGGCACATGATTTCCAAATGCAGAGCATCGATCTGGGACTTGCCCGATTCCACCAAGGAGTTTGTTTTCTTGCATTAGGAAAAATTTGGACTCAAAAAGGGGCCTTGTAAGAGATCCCTTGGGATGGTGATGTGGACAAAGCAAGCCAATAAATCCACATATAATATTGGAGGGCACGTGCGTCATTTTTGAGTTCTTTATTCCATTAACTGACATGTAGGGTGTTTTTTAATTCAAAACAATGCATCTTGAGTATAGTTTTTATTCCCACTATGGTGCCTTATTTTATTGAAAAAAGACACCACTCTCTTTCTTCATTACACTTTTGAATGTAACGAAGCCAACTCTGCTAACCAAACTTGAACCGAACTTCGTCCCTGCAACCCATCATCTTGCATTGTCTCCCTCATTGTCTTCCCGATTGCACAACCACAACCACTCCAAATCCAAATTTTTTTGAGCGGGAGGTTTTTTATTTTCTCTTCTTCTCAAGGCGGCAAGTTTTGAAAAAGGATGGAAAAGTATTTGTTCTTCATGCGCCATACCTGCTTGTGCATGAATAACAATCCCATTTCTTACCTTTTTCAAGTGAGGGTTGTGCTTACAAGTACTCTGTACATTTTGCTTCATCCAGGATACCAACAAGTTTGTTTGATGGACAAGGAGGTATTATTTAGTGATGTTGTCTTTTGGTTTTAATGAAGCAATCTTCTTCACGGGAGATAAGTGTAATATCTTTGGTTTTTTTTGGTTAAAGTGTGAGTTCATGATGCTTTTTGGTGTTTTTAAAGCACAGAACAATGCAATGGAACCTGTGCAGCAAAAGAGGAAAAAGGTGGACATCCACTTCCAAGTAGAACCTGAGTATGCTCCCTACTGTAAGAGAAATTGGTCTAAGCCAGCATGCGAAGCCCGCATTACTGAGCTTCGAAATGAAGGAAAGAAAAATATGGACCTTTGGTTGGATGGTAGTATTTACCCACCAGATCCAACCTCCTCTCAATCTCCATCATTCTTTGGGTTGACAAGTTTCTTCAAGTTTGTGTGTGAGGGTGAAAATGGATTGCTTGGGTATTGCAAAAGACTGTTTGGCCAATGTCAAAGTATCTTTGAAAGACATTTGAGTGATAGAGATGCCAGGATAAAAATGCTTGAAGGTGCGAATTTTTACTTGGCATCGATCACAACAGCTTTGCAAGCTTCAAACGAGGACAAAGCAAAAGTTTGTGCTGGGTTACAAAAAGAGTTTGATCATTTGCAGCAGACTATTTGTAAGATGCAGGACACTATTAGGGAGAAGAATGAAATTTTGGCAGTTCGAGAAATCAACAATTTCACATTGGAGAGTGAGAATGCACACCTTCGAAAACAACTTGAAAAGTTCAACAGAAAATTGCAATATTTGAAAGACACGCCATTGGGTGCTCGATTACGCAAGAGACAGATCAAACCATTGGAAGAACTCAATGTTGGAGGTGGCCAATGGAAGCGTCGTGTAAAAGCTTGCAGGTATTGGGATCTATAATTTCTTTGAGCTTAAATTTCTTTGAGCACTCACTTTCATTTTCATCTTTAGTTCCTTTTTTGGAGATGGGGGATTGGGTGTGGGGGTGGTATAGTTAGATGAATGGTGGACTGAAATAGCTATCGTTGTTGCTTCAGGATGGTCACAGATGTTGTGGGTCCAAAAGAGCAAGGTTCTGATATATTTGGCAAAGTTCTGACAAAAGACATCGTGGAGTCAGCAATACAGCATCCTAAGTTTGCAAGACTTCGATCAGACATAGCAAAGCAATCCTTGCAGGAGGTGAGTGAAGCATTCACGCCTGCAGATGCACAAGGTATATGTGACATGGCTGGTATAAGCACAAAGTCTTACAGGATGTTGTTTAATAAAGTTAAAGAGGGTTTCAATTGCAAGCTTGGAAAAAAAACAGTAATTCCCATTCCAAAACCATTTCACGTAAACAAAGCTCGAAATATTCTCAACTTGGGAATGGTCGAACTTGTTGGAGAGCCTTGTCACGTGTCTAGCACATTGACAGTGACTAAAAAGAGCGGGGAACAGAAAATTATAGAGCTTACAGAGTTCAACAATTTCATCATGGATGTTCGGAAATTACAAATGGCTATGGTGAAATTTTATGACATCAGTGTACATGAATGCAATGGAAGGCTGAAATTTGTTTTGAAACTTGATGAGAGTGAGGTGATCAAAGGACAGAAGCTGGAAAGGGTTAGCATTACTTTAATGAATAGAGCTTTGGATGCAAGTATCAGTAATGCTGATGAGAAGCACTTTAGTGTACAATCCGAAAATGAGATTTGGTGGCTGGCTGCATTTGAGGTGACGTGCTATCCATTTTTAAATAAAGAATATTATGTTGCTATCCTCTTGTTATGATGTTGTAGACAATCTAACAGTTGTTGTTAACAGGTTCCAACAGAGACCCATGAAATTCTGAAGTGGTACTTCAACCAGACTGAGCTTCCTTCCACTATCCAGCAGCAGTCGAATGGCGAAAAGCTTCATGTAGAAGGATATGGTGAATATGAGGTTGAATGGCACCTGGCTGCAGATCTTAAAACCTTGAAATGCATGTTTGGTATTTCCCAAGGAGCAATGGCCAAGTATCCTTGCCTGTATTGTATGACCGAACGAGGTGTCTCCAAAGGAGGAAAAGAGAGAGAATGGAAATGCCTAAATGCAATCAGTAATAGGCGTGAAGCCCCAAATCGTGATGCTCCAGGAGTGGATCCTAATTGGGATCCAATTCTTCCTATCCCTTTGATCAGAGTTCATATTTGTGTTTTGCATGCGCTGGTTAGAATAATTGAGAAACTAGTCTACATGTACATCGAATTTTCATGGAATATGAAACCAGCAGTAGAGAGTGAAAGAACTATTAAAAAAATAGAGCAAGTGCTTTCAGATGCAGGTTTACATTGTGGTCAAGTGAAGATTGAGAAGGACTTGAGAAGATCAGGGAAGACCGGAAATGTTCCTAGCAAACCATGTTTTGGAGGTGCAAAAGCCAGAAAGTTCTTATCTAATCATACCCAGAGAGGTCATCTGGGTACAGATTTTGAGGTGTGGAGGAAGCTTCATGCAGCTGTACCTGATCGAGGCTCTTCAGGACAAGCAAGGGTGGCAAAGGCCAAAGCGTGGTTGGCACTTGATCGCCTAGCACCTTTGTTGCAAAAAGCAAGGTTTGAAGATGGGGATGTTGAGAAATTTGAGGCAGTTGTGACAGAGTTCTACACTAGCTATGAAAAGGCATGGGGTGCGACAAACTTGACACAATACATGGTTATTACTTGAAAACCTACAGCTTTGAGTATTTTTTGTTGTTCAAAAAATATTGTACGATACTAAATGTCTTGTTGTTGTTGAGCATTTGTAGCACATTTTGCATGCACATGGAACCTTTTTTGCGGAAGAGTTTGGAAGCCTTGGGATTTGGTCTACCCAAGGCATGGAAAGATCTCATTGGCAAGCACGTTGTGCCTATCAAAGGGCCACTCAACATGGAGGAGGAATAAAGAAAAGTAATCCCATGAAGCAACTATGTCAGTGGTGGTATAGGCGGATTCAAGTGAGGGCTCGTGTGAAGATCAAACATGCTGAATCAGCTGTGTCATGTGCAATAAGAAAGGTTCAGGCTGAACGGAGACGTTCAATATATGTCTCCTCACAGGGAAAGCAGAATCATGCTGAATGGCTAAGACAACGACAAAGACAGGGCAGAGTGTGGAAGAAAATTGATCATTGAAATATATATTGTAAAACAATGATGTAACTGTGAAAGATTTTAAAAGAACAAGAGCTTTCATCTATGTCCCATACAAATGTTTCCAATATACATACATTTCATAGTTTGTAATGGTAAACAAGAAGAGTATTGAGAAATATGACAAAACTTCTTAGCAACTGGAACAATCTAAATTTGTTAATCTGGAGCAGAGACTTCCCCCAGCCGAGCCTTTTTTGTTGACGTTTCTGCATCATCTTCTTCATCCTCTATCAATGGCACAACAGGGACCTTTGGCCTTGCTGTTCTAAGAAGATGCTTCTTCCCGCAATCACTCAACAGATTAGGATCTGTGATTCCACATGCCAACCCGTAAGCAGCATATGTTAAATAATATTTACATCTTAACGAATATACTCCAGGTCCCTCTCCAAAAATTCGAACAGCTGCTTGCGGCTCCAGAAGTATTGCCTTGTTTGCATTCATCCTTAAGTGATAGCCACCTAAATACCTGGATAAAGTCTTTATCGCCATCAGAGGAAAACTGGCATTGTCCTTGGAGAAGCTAGCGTGAAATATCACAATTTGAGGGAATTTTAGGCGGTGTATATATGTTCCTAGTGTCGAATCGTGGCCCAATCCCGCCATACGCTTTCCTGAAGCACGTTTGAGGAATGTGTCTTCATATATTTCCAACTGAAAAAATAAAGGAGCATTAGCCAGAAACAACATCACCAAACATTTCAGGACAAAGTTGATAAAGCCAAATCCACAACAAAAAAAAACTAACCTCTTGGTTCTCATCTGCTTCAAGCAAGGTGTCTTGCCATAAATTAGTGCTCGAACTAGGAACGGTTTTCGCTGACTTTTTTGGCACATCCCTACACCCTCCCATGTTGGTGATATTCAGTCTGTCCCTTGCTTCTTGTAGCTCTTCCTCTGTGGCATCTTTTCCTTCATATCTAAGGGCATCAGCATAGATCATCTTTAGTGTTGCTGCAGCAGATAGGAACTCGGTGTCTTTCACATGGCTATCCACTAGTAAGTACTTGTCTATCCCATCATCATCTACAAAATTGTCATCGACCTCCAGATTTTGGGCAATGAAAGCTATGCAATGGTCCTCCCTTAAGTTAAATACGTGTTGTATGTCTGTCAGCAATATATACTCTGAATCTCCTACTTGGTAGGAGGGGAGTAATGGCGTTGGAATGGGGGAGGAGTCATCTGACTCAATCACAAGCTGACCTACATCACTGTTTTGTTCTCTAACTGCCTCAATATCAACCACCGAACTGAGCTTCCTCTCTTCTTCAACATTGAACTCCTCAATCACATGAGGAGTGTCCTCCTCTTCAGCAACATCCTCAACGGTGGGACTAGCCTGACGAGAAATCGTGTCTTCACTTTCATTTGTTGCATGCGGCTCTGTACATTCTTCATCTGTTAATTGCACGTTCATGTGCAAGAAGCATAAGAAGGCGTATGAGTATTCCATCAAGCGGCATTTTCTTTTGTGAAAAGGGCATAGCAAAGCTCTCTTCTTATCACATGGCACCTTGTGCCAATCCCTGTTTAACCTCTGCTTCTTCTCCAGCGACACCTTGAGATTAAAATGAATGTGACTTTTCCCATCAATCATCATTGGTTCTTCATTTGTGAGCTCGTCAAACTCTTGCTTTGCCTCTTCGAAGTAACCATGATGGCTAGACAATGTATCCTCCAGAGAAAAATCACAATTGAACATCAACGAAATTGCAGGGTGCAAATCATGATGTCGACATTTGTAGAGGAAGTCATATAATAGAGTTGCAGGTGTTTCTTTAATCTCTTCGTCCACATCAAATTCGACTTGAACTTGCGCCATGGCTGAATTCAAGTCTGTAGATAAGACATGGAAAATATTAGTTCAGGCAATGAATCAAGAGACAGTCGATCTTAAACAACAAATCTCTGTGTGGTGTAAATGGATTCAACATAACGCGAGAGGAGATGCCAGAGGAATCCAGGTATTCCTCCTCGCGTTGTAGTGAATCTATTTTCCCTAATGCAAATAAAATTGCAGCTAAGTCAAGGACCTCTTCTCGCGTTATGGTGAATCGATTCACCATAATGCGAGGAGGAATATTGTGCTTCCTATGGGACCTTCGCTCGCGTTATGGTGAATTGATTCACCGCAACATGACGACTTTATCATCCTTTGGCAACGCCTCTAACGTTATGGTGAATTAAAAAAAAAAGATAGTTCTCCAGTACCCATACTGAGAGAGGAGGTGTCAAACGAATTAAAATACTCTTCTTCGCAGTCAATTCACCATAAGGCGAGGAGTCATAGGTTTTCAATTCACCTTAACGCGATGAAAAGACAAAGCAAGATGTTCTCCACGACTGAAACCAAAACAACGAAATAACAAAAGAAGAAGGAAGCACAAAAGAGATAAAAATACCAGGAAAACGAATTGTATACAATCGTCGCAGGAGATGGAGATGAAGGAGGTTGGAGGTTTGTCTTTCACGTTGGATACAGGAGGATGATTGATGAAGGAGGGTTGGAGGAGATAGTCAGTCGTTGATGGAGATGAAGGCCGTTGGTGGGGAGATAAATGAGAATATGAACTCCAAGAGAGGCAATAAATGAGATGAGTATCCTAGAAAATCCGTTTTTAATGCTACGCGACACGTCAGCGCCGCGTTTTCACCGGCCATTCCATGAATGCCACGTGGCAGCCCGTCATGTACCTAGCACGTGTACAAGCTATAAAGTTTAATCAAAGCCCTTTTTAATGCTATGCGACACGTCAGCGCCGCCTAGTCGCCCTGGCAGCCCGCCAGCACGTGTGTTCGCTCTAAAGACTGATCAAAGGCGTTAATCACGCCACCTTTTCGTCCTCTTATCGATTTTGCCTTGTCCGTCCTCCTGCTTGCCTCCAGGTGACTTCCGACTACCGCCACAGTACTGAACTGACTTTCCACCTCCTGCACGACAGTCTCCATCCATTCGCACGCAAGAAATGTAAGTTTTTGTATACTACTTGATTGTTTTGTAAGTTTCTTGTATATTGCTTGTTTGTTTTGTTTTTTCTTCGACTGTTTGCCCTGTGCCATTGTTTCTTCTTCGACTGTTTGCCTTCTGCCGTGGTGATTCGATTCACCTTAAAGCACACGACGGGCCATTAGAATCTCAATAAGCTCCATGTCTTATGGTGGATCGAATCACCATGGCAGAAGGCAAACGTAAGAGATTCGCGAAAATCGATTCACTATAACGCGAGGAGGATTGTTTTGCTTTGACTGGCCCTTAGACTCGCGTTATGGTGAATCGATTCACCATAACGCATGACCAAGGGACAAAGGATTCACGATAATCCACCTCTTATTGGTGTCAATTAAATCACCTCCTACACGACAGTCTCCATCCATTCCCAGTCATAGAATGTGATGAAAGTGTATTACTTGATTGTTTTGTGAGTTTCTTGTATAATACTTGATTGTTTTGTTTTTCCTTCGACTGTTTGCCCTCTGCCATTGTTTTCTCTTCGACTGTTTGCCCTCTGTCATGGTGATTCGATTGACCGTAAAGCAGACGACGAGTCATTAGAATCTCAATACTGCTCTATGTGTTATGGTGAATCGAATCACCAAACTGCAAGACGGAATGGTAAGAGATTCGGGAGAACCTTCCTCCCGTTGTAGTAGATCGATTCACTATAACGCGAGGAGGATTGTTTTGCTTTGACTGGCTCTTAGTCTCGCGTTATAGTGAATCAAATCACTATAACGCAAGATCGAAGCTCAAAGAATGCACGATAATCCGCCTCTTATTGGTGTCAATGAATTCACCATAATGCGAGAAGGATTATTGTGTTTCTGTGGGCCTTCATCTCTCGTTATGATGAATGGATTCACCATAACGCGAGGAAGTGCATATTGCTTTCTTGGCCCCCCTCTCTCGCGTTATTGTGAATTGTTAATCGTGTACTACTGAATAGCAAAATTTTTTGCTTTTTCTTGCGTTTTCAGATGGCTCGTGTAAGGCATACAGCTAGACCCATTGACAATGCAGCTCCCTCATCTACTGGGAAGAAGATGGGCGTTCTGAAAGCCTCAAGATCAAGAAAATCAAGCAGTCCTTCCCGATTGTCCAAAACGCAGCCTAGACTAAGGCGTTTCGCAGAGCATTCGACAGCCCTGCGAGAAATCAAAAAGTTTATGAAGCACCCGACAGCTGCTATTCCCAGATTGCCTTTCCAGAGGCTTGCCAGGAGAATTTGTGAGCAGAATGGAATTTTGTTTAGGTGGAAGGCATCGGCCTTGTTTTGCTTGCAAGAGGCCACAGAAGATTGGATGATCGAATTTTTTTTGGATAGTTACGTTCTTGCTGCCCACGCACACAGGGTGACAGTAATGAACAAAGATTTTTTCAGCCTAGTAGCCCTTCGTTTCAGATACGATAAATTACTTAGACCAGTTACGTTTACTGATGAACGAATGTTACAAATTTTGGATGTCCGTCCTGTACAAAAAGTGAGAATTGAAGAGGTGACCGAGGGAGGTCCAGATCATGAGCATCAGACTCGGGCAAATTTAATGACAAGCGCTCAAAGGGAACATCAAGCTGTAATGCTTGCATTGCAAACCAAAAGGGAAAATGTTCGCGCACTCCACGCCATGAATCGGGAGGCGCTGCAATTTTTGTTGCCGGAGTTCTATGTACCCTTTAATATTAGAGGGCATAGATGTTATTTCCCGATTCATGCTGAAGAAATCAACATTTTGTTTGATCCCAAAACTGAAGTCAACGACAAAGTGCTCAGATGTGTTTTAAGGTATACTCTTTTCTCTGTCCTCCCACAATTTTTCATTCTTGGCTCTTAAAGTTGGTGCCTCACTCTTGATATGTTTCCTTGTGAAGTTTTGTTATTTCGCTATTGCCCGAGGATGTACAGCAACGAGTGTTCCAGATTGATTCACTGGTCTCAACACTGTTGCTAGTAGAGTTAGTTCCGTACCTCGATGTGCTGAACTGGTTTCGGGAGGTCCAGCTGGACGATGCCCGAGTATTTTTTTTGGCATATCATGAAAAGTGAGTTTGTCTCTCTCTCTCTCTCTCTCTCTCTCTCTCTCTCTCTCTCTCTCTTGCATGATGTTTATAGGAATCACCGTACACGAGTTATATAGTGCTTCCTTTGGATTGAAACTTATAGAATTCTATTGTGCAGTTCCCATTGGAGTCTTCTACTAGTCGACGTGCAAGAAAATGTCATTTACCTTGCAAATTCGACATCTGGTGTCCATGGAAATGTTTTGCTGTAAGTAAAAATCATTAAGATACATATTATTGTTTGAGTTAGAAGTCCGGATTGATCAGGATAATGATTGGTCTCTGTTTACAGTGGAGTCAGGAAACTAATGGCAGCTTACGAGAGCCTCAGCATGGACATCGACACCCTGGATCGATCGACCATCCGAAGGGTTAGTGTCCCCAAACAAGAAGATGGCTACAGCTGTGGGTGGAGGGTTGCACTTAATGCAATGTTGCTGCTACGAAGCATTTTTCAGCTCCCTTCAGAGGATGTAAGCATTTTCAGCTCCCATACGCATTTGTGCTCTTGTTTATCTTCTTATATATTGTCATGTTGATCTTATTTATGCCTTGATGAATTGTGATGGCAGTTTCCATCAATGTCTCGCTACGTGGACCTAGACGTCCAAACGTTTAGGGAGGAAACGATTGCGAAATTGATCGAGGTCGCTGAAGTTATGCCTGCAGACGGGCCAGTGGACTTCATCCCGCCCAATCCACGAGGGGGGATAGGCCCCCCTGAGCCCCTTACATGGGCTCCATACTTGGGAGAAGAGCCCTGGCTCCATCCGAAAGCCGATACCTATGGGTTTCAGTAATAAATAGTTTTTTCCTTCTTCCAACAAATGTACGTTTGTAAATATGCAGCTATACATGTATTGGAGAGAGAACATCAATTGTAAATACACTTATCATTTGAAAATCAGAGGATCAAATTTGCTACTGTGTTCCTTCACTGCTTGCTTTCTTACTTTAAGCCTTTTTTGTGTACATAAAAATTCAATTGGGGAATTCTTGCCTTCATTACATTGTTTTAAACAATAAAGCATTACAAAAGCAATGTTCTGAATAGATAAGTTTATTGCATATGGAAAATACATTGTCACCGTATACATGGTCACATCATATATCTTCTAGTGCCTCCAATTCATGTGGGGCTGCAACATCTTTACAAATGATCTGATGCTCTCTTCTTTTACTTAGCTTCCGACCATCGAGCTTGAAGCAAAATTGATCTGGAGGATTCTGAATAGCTACTTCTAATTCCTTCCTAACATATTCGAGAGTCCAATTCTCTTCCACTTCCAATGTCAAAGATGGGTGACCCTGTCGAATCATAACTATATCTATCAAGCAAGAGTGGCTGCCATCTCTTGTATCTTGGTCCATGCTTTCCCAGTTGTTGTTGATCCATCGCCACCTTCTATAAGTAAATGAAATGCACAGATGTTGCCTGGCAATATAGTATCTGATTCCAAAATATCATTAGGATAATTTTCCGAGTATAATCAAATAAGCGTTGTAACTGTTTCACGAAAATACATTATAATGTTTTAACACTCACCGAAATGCAATGTCGGAGGTGTTCAATCGACATTCGATCAAATCATCTCCCTTTGATGATTTCACTCTCCAACCTTTGTCAAACAAATGATCAAGCCAGGCTTCATCTACATCTTTGCACACAAAAGTTGTTCTAGTTTTTCTCAATTGTTTACAATCAGAAAATAAATGAACAAAGCATGCAATTGGAACAAACAAACTTAAGTGCACATTTCTTGCACCAATGCTAGGCTTCATAGCACATTTAATATCATTAAACATTTTGGTCCTGTATGACTCTATCACTTCTGTGTCAAGCAATGGCCACTCAGGACTATCAAGTGCGGGCAACGGAATACGTTCCAACTTTCCATGTCGACTCGATTGAGTGGGCAAGGTATAAAATGAGTCATAGAAATATGTTCTACTTCTTGCGAGATCACTTGGTGCACGACCTTCATATTGAAGTTCCCCCACCTCACCATGTACGACATTCAAGAACCCCGTCAAGCATTGTGCAGGCTCCCACTCCTGAAGATTGGATGGGTACAAATCTGTGCAAGGCAGAAAAATGTATATCAATCACCTTATTTGCAACATTGAAATACAAAACACAAGCACTTACAATGTGGTCTGTGTCTTGGAAGTCCTTCCAATGGACCCACGTTGATCTCTTTTTGCATGAATACATGCTGGATCAACACTTCTTTGATAGTTTTCCCTCCTGGTGCCATCTTAAAGTCAAGGATCCTTCCTTTCCAATGTTTGGCCAAGTCTTCAGATGCCTTTCCCTTCACTCGGTAGTGGCCTTGTTTTCCTGGCTGCATAGTGACCCAAGAGTACTTCCTGTATACTTGGGGAATCCATTCTTCGTTCTCGTCTTTTATGTTATACAACACAACAGATGAGATACTGCTCCTTGCTCGTTTCAGTCCACTTTCGGGTGCCATGATAGATTAACAGACGTATGAGAAAGAAGAAGTAGCAGAAAGTGGATGACTGGGCTAACCGCTTTTGTGGATCAAGGAGGGAGGATGAAATGAGAGACGGTGTGTTCTTTTCGGCGCCAAAGATGTTTCGAGATTCAAAAGTGGGACCAAGTTGAGGGAATAACCGGGAGAATCTGTATCTATCTATTCCAAGCATTCAAGCTTCATTAGTTCTAGGGGTGGTGGAAAGAATTTTTTAGTGCTCCACGTCTAACACAGGAATGTGGAAAACATTCTTTTATTGTGTTAGTTTCTGACAAAAAAACGGTTTTAAATATTTTAAGACAAGGTGATGGTTTTTTTTAATATTTCATGAAGATAAGAGTTTCTCCACGTTTTGGGTGGGTTTGTACAGAGGTCCCACCATCGGTGAATCTCGTTCGTAGATTACATGTCACTCAATCTATGTGTCTATTATTATATTATTGTTGAAACAGCCCTCTTTTGAGTCCAGAATTTTCCTAATGTGTGGTGGTTGCCGCCTATGGAGAGAGAGAGTTTTGGGAGGGTTTCTTTGGTTTGCTTGGACGCCTGCGCGGTGGCTGGTGGCGAAGGAGGGAGACAGTACAGCTACCGGAGGAGGTTTCTTTTGTTAGCTGCACAGAGTAGCAGAGAGAGAGAGTGTCTTGTTGCCTCTACTGCCACAGAGATAAGAGAAAGGTTTTCTTTGGGTTGGAGAGCTGCCTCTGAGTGAAGGTGGTGTGTTCGTTTGTATAGCTGCCGTAGAGCTATAAGTTCAGGAAAAAGGTGCGGGCGCCGCACATAATAGTGAAGCGGCGAGTGATAGTGGAAGCCCTCTTGGTATCATACTTCCAGGTTCTCGCTATTCCGAGAGCAGCTTCGCCAAGCACAACGGAGACCTCAGCTGGTTGTGTTCGTGGGAGTTTTGGAGGTGTTTCTGAGAGATGGTGTGTAGTGTTTGGGTTTGGCACAAAGAGAGTGTGTGCGTGTGGTTTTGTTGGGTTACTGCCTGCTGCTGGTGTGTGAGACCAGCTGGAGGGCTGAGGTGATGAAGTTCTGAGAAGAGGTGAGAGAGGGATTAGCCAAGATGAATAGGGGACAACCTTGTGAGTATACACCTTGTGTGCTGATTTGAAAGTGTGAGGTTGTGTGAGGACAAGCTTCTCTGTCGAAAGAAGCTTGTATGAAGTGTTGACTGGGAATTCAAGGACGAAAGATACTGGTGATGTATCTGCCTATGGTTGTGTGTTGGTATCTTGTGTTTGTTGATTTGCAGGAGAAGGCGTGATTGATGTGTTTGGTGGTGAAGTCCACGGGTTTACACTCTCACAGTGCACTTTGTGCCAGCCTTCGATTACCTCGTCATGCACACGGTGGAAGCGTGTATGTGTTTGCTGGGTGTTTGCTTTAACTATGGTGCCCCTATTTTGGCTGTTTTTCAGGTGTGGGTGGTGTGGTGAGCCGTGTGAGAAGTGTTCCAGCCAGTGTGCTGATGGTGCCCTAGGTTGCTCGTGATTCCAAGGTTGAGGGAGTGGGAAGCTATAGAGGCCTGTTCCCGTGTTCTTTTTTCCATTCCACAGCTTTTTGGTGCCCCCACTGAGGAGAGCTCAGGGATTGTTATAGATTTTCATGATGTGGTCTTATCCAGAATTTCATGGAAGGAAGGGTGAAGATGTGTTTGACTTTTTGGAGCAAATGGAGTTGGCATGCATTAGCAATCATGTTACAGATGAAGAGCACGTTTTGAGGCTAGTAAAGATTTTCTTTAAGGAAGATGCCCAAAGCTGGCTTAAAGATTTTGAAGCACACGATGCGGCATATGAGCTACATGGTTTTTTGACCTTAGACAGGTTGAAAGAAGGCTTTTTGGAGAGTTTTCAGCAAGCGGAGGAGCCTAGTGTGCTTTGGCAGGAGTTGAGCATCTTAAAGTAGATCCATGGGCAATCACTGTGGATGATTTTGTGAAGGTATTTACATGTCTATGGGGTAAGTGGTGTACGACATTGAAGCAGCAAGTTCCTCCTATGTTTTTGAAGAAAATCTTGTTTATTGATGGTTTGTTACCCCATTTGAAGGTCAGGGTTGAGTTGAAGAATCCCAAGTCATTTGATGCTGTAGTTAGGGTTGCTAGGGAAAAGGAAGGCAAGATTTTGAAGCTGATGGAGATGGGTATTTATCCGCATGAAGGTGTTGTGTCTACAAGAAGGGATATGCATGTAAATTTGGTTGAGGTGGATAAGAGTCCTATGCAAAGTTTGATTAGACAGGAGCCTCAAAGGCCTATACAAGTGCAAAGGGGGATGTTCTATGTGCCTTCTGATTTTTTTCCAAAGTCTTTAAAGCATGTGAAGGTGGATGAAAAGCACGTGAAGGAGCAAAGTGAAGATGTGTGTTTGATGAATGATGTGGATGTAGCTAAGATTTTTCCTATTGATGTTGCGATTGAAGCTAAGGATGTGCATGTTGAGAAGCATGATGAGGAATCTAGGTCAAGGTTTGAGACTTTTGCAGATGAGGAGTTGCCAGAGGATTCTTTTTGGATTGGGACGTCATGGGCTGTACATGACAGTGATTTGGAATGCTCTATTGAAGATCATTTGCATTCGGATCTAGATGACATGCATGCACATGGAAGCAAAGAGGATGATGCCTTGGGATTGGCTGATGATAAGAAGGAAGAGGAGTTGGATATAGAATGCTTTGAGGATGATATAAGGGAGGAGGATGGGGTAGAGACTTGTGATGAAGTGAAGATGGTTTGAATTGTGGATGTGGAGAGCATGGAGGAAGATCCTATTGTTATTGATTTTCTTGGACAGCTTGATGGTGGTATGGTACCTGCGATGAATGATGTGGATGTTTTTCCAATTAATGCATTATGTGCTAGAGAGTCTTTGGAAGATGATACTAGGTAGGTTGGCAACACTCAAGAAGATATGCATGTAGATTGGGCTGATGAAGAGCATTGTGATGTGAGTATTGTGCTTGAGGATGATGTGTGGGAAGTTGTTAGCCTTGATGAACATGATCCAGAAATAGACGGATGCAAATATGGTTGAGAATGTAACTAAGGCTTCTTTGCGTGTTGCTGAAATGCTAAAGACAAAGTCCATGGATGACAAGGATTCTGAACCAGTTGAGTTGTATGGTTGTGTGAAGAGATGCCTATTTTACAAGAGTTGGAAGTGTTTGTGGACACTGCTATTGGAAAGGATGTGGATTTTTGTGTGCATAAAGGTCAAAATGTTGAAATTTGACCTTAACTAGTATTGATGAATTGGATGCTAGATGTTGCAATGCCACAGGTTTTGAAGACAAGGAGGTTTGTTGTGAGTGAAGTGTTCTTTTATGGTTTATTTGAAGAGCAAAGGCTTGAGGGTGATGCTACGTTGTCAGAGTCTGTGAATGTTTATCAAATGATGGATGGAAATGATTTTGTGGCACATATGGTTGATGTTTGGTATGTAGTGATGTAGCCATTGTTTTTCACAGATGTTGGGAAATGGGATGGTGAGTTACAGCAATTTCCTTTTGATCCTGGTGGATAGCTATTAGACTATCTTTTTGTTGCTGAGCATAAATGCTCTAGCAGGGGGGTTGGCAAAGTAGAGTGGAAAAAAGAGCATGGGAACAGGCCTCTATAGCTTCCCACTCCCCCAACCTCGGAATCACTAGCAACTTGGAGCACCACCAGCACACTGGCTGGAACACTTCTCACACAGCTCACCACCCACCCACACCAGAAAAAGAGCCAAAACAGGGGCACCCATAGTTAAAGCAAACACCCAGCAAACACATACACTTCCACCGTGTGCATGACGAGGTAATCGAAGGCTGGCACAAAGTGCACTGTGAGAGTGTAAACCCGACTACACCACCAAACACGTCAATCACGCCTTCTCCTATAAATCAACACACACAAGATACCAACACACAACCATAGCCAGATACATCACCAGTATCTTTCATCCTTGAATTCCCAGTCAACACTTCATACAAGCTTCCTTGGCTAATCCCTCTCTCACCTCTTCTCAGAACTTCATCACCTCAGCCCTCGAGCTAGCCTCACACACCAGCAGGCAGTAACCCAACAAAACCACATGCACACACTCTCTCTATGCCAAACCCAAACACAACTACACACCATCTCTCAAAAACACCTCCAAAACTCCCACGAACACAACCAACTGAGGTCTCCATTGTGCTTGGTGAAGCTGCTGACGGAATAGCAAGGACCTGAAAGTATGATACCAGGAGATCTTCCACTATCACTCGCTGCTTCACTATTATGTGCGGCGTCCGCACCTTTTTCTTGAACTCTGTAGCTCTACAGCAGCTATACAAATGAACACACCACCTTCACTCACAGGCGGCTCTCCAACCCAAAGAAAACCTTGCTATTATCTCTGCGACGGCAGTAGAGGCAACAAGACACCCTCTCTCTCTGCTACGAGCTCTGCGCAGCTAACAAAAGAAACCTCCTCATGGCAGCTATACTGTCTCCCTCCTTCGCCACCAGCCACCACAGGCGTCCAAGCAAACCGAAGTAACCCTCCCAAAACTCTCTCTCTCTAGAGGTGGCAACCACCACACAAGAAAACAAACTCCTTGGTGGAATCGGGCAAGTCCCAGATTGGCGCTCTGCATTTCATTAGGGGAAGGTTGAGGTCTATAGGGGCCCTTTAAGCTGCCATATTATGATTTTAATGACTTTTTGTTAAAACATTAAGTTTCTTTGACTTTAGATACCTTCTTGTTCTTCAAACGGCTAGAAGTTTGAATTTCAAAGTTTCCCGCCAAAATTGAATTTGAAATCGAGCGAGCAAAACTATATCATGTGACATATCTATGGAAAGAGCTCGACGAGGAGATTCTGGATCTATAATCTCCGACAAATTTTGAGCTCATATGTAGAAGTTATGGACGTCCAAAATTTCAAAAACTTTTCCCCCACTTTTTGGAAATGAAAAGTACAAAAAGGTATCTTCTAGAGAATTTTTTGACCACCTTTAATCACCCAACATTTTTGTATACATGGCATCACACGATTGGCTATTTTCCTTAATAACCTTTTAATCACATGGCATCTTAAAGGGCCCCTATAGACCTCAACCTTCCCCTAATGTGGAAATCACGTGCCCACCATGCTTCTGCTACATTTTCTTTGGTTTTATTTTTCCATTTTCGCCACCCTTGAAGCCTTGGGTTCAAACCCATGCACACCCTTTGCTTAATATTGGTGATGAACATCTCCGATTATATACGTGCCCTTTACAAAGATTTGATCTATTCCTACTCTTCCACATATGCTCACGAGATCGCAACCCTTGATCATAACTCTGGTGGTGTTCCACAATGTGTTCCAAACATCATACCATTGATGCTTGCACCATCTCCAACCAACATATCTGCATCAAACACATCATCACATGCTAAAAAGGCTTCATTGCCACTTCAGTGGTGGGTGGAGTATTGGGCATCCCAGTGCCACATAAACATGCATCTATATGTACATATGCCAGAAAACCATACTAAAAAAAACTCCTAACAACGCCTACGCGCAATACAAACATACAATATATTGAGATGTGAATTCGTAAAAAAATACTTCATATTTAATCCGTAATCGCCACAAAAGATATACCTGCGGGAGGAACGGGCACTACCCTGTGAATCAGGTGTCACATGAGTACTAGGAGGTACATCAGGAATAAGCTGGTGACTCTCGTGATGTGATGTAACTAGGCTAGGAGTCCTAAGCAAACAAAGGCCTTAGTTTGTCAAATGGTGGAACAGTGATTACAGGTTTGTTTCAACGAGCATGGTTGCTTCGTTGAGGATTTCAAAAATGGATGTAGAGTTATTGCTAAAGGCAAGAAAGAAGGCAGGTTGTTTAAGCTGGATGCTGGAATTCCTGAGTTAAAATCAGCCATGTTCTCTAAAAGCAAAAATGTGGTACAGGACATTGATATGTGGCATAAGAGGATTAGACATGTCAATATACAAAGGTTAAAGAACATGCAGGCAAGAGGCATTGTTAGTGGGCTGCCTAGATTCAAGTATGATGGGCATATGCATGTTTGTGAAGCCTGTCAGTTTGGAAAGCAGGCAAGGTTGCGGTTTCCTAGAGAAGGAAATATGAGTAGCAGGCCACTTGAGATAGTACATAGTGATGTATGGGGTCTTGCACAAAACCCATCCATGAAAGGCAGTTTATACTATGTGACATTCATTGATGATTTTAGCAGAATGACATGGATATACTTTCTCAGAGAGAAGAGTGCAGTGTTGGAAAAGTTCATGGATTTCAAAGCTTTTACAGAAAAGCAATATGGCTGTTGGATTAAATGTTTGAGGACAGATGGAGGTGGTGAATACACCTCAAATGCTTTTGAGGATTTCTTGAGAAAGCATTGTATAGGAAGACAATTGACTTGCACAGCAGGTATACACCTCAGCAAAATGGTGTGGCTGAGAGAAAGAATAGAGTCATATGTGAAGTGGCCAGGGCAATGCTTAATGAAAAGAGCATGCTAGATTATTATTGGGCAAAGGCTTGTGCTACCACAGTGTATATACTGAATAAAACACCTACAGTAGCCATTCATGGAAGTACGCCAGAGATGCGGCTTACAGGTTATAGGCCAGACATTGGACATCTCAAAGTATTTGGATGCATAGCTTATGTACATGTGCCTGATGAAAGAAGAAGGAAGTTGGATCCTAAGGCAGAAAAATGTGTGTTTGTTGGATATGCACAGGATCGAAAGGCATACAAATGTTACAATCCACAAACTAGACAAGTGGTCATCTCACGAGATGTGGTGTTTGATGAGCTTGCTAGTGGTCTATTGTATCTATATATTTAAAACAACTATATGTCAGACTAGAGATACAGTTTTAGAGAGGAGCTCAATACATTGTTGCAAAGGAGCTCAATCGGGCCAAGGCTCATATTGGCAGCTGACCATAAGAGAGCGAAGGGCTAAAAGATTACCCACATCTTTTTCCAGCAAGATGTTCTCTATTATTGATGTTAGATATGGTGATTTAAAAGCTGTTGACCCACATCTTTTTCCAGCAAGATGTTCTCTATTATTGATGTTAGATATGGTGATTTAAAAGCTGTTGACCCAGGTGATGGCCTATTGAATACCTCTCCTGAATGCCAGGTATACGGGAAGGGCATGGAGACAAGGAGCCGCATGTTGAATAAACCACATGTGGGACAAACACCGATGGAAAAGACCACTCGCAAGAGTTGCAACCAGCAAGAGGACTTCATCGTTTTGATGGGGAGTGTGGTGCAGGAGAAACCGCATGCGGGAGAAAATATGGAGGAGAAATTGACTGCCAGGAACCACACTCATGAGAGTGAAGTGCTACTCTGGAAGAGGACAAGACCGAACAAGAGGTCAAGGGAATACCTGGGCCTCAATACGGGGCACGCAGGGGGCACAACCTGGGGACATAGAGGGAACTTCCCTGCAGAAAACAAACACCCACAGATAAAGGAGAATGGGGAGGGCCAGACAATGGAGTTCTCATGGATGGATCGTGGGTGTAGAATAGATCCTAGCTGGAAAGGAACTCGAAACCCGAGCCAGGAGATACATGATAACCTGCCAAGAGACAACTCTCATGAAAAGATGAGATACAAAACCTCCGAAAACAAGAGGATGCAACCACCACAGGAATGGAGGATGGAGAAGAATGCATGGAAGAGTTTGTTCATGCATACAGCTTTGGGAAAGAGTTGAAGATGAATTTGACCATTTCCAATGGATGATGCACCAAGAAGGAGACAAGGAAGGCGATGAAGAGGAAACTTTATAGGAAGCCATGGAGGAGGCCAAACAGGCACTTGAGAAATTGCATGTGCAGATGGATAACTTATGGGAAGCATTCATGGAGGATGATCAAGAGTGGAAACGATTGGAGGAACAAAACCATTCACGTCATCAAGCATGGGAGAATGAAAACCTATGGTTAAGTGAAGCACATGACCGAAAATGCATCATGGCAATAGCAAATTTGGAAAAAAACTTCACAGTCGGTACGTTGGAAGAGAGATGGCAGGGACTCATGGACAAGTATGAGAACATCACACAGGGGCCAAACAATGATGAAAATGACAAGGAGACGGAAGATGAGGGGAAAACCAATGAAAAGAAGCATGAACATGTCTATGAAGCGGATGAAGAGGACAATGTGAAGGGTGCAAGGTGGTATGTTGAACCAGATGTGGACTGGGATGGAGACCTCTCCATTCTCATCATGGAGGAAGTAACATTTAAGCCCAAGGAAGGTATGGGATAGGAGAAAATATGGAGGAGAAATTGGCTGCCAGGAATCACACTCATGAGAGTGAACCGGCTCCGGAAGAGGACAAGACCGAACAGGAGGTCAAGGGAATACCTGGGCCTCAATACAGGGCACGCAGGGGGGCACAACCTGGGGATACAGAGGGAACTTCCCTGCAGAAAACAAACGCAAATTCCCAGTGTTTCGATTATTGGACTCATTATGATTTCCATAAATTTAAAAATTTAGATTTTTCAAGAATGCAAATCCTCAGTTTTTCCCACTATCATAATTTCCATCTTTTTACTGCATATTATGCCCTCCTTGAAACTTGGAACCATTAGAAAGATCTATGTGGAATACTTGAGTTCTGAAAACCTTGAGGACCAGTTGGAATTAACCTTGATTTTTCAGCCTTTTGTTAATTGTATGCTTTGGAATATACAACATCTAAGAATTCCCACGATCCTATTCCCTTCATCATGTAGAGGAGTTCCTCCTTCAAGCCCTCTACAAATTTGTGAGTAAGAGCCTCACCCGAGACTTCAAGTACATACTTGTGCAAATGAAGGAACTTGTCCTTGTACTCATCAACAGAAAGATCATGTTTTCCCTCTTTAGACTTGCTTGAGATTGTAAAATTCCATCTTCTTTTCCTATATAGCAAAATGAGGAGAACAATATCTCTTTTCAGGAGTACTCAGAATTCAGCCAAAGTAATTGGTTCATTTGGTTTCTCTTGAATCTATACATGGGACTTCCACCATAATTTTGCGACACCGCGCAATTGTAGTGAGGAAATTTTAGCCTTTCCCTCCTCATTGAATTCTCGAAGGCCAAAGAAATCCTCCAATTCTTCAAGCCAAGCCTCAAGATGTTCTCCTGTCTTCTTTTCACCATCAAATTCTGAGAGTTTTGCTTTCTTAAAAACCTACTTTAGGGCATATTCGGCCACATCTTCCTGTGCTTTAGCTCTTTTTCGAGTTTGTGGTTCACGATTAACATCGGGTGGAATATCTACATAAATCCTTGCACACTTGAATCGTTCTCGTTTTGATTTAAAGGGTCGGCTACTATTTTTTCCTTTAGCTTTGTTTAATTCTATGGTCAATCGTTCAATAAGCTGAGCCTACTTGGCTAACCTTTGTTGAACTGCGTTATTATCAGTCATCTTTCAAGCACGATCAAGGATGTGATCGCTCTAATACCACTTGTGAGGCTTCGGCTCAATAATCACAATATAATTCAAGAAAGTAGAATTTTGCACAAAATTTTAAGACAGAAAGAGAACAATTCTGTATATAATCAAGAAATCTTACAACAATCTGATATGAAGCATTCTTGGAGAAAAGAGCTCGAACCACCTGCTCACCCTCGAGCTATCTCACTCGCTCTCACTTTCATGAAAAACTCGCACTCAAACGCACACACACACTCTCACTTGCACTCTCAATCTCTTCTTTGATTTTTTTGTGTATTCCTCTTCTTCAACGTTCAAAGACAAAAGTAGCCCTTTTCTAGATCCATGTGCCATATTTTGGGTGGCGAGGTTGCCCTTTTTGGAAAAAAACGTGTTCAGGAAGCTTCTTCACACACGGTCATCATTCCCATGGGATTACATTTTTTTTAACACTAAGAAAATAAACCTTTTCCATGGTGCGCCATTCGCGCGTCCGTGATCTGATGCGGATGCTCAATAGCTCATCTCAAGTATTCCATCCTCTTCTTTGACTTTGTATCTCTTCATCCGAGGCTAATTCTTTATTCTTGACCTTCGTTTAGGACCTACAATGTCTCGATACGAAAATCTAGGCACACTTTTAGCACAAAACTTCTCCTAATTGCCCCTCTAACCTAATCAAAACTCACCCCCACAAAAATGGCAACTGCCTGAAAATGACCCAAGCCAAACATTTCTTGCAACACAAAAGTTTGTCAAAAAATGTTAGATGTCCTAACAAAACTTTCTACACACTTTCTACAACAAGAGTTTTTGAAAAATATTTATATGAAATTATGAAGCGCCACAGCAAACCACCTATAAGGAGGGATCTATTTACTTTTTATCATAATCAAGTTAGAGGTTAAGGATTAAGGTCCAAGGAGTTAATTAATTCCATTTAAACTGTGGATGGTGGGGGAATACAAGTGTTCACAAGTGTAATATGTTACATTGGATCAATTGAAGGACCCAACATGCTATGTGTTATTTGAAGAAGAGAAAACATTTTTATTTTTGCTCACAAGGAAGTAAATTTTAGTTTTTCAATTAATGGAGTTTTGTTGTAAAAAGTTAGGGTTCTCAATCAAGGACCAAAGCTCGATCACAAGGGGTGTAGATCTCAATAACATCATCATCTTAAGGAGTACAAGCCAAGGGATTCCAAGGAGTAGCCATGCATAGACCTGCAACAAAAGGAGGGATAGCAACACAACACCAAAGGAGGAGGTGCTTAAGCTCATACATTAGGGATATCCCCTCTTAATGTCCTTACCCCAACTTAGATTAAGGGATGGTGGGGAGGGGAGAGAAGCGAAGGAAAGCATAGGAAGGATATGGTGGGTGGTGCAATTGTAAGGCCTTGTCAATATTAGTTAAACCTTGCTAGTCCTAAGAGAGCTACATACTCATAATATCTTAGCTATGCAACTAAAACCTTGAACATTTTCCCCTATGCATAATAAATAGCTAAAGAAAACCATACTCCATGATGCAATGTTCCCAATTTTGATAACAAGTTCAAAACTCACATATGTTTTCAAAGATTAGCGTTATTAACCTTTAAATTCAAAACTCACATTTGTTTTCAAAGGTTAAAATTATTTACCTTTAAATTCATGACATTCGAATTTATTTCAAAGGTCTTAAAGAGCCCTTCAATAATCATCTCTCTCTCTCACTCTCACTCCATCTCCCTCCCCTTCTCTCCATCTCCCTCTTTTTTCACTCACATACTCTTATGATATTTAAAAAAGTATTCCTTTTCTCGCTTAGTCACTCTCTCTCTCTCTCTCTCTCTCTCACACACACACACACACACACACACACACATTCATGAGTGGGGAAAAATGGTTGGGTCATCAACTTCAGATTAAGTCTTGTGTTTGAATATTACTCCCATTAGTTAGATTGATTTGGTCCCTTGGGATTGTTTGAATGATGATGTTAAAAATATTCTTCTTCTTTAGTAAAGGATCTTGACTTGAGAATTTGTGTGCAAAAAGTGGAAGGAAAGAAAATCTATGTCTCTCTCTAAATATCTCCACCACTTCATGCATGTAGATAGAAGTGGAGCACATGCCTTGCAAGATAGAGGTGTGTACCTTTCAATATTTGGATATAGTTCTTTTGTATATGCTTTTTTTATATGGTTCTCTTCTTTGAAACATAGTAGTAATGACACATCACATAATATGCAATGTTTTGGTAGATATGTAATGCCAAAGCTGGTGCACTTGCAATAGCTTTGCGTCCATGTTTCACCCTACCCTTCATTACAATGCTCAAGATTCAAGACAGGCTTGGTGTAGCTCCCTCAAGAGCTCGAGTGATTGGGCTCATTGACCTAGCTATATCTTTTTGGCAAGCCATCCCCCTTGTGCTACCGATGTAAGAAAGGAGCAGATTATGGTTAACCTAAGTGTAGGAGCAAAAGTTTCTTGAAAGTCAAAACCTTTAACTTGTGTAAAAGGTTTGGCGATGTTAAGTCACTTAGTTCCAATTACATTATGCCTAAGAGGATGATCTACAAGGTCCCAAGTGTGGTTTTTTAGGATGGAGTCATACTCTATGCTTTTAGCAATTCTCTTCAAATCCTCTTGTGTGCTTCAATAAATGTGGTAGGCTCTCGAATCTTGAGTGCCTCTCTCATGAGCAAAATTGAAAACTCACGCTCTATATCCTCATCTCCTCATCCCAAAGCAATGAGTTGAACTCTCAAATGTGAGAGTAGTAGGCTTGACACGAACATTCAAAGACGTAACAAAACTATCATACTTTAGTGGCAATACCCTTAGATAACAAATGCGAGTGATATTTACAGAGCATAGTCATGTTGATTGCGACCATATGGTAAAAAAAAACTTTGGTGAGAAACGCCTCTACTATTTCACTGTCATCAAGCTTCTTTTTTTGAAGCTACTTTTTGAGATTGTGAATCCATAAGGGATTTTGTGGTTCTGTATTGCCTTTGAAAACAGGTCCATGCTAAAAAGATTGGGGAAGGAGAGAGATCTTGATCTCTTGTAAGAGCACCCACACTCACACAACAATGGATCACACACACAAAGATGGAAGGTTGAAATCTTCTTTTTCTTCTTACTTTTATAA
The DNA here is from genome assembly GCF_041138505.1 of Cibotium barometz. NCBI lineage: Eukaryota > Viridiplantae > Streptophyta > Polypodiopsida > Cyatheales > Cibotiaceae > Cibotium > Cibotium barometz. The sequence continues at coordinate 24,806,509 of NC_141090.1, forward strand.
GAAGGCTACAAAAGATAAGTGAAAACCCAACATAATACTAGAGTAATATGTACAAGGGGTTGATACTGTAAGGGTTTTTTCAAATACCCCTTGAACGCACGTGATATATAAAATTTCTTAGAGGTGAACTCCTCGAGGTTGGGCTTGACATCTCAACACTCCTCCTTAAGCTCAACTCTATCTCCAAGACTCCAAGCATAGTGCAAAATCTGTGAAGCTTCTCTACTCCTAAGTCCTTGGGGAGAATGTCAACCACCCGCTCCTCTATGTTAACAGATATGAGATGAATATCTCTTGCCAATACCTTTCTCTGATAAAGTGATAATGGACCTAGACTATATGTTTGGTCTGTGCATGAAACACTAGACTCTTGTCCAACTCTATGCTACTAAGATTATCACGATAGATGATGACCTACTTGTCCACTTGGAGCCCCAAATCTCCAAGTAGCTTAAATAAAAAAGCTACCTCACATACTACCATCACAACACCCTTGCACTCTGTGTCTATGCTCGTCGATAAGGCAACCGTTAAATGCTTCTTGTTGCTCCATGTAAGAACACCACTCCCAAAGGAGAACATAAACCCCCTATAGTAGATCTTTTGTCTTGTTTTTATTACACTATCTTAAAACACCTTGTATATGCTAGTAGATCTTCTGCTGCTTCTTTTTATTACACTATTCTGAAACACCTTGTATACGCTTCATTTATTCACAATATAAAGGTATTTTTTTTCTTATGTATAAGTGATTGTGGACTCTCAATATATGTTTGTGTTCTTGAATAACACTTATTTATAAATGTATTTTATTATTTTTTAATATGTGGTTCTTGTATTGTTCATGTGTTAATTGTTTTAAGAAAAAGATGAGGGTAGAATGGGAGAGAAGAATATCTGTTTCTTTCCCATTATGGCCCCTATCCCATTTTTTAATGCAGACTACATCACGGCTATCCAACCGCATGCTCCTAGCCACGTGTAAAGTCGTATATATAGCCGTGCCTAAGAATTTTTTTTATTTTAACTTTCCTTTATTACAACACCATTATGGACGTGGCTATGCCTTTGTCCTCTTGTAGAGTGGAGCTTATTCCTTGACCTTAGTCAAACATCCTCCATATTGCACATATTTTTCCCTTCATATATATTCTCATTCTCAAATTGACGAGGCAATCATAAAGAATTGAAAATTGGTTTCTCTATGTAGCGCTTCATAGAAGAGGACAATAGCTAAGAATATAGATCACCATGCTTCCATATTGTTCCCAAGTGTATGTTGTGCAATAGTAGAGGTCTAGAAGATGGCATGAATGATGTAGGTCATGTGGTTGCCACTCACATTAAGAGGACAATAGCTAAAAATACAAATGAGCATGCTTGCGTATGTTGCCAAGTGTATGTTGCGCAATAGTAGAGGTCTAGAAGATTGCAAGAATGATGTATCAAAAAGGTGTCACGTGGTTGCCACTAAGTGTGAGTGAACTTTGAAGTTGCATTAATGATATTGCCATCCAAGTGTGAGTGAACTTTCAAGTTGATAATTATCCTTAACATTTAAATTCCAAGGTGGCTTTTTAGCACGAGTAATAATCGAAAGAAAGAACCTAGGCATGTTGTTCAATCACAATGTAGATGCTTGCACCATGGTTTGCCCATATAATTAGGTGCCAAGGTTGAAATCTCGTAAACATGAGTTTCTTGAAAATGTTGAATCAAGGTAGATGTTTGGACATAGGTTTATATTTAGGTGTCAAGGTTGTAATCTAGTGAGTGAACATGACTTTTCGTCTGAAAATGAATGCATTGAGTGTGGTGGAATCTTTTGCTTGACATTGTACATGTAGAATGCTATAAACTAAGTGCTATATGAGTGCACACGCTGCCGACCGGCCTAACGTGTTTTCTTGTGCCGCTCACCTTCCAAGTGGCGATATTGGAACACCTGCCGCCTACTGGAGTCTCTGGAACGTCCGCTTTCTACAGTGCGCTCTCTCTGTCTCTGTGTGAGCGCTGCCAAAGCCTACATATGGCCACGCGATAACATAGGTCTCAAAGCCATCGTGTGTGCGATAATATTCAATCCTCCCGTAGCAGCATAGTTGTGTGTGTCCAATAACATTCAATCCTCCGCAGCAGCGTCAACATGGCCATGTTCTCCTATGCCTTGCTCATGTGCGCAGCAGCGTTAGCGTTGGTGGTGCCCCAGATGGCGGGCGCTAGCGACCCGGAGCTAACCACGGACTTCTCAGTGCCCACGGGGATGAACGCTAGCATGTTGGATGGCAACTTCTTCACCTTCACGGGCTTCCGTGGGGGGCCCAACGCGGCAGCCGGCGCCTTCAAGCCCATCAAGGCCTTCGCGGACGCCTTCCCGGCACTGACCGGCCTGGGCATCTCCGCCGCCCTCTTGGAGTTCCAGCCGGGGTCCCAAAACACCCCCCACACCCACCCGCGCGCCACTGAACTCTTCTACGTAGTCGATGGCAGCATCATGGTGGGCCTGGTCGACAGCGCCGGTCACTTCTTCAATCAGACGCTTCAAAAGGGCGACCTTTTCGTATTTCCCAAGGGGCTCGTGCACTTCCAGGTGAACCCCAGCTCTTACAGCAAGGCCTTCGCCTTGGCCTCATTCAGCAGCTCCAACCCTGGCACCGTCTCCCTCCCCGCCACTCTCTTCGGCTCCGGCATCCCTTCCGCCGTCCTCTCCCAGGCCTTCAAGGTCTCTACCGACACCGTCGCCCAGCTTCAGGCTCCCTTCGCCACCAAGAGCTGAACTGTTCGAAAGAACTAGCCGGAGCTATATTGACTTAACTAGTCCAGACAATATCTTTGTGACACACACGATAAAACAAATGTCAGTCATCCTCACAAATGGATGCCCACTAATTATCATTTGCATAATTATTAAATGAATGCCAAATGCCTTCAAAATTGCCATGTATTTTTCTACTCCCTTGGTGTGAGCTCTCAACTTTGGGGGCTTTAATAACTAGCGTTAGCCCACACAAAAATGGCGTCCAATCAAAAATGGTGTGCCATGCATTTTTCTACTCCCTTGGTGAGCTCTCAACTTTGGGGGCTTTAATAATTAGGGTTAGCACACACAAAAATGGTGTCCAATCAAAAGATTTGTAGATTTCCATGCAATCTTCAGAAGCTTTTCACCACCTCTCTCTGCTCAACATGTCAAGCGCTTTCAAATTTCATGATAAGTTCATTAGCAATAAAGTCAAAGCATCACATCTATGCCCACACTATATACGCAAGAACTTTAGGCACATTGAGAAATACTAGAACATGGTATGGCATTTTGAATGTGTTGTGCCCCCAATTTATGAGGATAAGAAACGAGTAGGATTTGCAATTGATATATTTTTTTTCATTTAGATGAGTGGGTCAAAATGAATCAAATGTTCACAGGTCCATTGCATGTTAACAAACCATTTTTTCCCAAATTAAAGGTTAAATCAAAGATAAAAAGTTTACACCTTTGAAGAGGAAATATTTTAGGCTCATCTCACTTCTTAAAGATTGAATGTTAATTGAAATATCATTGGTCCATTGTATCTCTAGCACTATAGTTTTTTGGGTTTGAGTTTAAGCATGACATAAGAGTTGACATGGGTAGATTTACGATCCATTAAAGGTTGTAGTCAAATCCCTAGTTCTTGTTTACAAGTGTCTCCTTGTCATGTGTAGTCATCTATCAATTGTTGCATAATGGTGCCTAGTAAGGGTGACATTTTTTTAAGAAAAAGAAATTCGAACTATAGAGTCTTATTACGTTTTTCAACCCATAGTAGTAGTCTCCCTTCATGGTAGCCTTTAAAACAGATCTCACCCAATAGTGCTCTATCTTCCTCACCCTAGTTTTTGTTCAATCTTTCTTATCACAAAATGTGTTGCTCTTCCTTAGCTAATGTAGTTAAGATTGGGAAAGTTTACTTGAACGTTTTATGCACTCAGCTTTAAAACATAGTGAGTGATAAGGAAGCGTAGGCCTAACATAGTGAGAAATATTTGAATTAAGATTACCTAACTAGTCCTGATAATATATTTGGTAGGAGATGTAATGATCTAACTAGTCCTTATAATGTATTTGGTAGGAGGTCCAACTAGTCCATAACAATATTTTTGTGACACACATAGACATGATAATAATCATCCTCACAAATGGAATCTAACTAGTTCATTCACTCATCTTTCTCATCATTTCCATTCTTAAATGGGTGCCAAATGCTTTTAAAAGCACTATTCTTGTTAAGCTCTCAACTTTTTAAGCTTTCACATTAAGCGTTAGAGAACACAAAAATGGAAGTCAAAATAATTCTTAAGTTCTATTGTGATGAATTGTTGCCAAAATCTATCTTGAATTCCATGCGATCTCCTAGATCTTTTTGGTAGCTCTCTCTAATAAATGTGTTGAGCACTTTCAAATTTGATGACAAACTTATTATCAAGGCGATAATCAAAGCATGACATCTATACCCACACTGTATATGCAAGAACTCTAGGCACATTCATAACTAGTATAACGTGAAAATTTATTGTGGCCCAAATTTATGGAGATAAGAAGAGCCTAGGATTTGCAAATTGAGAAAGTAAAGTCTATTAATCAAAATGAATCAAATATTGTGGGTTCATTGCATTTAATAAAACTATTCTTTTTTCAAATTAAAAGTTTGATCAGACATTAAAAAAATTTTCCTTGAAGAGGAAATATTACAGGTACGTTTCACTTCTTAAAGTTTGCACGTTGAAGTGATATATCATTGGTTCATTGTATCTCTAGCACTACAAGTTTTTGTCTTTGAGTGTAAGCATGACACACTTGTTAATTTACCATCCATGAAAGGTTATATTCTATCATCAAAGTGAACCCACAAGTCATGGCTGGTTATGCGTGAGATAGAAAAAACGTAAATAAAATTGGAAAGACTTTTGCATGAATTTCCTTAGATAAAAGAGAGATGCTACGTAATAATTTTACAAGGCACTTTGAAATGTTTTCCCTTGCCACCATGATATCATCTCCCACATGCTTTAGAGAGGAATACCAATCCTTTAGAACTGGTCATATGCATTGATGCCTCAATGTTGATGATCGAAGATACATTGGTTGTCTTGTTGCTCACTTCTTTAATGCCAACATGGTTAGTTGTTCGATCTTTAAAGTGTAGATCTTGGGGTTTTCTTGCATTTGTTAGGTGTGTATCCTTTCTTATAATAAAATCACTCAACATTTTTATTCTCTTTAGAAGAGTAAGAGTAGTTACCCTTGTTCTTTGTGCTAGCGGACTCTTCATCCACATATCATCATCCCAAAGCAATGACCTAAACTCTTCTTCATTCACATCTCCTAATCCCAAAGTAAGAGGAGTCAAGTGTGACATCAATATTCGAACATGTAACGAAACTATCATATTTAGGTGGTAATACCCATAGATAGCAATGAGCAAAACTCAAAGAAGTCCTATTAATACAAAAAATTGATTTTGGATATGAATGCCTCTAGTGCTTCACCTTCATTTTACTTTTTTGTGGTTAAGCTTATCATATAGATTTTTGAATCCTTAAGGAATTTTTTTTTGGTATTGACTCTATAATATCCTTTCTTGTAGTCCAAATTCCAATCACTATGCTATTATTTATGTTGCTCAACATGGAAAAATTGGGCTGCTGGGGAGCAAAACAGAATTTCACTACTAGGTAGCAACATTTAGCTACTACACTGTAATTTTGTTGCTACACTATTATGGAAATTTTCAAAGAGTTATTAAAGATTGATATTAGGTTGTTGTATGTCACATACATACAGAAAATGATGATAGTTTTTAAAAAAACATCCTTTGGAACCCTTAAATCCATGTTTAAAAAACAAAAAGAAAGATAGTTCAAAACTTTTAAAGGGAAATAATTATATAAAGAATGTCAAGATCATGAACCTATCCCATCTTGTAATAGATTCATTTGTGTTGCTTCATCAACCTCTATATCTAATGGAAGCTCAATGAAAAGTTTGGGTTCCATATCAATATCACTATCATTATCAAATAAAGCATTGCCATGATCAATAGGTGACACATCATATTCTTTAGATTAATGTTCCTGATTCTCTTGGTCGTCCTCCTCTAAATTTCTTTCTTCATTTTAATCATCGTATTCTTCCAATGACTTGATTTGAGGTAGTACTTGAATTTGAAGAATGCATTGGTGGAATGAATTTTAAGAAACCCATTTAGATGTTTCTTCATGGTTGCTTGAGACCCTATATATATCACCTTGAACCATTTGACATCAAAGATGAATAGACTAAATGCTCTAAAGCTAACCTCAAGAGTATCGTGAGTAGTTCCACAATACTCAAGATTGTCCTCTTTGACATTTGTATCATGCTACAACAAACGAAGAGCATGAATACCTAAAGAGCCATGCAAATTACAAAGGATCTATAAATGGACAAAAACATTCACGTGGATATAAGTGTGGCTATGTACGTGGCTACCTACAACAATGCATATATCCGTGCATACAATCCCATGTACAGTAATACATATAGGCACGTCTATAGTCGCACATATAGCGGCTTGTACATAAGTGCATATAGTCTTCTCTACACACAACATCACATACAATTGTGTTCACAAAAATGCATATAGCCGTGCACGTCTATAGCTACGATTTTCTCTAAAAAAACTCTGACAGAAAGGGTGAGATATGTGGGGGAGACATGTCCCCCACATATCTCACCCATTTTGTCCCCATTTTTTTAAAATCATAATTTTTTTTAACAAACACTTAAAACACAAAAAAAAATACAAAACAACAATGTCATGGTTTTAATTGCTTTCAAAGTATATACAAAGGAGCTTGACTTGAGCATTTGTGTGCACAAAGTGGAACGAAATAAAATCTCTCTCGATCTAAATCTCTCCACCAGTTCATGCATGTAGATAGAATCGGAGCATAAGCCTTGCACCTTTCAATATGTGGATAGTCCTTCTGTATTTGCTTTTTTTTAAATGGTGTAATTCTTTGAAACATAATAGTCATGACATTACACATGATATGCAATGCTTTAGTAGACATATCACGCCAAAGATGGTGCACTCTTAATAGCCTTACGTCCATGCTTCACCCTACCCTTCATTACAAAGCTTAAGATTCGATATGGGCTTGGTGCAACTCCCTCAAGAGCTCGGGAGATTGGGCTCATTGATCTGGCTAAGTCACTCTGGCAAGCCATCCTCTTTGTGCTACCAATGCAAGAATTTAGCAGATTATGGTTAACTTGAATGTAGGAGGAAATATTTCTTGAAATTTAAAACCTTTAACTTTTGCAAAGCATTTGGGGATGATCAATGACTTAGATCCAATTACCTTACCCCTTAGAGGATGATCTACAAGGTCCCAAGTGTGGTTTTTTAGGATGTAGTCATATTTTGTTTTCATGGCAATTCACTTTAAATCCTCTTTTGTGCTTTAATAAAGGTGGTAGGCTCTGAAGCCTCTCTCATGAGACAAGGCTTTATAACCTCATCTCCTCATCCCAAAGCAATGAGTTGAACTCCCAAGTGTGAGAGGAGTAGGCCTGACACCAACATTCAAAGAAGTAAAAAAACTATCATACTTTAGTGTCAATACCCTTAGATAAAAAATGGCAAGATGGATTTGCAGAGAGCATACTCATGCTGATTTTACAACCACATGGTAACATAGAATTTTGGTGAGAGACGCCTCTTCTTTTTCACCTTCATCAAGTTTCTTTTGTTAAAGCTCACCTTTTCATGAGATAAAAGGATAGGCTTGACCTTGAACTTCCAAAGTGGATACCTTAGGACATTTAGCTTTTGATCAATAGCAAATGGTGGTGGGAAAGGTCACATAGAAAAGTTAGGGAAGGATGCTGGGAATTTGGAAGCATTTTAGATCTTTTAACATCGATATAAGAGAACAAGATTTTTTGTGGAGGCTCAACTGGAAAGGCTTTTGCAAAATATTTGATGATTGATATAGCTTTTACAAAATCTGTGACCAATGATAGAGCATTGGAGGTTAATGTAGGCTTTGCATTCTTGACCAGATAGTTAAGTGGTTTAGTAATATTCTAAAAATTTTGATTTATGAGGTTTGCTTCATCCATTGTTGGGGACAATCAGAGGAGTTTGGCAAAGACTTGATTTTATTTCTTAATGGTCTTACCTTCTTGGGCTAACGCCATGGACTCATTAATTTTTTTCTCATGAATATATAAGATTTATTAAACAGACATTATTCATGTATAAACAAATACTTGAAAAATGAATAATGCAATTTAGATCATCACCAATCTTACTTCACTACTCTGCGAACCCTTTGTAGTATGTGACATCTCTCTATCTATAGTCTACCTAAATTGTGAAGCTCCTTGCCAAAGCCTAGTGTGGGAAGATGCCATCAATTTGTGTGATTTCACCATCTTTTTTGCATTCAATTCTTTGTCTTAAAATAAGATTCTCTCATCTATGTAAGCAATGAAGTTTTAATTTTCTTTCGTAAACATCATATATAAAGAGAATTGAGTCAGAAGTGCAAAATTGGTTTTAGTTGAAAAAAAAGAAATTGTTTTGAATCTAATATTTTTGCCTAGTATAATGTATTCAAGAATGCTAAGTTTATAGGTGACCAAATAGCTTGAAAATAAAGACTGTGCAAAGCAATCAAAGATACCATTCAAAGAACCTATAAGGAGGGATCTATTTACTTTTTATCACAAACAATCAAGCTAGAGGTTAGGTAGTATGGTCCAAGGAGTTAATTAATTCCATTTAAATTATGAATGGTGATGGAATACAATTGTTCACAATTCTAAGACCTTACGTTGGATCAACAAAGAAAACATCATTAAAGAGGTCCGTTAGTTTTTGCTCACAAGGAGGGAAATTTTAGTGGTTCAATTCATGGAGTTTTTTTTAACAAAATGTTAGGGTGCTCAACTAAGGATCGAAGCTCGATCACAAGGGGTGTAGATCTCAAGAAGTACAAGCCATAGGATTGCAGGAAGTAGCAAATGAATAGACCTGCAACCAAAGGAGGGGTAGCAGCACAACACAAAAGAAGGAGGAGCTTAAGCTCATAAATTAGGGATAGTTGTTAACCTATTCTAGGGTTAACAAGATCTACCACCATTATCTTATATCAACGAGTCATGTTAGATATACCAAAGGGTCATACATTCAAGATATAAAGCAATAGTGTCCAAAGCTACAACTTAGACAGGGGCCCGTTGGTATGACGGAGTACTTATGGTGATTCCCGCTTCAAGTGCATGTGGTAGCAACAACAAGCAAGAATGAGGTCCTAAATAGCATTAGGCCTCTTATGAGCCTAAAGTTCCTGGCGAGCCACAATTTAAGTGAGTGTGAACACATATGGCCATGTATATAAGTGAATATCTCTCATAATATAATATACTCTCCCATTGTGCAATTGAGTCTTGCTCTTGCTAATTCTCTTACTAATATATCTCCCTAATGCATGCTAGTGAGTGTGTGTGAGAGTGAAGTAAGCTGAGAGGAGGGATGAGTACCCGTAGGGCAGGGCAACGGTGTGACGACGCTCGTGGGAGTTTCTTCACATACTCGGGATGGTCTTCCTTCTTTGTCTGTTCCTGAAGCTCATCGGCAAAGAATAAGAATGTCTCACACCCTTGCCTAACCCCTCTTAAAAGTTTCATGGTTGAAATTAGAAAGGCCTCACTATTCCTCTCTTCCCCCTGAATAACTTGGGTTTCTTCCGTCTCACTCTAGCAAAACTCACAATCCCATCTGCACAATTAATGAGGGCTTTTTTGGAGACTAACCAATCCATCCCAATTATTGCATCACACTTACCTATCACGAAGGCATAGAAGTCTCCCTCACACTTCCTTCTCGATAAGGTGAAAGTTAAGTTTTCCAAGAACCCTTAGGTGTAGTAAGTTTTCCCATTAGAAAGCTGTACGGTCCTGTTTACTTGATTTGCTAATCTTAAGTGCTGTTTCATTTGAAAATAGCATTCCCCATGTGTGAAAACATTGAGAAAAACCCTTGTGACTCCCATGTGCACATTTTTTGCACTCACCAAGGGTTAAGACATTGAAAGATAAACAAATTTGATTAATTAGAAACCTTAAAAAAAATTATAACATTGCCTAGCCTAGTAAATATTTGAAGTAAAATGGTCAAGATCTCCATGGTAAAGGAATTAATTTAAAAATTTCACAAGTTTTGGAGAAGTAAAGTAATGAGTGCTACCCGAGTCAACTAAAAATTGAACATCTCGATTTCTAATCTTTCTTTTTATTCTTATCACAGAAGCATGTGCATGAGATGCAAAAGAAACCATACATTTCATTATAGGTTTAGGCCACTCACCTTGTTCCCTTGCTTCCTTGATTGTCGGATCCATCTTAGTGAACTTCGCTTGCATCTTTGGTCATCCCAAAGTTGAATTTAGCTTTGTTGGGACACTCAAATGTGCAATGTCTCTTCTCCCCACATCTAAAGCACAACTCTAGCCTCCTTTTGCGTTCAATGAACGGGGTTTCATTTTGCCATGTTGCTGGTTTTTGGTTCTTATAATTCCCAGTGTTTTGATTATTGGACTCATTCTGATTTCCATAATTTTGGAAATTTGGATTTTTCCTACCTCGCTGATTAAAGGGTGCAGATCCTCAGTTTTTCCCACTATCATAATTTTCATCTTTTTGCTACATATTATGCCCTCCTTGAAACTTGGAATCGTTAGAAAATTTTGCTCTACGTGGAATACTTGAGTTCTGAAAACCTTGAGGACGATGGCCAGTTGGAATTAACCTTGCTTTTGGAGCCTTTTGTTGATTGTACGCTTTGGATACAACATCTAAGAAATCTCGCGATCGTGTTCCCTTCATCATGTAGAGGAGTTCCTCCTTCAAGCCCTCTACAAATTTGTGAGTAAGAGCCTCACCCAAGACTTCAAGTGCATACTTGTGCAAATGAAGGAACTTCTCCTTGTACTCATCAACAGAAAGATCGTGTTTTCCCTCTTTGGACCTACTTGAAATTGTAAAATTCCATCTTCTTTTCCTATATAGCAATGAGGAGAACAATACGTCTTTTCAACAGTAGCTTAGAATTCAGCCAAAGTAATTGGTTCATTTGGTTTCTCTTAAATCTGTACATGGGACTTCCACCATAATTTTGCGACACCGCGCAATTGTAGTGAGGAAATTTTAGCCTTTCCCTCATTGAATTCTCGAAGGCCAAAGAAATCCTCCAATTGTTCAAGCCAAGCCTTAAGATGTTCTCCTGTCTTCTTTTCACCATTAAATTCTGAGAGTTTTGCTTTCTTAAAAACCTACTTTAGGGCATATTCGGCCACATCTTCCTGTGCTTTAGCTCTTTTTCGAGTTTGTGGTTCACGATTAACATCGGGTGGAATATCTACATAAATCCTTGCACACTTGAATCGTTCTCGTTTTGATTTAAAGGGTCGGCTACTATTTTTTCCTGTAGCTTTGTTTAATGCTATGGTCAATTGTTCAATAAGCTGAGCCTGCTTGGCCAACATTTGTTAAACTTATTATCAGTCATCTTTCAAGTACGATCAAGGATGCGACCGCTTTGATACCACTTGTGAGGCTAAAAGCTCAATAATCATAATCTAATTCAAGAAAATAGATTTTTGCACAAATTTTTAAGGTAGAAAGAGAACAATTCTGTATATAATCAAGAAATCTTACAACAATCTGATATGAAGCATTCTTGGAGAAAAGAGCTCGCACCACCCACTCACCCTCGAGCTATCTCACTCGCTCTCACTTTCATGAAAAACTTGCACACGCACTCTCACTTGCACTCTCAATCTCTTCTTTGATTTTTCTGTGTATTCCTCTTCTTCATGTTCAAAGAAAAAAGTAGCCCTTTCTAGAGCTTTCTCGATCCATGTGCCATATTTTTGGTGGTGGCGAGGTCGTCCTTTTTTGGAAAAAAGCGTGTTCAGGAAGCTTCTTCACACACAGTCATCATTCCCATGAGATTACATTTTTTTATCAGTAAGAAAACAAACCTTTTCCATGGTGCGCCATTCGCGGCCTCGGTGATCCGATGGGGATGCTCAATGCTCATCTCGAGTATTCCATCTTATTTGACTTTGTATCTCTTCATCCGAGGCTAAATCTTTATTCTTGACCTTTGTTTAGGACCTGCAATGTCTCCATATGAAAATCTAGGCACATTTTTTGCACAAAACTTCTCCTAATTGCCCCTCTAACAACCTAATCAAAACTCACACACAAAAATGGCAACTACCTGAAAATGACCCAAGCCAAACATTTCTTGCACAACACAAAAGTTTGTCAGAAAATGTTAGATGTCCCAATACAACTTTCTACACACTTTCTACAACAAGAATTTTTGAAAAATATTTATACGAAATTATGAAATTATGAAGCGTCACAGCAAACCACCTATAAGGAGGGATCTATTTACTTTTAATCACAATCAAGTTAGAGGTTAAGGATTAAGGTCAAAGGAGTTAATTAATTCCATTTAAATTGTGGATAGTGGGGGAATACAAGTGTTCACAAGTGTAATATGCTACATTGGATTAATTGAAGCACCCAACATGCTATGCATTATTTGAAGAAGAGAACATTATTAAGGAGGTTGGTTGATTTTTGCTCACAAGGAGGTAAATTTTAGTTTTTCAATTAATGGAGTTTTGTTGTAAAAAGTTAGGGTTCTCAATCAAGGACTAAAGCTCGATCACAAGGGGTGTAGATCTCAATAACATCATCTCAAGGAGTACAAGCCATGGGATTCCAAGGAGTAGCCATGCATAGACCTGCAACAAAAGGAGGGATAGCAACACAACACCAAAGGAGGAGGTGCTTAAGCTCATACATTAGGGATATCCCCTCTTAATGTCCTTACCCCAACTTAGATTTAAGGGACGGTGGGGAGGGGAGAAGTGAAGGGAAGCATAGGAAGGATATGGTGGGTGGTGCAATTGTAAGGCCTTGTCAATATTAGGTAAACCTTGCTAGCCCTAGGAGAGCTACACACTCATAGTATCTTAGCTATGCAATTGAAACCTTGAACATTTTCCCCTATGCATAATAAATAGCTAAAGAAAACCATACTTCATGATGCAATGTTCCCAATTTTGATAACAAGTTCAAAACTCACATATGTTTTCAAAGATTAGCGTTATTAACCTTTAAATTCAAAACTCACATTTGTTTTTGAAGGTTAACATTATTTACCTTTAAATTCATGACATTCGAATTTATTTTAAAGGTCTTAAAGAGCCCTTCAATAATCATCACCCTCTCTCACTCTCACTCCCTCTCCCTCTCCCTCTCCCTCTCCCTCTCCCTCCCCTTCTCTCCATCTCCCTCTTTTTTCACTCACATACTCTTACGACATTTAATAAAATATTCCTTTTCTCGCTTAGTCACTCTCTCTCTCTCTCTCTCTCTCTCTCTCTCTCTCTCTCTCTCTCACACACACACACACACACACACACACACACACATTCATGAGTGGGGAAAAATGGTTGGGTCATCAACTTGAGATTAGTCTTGTGTTTGAATATTACTCCTATTAGTTAGATTGATTTGCTTCCTTGGGATTGTTCCAATGACGTTAAAAACATTATTCTTCTTCAGTCAAGGATCTTGTCTTGAGCATTTGTGTGCAAAATGTGGAAGGAAAGAAAATCTATGTCTCTCTCTAAATATCTCCACCACTTCATGCATGTAGATAGAAGTGGAGCACATGCCTTGCAAGATAAACGTGTGTACCTTTCAATATTTGGATATAGTCCTTTTGTATATGCTTTTTTTATATGGTTCTAGTCTTCTTTGAAACATAGTAGTAATGACACATCACATAATATGCAATGCTTCAGTAGATATGTAATGCCAAAGCTGGTGCACTTTCAATAGCTTTGCGTCCATGTTTCACCCTACCCTTCATTACAATGCTCAAGATTCAAGACAGGCTTGGTGTAGCTCCCTCAAGAGCTCGAGTGATTGGGCTCATTGACCTAGCTATATCTTTTTGTGGCAAGCCATCCCCCTCGTGCTACCAATGCAAGAAAGGAGTAGATTATGGTTAACCTGAGTGTAGGAGCAAAACTTTCTTGAAAGTCAAAACCTTTAACTTGTGTAAAAGGTTTAACGATGTTCAGTCACTTAGTTCCAGTTACATTATGCCTAAGAGGATGATCTACAACGTCCCAAGTGTGGTTTTTTAGGATGGAGTCATATTCTATGTTTTTAGCAATTCTCTTCAAATCCTCTTGTGTGCTGCAATAAAGGTGGTAGACTCTCGAATCTTGACTGCCTCTCTCATGAGCAAAATTGAAAACTGAGGCTCTATATCCTCATCTCCTCATCCCAAAGCAATGAGTTTAACTCTCAAATGTGAGAGTAGTAGGCTTGACACAAACATTCAAAGACGTAACAAAACTATCATACTTTAGTAGCAATACCCTTATATAACAAATGCGAGTGATATCTGCAAAGCAGTCATATTGATTGCGACCATATGGTAAAAAAGAACTTTGGTGAGAAACGCCTCTACTATTTCACTGTCATCAAGCTTCTTTTTTTGAAGCTACTTTTTGAGATTGTGAATCCATAAGGGATTTTTTGGTTGTGTATTGGCTTTGAAACTAGGTCCATGCTAAAAAATTTGGGGAAGGAGAGAGATCTTGATCTCTTATAGAACACCCACACTCACACAACAATGCATCACACACACAAAGATGGAAGGTTGAAATCTTCTTTTTCTTCTTACTTTCATAAGAAGGCTACAAAAGATAAGTGAAAACCCAACATAAGTACTAGAGTAATATGTACGAGGGGTTCATACTGTAAGTGTTTTTTCAAATACCCCTTGAACGCACGTGATATATAAAATTTCTTAGAGGTGAACTCCCCGAGGTTGGGCGCTTGACATCTCAACACTCCTCCTTAAGCTCAACTCTATCTCCAAGACTCCAAGCATAGTGCAAAATCTGTGAAGCTTCTCTGCTCCTAAGTCCTTGACGAGAATGTTAGCCACCTGCTCCTCTATGTTAACAGATATGAGATGAACATCTCTTGCCAATACCTTCTCTCTAATAAAGTGATAATGGACCTTGACTATATGTTTGGTCTGTGCATGAAACACTAGACTCTTGTCCAACTCTATGCTACTAAGATTATCACGATAGATGATGACCTGCTTGTCCACTTGTCTCCAAGTAGCTTACATAACAAAGCTACCTCACATACTACCATCACAACACCCTTGCACTCTGTGTCTATGCTCGTCGATAAGGCAACCGTTAAATGCTTCTTGTTGCTCCATGTAAGAACACCACTCCGAAAGGAGAACATAAACCCCCTATAGTAGATCTTTTGTCTTGTTTTTATTACACTATCTTAAAACACCTTGTATATGCTAGTAGATCTTCTGCTGCTTCTTTTTATTACACTATTCTGAAACACCTTGTATACGCTTCATTTATTCACAATATAAAGGTATTTTTTTTCTTATGTATAAGTGATTGTGGACTCTCAATATATGTTTGTGTTCTTGAATAACACTTATTTATAAATGTATTTTATTATTTTTTAATATGTGGTTCTTGTATTGTTCATGTGTTAATTGTTTTAAGAAAAAGATGAGGGTAGAATGGGAGAGAAGAATATCTGTTTCTTTCCCATTATGGCCCCTATCCCATTTTTTAATGCAGACTACATCACGGCTATCCAACCGCATGCTCCTAGCCACGTGTAAAGTCGTATATATAGCCGTGCCTAAGAATTTTTTTTATTTTAACTTTCCTTTATTACAACACCATTATGGACGTGGCTATGCCTTTGTCCTCTTGTAGAGTGGAGCTTATTCCTTGACCTTAGTCAAACATCCTCCATATTGCACATATTTTTCCCTTCATATATATTCTCATTCTCAAATTGACGAGGCAATCATAAAGAATTGAAAATTGGTTTCTCTATGTAGCGCTTCATAGAAGAGGACAATAGCTAAGAATATAGATCACCATGCTTCCATATTGTTCCCAAGTGTATGTTGTGCAATAGTAGAGGTCTAGAAGATCGCATGAATGATGTAGGTCATGTGGTTGCCACTCACATTAAGAGGACAATAGCTAAAAATACAAATGAGCATGCTTGCGTATGTTCCCAAGTGTATGTTGCGCAATAGTAGAGGTCTAGAAGATTGCAAGAATGATGTATCAAAAAGGTGTCACGTGGTTGCCACTAAGTGTGAGTGAACTTTGAAGTTGCATTAATGATATTGCCATCCAAGTGTGAGTGAACTTTCAAGTTGATAATTATCCTTAACATTTAAATTCCAAGATGGCTTTTTAGCACGAGTAATAATCGAAAGAAAGAACCTAGGCATGTTGTTCAATCACAATGTAGATGCTTGCACCATGGTTTGCCCATATAATTAGGTGCCAAGGTTGAAATCTCGTAAACATGAGTTTCTTGAAAATGTTGAATCAAGGTAGATGTTTGGACATAGGTTTATATTTAGGTGTCAAGGTTGTAATCTAGTGAGTGAACATGACTTTTCGTCTGAAAATGAATGCATTGAGTGTGGTGGAATCTTTTGCTTGACATTGTACATGTAGAATGCTATAAACTAAGTGCTATATGAGTGCACACGCTGCCGACCGGCCTAACGTGTTTTCTTGTGCCGCTCACCTTCCAAGTGGCGATATTGGAACACCTGCCGCCTACTGGAGTCTCTGGAACGTCCGCTTTCTACAGTGCGCTCTCTCTGTCTCTGTGTGAGCGCTGCCAAAGCCTACATATGGCCACGCGATAACATAGGTCTCAAAGCCATCGTGTGTGCGATAATATTCAATCCTCCCGTAGCAGCATAGTTGTGTGTGTCCAATAACATTCAATCCTCCGCAGCAGCGTCAACATGGCCATGTTCTCCTATGCCTTGCTCATGTGCGCAGCAGCGTTAGCGTTGGTGGTGCCCCAGATGGCGGGCGCTAGCGACCCGGAGCTAACCACGGACTTCTCAGTGCCCCCGGGAATGAACGCTAGCATGTTGGATGGCAACTTCTTCACCTTCACGGGCTTCCGTGGGGGGCCCAACGCGGCAGCCGGCGCCTTCAAGCCCATCAAGGCCTTCGCGGACGCCTTCCCGGCACTGACCGGCCTGGGCATCTCCGCTGCTCTCTTGGAGTTCCAGCCGGGGTCCCAAAACACCCCCCACACCCACCCGCGCGCCACTGAACTCTTCTACGTAGTCGATGGCAGCATCATGGTGGGCCTGGTCGACAGCGCCGGTCACTTCTTCAATCAGACGCTTCAAAAGGGCGACCTTTTCGTATTTCCCAAGGGGCTCGTGCACTTCCAGGTGAACCCCAGCTCTTACAGCAAGGCCTTCGCCTTGGCCTCATTCAGCAGCTCCAACCCTGGCACCGTCTCCCTCCCCGCCACTCTCTTCGGCTCCGGCATCCCTTCCGCCGTCCTCTCCCAGGCCTTCAAGGTCTCTACCGACACCGTCACCCAGCTTCAGGCTCCCTTCGCCACCAAGAGCTGAACTGTTCGAAAGAACTAGCCGGAGCTATAATGACTCAGACAATATCTTTGTGACACACACGATAAAACAAATGTAAGTCATCCTCACGAATGGATGCCCACTAATTATCATTTGCATAATTATTAAATGAATGCCAAATGCCTTCAAAATTGCCATGTATTTTTCTACTCCCTTGGTGAGCTCTCAACTTTGGGGGCTTTAATAACTAGCGTTAGTCCACACAAAAATGGCGTCCAATAAAAAATGGTGTGCCATGCATTTTTCTACTCCCTTGGTGAGCTCTCAACTTTGGGGGCTTTAATAATTAGGGTTAGCACACACAAAAATGGTGTCCAATCAAAAGAATTCTTAAGTTTTATTTTGATGAATTGTAGATTTCCATGCAATCTTCAGAAGCTTTTTGGCACCTCTCTCTACTCAACATGTCAAGCGCTTTCAAATTTCATGATAATTTCATTAGCAAGGCTAAAGTCAAAGCATCACATCTATGCCCACACTATATACGGAAGAACTTTAGGCACATTGAGAAATACTAGAACATGGTGTGGCATTTTGAATTTGTTGTGCCCCCGATTTATGAGGATAAGAAACGAGTAGGATTTGCAATTGATATATTTTTTTTAATTTAGATGAGTGGGTCACGCAGGCCCATTGCATGTTAACAAACCATTTTTTTCCAAATTAAAGGTTAAATCAAAGATAAAAAGTTTACGCCTTTGAAGAGGAAATATTTTAGGCTCATCTCACTTCTTAAAGATTGAATGTTAATTGAAATATCATTGGTCCATTGTATCTCTAGCTCTCTAGGTTTTTGGGTTTGAGTTTAAGCATGACATAAGAGTTGACATGGGTAGATTTATGATCCATTAAAGGTTGTAGTCAAATCCCTAAATCTTGTTTACAAGTGTCTCCTTGTCATGTGTAGTCATCTATCAATTGTTGCATAACGGTGCCTAGTAAGGGTGACATTTTTTTTAAGAAAAAGAATTTCCAACTATAGAGTCTTATTACATTTTTGAACCCATAGTAGTAGTCTCTCTTCATGGTAGCTTTTAAAACAGATCTCACCCAATAGTGCTCTATCTTCCTCACCCTAGTTTTTGTTCAACCTTTCTCATCACAAAATGTGTTGCTCTTCCTTAGCTAATGTAGTTGAGATTGGGAAAGTTTACTTGAACGTTTTATGCACTCAGCTTTAAAACATAGTGAGTGATAAGGAAGCGTAGGCCTAACATAGTGAGAAATATTTGAATTAAGATTACCTAACTAGTCCTGATAATACATTTGGTAGGAGATGTAATGATCTAACTAGTCCCTATAATGTATTTGGTAGGAGGTCCAACTAGTCCATAACGATATTTTTGTGACACACAAAGACATGATAATAATCATCCTCACAAATGGAATCTAACTAGTTCATTCGCTCAACTTTCTCGTCATTTTCATTCATAAATGGGTGCCAAATGCCTTTAAAAGCACTATTCTTGTTAAGCTCTCAACTTTTTAAGCTTTCACTTTAAGGGTTAGAGAACACAAAAATGGAAAGAAGATGTAGTCATATTTTGTTTTCATGGCAATTCACTTCAAATCCTCTTATGTGCTTTAATAAAGGTGGTAGGCTCTTAAGCCTCTACTCACAAGTGAAAAATTGGTTTTATTTGAAAAAATTTGAATTGTTTTGAATCTAATATTTTTTCCTAGTATTATGTACTTAAGAATGCTAAGTTTATAGGTGACCAAATGGCTTGAAAATAAAGATTGTACAAAGCAATCAAAGATACCATTCAAAGAACCTATAAGGAGGGATCTACTTACTTTTTATCACAATCAAGCTAGAGGTTAGGTAGTATGGTCCAAGGAGTTAATTAATTCCATTTAAATTATGAATGGTGATGGAAATTGTTCACAATTCTAAGACGTTACATTGAATCAACCAAGAAAACATCATTAAAGAGGTTGGTTGGTTTTTGCTCAGAAAGGAGGGAAATTTTTGTGGTTCAATTCATGGAGTTTTTTTTTACAAAACATCTTGGGTGCTCAACTAAGGATCGAAGCTCGATCACAAGGGGTGTAGATCTCAAGAAGTACAAGCCATAAGATTGCAGGAAATAGCAACGAATAGACCTGCAAAAAAAGAAGGGATAGCAACTGTTCCACGGGAACACTCACGGGAACACGGATTATGGAAGGAGGCCGGAAGCAATTAATGCGAGAGAGCGGGATTGTAGCCATGGGAACATAAAGACGCACATAATTTTTCCATATTTTTGTGCCGAAGTGCAATGTAAATCATTTTAGGCCAATGTGGGTTCTAAATGAGAGTTCTAAGTGTATTAAGCAAGGCTCACTTATGGGGTTGTCCGCCCATGTGTGAAAGAGGCCTAGGGTTAGTGACATCTCTATAAAAGAGATGTTAGCTAAAGAAAGAGGAGGTTTTGGCCATTCTCATGAGCTATTGAGTGAAGCTCTTGAGCTCTCAAGCTATGGCAACTCTCTAACTCTCTCTATTGTACTCTAATGAGCATCAAGCTCCAATGAGTATAGCTCCACTTCTTTCTCTTAATCTGTTTTAGCATCATTGAAGTAGATTAATCTATGATTAGTTGAATGCTTCTTTCTTTCTCTTAGGTATGCATGCTTGTAGTGTGTATGTGTGTAGTCTCCATTGATGCAAGCTCTTGCCCACTTCATTGGCAATGAGTTATTCATGGATGGACTCTCTCTATGAGCTTGTGGGTTTGTGAATGTTACATTCTATGCTTGCTTAAGCTTGTGGGTTAGTAAATGCACATCTATGGGTTTGCTTGTATTAAGGAAACCTAAGATTTAATCAATGTTTGAATGGGATTAAGAGATTGCCATGCATTGCTTGTTCTCTTGATTAGTGTAGTGGGTTTAAGGGATTGAGAGATTGATTGAGGTGTTGAAAGGTTGAATCATAAAGTGGTGGTTCGTGTATGTGAGCTCTCCCGCAAGGGATAAGCCTTCATGCACTAATCGGGTCGAGTCCTCGGATTGACATTGTGTTTCTCAACACACTTGTTGATCGGTAGTACTCTATGAGCACTATATTGCACGGTAGAGAGAACCGCTCTTCAATGGCGCCGCTGTCGGGGAAAGAGTGCCTACATTAGTTGAGCACCATACACACACTACCGCTCCTTGTTAAGCTCCAATCGGTTGCAAAACCGTTGGATAGGAGAGCAGGCTTTGGGACTGATTTTGGTACTTATTGAAGACTAATCTTTTGTTAAATTCTCTTTATTGTCTTGCAATTTGAGTGCGATTGGCTAGCTACGCCTCTCCCTTGAGGTCAAGACAAGGATTCAACACACGGGGAAAGGATTGGAGGTAGGCGCTAAACCTGCCAATTTCAATTTGTGTGCGAAAGAGAGAGGCCTGATTTGCATTTCTGTCATTCTGTTTGAGGATAATTTTTGCTGTCTAAGGTTAATTTTTACAGTTTCAATTTTCTGCATGTTCATTTTATTTTCTGTTCTTAGCCTAGTTTTCTGCATCTTTAATTTTGTGCATTTTAGTTCTCTGTTAAACCTGCACATGTAGAGAAACTGAAATCTGTACACACACATGAAGATTGAACATTTCGAATTCCCTGCAAATCTCACAGCTGCACACTCATTGAGTTCCCTGCCACACGCATTGAATTCGCTGCAAATCTCACAGCTACACACGCATTGAGTTCACTGCACACTCATTGAGCATGCACTTCAAGAATAATACTACTAATAATAATAATAAAAAGAAGACGACTGTGCATGAACAACGCACCACACGGAGAGACCCACACACCGCACCATAAAGACCGCCACCGCATCGGCGGATAAAGGGGTGCAAAAAAAAAAGTCTGGAAAATTTTTCATTTTCTTGCACAAAAAATTGGGAGGTTTTCTAACTTTTCGAGAGGAGTTAGAAAACACCCATCGTCAAAATTTTGGTCCCAGAACCATTTCCCATAGTGAGTTCAGTATGGAAAACTGGTAAATTTTAGGCGATTTTTGATCCTGAAAAATACACTATTTTTTTGGCCTAATGTGTTCGAGGGGGTTCAAAATGGGTTCTCGCAAAGTTTGAGCCAACTTGAAAATTTTTGGATCTTTTTGAAAAATAAATAAAAAATTAAAAAAAATTAAAAAAAAACCAATCTTAAAAATTGACCTTATGCACTTGCGGTCGGGATGTCATATAGACACTGCCATAGGGTCTAGGGCACCTTCTAGAGTACCTATGCAGGAAAGTGGGACCCAATCGGTAGGAAATTTGGCAAATATTACCGAATCCCAATCTGATACCCTTTCCAGGACAACTAGCTCATTGTCTATGGACAATCTAGGGCCGTCAAATAGTCATCCCTTAGCCCCAAATAGGACACCCACAAGATCTTTTAATCCATTTGAAGCCGACATCATGGGGTTACCACTCAATGTGAGACTTCAATATGTCTACACGAATGATCAAGGAGCTGACATCTTTAGGGATCCACAACAACGGTATCTCGTTAAGATTGCAGACTTTTTCTCAGAGCTTGATAGAGCACCTCTAGTGAATGACCAAGGTAACATGTACATGGGCGGAGATGGTGTTCGCTATGAAGTCACCTATCATCTAGAGAATGTAGACAAATTAGGAGGGCTCTCTAAAAGTGAGTTCCTAGATTTATCAAAGCCTTCCGAAGCAAGGGAGTCTAGAGATGATTAGCTCATTGAGCCGGACATGCCTGGACCATCCAATGCCCAGTCCTCAAAGCCATCCAATGATGATTTACTTTTTATAGATCTAAATTTGGACAGGGACAAGAAAGGCAAGAGAAAAATGGATCAAGGGGCTGAGAACCAATGGAAATTTGTACGACAAATTCTAGTGACAAAGGTATTTCAGGATGACCCACTTCAAGAGGCCTATAAGGACTCTTTAGAAGGATATTATGCCACAACTAGATTGCCAGAGCTAGATCTTCCTCTAGCACTTGTGGTGGTAGTCGAGAAGCTTGCAGGATATGAGAACCGAATCGTTGATAAATGGGCCAATGAATACCGAACCTTAGATTGGAAGGAGATTCGTAAGCTCACGTGGAGAGGACAACCATTATTCATGGAAGTGTTCTCAACTAATACAGCTAAACCACGAGAGATAGCCTTTTTTGGAGAAACTGTTGCTCCTTCCCTACGAGAGTTCACTAGAGAGGGACCCTCAACATCAAAGTGGACCACTGCAAGTAGCCCAACTCTAGCACCAAGATATTATCCTACACCAAAAGTGTGACCACAGATCACACCACAGCAACATTTCTCTCACTATGACAATCGAAGGGTAGGGGAGCCAACTCGGCCTCCCATAAATGCACCTCCTGAAATGCGGGTAACAAGATCTTTGGAGAGGGTTGGTGAGGCAGGTAATAGGGGACCCACACCAATTTGGAATGCATATGGACCATCTTACCAAAGAGAGGAACCACTGAGAGTGAGAGGCCGTAGGCCTGATGATGAGTATTCAAGACGAGTAAGGCCATCAACTCTTCAGAAACTGGTAAAGAAGTATGAAGGGTCGGGAGATCCATATGACCATGTAGCAGCATTTAGGCAAGCAGTTCGAGCTGAGCAAGTGAGACTGACAAGCATACGCAAATTGAAGGATTTGGCCTCACCTTGAGGGAAAGGCCCTTGCTTGGTTTCAGGCACTAGAGGCTTCAGACAAATCTTCTTTACGAGCTTTGGAAGAGAGATTCATTGCTGCTTTTTCCTTGATGGGGATTCAGCATGACACAGTAGTAAACATCTACTCTTTCAAGCAAGGCGAGACTGAGAGTGTTAGAGACTGTGTAAATAGGATGAAGCAATACATTAATTGTTGCCCAGAAGATGAGAAGCCCACCCAGAGTCGATTAATTTCTCTCTTCTTAGAAGGACTAAAAAATTCAACACTGCACACACATCTCTATGCAAAGAAGCATACAAATTTCAATGAGTGTTGCCATGATGCTATGGATTTCACAGATAACTTCAAATTCCAAGATGGTACTGGCCCTGAAGTGCAACCTAGAGATCAGTGGGGTGATGAGCAAAGTTCAGGGTCTAGCACACTAGTAAATCCAGACCAAATAGCTAACCTAGTACTAAGGAGATTGGGACAAACCTATCGCCCACCCATGCAAACAACAGCAGCGAATGAGGAGTGTACTACCTACAGGTCCTCATCTTTGTGAAGCATGTGGTGGTAACCATAAAACTAAAGAATGTAATACCTTTTCTCCTCGTCATAAACCAACCCACAAAGAAGTGGTGCTAGGCCTGTGCTTGGAATTATACCCACACCACACAAGAATGTACTCGCATTGTAAGAATGAGACAAGAGCGTGAGCAGCAAAGGGGTGCAGTGGCTCCACAAATGCATCAACAGTATACTAATTTTGAACGTAAGCCATCGATGGCACAAGAGCAAGCATGACTTGTACTTGGAGCTCAACCTCCTGCTCTTGAGACTGCTCCTGTGAGGTTTGTTGACTATGACAATTCAAATATGTGTAGAGATTTGGTAAACTCAAGCTATGTGGAGGAGGAATATGCATCATATTCATCCAAGGAAAATCTCTTTGAAAGTCCTGCATATCCAAGCCAAGCACTAGAGCCTCAACCGGGGGAACAAAATTCTTTGATGTTGCTAGGCGGCTACCAACCTAGGACTCCGGGCCCCTCGGCTCAATGGCAACAAAGGAAAGTAGAAGCCAAACTGCTGGACCTGTGTTATGAGTGCGGAGAAGCCCATTGGGCTCGTTATTGTCCACATCGCCAAAGGTAAGCAGCTCGATCCAATACAATAGTACCACAGTTTCCACCAATTGAAAGATATTGTCTAGGGTGTTGTGTAGAACACTTTCCAAAGGATTGTTTGTTGAAACCACATGAGGAAGGCACCTCTCAACCAAAGGTCTCACTCAACTTTGTAGAGGCAGTTCCATCGCCACCTTCATCAGAGAATGAGGATGTCGTGCCACTTAGAGTAATGACTAGATCACAGACACGAAATGCCGAAATACAGACTGATGAGACACCTCGAACTAGGGATGCAAAGGCAAATCTAGTCAACAAGACCCTACATTCCAATAGAAAAAGGACCACTAGGAGGAAAAAGAACCGCAACAAGCAAACTAAGAGTGCATCCACTAGTTCTCAAGAAGTCTCTAAACAAAACATGAAGGATCGCATTGCAGTTTTATCTGAGCTACCCAAGAAGCTTCAAGAATACCCAAACCCTCGTGAGGAGAAGATCAATCGAGTTGTACATCAACAACTCATTAGGGAAGCTCAATCAATACTTGAGGGCCCACCTCCACCTATCCCTCGGGGCCCCACCTCTCTTAAGCCAACATTAGAAACCATACCAGAAGTGTCATCAAGTTGGGAAATGAAACGTGAGCTGATCTCACAAGCTCATAGCGAGAAGTCTGCACCAATTGACACCCCATTGAAAGAAGGCATTCTACCACCACCTCGTCTTGCCTTCCCATGCAATGATGAAGTTATTGATGCTAACGAGGACATGGCAAGTGAGATGTGGGCAACAATTCATGAGAAAGTTAATAAGAATATGTCCTCTATTATTTCACCTCCATTCTCTGAAGTGGATTTTACAAGGGGCACAGAAAACAACTTTAGACGCCCAAGCATCCAGGAGAAAGTTCAAACAATTGTTTCTCCTAGAAGTAAGCATACAATGAAAACCTTACCATATTATTTGGGAGAATATGAGAACTGTTCTCAAACCTTGAGGATACCCTCCATGCATAGAAGGTTGACAAAGGAGATGGATATGGATATCGTGCAAGCTATTTTGTCAGCACCAGTGGCTTGTACCTTACCTTTGCTTGATTTGGTATACACCCTGAGACAAAGCATGTTATGCCAGTTCCTATCAACAAAGTAGGAAAATTTTGTGAGGACGATCAGGGAAATGCTACCCTCCCATTAGAAGTGCGAAAAGTAGCTTCAACTACAATACTTGATAGTGGTGCAAGAGTGGGCATTGTGACAAGGTTCATTTGGAAAAAGTGGGGCAAACCAGCTATTAGGAGTACAAGGATGCGCTTGCAGCTAGGAGATGGAAGCTTAGAACATCCCATTGGGTTGCTACCGAACAAATTGGTCACCACATGTGGGATTGAATTTGAGCACACATTTGCAGTAGTGGATTTTGGAAAGCATTCAAACTATGAAGTGATATTGGGTAGACCATTCATGCGACAATTTCAAATGATTCAAGATTGGGGATACAATTATTTGTACCTCCGACATGATTTCTAGATTCTTAGAGAACTTAGTAAAAGGTATTTCTATTTGAAGACGGTGTAAGACATATACCAACGGAGTATGCCAAGTTCTTATGCTCTAGAAGTATAATAGTTATCCCTAGTGGTAGCTACCTCTTAGGTATGGGCTAGGTGCTACGATAAACAAAAAGTTACGAAACACATGCCCTAAAAAATATATAGAAGTGACTTGAGACGATGTGTCTACAGCCATGTGGAATGCTTGGTAGGACCTTGGGTTGTTTTAGCACCTTGGGGACGATGCCTTGGTTTCCATGGGGTGAACACTGACGTCTAAAAGATTAAGAAGAAGACCTACAAGGACTCTATCGCCTTGATAGATGCTGGTAGGACTCTTGGGTACATTATGGGCCCTCGAGACCGATGCCCTCATCTTCATGGGGTACTCCTTATGTCAAAAAGAAAGAAAAGGGTCTGTCGCCCTTGTTGAGATACTTAGCGGCCTTTAGATTCTCTTGGCGGAGGTCTCTTGGCCATTGCTTGGGTCTCATTGGGATGGAACCTTCCTCTTTATCAAGCTAAAAATAATAATTCTCTTTAATCTTCTACTCTTTACACAATAAATAAATAAACATATTTTTTTAAAAAAAAGCAAGAAAGGTCCAATCATGATGGCTTATATGTAGGAGTAGGGTTGCCACTTAGGAATAACTTAAACACTTGTAGGACATTAGGACTGTAGTCATCATAACCTGCGATGTACAAGCACACTTGCCTTTGCATAGCACTATCTACCACTTAGTCTCACTTTGACTAGTCTTTACTCGCTTCTTTTAGCACTCTTTAAAACTCTAATCGGCCTTTCACTTGCATGCTAGCGTGTGAGATTGTCATTGTTGGTTTTTTTTTTCAATAAAAGGCTTTACTTGTCTTCCCCCATTGTTTTTTGCAGCTTTTGTTTCTACCGCGCCCGAGGATGTGCGCGATTTAGGAAGGGGGGAATGTTCCACGGGAACACTCACGGGAACACGGATTATGGAAGGAGGCCGGAAGTTATTAATACGAGAGAGCGGGATTGTAGCCATAAGAACATAAGAGATGCACATAATTTTTGCATATTTTTGTGCCGAAGTGCAATGTAAATCATTCTAGGCCAATGTGGGTTCTAAATGAGAGTTCTAAGTATATTAAGCAAGGCTCACTTATGGGGTTGTCCGCCCATGTGTGAAAGAGGCCTAGGGTTAGTGACATCTCTATAAAAGAGATGTTAGCTAAAGAAAAAGGACGTTTTGGCCATTCTCATAAGCTATTGAGTGAAGCTCTTGAGCTCTCAAGCTATGGCAACTCTCTAACTCTCTCTATTGTACTCTAATGAGCATCAAGCTCCAATGAGTATAGCTCCACTTCTTTCTCTTAATCTGTTTTAGCATCATTGAAGTAGATTAATCTATGATTAGTTGAATGCTTCTTTCTTTCTCTTGTGTATGCATGCTTATAGTGTGTATGTGTGTAGTCTCCATTGATACAAGCTCTTGCCCACTTCATTGGCAATGAGTTATTCATGGATAGACTCTCTCTATGAGCTTGTGGGTTTGTGAATGTTACATTCTATGCTTGCTTAAGCTTGTGGGTTAGTAAATGCACGCTTATGGAT
This sequence comes from Cibotium barometz, assembly GCF_041138505.1. NCBI lineage: Eukaryota > Viridiplantae > Streptophyta > Polypodiopsida > Cyatheales > Cibotiaceae > Cibotium > Cibotium barometz. Next base: position 24,834,032 of record NC_141090.1, read on the forward strand.
TTGCTTGCATTAGGAAAAGCGAAGATTTAATCAATGTTTGAATGGGATTAAGAGATTGCCATGCATTGCTTGTTCTCTTGATTAGTGTTGTGGGTTTAAGGGATTGAGAGATTGATTGAGGTGTTGAATGGTTGAATCGTCAAGTGTTGGTTCGCATAAGCCATTCATAGCCTATGTATAAGCCCTATGAATAAGGCTATGCATAAAGCCCTATTTCATAAAGCCTGTGTAGTATAGCCTAAACATAAGGCATATGCATACCCTTATTGCAATAGCTATGCATAAGCCCTATGCATAAGGCTATTGCATAAGTTCTATTCATAAGGCTATGCATAAACCTATTGCATAACCTATGCATAAGCTCTATGCATAAGGCTATGTAAAAATCCCTATTGCATAAGCCCTATGCATAAGGCTATGCATAGGCCCTATTGTATGAGACCTATGTATAGCCTTATTTCAATAGCAATGCAAAGCCTATGCATGATGCCTATTGCATAGCCTATGCATAAGGCTATTTGTAAATCCCTATTGCATAAGCCCCATATATAAGGCTATGCATAAACCTATTGCATAGCCTATGCATAAGCCCTATGAATAAGGCTATGCATAAAGACCTATTGCATAAACTCTATTCATAAGTCTATGCACAAACCTATTGCATAGGGCTTATGCATAATCCGTCTTGCATGATCCTTATGTATAAGGCTATTGCATAGGGCTTATGCATAAGCTCTATTGCATAAGGCCTATGCATATATCCTATTGTAAAAGGCCTATGCATATATCCTATTGTAAAAGGCCTATGCATAGCCTATGCATAATGCTATGAATAAAGCCTATTGCCTATTGATCTAACCCTAATCCCGGGCACCCAAGGGTGCAAAAACACAAAGACAAGAAGTATAAGCAAAAATGAAGAAAGAGGGCTTACTATATGAGAGGCTATGCCCAAACCCTTGTTCACTTGAATAAAGCTAGAAAAAAGAAATATAATAAATAAAAGCCTTGCCTAAACCCCATGCATGATGCTACATATAACGCCCTATTGAATAAACCCTATCCATAAGGCTATGCATAAAAGTATTGCATAGGACTTATGCATAAGCCCTATGCAGAAGGCCTATGCATAAAGCTGTGCATAAGGCTATTGAATAGGGCTTATGCATAAGTCCTATTGCATAAGGCCTATGCATAGCCTATTCCAAGAGGCCTATGAATAGCCTACGCATAAGGCTATTTCCTATTGACCTTACCCTAATCCGCAACACCCAAGGGTGCAAAAACACAAAGACAAACAACATAAGAAAAAATGAAGAAAGAGGGCTTACCGTATGAGAGGTTGTGCCCAAACCTTTGCTCACTTGAATAAACCAACAAAAAAGAAACAGAATAAATAAAAACCTTTGTCCATTAACACAGTAGTAAGCAAGAAGAACAAGAGCAAAAACAAGTGAGTATCCTAAACCCTACTCTTAATACACAAGTGAATGAAAAAATTAGTTTATGTTAAGCCTAAACCCTAGCTCTATGCATAGAATGCTTATTAGCTTTGATGGAGAGCTCTCCATCAAAGCTCTATATTAGAGCTCTATGCATTAGGCTAGGGAGAGAGCAAGGGAGAGAAAAGAGAGGGGAAGGGAGAAAGGGGAAGGAAAGAGAGGGGAAGGGGAAGAAACCAAAGATTGAAGAAAACCATGAAAGCTTGAAGAAAGCAACAAAGGGCTTACCTTGGAGAGGGAGACTTGATTGATGAAAAATCATTGAGAGAAGAGGTGTGGTGGGAGGAATAGTCGGACTTGAGGCATAGGTTGTGCATATGTAGGATAGAGGAAGTAGGTAGGTATTCGGCAATTTAGGCGGGAGTCACAGTTTGCATGTCATTACTCTGCACCATAATTTCGTTGCTAAGGAGTGAATTTTTGCTGAGCAGTGAATTTTTGCTACTGGGTAACGGATTTTCACTGTTGTGGTCGTTATGTAGCAGCAAAACCCTGGGTTATTTTTTGTTTGCAGTTTTGGATGTTGTTGTGTGTTTTGTATGCACCCTAAATTAGTTTTGGCCAGGTTAAAGATGTCTGAGAGTGATCATGAAGGACGAGAAGTTGGTTCCGAGGCATGGTTGAGAGAAAACATTTGATGTGTGTGTGATTTATGCAAGGGCTAGTACATATGACAACGTCGTATACCAAATGAGCATGTCGAGATATATGTTCTTTATGAGGCAGTGGCATGACCAAGTGCAGACGATGACATGGAGGAGAACCAAAGGAGAGTGTTAGGTAACATGCCACACCATTGAGTGACATCGCGTAGAGTGCGTAAGGTGGCAAGGCTTCATATGGAAAGCATGGCTAAGAGTCATCTTCCCCAACCAATGAATGAGGTGCCTCCACCATTGCCACATGAAGAATAGAATCTCATCATGGACCACATGGTGAATGACTTCTTTGGATGGGAGGTCATAGATGATAGTGAGCATGCTCCAATGTCACAAGATGAGGAAACCTTGCATAGAGAGACAATCACCTCTTTGTATGAGGAATGTTTGTACTCCACGGTGGGAGAAAACATGGATCTATTGAACTTGCAAACAACCTATGAATGGAGTGATGGAAGTGTCACAAGTCTTCTTCAGTAAGACCATCGCATTATATTCTCTCAAATAGAAAATGTTTCATATTCTATATACTCGTAGAATGCTTAATAGAAAGCTTTGATGGAGAGCTCTCCATCAAAGCTCTATATTAGAGCTCTATGCATTAGGCTAGGGAGAGGGCAAGGGAGAGAAAAGAGAGGGGAAGGGAGAAAGGGGAAGGAACGAGAGGGGAAGGGGAAGAAACCAAAGATTGAAGAAAACCATGAAAGCTTAAAGAAAGCAACAAAGGGCTTACCTTGGAGAGGGAGACTTGATTGATGAAAAATAATTGAGAGAAGAGGTGTGGTGGGAGGAAAAGTCGGACTTGAGGCATAGGTTGTGCATATGCAAGATAGAGGAAGTAGGTAGGTATTCAGCAAATTAGCCTAGAGTCACAGTTTGCATGTCATTACTCTGCACCATAATTTCGTTGCTAAGAAGTGAATTTTTGCTGAGCAGTGAATTTTTCCTACTGGGTAGCGGATTTTCACTGTTGTGGTCATTGTGTAGCAGCAAAACCCTGGGTTATTTTTTGTTTGCAGTTTTGGATGTTGTTGTGTGTTTTGTATGCACCCTAAATCAGTTTTGGCCAGGTTAAAGATGTCTGAGAGCGATCATGAAGGACGAGAAGTTGGTTCCGAGGCATGGTTGAGAGAAAACATTTGATGTGTGTGTGATTTATGCAAGGGCTAGTACATACGACAACGTCGTATACCAAATGAGCATGTCGAGATATATGTTCTTTATGAGGCAGTGGCATGACCAAGTGCAGATGATGACATGGAGGAGAACCAAAGGAGAGTGTTAGGTAACATGCCACACCATTGAGTGACATCGCGTAGAGTGCGTAAGGTGGCAAGGCTTCATATGGAAAGCATGGCTAAGAGTCATCTTCCCCAACCAATGAATGAGGTGCCTCCACCATTGCCACATGAAGAGGAATAGAATCTCATCATGGACCACATGGTGAATGACTTCTTTGGACGGGAGGTCATAGATGATAGTGAGCAAGCTCCAATGTCACAAGATGAGGAAACCTTGCATAGAGAGGCAATCACCCCTTTGTATGAGGAATGTTGTACTCCACGGTGGGAGAAAACATGGATCTATTGAACTTGCAAACAACCTATGAATGGAGTGATGGAAGTGTCACAAGTCTTCTTCAGTAAGACCGTCGCATTATATTCTCTCAAATAGAAAATGTTTCATATTCTATATACTCTCCTTTCTAATATTTTGACATATGATTTCTTATGTTATGTTGTAGGATTCTCAAGAACATTCTTTCCCCTCAAAATCTATAACCGAAATCATGACATGGTTGTCATGATTTGACATATGATTTCTTATGTTATGTTGTAGGATTCTCAAGAACATTCTTTCCCCTCAAAATCTATAACCGAAATCATGACATGGTTGTCATAAAATGCTCTCTATGCTAGGTATGGATTACAAAAAAATACATTCATGTCCCAATGATTGCATGCTGTTTAGAGGTTTTATTAAAGATGCAACACAATGTCTACAATGTGGGGAGAGCCACTATAAAGATAATTTACAAGGAGATAAAGTTCCTTGAAAGTTTTTGAGACACCTCCCTATCATTCCTCACATCCAACACATGTTTAAATATAAGGGGACTGCATAACTCATGACATGGCATGCTACTCATCGCTAGACTGATGCCATCATGAGGATTGTAGCTGATTCACTGGCATGGCAACATGGGAAGCATCAATGGCCAGATTTTAAAGATGAGCCTTGCCACTTACCTCATGGCTTGGGCTTGGATGGTGTTAAACCATCTGGCTTCAACTCCACATAATGGTCTACTTGGCCTATTGTATGTGTTAATTACAACCTCCCTCCATGGGTGTGGCAAATCAAGCATATATAAGATGGAAAACATGGATGTATATCTCAAGCCTTTGATTGAGGAGCTTGAGACGCTATGGTGGTGAGGTATCAAAGTCCTTGATGTTTCAAGGCCAATAAATAGGCGTGAGGCATAGGTGAAAGGAGTTTTGCTTTGGATGATGCATGACTATCCCGGGTTCTCAGAGTGCTCAGGTACCATGCAAGCCCGATTTGAGGACCATCACTTGTTTTGGAAAGACCCTCTATAGTTAAGAAGGTGGTGTATGACAAACATCATGGATTTATCCCTTCTTCACATCCCAAGTTTATTCCACATGATGTCTCACGACTTATGATGATAGGTAGAGATTGGTTTGAGGCATGGAGAAGCACTCCCAATCCACCACCAAATGGGATGTATAGACACTCAGTCTTATCTCGACTTCCATATTAGTGTGACATGAAGATAAATAATCTCTTAGATCCCATGCATATCTTCAAGAATGTGGCAACAAATATTTAGGACCATTTAATTGCTAGAAGATGTACAAAGGGTGCAAGGGATGACTTACAAAACATTGGACGCCTTCAAAGTGCATAGCCATTTTAAAGTGAGAGTGGAAAAATAGTCCTACCACACAATTGTGAAGTAATGAGGAGGAGGATCCACTAATCACTAATGTACCTCATGGAAAAGGAAGGCAATGAAGACTAGATGAAGCATTACACCACAAGGTGAATACATTTTGCATTGTAAATAGTCCCATCATGGAGAAGTGGATTGGGAGATATAAGGATGCAATCAATAGACGAAAGGATGAGAGAAGAGCTGTCAGAAGAACAAATAGATGCTTGTCGTTCCCACCTAGCTTGGAATCTCTACCAAATGTGGTCAATATAGAATGGCTTTGAATGGAAATATCGATGGCATCGCAAAATGGAGAGATGATTGCAAGAGGATGTGACCCTCAAGTAAGTATATTCTTCATCACTATCTCACGTATATACCTTATTTAATGCACTATACTAAATGTCATATGCTTTTGTTTAATGTTAGTACAAACTATATAATGCAATATGGTCAGAGGGAAGGCACTTTTGCATGGATCGTGTGGATTCTAATAGGAACACATTTGATCGTGGGGTGATGGTAGCTTTTGAGCAAGAAATTTAAGCTAGTAGACATGATACCAATGTCATAGAGGACATTCTTGAGTATTATGAAACTATTCATGATATTCTTGACATTGGATTTAGAGAATTTAGTCTATTCATCTTTGATGTCAAATGCTTCAGGGTGATATATAGAGGTGCTCAAGCAACCGTGAAGAAATATCCAAATGGATTCTCTCAAATTGATTCCACCAAGTTTTGGAATGATGAGAAAGATACCTTCATACTACCTCAACACTATCAACAGGTTAGTAACCCAATAATTCCTAAATTAAATCTTGATGTAGTATAATAAAAGTTTAACCCCTTTGCTTTGTGATATTATGTTGTGTTTCACGCCGATGGAATTGATCTAAAGTGATGGTATGTTATACAAGTTTTTCCTCGTTCAAAACATATCTTTTAAGATCAAGATATGGAGGCCAAATATCTAGATGAGGTGTAAGTACTACCTCAAATGGGCTCATTAGAAGAAGACAATGAAGAGAACATTTGGTATAGGGCAAAATTGGGAACATTAAAAACAAATGCGAGTTTTAAACTTGTTATCTGAATCGGGAACATTGCATCATAGAGTAGGGTTTTCTCGAGCTATTTATTATGCATAGGGAAAAATGTTCAAGGTTTGGGTGGCATAGCAAAGATCCTATGAGTGTGTAGCTCTCCTATGAGTGTGTAGCTCTCCTAGGGCTATCAAGGGCTACCTAATATTGATAAGGCCTTACAGTTGCACCACCCATCACATCCTTCCTTTGTTTGCACCACCCATCACATCCTTCCTATGTTTCCTTTCCCTTGTCTCCCTTCCCCAGTCTCCCTTAAATCTAAGTTAGGGTAAGGAAATTAATAGGGGCTATCCCTAATGTATGAGATTAAGCACCTCCTTCTTTGGTGTTTTGTTGTTATCCCTCCTTTTGTTGTAGGTCTATTCATGGCTACTCCTTGGGATCCCATGGCTTGTACTCCTTGAGATGATATTCTTGAGATCTACACCCCTTGTGATCGAGCTTAGGTCCTTGGTTGAGCACCCTAATGTTTTGCAACAAAAGATCCATCAAGTGAACCACTCAAATTTCCCTCCTTGTGAGCAAAAACCATCTAACCTCCTTAATTATGTTTTCTCTTCTTCAGATAATGCACATGTTGGGTCCTTTAATTGATCCAATGTAATGTCTTACACTTATGAACAATTGTATTCCACCACCATCGAGAATTTAAATGGAATTAATTAACTCCTTGGACAATAACTCTTAACCTTTAACTCGATTGTGATAAAAAGTAAATAGATCCCTCCTCATAGGTGTTTTGAATAGTATCTTTTCTTGCTTTATACGGGCTTTATTTTCAATTCAATTGGTCACCTATAAACATAGCATTCTTGAGTAAATTCTACAAGGAAAAAATATTAGATCCAAAATAATTTAAATTTTTTAAATAAAACTAATTTTGCACTTGTGACCCAACAGTCTTTATATACGATGTTTACAAAAGAAAATTAGAACGTCAATGCTTACATAGATGATAGAATCTTTTTTTAAGACAAATAATTGAATGCAAAAAAGATGGAGAATATTACTAAATGATACAAATATATGGCATCTTCCCACAGTGTGCTTTGGCAAGGAGCTTTGCAATTTAGGAGACTCTAGATAGATAGATGTAACACACTACCAAGGGTCCCCAATGTAGTGACGTAAGATCTTTGATGATCTAAGTTGCATGCATTATACATTATTCGAGTATTTGTTTATATATGAATAATGTTCGTTTAATACGTTTGATATATTCATGAGAAAAAATTGAATGAGTCCATGGAGTTAGTCCATGATAGTAAGACCGTTAAGGAATACAATCAAGACTTTGCTAAACTCCTCTGATTGTCCCCAATAATGGATGAAGTAGACCTTCTAAATTAATTTTTTTGGAAGATTATTAAACCACTTAACCATCTGGGCAAGAATGCAAACTCTACATTAAACTCGAATGCTATATCATTGGTCAGAGATTTTGTAAAAGCTATATCAATCATCAAATATTTTGCAAAAGCCTTCCCAACTAAGGCTCCACAAAAATCTGGTTGTCTCATACTCATGTCAAAAGATCTAAAACGTTTCCAAATTCCCAACATCATCCCCTCACTTTTCTACTTGACCTTTCCCACCACCATTTGTTATAGATCAAAAAACTAAATGTCATTAGGTATCCATTGTTTCTCATCAAAATTCTTTGTGACCATACGATGGTAATCAGCATGAGTATGCTTTTTGCAGATCTCACTCCCATTTGTTGTCTAAGGGTATTGACACTAAAGCATGATAGTTTTTTTACTTCTTTGAATGTTGGTGTTAGGCCTACTCCTCTCACATTTCATAGTTCAACTCATTACTTTGGGATGAGGAGATGAGGATATATAGCCTTGTCTCATGAGAGAGGCTTAAGAGCCTACCATCGCAAGTTACTACAAAAGGTTCCCTATTTCTGGTATTTTTAAAATATAATTCTCAGCACCCTTAGCTTTTAAAGTGTCAGAAGCTACTACACATTTAATCCCACCTAAAATTTTTTCCTTTTTTGGTGAGATTGATCAATGGAGAAGCTATCTTAGAAAAGTCTCTAATGTGTTTTTCTCTTGAATTATGCCAATCCTATGAAGCTTCTCACATCTCTCACACACCTGGGTCTTGGCCATTCCATAATCACTTTAATATTCTTGGGATCTATGTGGATACCCCTTGTCCTTAGCAAAGAAACACTTGCTCATCTTTGCAACTTGTGATCCCGCAACTTTTGAAGTGTTTTCCTAAGATGAATTTAATGATCTTTTCCATTATTTGAATACACAAAAATATCATCTAAGATTACAAGAATGAAATCATCCAAATATTTACGAAACACAATATTCATCAAACACATGAAAGTACCAGGTGCATTAGTCAATCCAAAAGGAAGAACAATGAACTCATAATGCCCATACCGAGTCTTAAATGCAGTCATAGGAAAGTCTGCTTCTCAGATGCGAATTTGAGGGTATCCAGATCGCAAGTCAATCTTTGTAAAGACAGAGGACCCACTCAGTTGACCCAATAACTCATCTATGTGAGGTAAAGGGTACTTATTCTTAATGGTCTGCCTATTCAACCCTCTATAGTCAATGCAAACTCTATAAGTCCCATCCTTCTTCCTTTGAAACAAAATCGGACTACCCCCCAAGGAGAAACACTAGGTCTAATGAAACCCTTTTGCATCAAGTCATCCAACTGAAGCTTCATTTCTCTCAACTCATCCACATTAAACCTATAGGGTGCCCTAGAGTAAGTTTGGGTTCCTGGATCTACTTCTATGGCATGATCTAAGTCTCTAACAGGAGGCATCCTAGGTAGGTCATCCCGAAAAACATCACGATATTCATCAAGGAGTTTCTTCACATACTCGGGATGGTCTTCCTTCTCTCTCTCTTCCTTAAGCTCTTCGGCAAAGATTAAGAATGTCTCACACCCTTGCCTTACCCCTCTCAAAAGTTTCATGGTTGAAATTAGAAAGGCCTCAATATTCCTCTCTTCCCCCTTAACTTGGGTTTCTTCCTTCTCACTAGCAAAACTCACAATCCCATATGAGGGATTTTTTTGGGACTAACCAATCCATCCCAATTATTTCATCACACTTACCTATCTCGATGGCATAGAAGTCTCCCTTACACTTCCTTCCCGATAAGGTGAAAGATAAGTTTTCCAAGAACCCTTAGGTGTAGTGAGTTTTCCCATTGGAAAGTTGTGTGGGTCTGTTTACTTGATTTTCTAATCTCTTAAGTGTTGTGATTTCACAAGTTTTGGAGAAATAGCAATGAGTGCTACCCGAGTCAACTAAAAATTGAACATCTCGATTTCTAATCTTTCCTTTTACTCTTATCAGGGAAGCATGTGCACGAGATGCAGAAGAAACCATACATTTCATTATAGGTTTAGGCCACTCACCTTGTTCCCTCGCTTCCTTGATTGTCGGATCCATCTTAGTCAACTTCCCTTGCATCTTTGGTGCAGTTCCAAAGTTGAAATCAATTTTGTTGGAGCACTCAAATGTGCAATGTCCCTGCTCTCCACATCTAAAGCACAACCCGATCCTCCTTGCTTGCATAATGAACAGGGGTTCATTTTGCCATGTTGCTGGTTTCTCGTTCTTCTACTTCCCAGTGTTTCAATTATTGGACTCATTCTGATTTCCATAATTTTAGAAATTTGGATTTTTCCTAGCTCGCTGATTAAAGGGTGCATATCCTCGGTTTTTCCCACTATTATAATTTCCATCTTTTTGTTGCATATTATGCCCTCCTTGAAACTTGCACATTGAGAAATACTAGAACATGGTGTGGCATTTTGAATGTGTTGTGCCCCCAATTTATGAGGATAAGAAACGAGTAGGATTTGCAATTGATATAATGCTTTTCTGCGGATCGTCTTAAATTCTGAGTTAGACCAATTTTCTTGCCTTATCAGAGTACTCAAATATTGACCAATAAGCAACCAATCTCCTTCATATATTTCCTCAATAAAAGACTCAAGTGCATTTGATAGGCAAATATGGTCCCCTTTTGCATATGCTGTAGTATAGAACTTTGTACCCACATCATCAATGTCACTAATCATCTCTTTCTCATCTTCATACCTGGCTCTTGATAGCATATCTGCAACTGGATTATCTTTTCCCGCAATAAGCTCAAACTCAGGATTTAGTGACTTGATATAAGCAATCCACCTAAGCATAGCAATATCTGGAGTGGTACAACTTGCTATCATCCCAAGAAGTGGCAAGCAATCTGTTTCCACAAGTACAGATGTCCCAATAAGATACTCTTTTTCACATTTTAGAGCAGTGACTATTCCCCATAACTCTCTTTTGATCTGTGGATACTTTCGTTGTCGCAAGCTTAATACCTTTGCTCCAAATCTGATTACATACCTGTGATTTTCCTCATCATCTTGCCCTACTGCCCATCCTATCCCAGTAGAACTAGTATCAACTGTAACGATCACAGGCCTGCCACACTCATAATCTACCTTTCTTAGAGTAGGTGATGATTGGAGCAAACATTTCAGCTTCCGCATAGCTTTAATATGTACTGCACCCCACAGAAATTTTTGATTTTTCCTCAAAAGTTGATAAAGAGGATCTGCTACATGTGCATAATGTGGGATCCAAATAACATAAAAGACACATGCTCCAAGAAATCTCCTCAGCTCTGTAACGTTAATGCATGTCTCTTTCATTCTTTGTATTGCATCTATCTTGGCTGGACAAGATCGGCATCCACTAGTACTACAAAGATGTCCCACTATTAGCACTTCACCAACTCCAAACACTGATTTCAGCCCAGATAAAGTAAGATTCACTTCTTCAAGCCTGGATAGAATCATATCACAATCCTTTATATGATTTGCCACAAACTTGCGGCACCCCTTTGAATCCAAATCCTCATCTTTGTCTTTCTCATCACAGCCCTTTATTGGCACATCATCCAAAAATGGCATAGTTTTTTGTGGTATGAAGTCTTGTAAGACTTTATTCATTCCATTCATCATATGTGCCACTGAATTGGTGGCTCCCTGTGGGGTAAAGTACACATCCTTACTAGTCCCAAAGGAGTTCTCATTGTGGTCAAGTCCCTGCTTTGTATATCCAGCTGGAACTGATCATATCCCGAATACAGATTACCCATAGAGTATATAGCTTTCCCTGCAAATGCTTCTGCAAACTCATCCACAATTGGACCTGCTCCCACATTCCTGATTGTGACTTTGTTTACAGGTTGCATGTCTTGAATAAAGCGCAATGTCCCATTTTTCTTTGGTACAGTAAACCATCTGTTGGAATATGGGGCACATGATGGCTCCAAGATTCCCATCCTGATCTTTTCTTTTAGTAATTCCATCAACTTTGGCAAGAGAGCCTTTGGTACTGTTTCCAGGGCACATGTGGAATAGTAAAGATCACCATTGGTGCTGTTACACTTGGATCAACACAGCCTATCTCATGCGGCTGAAAAGCAAAGGCTTTCCCATGTTTTACAAGCATCTCCTCAAAGCATTTCCTTTCAACTGGCAACAGAAAATCCTTCTCACCAATCTTCAGCTCTTTTAGAGTTTCTTGAGTAAATTTATGCCCAATTTTCTTCAGATCTCTAAGATTTGGTTGCATAGAAGCTTCATCTATCTTCTCCTTGCTTCCTGGTGGCAAGGGCAAGGCAACTGGTTTCACCTTCTTTGCAACCGTTTTGTACTTTGTATCAACATGAGCATCCATCTCGCAATTCATGTTTTTACATTCCACCCCCTCGAATTCCTGGATTATATCATACATCTCCACAGATGACACCTCAATCATTTCATTTCCACCCTGTAAGCATGCTCTTTCCATATCAAAAAGCACATCCATAGTATCTACAAATGACACCTCATCAAGCACCCCTGAAATAAACTCATTCTTCCCCAAAAGACCACACTGCTCAAAACTTTTTTGTTCATTTTGTATATGCTTTCGCATGCCACGCTTCAAATCCTTGCTTTTTACAAAAACCAATGACCCATAGCTGGAGAATCCCTGAAAATTTGCTGAAAAGCTATTTACATTGATTGAGTCCTGCGAGAACTCATTTCCCCTTGTACCATTGGAATCCCGCTTTACAATGGCACCTGGCCAAAATCCCTCATCTCCCTGTAATTCATGAATTCTCTGTTTATCTTCGGGAGTGACTGTGCTCGAGAAACTCACGATTCCTTTCATGGTTAATGCAAACTGTCAAGAACTGAATAGCTTTCTTGCCATCCTTACTCCTTATTCTTGCATATGCCGAGCCATCGTCCAAAACTTTTGTTTCCATCCTCACAGCTGTAATGTAGGGTTGCCCAAGGATAAGGGGATACGATGACATCTCCTGAACAAAGAAGTTCTGATCATCTTTCACATCCCCTATAGTTACCCTTACATTTGGACATGCTGCATAAAGCTCTCCAGATGAGTTATTAGCTGCTTTAATCATCCACCCATGATCCACATCCATTGGTCACTTACATTTGTTGTAGAGATTTTTAGCCATAAGATTTATTTTAGACCCATGATCAATTAGAGGGACATATGGCTCTTCCAAATCACCTATCTTGACAAGGGTTTCAGTGGTTGCTCTTGCCCAATGGCTCCTGGAGTAATGACTCTTTGTAAGAACTTCTTTTTCATCATCCTCTTCCACAAAGCGCACTTGTCGTGCCCCATCAGCAGAGTGATTACATTCCACCACATTTTCTCTCTCTTCCTTTTTCTGTACCTGTACTCCATGAGTCTTGGAAGTGCTTGCCTCCCCTTGTGATGGAATAGATTCAATTATGGACTGCCTTTTTCTTCGTATAATATCAATTATCTCATCATGAAATTCTTTCTTTGCAATCCCCAAGAGTGTGAACTCCACCCTGCTGTTTAGAATCCTCTCTTCAAGCACCTTTTTGAGATCTGTTGCAGCTTCAATATCAGATTGAAGCTTGTAGAGTGGACTTTTCCCTTTACCCTTCTCCTTCATTTTTGCTGGCACTTCTTCCATTGAAACATCCTGTGGAGGTCTGCTATGTTGTGGAGGCATATGTGATGGCCCAGGATCCTTCTTTTCACTTCCACGTGTAACTCTTTTTGATGGCCTCCTTCCTCATTTTCCCTTTTACGCTTCTCCTCTACCTGTGCCTCATTATTTTGGCATTTGGCAATATAGGCATGAATAGATAAAGAATCCACAGGCTCCTCCCAGCCAGTCTCAAGACGTATACAATCACCTGCCTCATGCAAAGCTTGCTTTGACACTTTCTTTGACGCAATTAATTCCATTGTTGATGGCCAAAAATCCTCATTCTCATAATCCTCATCATTCTCAAATCCCTGCTTTAGTTGACCAACCTTTAATCCATAGATTGCTGCCTCAACCATAGAAATGGCATGACTAGTAGCCATATCCTCTACCAGCTTTTTCATCCCTCCTTTCCCAAAGTTTGTGCTCAATGGAAGACCAGTCTCTGTAAGATGGATTTTTCCATCTTTGAAAAACATAAGTTGATTTTTAAGAGCTTCTTTATAGCTAGCACAATCCTTCTTTGCATGTTCTCGGTCATCACACCATATGCATCTATATGTAAACCCTTCTTTGCTTTGAGGCCTTTGCATAGAAGCCTGCCCCAATGGTAGACCTTTTTCTTCAATCCTGGACATCTTCAATTTTAGGTCACGCATACCCTTGATAAGCTCATCCATCGGCCCATCTACCTTTGGAATAGTAGCAGCTGGTTTGGGTAGATTCTCAGGGGTAACAGCAGTTATGGGGGTTGCAGAGCCCATCACCATTTTATCCCTCCTCCGCTGCCGCTTTGCTAACATAGTGACTGCATCCTCAACATCATTCCAATCACTCTTTAATCCCTGCTCTGTATCCTTATCCTCAAGGAGGATTTCCAATTTCTCTTGGAGACCTTTCCCAGCTGCTTGTAATAAGAGCTCTGTCTTTTCTCTATCCAAAGTTGTACGCTCTATCCTTGACAGCTGGGCATAGCGCTTCTCAAACTCTCTTAGCAATTCTGTGGCAAAAATTTCCATTTTAGGTTTTGTGACCCATTCCAAGAAAGTTCGTTTGGTCACTCGCTCAGAATCCTCCATGAAATATTCATCCTTTAAAGCAAGCTTGAACTCCTCCCAATTTCTACCACCATGTGCTGTCTGCAATCCTTTTATGCGCTCTCTTATTTCAGGAACACATACCAGCTCAAAACTTCGAACCATATCCTCCTCAGTCACCCTGTTTAGCTCCATCTCCTTTATGTAATTGCGCAGGTACTTTGTGATATCCTTTCCATCAAATTGATCCACCTTTTTCACAATTGATTGCAGTGCTTTGGTCGTGGAAATCTGTCCCCTCTCAGCAGCTTGCTGCTGTTGCATATACATAGTAAACATTTGAAACATCTGCATAACCCCAGGGTCAAAATGAACCCCCTGACCCTCAGGATTCTCAGCCATAGCTTCCCTGTATATTTCACCACACTCTCACCCCAGCAGTTTCACGTCGGGTTCACCAAAAAGCTGTCGTAACGTGGACGGTATCGCTGGGAAAGTACAAGGCTTCTAGCTGCGAGAGTAGGTATTAAATCCCACAAGGAAACTTATATACAAGTTCATCAAAGAGCATGGGACATATCCATTTTTGATGACATTTACAAGTGTCAGTTCACCTCAATACATCCTTGGATTCAACCTAATGATTGCACAAAATTTGTATACCAAGTACTTGTCCATTTCCAAGCATAGATTCACTGGCTTCTCTTTCCAAATTCATTAACCCAATCACATGTAGGCATAACTTAACCTTCATATATTTCTTACATACATGTGACCATTTACATTCCAAACATCCAGTGTCTCCAATCCCATCATCTCATAATATTCTTTATCACCTGAAAACCTGCTTACAAATTCCAACAACTCACAAGTACAAGGCAATTCATGGCATAACTGTAAAATGCTCAAAAGAAATTTCAAGGCTTGCACTCCGGATCCACTAGAGTGGAAATAAATCAAACTTCTAAAATCCTCACTGCATTTTTGACGTATTGAATCCACATATTTTTGTTGCCATGTTATCACAACACATCATATATCGGTTTCTTTCAATTTACAAATCCTTTTAAGGTTTTAGAGCTTTACGATTTTCCAAATCGTAAGTAGGATAGTCCGAATAAAAAAAGAAACACTTATCTGAAAATATTATCACGTTTTTCTCTTGTATATTCGCTAATTCCCACACAGTCCCATTTTAGCAGACGGCGCATAGCAGAGTATGTATTTTTGATGAAGCATATCATTAAGTAGCACTCTTTTTTATCTTCAATTCTAACACCTGGATGCCACAATCAGTCACCGTCAGACTCCAGTTATCTTCTCTGGTCAATAACTTCCCTGGTCTTTTCTGCAGACGATTTTTTTCCTTCCCCCCTAACTTTTTTCCTTTCTCTGGTTTTTCTTCTCTTTCCCGCAGAGAATTCGGCGCATCCGCCCGCCTTGCAGCTATTTTCGCGTTCTTTCCCCGCTGCCATTACTCATACGCCACCTTTTTTGTAGTTAAGCATTGCTGCCACGTAGCTGCCTTCATAGCCTTAATTTTCCTTCTCTACTCATACTCATAATGTATTCACTTCTCCTTTGCAACTAAATCAACCAAGGCAACTAAGGCCTTCACACTTAACTTGCGGGACCTTCTACATCAAGTATGCACTTCTAGACTTCGTCACCCATTGTTTTGCAACCTTGAAAGCTTCTTCACGATGAACATGGGCTTCATCTATAATCCCTCCCTTGAAAATTATGCATAAGTTCCATGTCACATTGATTTGGAAATAATGATGAAAAAAATCTTCGTCAACATTGAGGGAAGTTCATATCATGCACATGGATAACCATTTACATCATTCACTTAGCCCTTTTACAAGCCACCCATACCATCATTTACATAGCCACTCAGGCCAAGTATGTAACTGAGTGTTTTCTACTGCAAGGTCTACCATAAACATATGTCTCCATAATTCACACCACACTCGTATACAAAGCTTCAAGACCTGACTCAGCCTCAGCTCGTCTTATTGAACCTCATTTACAATATGAACATGTGTACATGAGCATCATATGATAACTCGTCATGGCACTTAACTCATGCATCTGGATTTGTATTTGATGGCCTCACATGCATGGTTTCACACCATAGACGTGCCATGGCACGACAGCGTCTATACTGATATAGACACCCATATAGACATGCATGTAGATGCCTAAATAGACGCATAAATATCATGCTTGAAAGATGGATGATAATAACGCAGTTCAGCAAAGGTTGGCCAAGCACGCTCAGCTTATTGAACGATTGACCACAGCATTAAACAAAGCTAAAGGAAAAAACAGTAGCCAGCCCTTTAAATCAAAACGAGAACGACTCAAGTGTGCAGGGATTTATGTAGAGATTCCACCCGATGTTAATTGTAAATCAGAAACTCAAAAAAGATCTAAAGCACAGATGTGGCCAAATATGCCCTAAAGTAGGTTTTTAAGAAAGAAAAACTCTCAAAATTTGATGCTGAAAAGAAGACATGAGAAGATCTTGAGGCTTGGCTTTAAGAATTGGAGGATTTCATTGGCCTTGGAGAAATCAATGAGGAGGGAAAGGCTAAAATTGCCTCACTGCAATTGCATGGTGTCACAAAATTATGGTGGAAGTCCCATGTACAGATTTAAGAGAAACCAAATGAGCCAATTACTTTGGCTCAATTCCGAGCTACTGTAGAAAAGAGGTATTGTTCTCCTCATTACTATATGGGAAAAGAAGATGGAACTTTACAATTTCAATCAGGTCCAAAGAGGGAAAACACGATCTTTGTATTGATGAGTACAAGGAGAAGTTTCTTCATTTGCACAAGTATGCACTTGATGTCTCGGGTGAGGCTCTTACTCACAAATTTGTAGATGGCTTGAAGGAGGAACTCCTCTACATGATGAAGGGAACAAGATCGCGGGATTTCTTAGATGTTGTATCCAAAGCCAAGAATTTTAAAAGGATAAAAGCATACAATCAACAAAAGGCTACAAAATCAAGGTTAATTCCCGACCGGACATCGTCCTCAAGGTTTTCAGAACTCAGGTATTCCACGTAGATCTGAATTTTCTAACGTATAGTGTGGGCATGTGCTGCTTTGACTTTAGCCTTGCTAATGAACTTATCATGAAATTTGAAGGCGCTTGACATGTTGAGTAAAGAGAGGTGCCGAAAAGCTTATGAAGATTGCATGGAAATCTACAATTCATCAAAATAAAACTTAAGAATTCTTTTGATTGGACACCATTTTTGTGTGTGCTAACCCTAATTATTAAAGCCCCCAAAGTTGAGAGCTCACCAAGGGAGTAGAAAAATGCATGGCACACCATTTTTGATTTGACACCATTTTTGTGTGGACTAACGCTAGTTATTAAAGCCCCCAAAGTTGAGATCTCACCAAGGGAGTAGAAAAGTACATGGCACTTTTGAAGGCATCCATTTGTGAGGATGACTGACATTTGTTTTATCGTGTGTGTCACAAAAATATTGTCTGCACTAGTTAAGTCATTATAGCTCCGGCTAGTTCTTTCGAACAGGTCAGCTCTTGGTGGCGAAGGAAGCCTGAAGCTGGGCGACGATGTCGGTAGCGACCTTGAAGGCCTGGGAGAGCACGGCGGAAGGGATGCCGGAGCCGAAGAGAGTGCTGTAAGAGCTGGGGTTCACCTGGAAGTGCACGAGCCCCTTGGGAAATACGAAAAGGACGCCCTTTTGAAGCGTCTGATTGAAAAAGGGACCGGCGCTATCGACCAGGCCCACCATGATGCTGCCATCGACTACGTAGAAGAGCGCGCGGGTGGGTGTGGGGGGTGTTTTGGGACCCCGGCTGGAACTCCAAGAGAGCGGCGGAGATGCCCAGGCCGGTCAGTGCCGGGAAGGCGTCCGCGAAGGCCTTGATGGGCTTGAAGGCGCCGGCGGCCGCGTTGGGCCCCCACGGAAGCCCGTGAAGGTGAAGAAGTTGCCATCCAACATGCTAGCGTTCATCCCCGTGGGCACTGAGAAGTCCGTGGTTAGCTCCGGGTCGCTAGCGCCCGCCATCTGGGGCACCACCAACGCTAACGCTGCTGCACACATGATGAGCAAGGCATAGGAGAACATGGCCATGACGCTGCTGCAGAGGATTGAATATTATCGCACACACGATGGCTTTGAGACCATATGTAGGCTTTGGCAGCGCTCACACAGAGACAGAGAGAGCGCATTGTAGAAAGCGGACGTTCCAGAGACTCCATCCAGTAGGCGGCAGGTGTCACTTGGAAGGTGAGCGGCAGCGTGTGCACTTAGTTTATAGCATTCTACATGTACAATGTCAAGCAATAGATTCCACCACACTCAACGCATTCATTTTCAGAAGAAAAGTCATGTTCACTAGATTACAACCTTGACACCTAAATATAAACCTCTGTCCAAACATCTACCTTGATTCAACATTTTCAAGAAACTCATGTTTACGAGATTTCAACCTTGGCACCTAATTATATGGGCAAACCATGGTGCAAGCATCTACATTGTGATTGAACAACATGCCTAGGTCCTTTCTTTCTATTATTACTCATGCTTAAAAGCCATCGTGGAATTTCAATGTGAAGGATAATTATCAACTTGAAAGTTCACTCACACTTGGATGGCAATCAACTTCAAAGCTCACTCACACTTAGTGGCAACCACGTGGTGACACCTTTTTGATACATTATTCCTGCAATCTTCTAGACCTCTACTATTGCACAACATACACTTGGGAGCATATGGAAGCATGCTCATTTGTATTTTTAGCTATTGTCCTCTTAATGTGAGTGGCAACCACATGACCTACATCATTCATGCAATCTTCTAGACCTCTACTATTGCGCAACATACACTTGGGAACAATATGAAAGCATGGTGATCTATATTCTCATCTATTGTCCTCTTCGATGGAGCACTACATAGAGAAACCAATTTTTAATTCTTTATGATTGCCTCATCAATTTGAGAATGAGAACATATATGAAGGGCAAAATATGTGTGATATGGAGGATGTTTGACTAAGGTCAAGGAATAAGCTCCACTCTACAAGAGGCCAAAGGCATAGCCGCGCGTCCATAATGGTGTTGTAATAAAGGAAAGTTAAAAGAAAAAAAATTCTTAGGCACGGCTATATACATGACTTTACACGTGGCTAGGAGCATGCGGTTGGATAGCCGTGATGTAGTTTGCATAGAAAAATGGGATAGGGGCCATAATGGGAAAGAAACGGATATTCTTCTCTCCCATTCTACCCTTATCTCTTTCTTAAAACAATTAACACATGAAGAATACAGTAACAACATATTAAATTTTTTTAAAATACATTTATATAAATAAGTGTTATTCAAGAACACAAACATATATTGAGAGTCCACAATCACTTATACATAAGATGAAAAAAACACGTTTATATTGTGAATAAATGAAGCGTATACAAGGTGTTTCAGAATAGTGTAATAAAAACAAGACAAAAGATCTATTATAGGGGGTTTATGTTCTCCTTTAGGAGTGGTGTTTTTCCATGGAGCAACAAGAAGCATCGAACCGTTGCCTTATCGATGAGCATAAAGACAGAGTACAAGGGTGTTGTGATGGTAGTATGTGAGGTAGCTTTGTTATGTAAGCTAATTTAAGATTTGGGGCTCCAAGTTGACAAGCAGGTCATCATCTATCGTGATAATCTTAGTAGCATAGAGTTGGCCAAGTGTCTAGTGTTTCATGCACATAACAAACATATAGTCTAGGTACATTATCACTTTATCATAGTAGATTATCACTATAGATTATCATCTATTGTGATAATCTTAGTAGCATAGAGTTGGCCAAGAGTCTAGTGTTTCATGCACATACCAAACATATAGTCTAGGTACATTATCACTTTATCAAAGAGAAGGTATTAGCAAGATATATTCATCTTATATATGTTAACATAGAGGAGCAAGTGGCTAACATTTTCGTCAACAAGGACTTAGGAGCAGAGAAGCTTCACAGATTTTGCACTATGCTTGGAGTCTTGGAGATGGAGTTGAGCTTAAGGAGAAGTGTTGAGATGTCAAGCCCAACCTCGGGGAGTTCACCTCTAAGAAATTTAATAGATCACATGCATTCAAGAGGTATTTGAAAAAACCCTTACACTATGAACGCCTTGTACATAGTACTCTAGTACTTATGTTGGGTTTTCACTTATCTTCTATAGCCTTCTTATGAAAGTAGGAAGAAAAAGAACATTTCAACCTTGCATCTTTGTGTGTGTGATCCATTGTTGTGTGAGTTATGTACGCAAGGCTATTGCAAGTGCACTAGCTTTGGCATTACATATATACCAAAGCATTGCATATCATGTGATGTGTCATACTACTATGTTTCAAAGAAGAGAACCATATAAAAAAAGCATATACAAAAGGACTATATCCACATATTGAAAGGTACACACCTCTATCTTGACAGGCATGTGCTCCACTTCTATCTACATGCATGAAGTGGTGGAGATCTTTAGAGAGAGACATAGATTTTCTTTCCCTCCTCTTTGTGCACACAAATGCTCAAGTTGTTGAAATTAGAGCAATGTGATGAGCTATGGTGGATCCAACACTAGAATCAACATCATTAACAAAGTGATTAATAAATAATTAAGACGTAATTAGTGAGTAATTAGCAAATAGCTTAATGTAGGCATGGATAATAAAAAACCAGCAAATTCTCATTAGGGCAATGCCTCAATTTATAGAGTTTACATCCAAGCATCAAATCCCACTGATTTCTCCTTGATTCACTCCACTCCTCCCAGAATATCTCTACCTCTTTTGCTTGATTCTCTCCACCTCTTCACTTTTCCCAGAATATCTCCACACTTCCTAAATCTTCTCATGACATGCAGTAGCATGTGGGGCTATGACGAACATCTTCACGTCAAGAGAATATATGATACTAGAGTTACTCATGACTCATGTATCATTGCTGAATTTCAACAATTATCTCGTACAAGTGCTCATGACACAAAACTCGTCGAGGATGACCTCGGCTATGCTGGAAAACTAGAGAGCATTTATGAAGTAAACTATTGTTGCATGAAGCAAGGATTAATCAATCAAGAATTGAATGAATTTTAGCAATGACCTGTAAGAAACTTGTTTATAATAACATACTTTTCTCATTACATGTCATTTTAAAAGTTCATTGGTTTCATGCAATATATAAAGGTAGAGATGCTACCATGAGAAAAGAATGCATAGGTTTTTGAAACACCAAAGAACCCTATGTTCATCTAGAGCACTAGCAACAAACATTGTTTTTCAAGGATCCAAATTGGAATCCATGGTGGTAGCAGATAGTGCATCTGAATCCACGTGGTCAATAAATTTTTGATGACAGTACCTCGTCATTGTCAGATATTGTATAACTGAGAATTCTAGTGCACATTCTAGAGTCAAGGCACATGTAATATCACATGAGGAAGATCAGGTAGAAGAAGAAAATGAACAAGATAAATCTAAAGAAGGATATGAAGACAAAGATATATCCGAAGAGCATGAGAGAGATGTAGATATATTAAATAGGGGCTTAGAACCAATAATATCTATGCCTATCCCATCTGGCATAGAGCTCACAATATAGGAAGTACAAGAACCCACATGAGACAACAATGACTTTGTCTTGTTCGTTGACTTGCGTACAAAGAATAGTCCTTGAAACCAAGGTAAAAGTTTCTATGAATTAACTTCTAGTTGATAACAAATTTCATGTTTGGATGATATAATGACTTCAAAATTATCTTTTGAATTTAATTCCATAGGTTGGCATGTAATGCAACCATAATTTGATATGACATCTAACAGGTTGGTAAGTGATTTTTAAAGTGTTTTTATATATGTTTTCTTTTCATTGAGAAATTTACTAACATGGACCTTAGGGTCTGTGAGTCTCTTGGTGATCTAGCCGTACTGGCTATTTAGAGGGGTTCAATTCCCCCCCATAGACCTTTTTCTTTTGATACAATACTAGTATTGGACCCGCGCATTGCTGCGGCGGCGGCGGCGGCAGGTAGAGTTCTAGAAAAAATAAACTCAGTTTCTCCAATTTAGGTCATGTTTTAAGTAAACACAATACATTATTTCAAGTGACTTTATATATACATATCTCAAAATAACATCCATGTCTCGTAGATTTATGGCGAAAACAAAAATATCATAGTAATGTAGCATACAAAGATGCAAAAAAGGACCAATATTACATATTCTCAAAATGCACCACAAAATACGTATTCTCAGTCAGTAATGTCAGAATCAACAAATTGAATTCTTCTCTTGTGAGAAGGATCATTCAATTGTCTCCTCATCACAATACACTCTCTATTGTAAAGCGGTGATCCATCCCGCACATGCTCTACTATCGATGAATGCAAAGACCTACACAAACGAAACAATGATAAATCAAATCTGCACATAACGACACATCGATAAATAAAATCTCAAAAAAATCTTATAATAGAAAAACATAATCAAAATTACCTCATACAATAAAACATTGAGTGGATGGTACATGAGCAGCTCTAGTATAAAACGCATAACGAATACCAATGGTCATGATGGATGTAAGAAACAACCACTCATCGGGTACTAAATAGAAAATGATGCAAAGCATCTGTCCATCTCTCTCCAAAACAAATAGACACCCCACTCCTCATCAGGAACACCAATCCCGTACATCTCGATGCCTTCGTCGACAACTCTTACCATAAACGTATCAATGTCATGTAATATCCTAAAATCAAAGCATAACAAATAGGTTATACAATTATTTATATACAGGTTCAAAAAATATTCATACAATGCCTAACAATTACACTTATACTTACCCATCCCTATAAGCATCAATCATAATCCCTGTTACGTGACCTGCAGTAATAGGAGCTGACCATAGCGGTGGCTCTGTACAGATCGACATTAGTATAGAATGTCATGTTCCATACTTTGTAATCAAGAAAAGTTACGCAAATATAGAGAATAACTCACCTACTATCCTCGACAAAGGCATGTCCAATGTAAAGGTAATCTTAGACATGTCTGTCAAAACATAAACAACAAAAATAGGTACTTTTACCATGGACAAATATGTATAAAAAAAGAAATCACAACAAAATTAATCAAATTACAGAACTTAAATAAGAAACCTGACTTGTCACTCTAAAGTCATCAAGATCTCCTTATAAACAATATTGTTTGTTGTAGGTGTATAACTTTGAAGATTATCAAATGAACACTCCACATTAGCGTTATCCTCAAGTAACACCTTCACAGCATGAGGAGAACGTGCTCGTGACAACGCGACATACAGTTGTCCATGAGTAAACACTGGAGTCACCAAATACAACCCCAAGACATTTAGGGTTTGGCCTTGTGATTTGTTTATTGACATGCCGAATGCCAGCCGCACGGGAAACTGTCTCCTCCTCATGGTGAATGGTAGTTGGGCCTCACTGCATATAAAGGTAATCTGTGGAAGAAATACTCTTTCACCAACTTTAGTACCAGTGATGATTTCAGTCTCCAAGACTTTAGAGTGAAAGGCCTTACATATCATCCGTGTACCATTACAGAGTCCACGTCTTGGATCCAAGTTACGAAGCAAAATAATAGGAGCTTCTAACTTTAAAACCAAGCAGTGAGGTGGATATCCGCCCCCCCGAAGGTCGATTGTGTTCAAAAATTCTGTGGAATATAGGAATGAATTTTCATCATTTTCAAGAATTGAATCTGCACTAAAATATTGCTTAGGCTCACCAGGCATTGCATCCAAAGCTATCTTATTCACAATATCCACTTGACTGTTTATCGGAGCAAGAATAGCACGCTCACTAAAGTATGAAGCATATGTCGTAGTGATAGCCAATTCAGAGTATACCCAATGTACCAAGTCTTTAAGAGTCGATCTTTGCAAGACCATATTACTTGGTAGTGTCACCATCGTATTATCATCGCTACAATCCACTCCATTCCCAATATTCATGACCCACTTGACTGTTTATCGGAGCAAGAATAGCACGCTCACTAAAGTATGAAGCATATGTCGTAGTGATAGCCAATTCAGAGTATACCCAATGTACCAAGTCTTTAAGAGTCGATCTTTGCAAGACCATATTACTTGGTAGTGTCACCATCGTATTATCATCGCTACAATCCACTCCATTCCCAATATTCATGACCCACTGTTTAAACCCATTGCATCCATTAGTATTGCTTGATTGAATACGCATATTTCCAATTAACTTTAGAACTTTGATAGAGTTCCATAGAAAGGAACGACACAATGCTGCATTAACAATATCCTCACGTCTTGCCTTCATAATAACAGGCAAGATTTGTCTAAAATCTCCTCCCATTAATATAACCTGTCCACCAAATGGCTTATCTGAGAATAATACATCTTGTAAGCTCCTATCCAATGCTTCAAAAGCATAACGATGAATCATTGGAGCCTCATCCCAAATAATGAGCTTACAAACTCTCAAAACCTCAGCAAGTTGTCCATGTACAGGGATTATGCAAGTTGAAGAATTGTTTAGCTCGAGAGGTATCTTGAATCTAGAATGTGCAGTACGTCCATTCGCCAAGAGTAGAGAAGCAATACCTGACGATGCAGTGGCCAAAGCAACATACCCTTGTCCACGTACTCACGCAAGCAAGCAATTATACAAATAGGTCTTGCTCGATCCCCCCGGACCATCCAGGAAAAAAATGTCACCTGCATCTATCGCAATTGCATGCATTACAGCATCGAAAGCAACACGCTGGCTATCTGTTAATGTTGAGTCCATAGCACTTGACAGGTTATATTGTTCCATAGTATCAAAAGATCTCTCTTCCAAAAGCAATGTATTTTCACCCAAGACTTCCAAATCAGTTCTGTTTAGTTCAGGCATTCCTTCAAAATCTACCAATGTCCGTCTCTGAGCACGAAGAATTTCTTCTAAATGTAGTAGTGCATGAGTTTCAGCTAATTGTTCAATACCAATAAACTGACCCCTGCTTCTCGATAACTGGTATAGAAAATCTTCTATCATTTCTTCTCGAAATCTCTTCCACAATATTCCTGGACAGGAAGGCTCACAAAATAGCAATATAGTACCAAAAAGACATCTCAATTGCAAGGCATTTTGCATAGATGATGCTTCCTCCATACATGCAACCCATTCAGAATCAATACTATTGTTTGATATTCTGTTTTTGTTCTGTATATTTGCTAGATCTGCGACGATGGCCACCATGCTCTCCACCGAAGAGCGAAAGATCATCCTGCGAGCCATTCGCACAGAGGCAGTTATCATAGTGTCACAATGTTCAGAAGAAGCTGTTAGAAAGACTAATGACTCAGATATCCTCATGAGAGACCTCGTCGTGCAAATCTGGGAAAATGCACACAGTCGTCTCATGCGAAGGCAACGCTGAATTGTGTGAAAGACGGAAGTTAGTTGACTACCAGCACAGGATACACACTATCTTGGGGAGTATGCATTCGGCATACGAGGATCTCAGAGATGCCGCACCACCTTCTGCCAACTTACGCCATCTACAACTGTGGGACGCAACATGGAACGAGCAGAAGGTGAAGAGCAAACGTACGAGAGTTCTTTCTACAGACACACTTCCCAAAAGAGTGCGCATCGCCCAAGATATAGCCGCTGCACCGTCTAGACAACCGGATGTGATAGGGAGGACGGGCGCAATCATGCGTACCATTTTCAACGAGCGATGTACACACCTTATCGTCATTCCGCACAAGGCCTTGATCGAGGGCCAAACAATAGGGTTAGGAGCTTTTGGCACAGTGAAGGAGTATAAGGTCCAGGGCATCTCATTTCTTCCAGAGCACGTTACTTTTTGCGGAAAGCTTTACAAGGGAGAAGGCAGCTCAAGATTTGAGAGCTTTCAGGCAGAGCAAGGCATGCAGGTTCTACACCCGTCCATCGTGCGATGCATAGCCTTCACCAAGGAATCGCCGTGAATCACTATTTTTTCGTTATATAATGGCGGCTCGCTAGGTGACACGCTCTTGAAGGTTTCTTTCAGACACAGTGAGTTTACCAGAGCGATGTACCGCTTGGATCAGGGATAAAAAAAGCCCCCTCCTGCTGACATACAATTAAGCCAGGTGCAGCTCGCTCAGATAAAGGAGGTGGCTTTGAATATGCCTCACATTATGCATGCCCTGGTGGATGGCCTAGCAGCCGCACACATGGCTAGCATCATTCACACTGACCTACATCCCTTCAATGTTGTGCTAGATTTTACAAAGGATTTATAAGCACACATTGGTATCATTGACTGGGGCCTTCTGCTGAGAGCGCCCAAAAAGCGAGTATCGTTCAATTTTGTATTCGAAGCTAGTAAAAATCCAGAAAAGGTGGCAGAGGCTCAAGCTTATGCCGACAGGGAGTGGAACAAGCGACCATGGATAGCTCCAGAGATTTTTGATCCTCTCTTGGAAGATGCATACACTCCTCGAGTGATGTTTTCGCCTTGGGATATTTATTAGAGGTGTTATATGACTTTTGGAGGAAAGTGCAGAAGTTGTGGATGGGTGGCAGTACTTACGACAAAGCCACCATGGACGCAATTATATATAAAGTAAGAAATTGGATGTGCTTGCCTAATCATGATGAGAGAAAATCTCTCTTGCAAGTAGTAGAATTTTTTAGATCACTTACGACTGAACCAGCAAGGGCGCAACGTCCGCTGGTGGAGCTTTCTGTATCATTTAATCCTATTATGTAATTGAACATGGTGTCCACCTTATTTTGAAGAATGACCAATGTTTTCTAGTGTGTGTAATGTTTTGAAGTATTTTTATGTTAAGTGGATACTTTCCGAGTCTTTGCATTTCATCTTTCATCCCATGGTGTTTAAAATTAAGTTTTTGAGGATAATGATGAATTTGTGGTACGTTTTATTTATAGTTCATTAAAAGCCTAAAGTCATCTTTATTTGTCCTCTATTCATGCAGACATGGGAGACGCACAAGCGAACAAGCGCCACGAGCTGGCTAAGAAGTCGTATGAGCGCATGAAATCCCTTGCGCACGGATTGACTGCTCATGAAGCGACTAGAACGGCGTGCCGATTGTCAAAATGGGCAAACCCTTCTTATGCCCAATGGAAAGACATCAACAAACAAATAACCATAGATATGATTAAACAGATATGGCCATGCCCACATGGCGAGATCAAGAAGGGAAGGTGGAAGGTGTCGCGGTGCAATCAAGACGACATCAAAAATAATGGCAAATGAATATTCTTAGAGGTGTACGGTCGTCCTCTCCACAATGCAGACGCTCCACTGTATTTTGCCAAGATGCTCTATGCCCAGTTTATCCTGCAAACGCCTGTGGACTTCGTTTCCAGAGAGGTCACTGTCAACACCCACGATTTGCATGAAAAGACAGTGACCTTCACAAGAGAGGAGCTTGCTCTCATGGTGGAAGGGGCTGGGCTAGAGCTGAACGCGGTCAAAGACAACCTAGGGGCAAAGCTCACAGAGAAGGAGCAAGAAGCAGTGAGATTGTCACAGGCCCAAACTCCCCCCTGGCCAACAGAGAGGTTCAAGAGCAGCTCACCCTTGAGATGTGCAAGGACTATCTACACAATTAAATCCTATGCGTCAAGGGAATCATATTTCACATTTTTTGATGCATCCTGAGCTTGTGGGGGTTGCTAGCGGTGCTACTAGTTCCTCCACCTCGCAATGTCCCGTGTGCTACAAACCATTCAACGGTTGGAGCGGCCACTATGTTCTACCATGTGGCCACTACTATCACTTGATATGCTTGGTGAGACAGATGCAGAATGTGTCCACATGTGCATTGTGCGGCATAGCAATTAACCGTGGTATTTATGCTATGTTCGGTATGGCTAATGAATACAAACCATCGGGGTCACCCTCTGCTACTCCTAGTGTACTTCGCAATCTCTTTCAAGACGAAAGCTAAATGTACAAACACTTCTTGCGTAATGGCAATCTTTTTGTAAAATGACAAATTGTACTGACAACTTGTAATGACGACTTGTAATGACAAATTGTAATGATGACTTGTAATGACAAATTGAAATCTTTCATTTGAGTTGATAATTCATATAATGAAGTTAATTTTAAGTAACTTCAAGTTCCTTCTTCCCCTATGTCAACATCGTGCTCTAAAATCCTTTCACTGTCTACTCTCCCATCTGCTTGATTGAGCT
The DNA here is from genome assembly GCF_041138505.1 of Cibotium barometz. Classification (NCBI taxonomy): domain Eukaryota; kingdom Viridiplantae; phylum Streptophyta; class Polypodiopsida; order Cyatheales; family Cibotiaceae; genus Cibotium; species Cibotium barometz. The sequence continues at coordinate 24,862,592 of NC_141090.1, forward strand.
CATCCGAGTCAATGCTTAGATTATCTTCTATCTCAAGGCTAGTGCACAACGTAGGTCCAACGTCAAAGTGCTCGTCTTCTACATCATCACAATTGTACATCCATTTGGGCATATCTTCTTCATATTCTTCGCTTTCAATGTGTCACAGGATTTTTTCATTGCAATACATGTAAACAAGTTTATCAGCTCGATCTGTAATTGCAAATAGTGCTGTGAATATGTTTGTACATGCTCCAGTTTCTTTCTAAGCCTGAGTTCAAAGAACACTGGCCTAGAACATTCATCGCAAGGTTGTGCAACAAAGCATAGTGCTCACCACCATTCATCATCCACCACTTCCATGCAGGTTGCTCTTTAGCCATTTGTTGAACAAGGGAGTTGGAAAATAGACCCTCTTTCAATCGAAAACAGGACATCTCTTTTATACATTTTACACGATCATCAACATTGTCATAAAAAGTGTTAACCACTGTGTAGAAATCATGAACCACCTCAATGTTAGACATCAAATCCATATCCCAGTATTCAGGATCTAGCATATAAGCAGCACTGTGTAATGGTGTAAGCGCTCCAATCCATCTGGCATGGAAGTACTTCAATAGGACTTTTCTTTGTCGACTGGAGAATGGTACATGCCAATGCTTTTCAACCACCGAATGCTCTAATTTCTCAAGACACTCTAAACTCCGCTGGACAATCCACCATTGTATCCATACTTTTCCAAGATTAGGCGCTCTTTGATCAAGATTTCGTATCGCATACATAACAGGCATCATTAAGTGGTACGCATCCATTACACTGTTCCACCAGGTTTTCTTCGAGCGCCGTCTTTAAGACTTTGATTTTCTCTTTCACTCTTTCAGTCTGAGTGCTCTCCCAATCATGAAATGCCATACACGTAAATGTTTCACAAACTGCATCTTTGTTTCGAAGAAGAGACTCGAAAGTATAGAAGTGAGTGCAAAACCTGGTCTTCGTAGAAAGCTTTAACATAATTGACATGCGAGGCCAAAAAATATCTAACACTCTCTGTCTCTTGAACATAAATCTCACAAGCTTATGAACAGTATCATTGATTGAGGCAAACCATTTGGTATCATCATCTTTATACCAATCTTTTAATACAAGATTCAAACTATGAGTATTGCAGCCAGACGGGAAAACATGTGGATACTACCGCGATGCATTCTTGCAATTTTTTGCATTGTCCATAACAATTTGGGCTACATTTTTGGCACCCACTTCTTCTATCACAAAGGCAATGATACCAGCAATATACGCCCCAAATTTTATTGCAGCAGCCGAATCCACGGCACGCATAAAAGTCTCACCTCTAGGTGAAACAACCATTACATTAATTAATGGTTTTCTTTGTACATTGGACCATCCCCATCGCTGACTATACTACATCCAGAAAGCTCTATGTTGCTAAAAGTTATTCTATGTACACGTTCTTTCACTTGAGCATAGCATTTCTCCAATAGATCATTTCGCATAACATGATACGAAGGCGGTGAAAACCCTGATCCAAATTCACCGATTTTCTTCCATGCTCTCTTCCAATGCTCACTCTCCACCATCACCATAGCACTCCCTGAAAAGTAGATCGCTTCAGCAAGGGCGAGCTGTGCATCATTGAGCAGACCGTTACGTAAGCTTTCCTGCAACAACAATGAAGTTTGACGCATGGGGATGTTAAAGTGACGCTTGCAAGAAGATGCACTGGGTAGATTACTTTTTGGTTGCACATTAAAGTTTGGAGTACAATCCGGCGATGCTTCCGGAGTTTGATGATTAGAACAACAATGTTCTTCCTACCTCGATACATTGGCAGTAGATGAGAACAGTTTTCTTACGTCTTTCTTCTGCATTTCATCTCTTAAACATTTGGCCACTGCAGGTGCAGAGGGGTGGGTACATCCTCGGCCTTTTTTCTTCACTCCACCTAAAAAGTGTTCTCTTAATCGAGACGCCCCACCTGATTTTACTGCGTGGCATAGCTTACACTCCCAATCTATGAATCGGTCACCGATGTTAATTGCATATTGCCACTCTATCCCAAGTGCCTTCTTTTCTGCTCTTCTGAATTTGGGCTCTATTAGAAGTATCGCTAGGTCCAATGTTTTCTTCCATCTTAAATAACCTATTCAAGCAAGCATACAATAATGAATACACAAACGAAGTAACAACAAAGCCACTCACATATTACAAAACATATATCACCACAGAAACATAGAAGCCTTAAAAAACCAAGTGATTACTGAAAAGCTAAAATGTAGCCAAGCAAAAATCTGAAACTAGTTTGAATCTATTTTGACAAAAATAAAAGATCGTCATATATGTTGTTTATTGTTTTTATTTTAAAAGAGAAAGACATCCATGATAATTCATGCTAACTGCAAAGGATGACTGAAAGGTTTTTGCCTATAGGAATTTTATTTTCCAACTTACAGAACCGTAGATATTAATTTTTTCATGAGAATGAATATCAAGAAGCTTTGAGAAATTTGAGTGAGCAAACCGATGATGCCATAGCTTACAATCTAGATCTCCTAGAGCTGTAACAACATTTGCAACATCCTCATTCAATGAAAGTTCAAAGAGATTACCATGTCGAGGAGCAACTGTAATAATGGTGCCATCGTTTTCGATGCGACCGACACTTTGTATTATCAAATCCAACAAATAGACCAAGATCCACAAGCCGTGCAACAGAAAGTAAATTTCTTTGTAAATCAGGAATATATAAAACTCCTCGCAGTATTTTGGTTGAGGAAGAAGTTCCCAAATACAAGTCGCCACCAATACCCATTACTTGGCAAGTTGTATTATCAGCAAGATAAACCACTTTCTTGGTAGGAATTGGATGATAATTGTGTAACAATTGCAATTGATATGTCATGTTGCCAATAGCACCAGAATCAACAATAAAGAGAGAACCATCACAAACATGTAGTACCTTTTCTGGAGAGACATTATAATGAACCAAATTAGCCTCTTGATGAACATTGTCTTCATCATGAGGATTTTGTTGAGTAGCATAAGCTTGATTTCGAGCTTCATCATAACGCCTCTTGAAGCATCGAGACTGGATAAATGCCTTGTGCTCCCACAATATTCAGAGGTTGTAGAAGAGGAAGAACCCCTTGATAAATGAGGATGCTTATTTGTAATACTGTGTGCTTCATCGTACTCTTGTGCCCAACATTCAGATACCAAGTGACCAATTTTGTCACAATAAGAACAACGCTTTTGAGGAAATCTCAAACGAGAAGAATTACCTCCTCTTTGGAAGCCACGAGATGTAACTTGGGAGGAGGAAGAAGGGCATTGCTGAAATGGACGTCTCTGGATAGCAAAGGTTGTCTTTGATTCTGTGTACTCTTGGGCAATCATGACCGTTTCATGAGTTACTGATGTTTGATGATCATGAGGTTGAGAATATTCAATCAAAGAAATACATGTATGTTTAAAGTCAATTCTATCCTTGTTAGATAATATAGTGACAATATTATCATACAAAGGAGCCTTCACCGTATCAAGAAGGTGTGTAACCATTGAGTTCGAGGAATAGGATTCCCTGCAGAGCAGAAAGTTGATTCATAATAACTTTGAATGATTCAATGATGTGACTAGACATGGATGTACCTGCCTTGAATTGAAGCTTGCCCAAAAGATTACGGAGATACAAAATCTCTATAATAGTTTTCTTCTCAAACATAATGATAAGATAGTCCCATATAGCATATGACGTGGATAACGGATAAACATCTAGCATGAGTGAATCATTAAGGGCAAGTATATACCAACGAGCAGCCTTATCATGGCATATCCAGTGTGCATGATCAATTTTCAACTGTTCAAACATAGGACCTTCGGTAATGATAACATCATTCTGAAGTGGATCAATAGGTTGAGGAAGGCATGCAAGAATACCAAGAACAATATCTACTAGTTCTTCTCCTTCCAAAATTAATAGCATCTTGTATTTCCAACCAAGAAATCCTTGGCCTTGGAAAAGAGGAATAGAATTTGAATGAGATTATGTATGGTAAAGTGTCAAGAAGGCATTGAAAAATAAGAGAGAAATGAAACTACTAGTGATGATGGTGGCTATAAATCATAAACAATGATTTACGAAGGCATAATCATAGCAACATATAAAGAACAAAAGTCTTGTACTAAGGTAGATTAACAATGGCAGAAAACCTATTCCACAGTTGTTAGTCTCCTTTACATTAGTGGGCCAAGCTTTGTTCTAGCTTATCTCTAGGTGAACGCTTCATGGTTTTCCTCCGTTTTTTCCCCTTTAGCCACACAACTTCCAACTTTGTTTTTATGGTCTTGTGTTCTCCTTTAGAGGAAGTTGTGGAAGCTTGGACCAAAGGTTCTGATCCCCCCTCCTTAGAGGTATTTCCGTTTTTCATCTTAGATATGAGCTAGGATAATGCTTGTTGAGCATGTGCTACATGCTTTTCTAATTTCAAGTTTTTGCGTGACAACATTTCAATTTGAACCTGCAAATCATTATGAGGTATCAATTCAAGGAGAAGAATTGGTGCGATTGACTTATTATCCTCAGGTGTTCCGCTAACCTTGGGTATTGTATCCATGGTGGCTAACAAATGCATAATCAAATCATTCTTCTGGCAAATATATATCATAAGTTGTTAGTTCGATGAAATAGTCCTTGAATCTCAACCCCTTCATTAGGCACACACTACGAGAATCAAGGGCGGTGCTACATTTTGTAGTTTTGGATGCTTCACAAGGTGATGACTCCAATTTTTTAAATTAACCTTCATGATTGTGTCCTTCTTCCGAAGGTAAACATAGTTAATTCCCTGGTCGTGGATCATATGTTTTTATCTCATAAATGGCCGACCCAAAATCACATTGTATGGTGTTGCCCTCCTAAAGTCCACAATTGCAAATATATGAAAACACTTCAACCAGAAAGTTGTCATCTTGTTAATGTGCATGGTTCCTTTGTATTGTGATATTTGGCCATCAGCTAACTTGATCCTGAGAATTATCTCACTTAGCTATGGGCAGTCCCATCATTCCCATTGTGCTTTTGTAGTTGCACTGACACCACCAACACCACCATCAAGAATGGAAGTGGAAGTAAAACATACCCTCCCTAATTTCAGAGGTAGAGTAGTGTTAAGCTCCTCACCTTCAAAGTACTTACCAAGCTTGTTGACAGGTAATAATAAATGGGGATTCAATTTGTCCTCTTCTCCCTCAAAATTTGAATCAAATTTGTCTTTCTTCAAAAGTTAGGATGCTCCGAGTCTAACCAGTTTTTGATATTGTGCCAAACATGATGATCTCATCCTAGGAGTTCTCCTAGGGGAATAGTGATAGGGGAGGAATCATTGCATGCATCCCTATAAATATCTTTTGATGTCTTCTTCTACAATCTACAGACATTCTCATAGTAGTCATAGCTAGAGATGTTACACCAGAGCTAACATTGGAAGATAAAGAATTGGTTTTGTGAGATAACTTGGCGTTCATGATATCTCCAACTCTCACTCTCACACGTGTTGATTCATTTATAGGTCCCAAAGGAATAGGTTCCATTAATGGTTTGAGTTTTTCTTCCAAGATTCATCGATGGAGATCTAGCTCATCTTGAGACCATACACTCTTTTTTTCTAAGTCATCAGCATGGACATTTTCTAGTTGAGGAGTGAGGGTGAGAGACTAAAATAATTGGAGAAAACAGGTTTAGGAGGTCCTTTAATATTATGTTAAACTTCTTGGTTCGAGGTATGAATATGTTTGTGGGCATGAGGGGAGTGTTGTGGGGGGGTGTGGGGGAGAAAGAGTAGCACATAGGTGAGCAATGTGAATGATACGAAATTGGAAAATTCCAGTTTGTTTAATTATTTTGGGAGTCCATTTTAGTGCACTAGAAGAGTTAAAATTTATTGCAATCAACACACACACATATCTAGGTAAGGAATGACCACACTAAGAAGAGAGAGAGAGAGAGTCCTTCTACTACTAAGTTGTAAGAAAGTGAATAGCGATTGAGGTATCAATCCATGTACTCCTTGCATGATGTAGCACTTGTAGTGCTATATGGATTAAATCATAACAATTCGTGAGAACGTGTCTAATCCACTACTCTTGATACTTGACAGTCCACAAGATTTGATAAAAGTTCTACGAATGAAACATTTTTTTAACAAAATAAAAAATGTATTTATGTTGAGATTTCTCAAGTTTAGTGTCGAATTCTTTTCCACACTTTTAGTATCATTTACATTAGTGGAGAAGCTTTGTCCTAGCTTATCTCTTAAGTGAAGGCTTTGTAAATTTTTTCCATTTTTTCCCTTTTGGCCACAACCTCGGGGGGTTCACTCATAAATATGTAAGCATAGCACATGGGTTCAACATACCGAGTTTTTTAAATTTCTTCTTTGCACAAATTTTTACATACATAAGGGTACCCTTAAAGAGGATATTCATAGGTTGAACAGAAAAAGGGTGTGATTTATTCATGAGATATTCATAGAGAAGAGGCTCTACAAATAGTCCTTCAATGCATGTGATATATAGAGTTTATACATAGTGACCCCGTGAGGCCACAACTTTCAACTTCGTTTCCATGGTCTTGTGTCTTCTTTTAGTTAAACATGTGCAAGCTTGGACCAAAGGTTAAGATTCCCCCTCCCTAGAGGTTTTCTCGTTTTTCATCTCACATAATGTTTGTTGATCATGTTCTATATACTTTTATAATTTCAAGTTTCTATGTGACAACAATTCAATTTGACCCTACAAATCATTATGATGATGTAGTATGACTTCAAGGAGAAGAACTGGTGCGATTTACTTATTACCCTCACGTGATCCACTCACCTCGGGTATCGTATCCATGGTGGCTATGCATCATCAAAACATTATTCTAGCAAATTTATATCATCAAAGGTTAGTTTGATGGAAGAGTCCTCAGATTTCAAGCCCTCCATTAGAAACACACTATGAGGATGAAGCTCAGTGGTACACTCGGTAGTTTTGGATGCTCCATTATCAATGGGATGCTTAGACACAGGGTGATGACTTCAATTTTTTAAATTAACCTTTATGATTGTGTCATTGTTCTGAAGGTACACATAGTTAATTCCCCAGTCACACGGATCATACACAATTATCTCATAAATGGCCGATCCAAGATCAAATTATATGTTGTTGGCCTGTTGGAGTCCACAATTGGAAATATATGATCAAACTTCAACCGACAAATTGTGAGCCTGTTAATTTGCACGGTTTCATTGGGTTGTGATATATGACAATTAGCTAAATTAATCTTAAGAATTATCTAACTTAGCTATGGACAACCCCATCATTCCCATTTTGCTTTTGTAGCTATAGTGACACCAACACTACCATGACGAATATATGTACAAGATACTCTCCCTAATTTTAGAGCTAGAGTAGTGTTAATCTTCTCACCTTCAAAGTATTTGTCAAGCTTCTTTCTAGGTACATCCTTGAATAGTAAATGGGGATTTAGTTTTTTCTCTTCTCCCTTGAAATCTAAATTTTCTTTGTCTTCAAAAGTTATGATACTTCGAGTCCAACCAGTCTTTGATATTGTGCCACACACGAGGATCTAGTCTTAGGAATTCTCCTAGGGAAATAGTGATAGGGGCGGACATGATTGCATGCATCCTTTCAAAATCCTTTTGATGTCTTCATTTGCAAACCAGAGCCATTATCATAGTACTCATAGCTTTAGCCTTTACAGTAGAGCCAACATTGAAATATAATGCATCGATTTTGTGACGTAACTTGGCGGTCATGATATCTCTATTTCTGAAGTGTTGATTCATTTATAGGTTATGGAGGATTAGGTTCCATGAATGGTTTGGGAATTGCTTCCATGATCCATGGATGGAGATCTAGATGAGCTTGCGACCATGCACTCTTATGACTCTCAATGTAACCGAAATTCTGAACCTAGTTTGCCATGAATATGCACTAGTTCTTAACCTACACGCATTGAAGGAATGGATCTGAGATGAAAGAGTAGTATCAACATGAGCTTGACAAGATGAAAGAGCAGTATATGCAGGATGAGGACTTTGGTAGGATCTATGATCATGTGTCTGAGGGGTAGCGGTATGATCATGTGTCTCAGGGGTAGCGGTATGATCATTATACACTCAGGGATGGCTTTTTGTTGATGCATGGTAGACTCTATGTTACCAAGTAGTTACGGCTCAAGGTTAAGATATTTAAGAGGTTCAACAGGGCATAGGTCTGGAGCATTTCCTGATGCTCAAGAGGGGGGTAGCACCTCTGCTCCCTTGTTACAGATAGGCTCGGATGTCATCTACAGTTTGCTTGGTGCAGCTTTTGTCTCACTTAAAGGTACTGAGACAGCTGACAATACATCTGTTTATCTATTGATCTTGCCATATTGTACTTTGCACACTCTTTTGGATCACATAGATGATATTTTGTTGTATGGGAAGCCTTCATAATTAGTGTGGTTCCGCTTTGATGCCTTGCTGTATTACCAAGATGCAATTGAGGATGCTTGCCATTTTTCAAGACGGGGGTATGTCACGGCCCTATGTATTTTTGGCAATTCATCACGTACAGTGTATCCCTCACTTTGTGCTTGTAAACCGTAACCCTAACCCTAACCCTAGGGGGCTTGGAGGGCATGGGAAGAGCCACTGAACATTGTGCATGGTAGTTAGTGTGTAGAACATTTATTAAAGGTGCATACTTGGGGTCAAAACTGATGCTAGGTATTAATAAGGTCCTTTTTCATAACCCCATGGGGGTGGACAAAGGTTTAAAACCAATAAATTGAATAATAAATGGGTATTCAATTTGTCCTCTTCTCCCTCAAAATCTGAATCGAATTTGTCTTCAAAAGTTAGGATATTTTGAGTCTAACTAGTTTTCAATATTGTGCCAAACATGATGATCTCGTGCTAGGAACTCTCTTAGTGAAATAGTGATAGGGGAGGAATGCATCCCTGTAAATTTGTTTTGATGCCTTCGTCTACATTAGAGCCAACATTGGAAGATAAAGAATTGGTTTTGTGAGATAACTTGGCGGTCATGATATCTCTAAATGTCACTTTCTCAAGTGTTGATTAATTTATAGGTTCCAAAGGAATAGGTTTCATTAATGGTTTGGGATTTTCTTCCACGATCCATGGATGGAGATCTAGTTCATCTTAGACCATACACCCTTTTTTCTAAGTCATTAGCGGGGACCTTTTCTAGCCAAGGAGTAAGTGTGAGAGACTAAAATAATTGGAGCAACAGGTTCAGGAGGTCCTTCAATATCACGTTGAACTTCTTGGTTCGAGGGATGACTATGTTTGTGGGCACAAGGGGGGCATGGTGGGGGGGTGTGAAGGAGAAAGGGCAACACACAAGTGAGCAATGTGAATGATATGAAACATTAAAATTCTAATTTTTTGATTAGTTTGGGAGTTTATGTGACTTCGTTTTAGTGCACTAGAACAATTAAGATTTATTGCAATGAACACACATACACATATCTAGGCAAGGAATGACCACAGTAAGAAGAGAGAGAGAGTCCTTCTACTACTATTGTGTAAGAAAGAGAATAGAGATCGAGGGATCAAGCCATGTATTCCTTGCATGTAGCACTTGCAGATATGGATTAAATCATAACAATTAAGATGGTGAGAACATTTCTAATCCTCTAGTCATGATACTTGGCAGTCCGCAAGATTTGATAAAAGTTGAGATTGCTCAAGTTTAGTGTCGAATTCTACTTCACACTTTTTAGTCTCCTTTACATTAGTCGAGAAGCTTTGTCCTACCTTCTCTCTAGGTGAACGCTTTGTAGGTTTCCTCCATTTTTTCCCCTTTAGCCACAACCTTGAGGGGGTCACTCATAAATATGTAAGTGTAGTGCGTGGGTTCAACAAAACGGGTTTTTTAAACCCCATTTTACACATTTTTTACATACATAAGGATACCCTCTAAAGGGGGTATTCACAACTTGAATAGAAAAAGGGTGTGATTTATTCATGAGAAATTCACAGATAAGGGGTCACTCATAAACACGTAAGTGTAGTACGTGGGTTCAACAAAACGGGTTTTCTAAATCCCTTTTTTGTAAATTTTTGACACATAAGTGTACCCTCTAAAGGGGGTATTCACAAGTTGAATAGAAAAAGGGTGTGATATATTCATGAGAAAGTCACAGATAAGGGGTTTTACAAATAGGCCTTGAATGCATGTGATATATATAGTTTATACATAGTGACCTCCCGAGGCCACAACTTCCAAATTTGTTTCCATATTCTTGTGTTTTCCTTTAGTGATACATGTGGAAGCTTGGACCAAAGGTTCAGATCCCCCCTCCTTAGAGGTTTTCTCATTTTTCATCTCAGATATGAGCTAGGCTAATGTTTGTTGATCATGTGCTATATACTTTTATAATTTCAAGTTTCTACATGACAACAATTCAATTTGACCCTGTAAATCAATGTGATGTATGACTTCAAGGAGAAGAATTAATGCGATTAACTTATTATCCTCACGTGATCTGCTCACCTCGAGTATCATATCCTTGGTGTATTATCCTCACGTGATCTACTCACCTCGAGTATCATATCCTTGGTGGTGGGTAATAAATGCATCATCAAAGCAGTCTTCTAGCAAATTCATATTAAAATTCATGGATTGTGAAAGCAATGTGTCATTTGTTACCGATTCTAATAGGCCACCCTAACAATGTTATTTCTTTAAATTCAAATTTCAACCACTACATAAGCTTCTTCTAAGGACAACACGCTTAAGGAAGGATACCAGAACTTTTCCTTTGAAGAACATATTCTTACATAGTGCCCAAGGGGTCCCCTACAAAAACAATATTGGGTTTGGGTGGGGCATCATTATCATACAGGATGATATCATGGTGGCAAGGGGAAACACTACAAAATGCCTTGTAAATTTTTAAGGTAACATTTTTTTTAAATCTAAGAAAATTCATGCAAAAAGTCTTTCCAATGTTATTTAGGACTTTTCTATCTCACGCATAACCAACCATGACTTATGGGTTCACTTTGATGATAGAATATAACCTTTCATAGATGGTAAATTATTAAGTGTGTCATGCTTACACTCAAAGACAAAAACCTATAGTGCTAGAGATACAATGAGCCAATGATATATCACTTCAACGTGCAAACTTTAAGAAGTGAAACAAACCTATAATATTTCCTCTTTAAGGAGAAATTTTTTTATGCCTGATCAAACTTTTAATTTGAAAAGGAACAGTTTTCTAAAATGCAATGGACCCACAATATTTGATTCATTTTTATTTCTAGACTTTACTTTCTCAATTTGCAAATCCTAGGCTTTTTTTATCTCCATAAATTTGGGCCACAATACATTTTCATGTTTTACTAGTTATTAATGTGCCTAGAGTTATTGCATATACAGTGTGCACATAGATGTGATGCTTTGATTATAGCCTTGATAATGAGTTTTTCATCAAAGTTGAAAGTGTTCAATACATTGATTAGAGAGAACTACCAAAAAGCTCTAAAAGATCGCATGGAATTCTAGATTGATTTTGGCAACAATTCATCACAATACAACTTGAAAATTGAGTTTATTTCCATTTTTCGTGTGCTCTAACCCTTAATGTGAAAGCTTTCAAAGTTGAGAGCTTACCAAGAATGACACTTTTAAAGGAATCTGCACCCATTCGAGAATGGAAATGATGAGAAAGATGAGCGAATGAACTAGCTAGAATCCATTTGTGAGGATGATAATTATCATTTTTGTGTGTGTCAAAAATATTGTTATGGACTAGTTAGATCTCCTACCAAATACATTATAAGGACTAGTTAGATCATTACACCTCCTACCAAATATATTATAAGGACTATTTAGGTAATCTTAACTCAAATATTTCTCGTGTGATGATACAAAGCCCTACACTTCCTTATCACTCACTATGTTTTAAAGCTGAGTGCATAAAATGTTCAAGTAAACTTTCCTTATCTTAACTACATTAGCCGTGGAAGAGCAACACATTTTGTGATGAGAAAGATTGAGCAAAAAATAGGGTGAGGAGGATAGAGCACTATTGGGTGAGATCTATCTTGAAGGCTACCATCAAGCGATACTACTACTATCGGTTGAAAATGTAATAAGATTCTAAAGTTGGGACTTGTTTTTCTTTAAAAATGGTCACCCTTACTAGGCACCATTATGCAACAATTGATAGATGACTACAGACACTTGTAAAAAGAAACTAGGGATTAGACTACAACCTTTAATGGATGGTAAATCTACTTGTCTCAACTCTTGTGTCATGCTTAAACTCAATTAACATTCAATCTTTAAGAAGTGAGATGGACCTAAAATATTTCCTTCAGAAATACAATCAAACCTTTATTGAAGCACATAAGAGGATTTGAAGTGAATTTCCTTGAAAATAGAATACAAATTTATCCTAAAAGACCACACTTGGGACAATGTAGATCATCCTCTAAGGTGTAAGGTAATCAGAACTAAGTGGCTGGACATTGCCAAACATTTTACACAAGTTAAAGGTTTTAACTTTAAAGAAAATTTTTCTCCTACATTCAGGTTAACCATAATCTGCTACATTCTTGCATTGGTAGCACAAAGGGGATGGCTTTCTAGAGAGATATAGCCAAATCAATGAGCCCAATCGGCCAAGCTCTTGAGGGAGCTACACCAAGCCTGTCTCGAATCTTAAGCTTTGTAATGAAGGGTAGGGTGAAACATGTATGTAAGGCTATTGGTGGGAGTGCACCATATTTGGTGTTAGATATCTACTAAAGCATTACATATCATGTGTTATGTCATGAATACTATGTTTCAAAGAATTGCACCATATAAAAAAAGGAAATACAGAAGGCTATCCACATATGGAAAGGTACACACCTCTATCTTGCAAGGCTTATTCTCCACCTCTATCTACATGTATGCAATGGTGGGGAAATTTAGAGTGAGAGAGATTGTATTTCCTTTCACTTTGTGCACACAAATGCTCAAGTCAAGCTCCTTGGCTAAAGAAGAAGAAGAATGATTTCAACGTTATAGGAACAATCCCAAGGGACCGAATCAATCTAACTGATGGGAGTAATATTCAAAAACAAGACTTACTCTCAACTTCATCAGCAACCCATTTCTCCCCACTCATGAATGTGTGTGTGTGTGTGTGTGCGTGTGTGTCAGAGAGAGAGAGAGAGAGAGAGAGAGAGAGAGAGAGAGAGAGAGAGAGAGAGTGACTGAGTGAGAACAAGAAGAATTTTTTAATGTCGTAAGAGTGTGTAAGTGAGATAGAGGGAGATGGAGAGAGAGTGCCGAAGAGGGAGAGGGAGTGAGAGTAAGAGAGAGGGATGATTATTAAAGGGCTCTTTAAGACCTTTGAAATAAACTCCAATGTTATGGATTTAAAGGAAAATAATGCTTACCTTTGAAAACAAATGTGAGTTCTGAATTTAAAGGTAAATAATGCTAGTTCCTTTGAAAACGAATGTGAGTTTTGAATTTTTTTATCAAAATTCATAACATTGCATCCTCAAGAAGGGTTTCCTTAAGCTTTTTATTATGCATGGGGAAAATCATTTAAGGTATGGGTGGCATAGCAAAGATACTATGAGTGTGTAGCTCTCGTAGGGCTAGCAAGGGCTATTTAATACTGACAAGGCCTTACAATTGCACCACCCATCATATCATTCATATGTTTCCCTTCCCTCCCCTCCTCTCACCTCCCCACACTCCCTTAAATCTAAGTTTGGGTTAGGAAATTAATAGGGGCTATCCCTAATGTAATAGCTTTAGTGGTGACTTCTTGTAAAAAACCCCTTATCTCTCTCTCTCTCTCTCTCTCTCTCTCTCTATATATATATATATATATATATATATATCACTCTCTCTATTTGCCTTCACTCACTATTTCTATATCTCTCTTACCCTCACTCTTCTCTTCCATCTCCCTCTTCTTATTCTCTCTCTCTCTCTCTCTCTCTCTCTCTCTCTCTCTCTCTCTCTCCACCTTAAACTCAAGTGTGTGTGTGTGTGGGTGTAAATGAGAGAGATCAATCCTCGCACCTAACAAAGTTTAGGTTTCTGTTGAAGGTGGTAACTTAATTGATGAAAACAAGAAATCACTTCAAATTTAAACGCTACTATTTTCAACCAAAGAACAGGCCATTTCTAATATGATGGATGTTATGCCTTGTGCTTGCAACAAATGTCTAGGATGCACCATGTATACGCTAGATACTATTAAGTTCACTAATTCTAAGCTATTATTGCTAGAGTGGGAACCACTTCAATTTAACACAACATCGGGTCGGCTCTAGGACGCGTTTGAAACCGTGGCCACAGCCATAAGCATTGGAATTTATCACCAAACATTTTGAGTGTGAAGCCTTCACTAAGTTGATTTGTTAGCCGTTCCTAAAATGTGTGTAGCTCATTGGATTCATAGTGATGTTTATACACTCAACATGAGTACATCTTTGGGGAAAAATGTAAGTTTCATTTATAGACCTTTTATCAAATCTTGCAGACTACCAAGTAGCACAACTAGTGGTTTAGAAAAGTTCCCACCTTCTCAATTGTTATCATTTAATACACATAGCACCGCAAGCACTACATGGTACACGGCCTGCTCCCTCGATTGTCTTGCTAGTCTCTTTCTTACACAGCAGTAATAGAAGGACTCTCTCTCTCTCTCTCTCTCTCTCTCTCTCTTCTTAGTGTGGCCATTGCTTACCTGGATATGTGTGCATGTGTTGATTGTAATAAATCTTAACTGTTCTAGTGCACTAAAATGAACTCCCATAAACTCCCAAACTAATCAAACAAATTGTAATTTTCTAATTTCGTGTATCATCCACATTGCTCGTCCATGTTCTACTCTTTCTCTCTCTATATCTCTCTCTCTCCCCCCCCCCATCGGCCCCTCCTTATGGCCACAAACATTATCGTCCCTCGAACCAAAAAATTTAATAGAATATTGAAGCACATATTGAACTTGTTGCTCCAATTATTTGAGTCTCCCACACTAACTCCTCAACTAGAAAAGATCCCTATTGACGATGACTTAGAAAAGAAGAGTGCATGGTCACAAGGTCAGCTAGATGTCCATCCATGGATCGTGGAGGCAATTACCAAATCATCAATGGAACCTATAAATGAATCAACACCTGAGAGAGTGAGAGTTAGAGATATCATGATCACCACGTTATCTCAATATTGGATCTGATTTAAAGGCTAAAGCTATGACTACTATGAGAATGATTGTGGTTTCAAAATGAAGACATCAAAAGGATTTTTAAAGGATGCATGCAATTAAGTTTGCCCCCCCTATCACTATTTCCCTAGGAGAATTCCTAGGATGAAATCCTCGTGTTTGGCACAATATCAAAGACTTTTTGGACTAAAAGTATCATAACTTTTGAAGACAAAGTTAATTCAGATTTTGAGGGAAAAGAGGAAAAAAGTTAATTTAGATTTTGAGGGAAAAGAGGAAAAAATAAATCCCCATTTATTATTCAAGGATATACCTATAAACAAGCTTGGCAAATACTTTGAAGATGAGAAGATTAACATTACTCTAGCTCTAAAATTAGGGAGAGTATCTTGTACATCTATTCTTCATGGTAGTGCTAGTGTTAGTGTAGCTACAAAAGCACAATGGGAATTATGGGGTTGTCCATAGCAAAGTGAGATAATTCTTCAGATTAATTCAGCTAATGGTCATATATAACCGTCCATAGGAGCCGTGCAAATTAACAAGCTCAAAACTTGCTAGTTGGAGTTTGATCATATATTTCCAATTGTGGACTTCAAGAGGCCAACAACATATAATGTGATTTTGGGTCAACCATTTATGAGATAATTGCGTATGATCCATGACTGGGAATTAACTATGTGTACCTTCAGAACAATGACACAATCATGTAGGTTAATTTGAAAAACTGGAGTCATCAGCCTATGTCTAAGCATCCCATTGATAATGGAGAATCCGAAACTACCGAGTGTATCACTGATCTAGATCCTCGTAGTGTGTGTCTAATGGAGAGCTTGAAATCCAAGGACTCTTCCATCAAACTAACCCTTGATGATATAAATTTGCTAGAAGAATGCTTTGATGATGCATTTGTTAGCCACCATGCATACAATACCCGAGGTGAGCGGATCACGTGAGGATAATAAAAAAATCGCACCAATTTTTATCCTTAAAGTCATACATCATAATGACTTGCAGGGTCAAATTGAAATGTCACATACAAACTTGAAATTATAAAAGTATATAGCACATGATCAAGAAACATTAGCCTAGCTCATATTTGAGATGAAAAACAAGAAAACCTCTGGGAAAGGGGCATCTAAACCTTTGTTCCAAGATTCCACATGTTTCCCTAAAGGAAAACACAAGACCATGGAAAGAAAATTGGAAGTTGTGGCTAAAGGGGAAAAAATAGAGGAAAACTAAGACTTCACCTAGAGATAAGCTAGGAAAAAGCTTCTCCAATAATATAAAGGAGACAAAAAATTATGGAATAGAATTTGTCACTAAACTTGAGCAATCGCAAGATAAAGACATTTCTGTTTTGTTAAAAGTATGTTTCATTCATAGAACTTTTATCAAATCTTCCGGACTGCCAAGTATCGTGACTAGTGAATTAGAAATGTTCTCACCTTCTCAATTGTTATGATATAATCCATATAGCATTGTAAGTGCTACATCAAGCAAGGAGTACATGGCTTGATCCCGAAATCGCTATTCTCTTTCTTACATGGTAGTAGTAGAAGGACTCTCTCTCTCTCTCTCTTCTTAGTGTGGTCATTCCTTACCTATATATGTGTATGTGTGTTGATTGCAATAAATCTTAATTGTTCTAGTGCACTAAAACGAACTCCCATTAACTCCAAAACTAATCACACAAATTGTAATTTTCCAATTCCACTACAAGGGATCGGGTTCATACCCGTGCTCCTAGCCACTAAAAATGATTTGTGGAAAAAAAGTAACCGGCCCGTGTATTAGCGCGTGTATCATCGCGGCCAGAGACATGCGTGTAAAAGTGCATGTATAGAAATAGTCAGACATGCTGAACACGGGCATATACATGCATTTTGTCAGTTTAACTACGCTTAGACGCACTGATAGGAGGGTGTATACACGAGTTTTGTCAGTTTAGCTGCGCTTATACACGCGTATTTCACAGAGTATTTGCGTATATACACGCGACTTTTCCAGAGTTGACGCGTCTATACACGCGTATTTCACAGAGTATCCGCGTGTAAACACGCAACTTTTTGCAGAGTTGATGCGTCTATACACGTGAACAGAGAGCAAAAAAAAAATCCAGAGAGTGCTATTTGGTACCTGAATGCTGTTCCAGCATTCCAGCACCCAATAACACTCTCTGGATTTTTTTTTTGGTGCATTGCACCATCCACGAGGAAGATTTAAGACAAGAAGGACATGAATGCATACATTGTTAATACACGATTCAAGACAGACATGAATGCAATACTATCAATTCACGATTCAATATTACTATCAAAATTTTATGTGTACACATATATACAAGGGAGTCCATATGTCGAAGTAGCCCATGGCTTCAGTTACAAAAATATATATACAACCACATCCTCAATATGGAATGTAATACTATAAGTCTAAGTACTACTCAGACCAGATGATGACTCGCTGCTCCCTCCATGATCAGATGAGCTCACATCGGTCGAAATGTCCAATGAGTAGTGCTCATGTCCACCCTCTGTAGTGGCACGGCGGGTGGATCATCAGCAGGTGTAGCAGCAGCTTATGCCTGTTCAAGTAATATATAGTATATAAGTATATATAAATATAATTCAATAAACCAAAATCATTCGTTTAGAGTTTTCAAGTACCTGTCGACCGTATGGTCTCATGGCCATCTCAAACTGTGCGTTCGTAATACGTCCCTCGGCTCTGAAGAGGGCCCACGTGTCACGTCTGCTATGCCGGCGGCATACCCAGTATCGTGGGCTGTGGGCTTCCTTCCCGTAACCCGTCTCGCTGTATCATAATCAACACAATTTGTAAGATTAAAACAATCATAGAATCAATGAATTAAGTAAACAATCAAATAAAGTGGCAAGATACGAACTCTGCCTCCCATGACTCGACGCCGCCAGATCCAAAATGCGAAGATCCAATGGTCTCCATCTGGATCCGTCGTGCCTCCACATGCTGCCTGCTCTTCATGCCACCCTCTGCTCGTTTCTTTGCCTCCTTCCACTCGCGTTTGTACGCAGTGGCAGGTTTCTCGGCAGGATAGCCACCCGCACCTACATTTAGCCCATCATCGTATGTGAGTTTCTTAAGGTGAGATCTTTTATTACTTAAGATCTGCCTTATTCGCGTCCTTCCCCATACATCCGAGAATGTCGCATGTGGGGGATTGGGGTACTGACTATGTACAGCATCTATCACCTCCCCTACTAATCGGCTATTTTGATGTTTAAATCTAATAAAACAATTTCTATACAAGTTTGATACTACCCCACGCATGTACTACATTACCTCTTTCCCCCTCGCATCCATCACTATCCCACCCCTATTCGTCACATCATAGCAGATCACTCCCTCCACCTCTCTCATCTCCTCATCATCCTCACTATCTCCTCTAACTCTTCTCCCTCTATCTCCTCTCTCACCGCGTGCCCTACTACCTCCCCCACCAAAGCACCCGCCGCATCCTCCTCTCCCACTCTTCCTGCTGCGGCATTTGCTCTCCTCTGTACTACGGGTGGAGTCATGACTGGGGGATTGTCTACGTGGCTGTGGCTGTGAGGGAGTACGTGATGGTGGCCGTGAGCCCTGACGTGACGATGCCTGGGAGGGTGTGTGTGAGTGTGTCTGGGACGGGGTATGTCTCCTCGGTGGGCGTGGAAGAGGAGAAGCTGCATGCCGTCTCGTCAGACTCGCAGGCATAGACGGCAGTGGAGTGACCTGGATACTCGGGGGTGGGGTATAGATACCAGGCAATCCAGGAGAGGGATGGGCATACATGTACTCTGTAAGCTCAACTGGACCAGGATGGCACCCAAAATGATTTAGCATCTCCATCATCCAAGTGCCATACGCAAATGGATCGGATGAAGAACCTGGATCCATAAAGAATCTGTAAAAATAAAAGTATATACATGATTGCATCAAAGCACAAATGTAAGTTAGCATGGGTGAAACACAGTTGCGTGTATATACCCGTCCAAAAACACGTGTATATGCGCGTGAACGTCTGTGCAGACAGGATACACACAAACATACACGCGTTCCTACACACGGCCTGTGTAAATTTTTTTTTGAAAGCGACCGACCTCCGACACATCGTCCTTATAAAAAGCCCACTGTCACAATTGTTTACAAAAGTATACCAGAGAAGGACAAGGACGGAGACAAACGCATAAAGGAAAGAGACAATAGCATAAACAAATGGAAGAAAAGAGACAGGACAAAGGACAAACTGACTCACCTCTTAAAAAGTGAGTCTTCTTTTTGGCTGGTTTCCTTCACCCGTGTGTGCTCCTTGTCTGCTCCTTGCACTTAGGTTTAGTGCTCTGTTGGAAGAGGCAGCGACAAAGGAGAGCAAATCTTAGTTTGAAAATGTTTATTTGGAGAAGGCGGGTTATTTTTAGGTATGGACAGGTCGTCGCATGTAACAGCGCGTGTATTTTTGCGTTTATAATAAATTAGCCACGTTTATACACGCGATTTTTAGGATGTAGCCACGTTTATACACGCGATTTTTAGGGTATAGCCACGTTTATACATGCGATTTTTAGAATGTAGCCGCATTTATACATGCCATTTTTAGGATGTAGCCGCGTTTATAAATGCGATGTTCAGGATGTAGCCGCATGTATACATGCGATTTTTATACTTTCATTAAAAACTGATTATGATTTTGTGTTTGCTCTTTTGTACATAGGATGTCATTAACCTCCTCAAGCAGTTCTGGTGAGGATGAGACAATGCGTCATCGTAATTGCAATGTGTGGTTGGGACAAAGGATCAAGTGTATGTGTAATCGATGTCCAGGATGCATTGTACGAGCGCGTTGAATTACCTTGAATCACATCTCCATGTATGGAGAATGAAATCAAACAGGTTTAGAGGTGAGTAGATGTAAATTGATAGTATTCAAATGACACATGGTATCCAAATTAAATTAATGGAGTTGTAATATATATACTCTAATTGAAGTAGGATGCAGTACCACACCCTAACATGGTGCCCTACGCATGGCGAGAGCACACAAAGCATTGACGAGATGATGCTGGAGCTTCGGGATCTATTGTCAGAGATGAGTGGGAGAGGGATGACAATAGCCCTGCACCCCACGAAGTTGTGGAAGAGGAAGTGTTTGATGATATGGTGCGGTATCTTTTTAGGGATGATCCCAAAGGTATGGACGACAATGATATGGAACAAAGGCATCCTTAATAGTGATGTGATGAGTAGATGGGTTACAAGATATGAGGATGCAAAGACAAAAAGGCAAGCAGAAAGAGCTCTCTTTCGGAGGCAACATGGCTCTCGTAAGGCGTACCCTAAGCATCTAGCAACACTTCGGAATGATATCCATGTTGACTGGTTGCATGAGGAAATGGAGAGAGCAGAGAGCGACGAGGGGCTGCATATCACGGCGGAAGAATGGGAGTATGCACGAGGATGCATGTTAAAGGTACATAGAACTAATGTTTTGCATTAGTTGTAAGTGATTTGCTTTTAATATTTATTCACATTGCTTACACAAATATTGCTTCTATTTTGGTCTAGTGCACTATGTTCAATGCTATATGGTGTGAAGGCAAGCATTTTCGAACACAAAGAATTGATGAAAAGAGGAATACACAAGATTGCGGTGTCATTAGTAGCTTTGAGGGAGCTAATGGAAAAATGGATGATTATTCTGGCACAATCCAAGACATATTTAGGCTTGACTTTCATCGCTTCTTTGTGTATGTTTTGGATGTCAAATGACAAATGAACGCAGTGGAAAAAGGACCTAATGCAACGATAAAACGCCATGCAAGTGGCTATGTAACTATTGACTCTACAAAGTTTTGGCAAACAAAGAAAGATAGGCTCGTATTGCCACAACAATGTGAGCAGGTATGCATTTTTTTACTAATGTGTTTCATGTACATATATATCTAAGCTCGCATACCCCTTGACTTTTGATATGCTAATTAATTATTGCACTATGTGTATTTGAGTAGGTTATCTATCTGCCAATGGTACATGACATTAAATGGTGGTACGTCATCCCTATTGCACCACGTTCCAAAGTGATGTATAATACATTCACTGATATGGAGCATATGGAGGATGTAACAAGCCGCAATGAAGATGATGTCGAACATGCCAATGAAGATGTTGTGATCGATGATCAAGAAATAAGAGATGATCATGATAATGAGGATGAGTGTGCCATTTCTCATGATCATGAGAATGACCCTACCATTGAGGATAATGGTGATGTTGATGAGGATGATCAGGATATTGATACCATTATCAATGGATAGAATATCGATAGTGGAATAAATTTAATCGTAGCCTTACAAATTGATCAAATGGATATTGATGTTGATCGTTTGGCAAGGATGGATCTTATTGAAGATGATATCGAACCCTAACCAATCCATCATTGTATCGTTCTAAATTGATGACATTTCTATTGTATATGTTGTCTTTTAATTATCATCTCATGATTTATTTTTGAATATATTTCATTGTTGTAAGTGCATGTAGTGGGATTGTGTAATGATATATAGTGTAATGTACTATGAGATGGTTTAAAGAAAATAATTTTTAATTTTGTAAAGGAATGGAGTTTTTCTTAATAAAGCACTCGCGTGTAATAATGCGTGTATATACACGCGCTGATACATGCATTTTTGAAACCAGTATACACGTGATTTTAGATGCCAATATACACGCGCTGTTAGACGCGTTTCTTAAACTTCAATACATGCAAATTTAGATGCCAATATACATGCGCCCGATACTACTCATATACATGCGTGACCATACACGTGCCCGTAACTTATCGCGTGTATTGACACGCGTGTATGGCAGCAGTGTCTTGTAGTGTTCCGTATCATTCACATTGCTCACCTATGTGCTGCCCTTTCTCCCCCACCCCCCATTGTGCCCCCCTCGTGCCCACAAACATAATCATCCCTCGAACCAAGAAGTTCAACACTCTTGAACCTTTTTGCTCAAATCATTTGAGTCTCTCACACTCACCCCCACAGTTAGAAAAGGTCCCTGTTTTGATGACTTAGAAAAAAAGAGTGTATGGTCTCAAGATGAGCTAGATATCCATGCATCGTGGAAGCAAATCTCAAACCACTAATGGAACCTATTCCTTTGGAACCTATAAATGAATCAACACTTGAGAGAGTGAGAGTTGGAGATATCATAACCACTAAGTTATCTCAAAAAACCCTTTCTTTATCTTCCAATGTCCACTCTAATATAGTATCTATAGCTATGACTACTAGGAGAGTGTAATATAGTATCTATAGCTATGACTACTAGGAGAGTGTAATATCTACAGCTATGACTACTATGAGAATGTTTGTAGATTATAGACGAAGACATCAAAATGAATTTACAAGGATGCATGAAATTATTCTTCCCAATCATTTGATTCAAATTTTGAGAGGAGGAAAAATTGAATCCCCATTTATTATTCAAGGATTTACCTATCAACAATAAGCTTGGCAAGTACTTTGAAGGTGAGGAGCTTAACACTACTCTACCTCTAAAATTAGGGAGAGTATGTTTTACTTCCATTCTTGATGGTCGTGTTGGTGTCAGTGCAACTAACTACAAAAGCACAATGGAAATGATGGGGCTGTCCATAGCTAAGTAAGATAATTCTCAAGATCAAGTTAGCTGATGGCCATATATCACAATACAAAGGAACCATGAAAATTAACAAGATCACAACTTTATGGTTGAAGTTTGATCATATATTTGCAACTATGGACTTCAACAGGGTAACACCATATAATATAATTTTGGGTTGGCCATTTATGAGATATTATCATCTAATCCACAATAGGGGAATTAACTATGTTTACCTTCAGAAGAAGGACACAATCATGAAGGCTAATTTGGAGTCACCACCTTGTGGAGCATCCAAAACTACGAAATGTAGCACCACACTTGATCCTCATAGTGTGCCTAATGAAGGGCTTGAAATTCAAGGACTCTTCCATCAAACTAACCTTTGATGATATAAATTTGCTAGAAGAATGCTTTGATGATGCATTTGTTAGCCACCATGGATACAATACCCAAGTCGAGTGAAACACATGAGGATAATAAGTTAATCACACCAATTCTTCTCCTTGAAGTCATACCTCATAATGATTTGCAGGGTCAAATTGAAATGTTGTTATGTAGAAACTTGAAATTAGAAAAGTATATAGCACATGCTCAACAAACATTAGCCTAACTCATATTTGAGATGAAAAATGGGAAAACCTCTAGGGAGGGGGAATTGGAACCTTTGGTCCAAGCTTCCACATCTTCCACTAATGGAAAACACAAGACCATGAAAACAAAGTTGGAAGTTGTGGCTAAGGGGGGGAAAATGGAGGAAAACTACGAAGCGTTCACAAAGAGATAAGCAAGAACAAATCTTGTCCCACTAATGTAAAGGAGACTAACTGTGGAAATGTTTTTTTGCCATCGTTAATCTACCTTAGTACAAGACTTTTGTTCTTTATATGTTGCTATGATTGTACCTTAATTGTTTATGATTTAGAGCCACCATCATCATGGCCAGTTCCATTTATCTCTTACTTTCCAACTCCTCTTCGACACTTTACCATAAACAATTTCATTCAAACTATAAAACATTTTGCAAAGTCTTCACTAAGTTAATTTGTAGCCATTCTTAAAATGTGCATAGTTCATTGGAATAATAGTGATGTTTACATGCTCAATGTAAAGACATTTTTTGGGCAAAATGGAGGTTTCATTTATAGATCTTTTATCAAATCTTGCGGACTACCAAGTACCATGACTAGTGGTTTAGAAATGTTCTCACCTTCTCAATTGTTATCATTTAATCCACATAGCGTTGCAAGGAGTACATGGCTTCATCCCGCGATCATCGCTAGTCTCTTTCTTACACAGGAGTACTAGAGGGACTCTCTCTCTCTCTCTCTCTCTTCTTAGTGTGGTCGTTGCTCACCTAGATATGTGTGTGTGTGTTGATTGCAATAAACCTTAACTATTCTAGTGCCACTAAAATGAACTCTCATAAACTCCTAAACTAATCAAACAAATTGGAATTTTCCAATTTCATATCATCCATGTGCTACCATTTCTCCCCCCCACCGTTATGCCCACAAACATAATCATCCCTCCAACCAAGAAGTATAATAGAAGATTGAAGGACCTCTTGAGCATGTTGCTCCAATTATTTGAGTCTCCCACACTAATTTCTCAACTAGAAAAGGTCCATCATGATTACTTAGAAAAGAAGAGTGTATGGTCTCAAGGTCAACTATATCTCCATCCATGGATCATGGAAGAAATTCCCAAACCATTAATGGAACCTAATCCTCTAGAACCTCTAAATGAATCAACACCTGAGAGAGTGAGAGTTAGAGTTATCTCACAAAATCAATTCTTGATCTTCCAATGTTGGATCTGATGTAAAGTCTACAGCTATGACTAGTATGCGAATGTATGTGGTTCTCAAATGAAGACATCAAATGGATTTTGCAAGGTTGCATGGAATCATGTCCGCCTCTATCACTATTTCCCTACGAGGATTTGTAGGATGAGATCCGCGTGTTTGGCACAATATCAAAGACTGGTTAGAATCAAAGTGTCATAACTTTTGAAGATAATTTTAATTCAGATGCCAAGGAAGAAGAGGAAAACTTGAATCCCCATTTATTATTTGAGGATGTACCTGTCAAGCTTTGCAAATACTTTGAAGGTGACAAGCGTAACACTACTCTAGCTCTAAAATTAGGGAGAGTATCTTGTACATCCATTACTGATGGTGGTGTTGATGTGTGTGTAGCTATAAAAGCATAATGGGAATGATGGGGTTGTCCATAGCTAAGTGAGATAATTCTTAATATCAAGTGAGCTAATGGTTATATCACAACCCACAGGAACCGTGCAGATTAACAAGCTCACAACTTGTTGGTTGAAATTCGATTATGTATTTCCAATTGTGGACTTCAAGAGGCCAACAACATACAATGTGATTTTGGGTCGGGCATTTATAAGATAATTGTGAATGATCCATGGCTGGGGAATCCACCGCACAATCATGAAGCTTAATTTAAAAAATTGGAGTCATCACCCTGTGTCTAAGCATTCTGTTGATAATGGAGCATCTAAAACTATGGATTGTAGCACCAAGCTTGATCCTCATAGTGTGTTCCTAATGGAGGGCTTGAAATCTGAGACTCTTCCCTCGAACTAACCTTTGATTTTCTAGAAGAATTCTTTGATGATGCATTTGTTAGCCACCATGGATATGATTACCAAGGTGAGCGGATCACGTGAAGATAATAAGTTAATCGCACCAATTCTTCTCCTTGAAGTCATACCTTATAATGATTTGCAGGGTCAAGTTGAAATGTTTTCACACAGAAACTTGAAATTATAAAAGTATATAGCACATGATCAACAAACATTAGCCTCGCTCATATCTGAGATGAAAAATGGGAAAACCTCTATGGAGGGGGGATGTGAACCTTTGGTCCAAGCTTCCACATTTTCCACTAAAGGAAAACACAAGACCATGGAAACAAAGTTCAAAGTTACGGCTAAAGGGGAAAAAATGAAGGAAAACTATAAAGCATTCAGCTTGTAGAGATAAGCTAGGAGAAAGCTTCTCCACTAATGTAAAGGATACTAACAAGTGTGGAATAGAATTCGACACTAAACTTGAGCAGTCTCAGAATGAGACTCTTGCATGCATGTGGTTAACTGTGTCCAATGAGATTATCTACATTCAAATGTTAGTAAACCTTGATTTGAATACCACTTACAATTTGATGTCTCATGAAGCATGGATGCCTTCAGGTTCACCTCACTTGCACATCATGGATTCGTAGAGGAAAGGGGCTATGCAAATTATTGAGCCCTTGTTTAGTGGTTTGTTTAACATATTTTCTTGAAGATAACCTTGTAGAAGGAAGATTTGTGGTCTTGTCTATAGGAAAAATAAACGAAGAAATCGTATTCGATATTACAAACTAGATTTGATGATTTCAATGTGTTATTGATTATCGATTGTAATAGGCCACCCTAACAATGTTATTGCTTTAAATTAAAATTTCAACCACTACATAAACTTTTTCTAATCACCCCTTGATGTGAAAGCTTACAATGTTGAGAGATTACAAAGAATGATGCTTTTAAAGGCATTTGGCACCCATTTAAGAATACAAATGATGAGAAAGATGAGCAAATGAACTAGTTAGAATCCATTTGTGAGGATGATTATTATCATGTTTGTGTGTGTCACAAAAATATTGTTATGGACTAGTTAGACCTCCTACCAAATACATTATAATATTAAGGACTAGTTAGATCATTACATCTCCTATCAAATATATTATAAGAACTAGTTAGGTAATCTAAATTCAAATATTTCTCGTGTGATACAAAGGCCTAGGCTTTCTTATCATTCACTATGTTTTAAGACTGATTGCATAAAATGTTCAAGTGAACTATCCTAATCCTAACTGCATTAGCCATGTAAGAGAAACACATTTTATGATGAGAAATATTGAACAATAATTAGGGTGAGGAAGATAGAGCACTATTGGGTGAGATCTATTTTAAAGGCTACCATCAAGAGAGACTACTAGTATGGGTTGAAAAACGTAATAAGAGTATAAAATTGGAACTTATTTTTCTTAAAAAAATGTCACCCTTACTTGGCACCATTATGTAACAATTGATAAATGACTACACATGACATGGAGACACTTGTAAACAAGATCTAGGGATTAGACTACAACCTTTAATGGATGGTAAATCTACTTTTGTCAACTCTTGTGTGATGCTTAAACTTAAACCCAAAAACCTATAGCACTAGAGATAAAATGAACCAATGATATTTCAATTAACATTCAATCTTTAAGAAGCGAGATGAGCCTAAAATATTTTCTCTTCAAGGTGTAAACTTTTTATCTTTGATTTAACCTTTAATTCAAAAAAAAGGGTTTGTTAATGTGCAATGGACCTACCAATATTTGATTCATTTTCACCCACTCATCTAGATAAAAAATAAAAAATCAATTGCAAATCCTATTTGTTTTTTATCCTCATAAATTGGGGGCACAACACATTCAAAATGCCACACCATGTTGTACTATTTCTTAATGTGCCTAAAGTTCTTGTGTATACAGTGTGGGCATAGATGTGATGCTTTGGCTTTAGCCTTGCTAATGAACTTATGATTAAATTCTAAAGCGCTTAACATGTTGAGTAGAGAGGTGCCGAAAAGGTTGTGAAGATTGCGTGGAAATCTAGAATTCATCAAAATAAAACTTAAGAATTCTAGATTGAATATCGATGGCTTTGAGAACTATGTTATCACGTGGCATCAAAACGGAACCACATTGATTACGAAGGCTTCCCATATAACAAAATATCATCCATGTGATCCAAAAGAGTGTGCAAAGTACAATATGGCAAGATCAATAGATAAGCAGATGTATTGTCAGCTATCAGTACCTTTGAGTGAGACAAAAGTTGCACCAAGAGACCTCTAGATTACATCCGAGCCTATCTGTAACAAGGGAGTAGAGGTGATACCCCCCTCTTGAGCATCAAGCAATGCTCCAGACCTTTGCTGTGTTGAACCTCTTAAATCTCTTAGAAGTTTGAATTCATAAAAGTGGATTGCTAAACTCTTGAAACTCACAATATAAAAGGCCGTGTTAGACTTCTGTGACATGATCCTTAATTACGAATACTTTTGCTACATGTTACACCGTCTGAGCCTCATCTGATACACTCAAGCTTTCAATCATAACCTTTATCCGTAACTACTTGGTAACACATAGTCTACCATGCATTCAAAAAATGCCATCCCTAAGAGTATAATGATCATGCCCCTAACCCTTAGACACCTGATCATAGATCCTGCCAAATTCCTCATCTTGCATATACTGCTCTTTCATCTCATCAAGCTCATGATGATACTACTCTTTCATCTCAGATGCACTCCTTCAATGCGTGTAGGTTAAGAACTAGTGTATATTCAAGGCAAACTACGTTTAGAATTTTGGTTACATTGATAGTCACAAATAAAGTCCAATCAAGTTTACTTGTGTTTGATTCCTCTCTCAACATGGACTATGGGTGCCGTTCTTCCACTTCCCTATGTACTCATGGGGCGGACCTAGGGAAGGCTAGCCTCTTGATAGCTATCAAGATGATATCTGACAATGAGGAGGTAGTGTCATCAAAACATTTCCAACCACGTGGATTCACATGCACTATCTGCCACCATGGATTCCAATTAGGATCCTTGAAAAACAATGTTTGTTGATAGTGCTCTGGATGAACATAGGGTTCTTTGGTGTTCCAAAAACCTGTGCATTCTTTTCTCATGGTAGCATCTCTACCTTTATATATTGCATGAAACCAATGAACTT
The DNA here is from genome assembly GCF_041138505.1 of Cibotium barometz. Lineage (NCBI taxonomy): Eukaryota > Viridiplantae > Streptophyta > Polypodiopsida > Cyatheales > Cibotiaceae > Cibotium > Cibotium barometz. The sequence goes on from NC_141090.1 coordinate 24,891,323, forward strand.
TTAAAATGACATGTAATGAGAAAAGTATGTTATTATAAACAAGTTTCTTATAGGTCATTGCTAAAATTCATTCAATTCTTGATTGATTAATCCTTGTTGCTTCATGCAACAATAGTTTACTTCATATATGCTCTCTAGTTTTCCAACATAGCCGAGGTCATCCTCGACGAGTTTTGTGTCACGAGAGCACTTGTACGAGATAATTGTTGAAATTTAGCAATGATAATGAGTCATGAGTAACTCTAGTATCATATATTCTCTTGACGTGAAGATGTTGGTCATAGCCCCACATGCTACTGCATGTGCGAACCTATAATCACAAGACATGTTAGATGTTAAGATAGTATGATCATCTACTAAATTTTACCTATATACCCTTTGTATGTAGTACCTTCTTATCACATCTGAGGCTCATCTCGAACTCCTTGCAGGTGACTTGTTCAAATTCCACTTGTGCCTTTTTGATCCACTCTTGTATCCATTTCAGTGACATGGTAGGGGTCACATGTTGCCTCTTTGATCTTTTTTGCATCCTTAGGTACCATTCTATGTTCTACTCTTTAATCCACTTTTGCATGCACTCGGAATTGTAAATCACAAAGACACTTAACTTCTCTTGCTCCTCATGTGAGGGATGTAGTGGGAGACCCTTGCAACATAATAACTTGTTTGATAATTGGGCTGACTCGTTCATTGTCCAAGCAATGGGTGCCTCCACCGATCGCACCCGCTCCTTTGGTAGACGCACCTCCAGGATGCACCTGTGTAGGTGACCTACACGTAGAGTGCATCATTGATGACAATGGTGTCAGGGGGCGGCAGAGTCTCGTGGATGAGAAATCTTGTAGATCTCTACATGCCGCGTATACACATATTACGGGTGTAAGTGAATTTGACTTGTTCTCTTTAGATGATGATCGTATTTTTAGTAATGTGATTAATAAACATAGTTTACGTTTAAATTCTAGAGATTAGGATGAGACAGCAAAGAAATACGTGATCACCCAGTTGGAAACAGAGTTCGGAGTGGGATAGAGCTACAAGGGGCTCCTTTCAGAGATTACTATGTCATTGAGACATCGACGCGATAATGCATGGTAAGATAATACTATTTTTTGGTTGGATATAGACATATACATATACGTATTTGGTGATTCTATAATGTTTGTGGTTGAAAATGTATGGAAAAAAAGTATGGCCCTATAAAAGTATTATACCTTTTTTGTATGTAGATATTTGAGCAAACTTTGGCTGAGTAAACTTTACATGTAGTTTTCCCATTCATTTGTGCATCTATACAGGATTAAGGGAGACTGGCCCTCCCTCCACGTGGGCAAAGGAGGGGGACCTATTTCAAAATACTCCCTCCTCCTTGCAAGCGTGACGTTCACGTTCAAAATATACTCACTCCTCCCGCGCGTCCGTCCGGGTCTAATCAGTTTCAGTCGTCGCCTCTAAGTCGCCTCGACCTCCACACAGTGCAGGTACGTTTCTCCACTGAGTAGAGGTTCCCATCTGTGTCCACTGTAAGCGAAGAGGGTGGCGTCTACGTCCGAGGCAGACAGCAGTAGTAGGCACTCTGCAACCACAGCAGTAGGCACTCTGCAACCACAGCAGCAGTAGGTTAGATTGACTCACTTGGAGGGTGACGTTCGAAGGTTCCTAAGGCATACGTTCGAAGGTTGGCAAGAGGGTGGCGCCGGTTGCTCTTGTGAATGGTCGGGACGAAGGAGATGATGGCGCCGGTTGCTCTTGCAGGTCGGCAATGAAGCATTTTGATGGCGGCCGATTGATCTTGCGAATGGTCGGGATGAAGGAGACGATGGAGAGAAGCGTTTTGATGGCGGCCGGTTGCTCTTGCGAATGGTCGGGATGAAGGAGACGATGGCGCCGGTTGCTCTTGCAGGTCGGCGACGATGGAGAGAAGCGTTCGAAGGTTGGCAAGAGGGTGGCGTCCAGGTCTGAGGCCGTCGAAGCCGTAGGATCTGGCCACAGCAATGATGTGCTAGATGAATGCCTGGCGGTCGCGCTAGTTGCTCTTGCAGGTCGGCGATGATGGAGAGAAGCGTTCAAAGGTTAGCAAGAGGGTGGCGTCCATGTCCGAGGCCGTCGAAGCTGTAGGATTTGGCGACGGCAATGATGTGCTGAATGAACTCCTGGCGGTCGCCTCCGTCGATGGAGAGAAGTGTGGTGGCCGGTTGCTCTTGCGAATGGTCGAGATGAAGGAGACGATGGCACCGGTTGCTCTTGCAGGTCGGCGACGAAGCGTTTTGATGGCGGCCGGTTGCTCTTGCGAATGGTCGGGATGAAGGAGATGATGGCGTCGGTTGCTGTTTTGCAGGTCGGCATGACGATGGAGAGAAGCGTACGAAGGTTGGCAAGAGGGTGGCGTTCACGTCCGAGGCCATCGAAGCTGTAGGATTTGGCCGCGGCAATGATGTGCTGGATGAACGCCTGGCGGTCGCGCTGGTTGCTCTTGCAGGTCGGTGACGATGGAGAGAAGCATTCGAAGGTTGGCAGGAGGGTGGCGTCCACGTCCGAGGCCGTCGAAGCCGTAGGATCTGGCGGCGGCAATGATGTGCTGGATGAACGCCTGGCGGTCGCCTCCATCGATGGAGAGAAGCATGGCGGCCGGTTGCTCTTGCAAATGGTCCGGACGAAGGAGATGATGGCACCGGTTGCTCTTGCAGGTCGGCGAGACGAAGCGTTTTGATGGCAGCCGGTTACTCTTGCGAATGGTGAGGACGAAGGAGACGATGGAGAGAAGCGTTTTGATGGCGGCCGGTTGCTCTTGCGAATGGTCGGGACGAAGGAGACGATGGCGCCGGTTGCTCTTGCAGGTTGACGATGATGGAGAGAAGCGTTTTGATGGCGGCCAGGTTGCTCTTGCGAATGGTCGGGACAAAGGAGACAATGCCTGGCGGTTCTTGGACGTGGAGTCCATGAGGGCGACATGGGCGAAGTCGGTGATTAGCGCTTTCTCTATACATTTTCAGTGACCTTCCTCACAAAATAAGCTTTTTGCATTAAGCTTATTAATACAGCCCTTTCATAAAACCCTTTCACACAGTTTAGGGACATAGATAAGCTTTCATAAAACCCTTTCATATAGTTTAGGGACATAGATAAGGGAGGCTTCCTATGCAAGATTTTGGTCACGAGGGAAAAATAAAATATAATCTTTTGGTAAGCATCTTTCAAGCTTCCGACATATCTACAACCGAAAGAATGATCAAATGGTTAGGAACCACTTCCATCCACACGAACCCTTAACAAATCTTATGGAGTAATCATTAACTTAAGATTCAAAAAAAAAATAATTCTAGGGTAACTCTTATTTGATACTCGGATTGCCTCCCTCATCACTTACACCTAGAAGGCAATTTTTTTACTTTTAATCATCTGTAATTTTTTGCATATGACCTTTACCATGGGTTACACTTAAGTATTTTTCAGATGGCCATCTCTTAAGAGCTACATGGTTTTCTCATGAAGTTTACAAGGATTGCTTAACTGAATTTAGATTTTACTATTAGTTGGAGTTTTAACTAATACTAAGCTATCTGAAAAATGGTCACTAACCATCGATGGCGTCTACGTCCGAGGCAGCCAGGCCACCCCTTCACAGCACAGCAATAGGCACACAGCAGGCACTCTTCCCATGGGACGAAGGAGACAATGCTAGGCGGTTCTTGGACGTGGAGGCCATGAGGGCGAAGTTGGTGGCGTTGGAGAGGGTGGCGTCTACGTCCGAGGCAGCCAGGCCACCCCTTCACAGCAGCAGTAGGCACTCTTCCCATCCGTGTCCATTGTAAGCGAAGAGGGTGGCGTCTACGTCCGAGGCAGCCAGGCCACCCCTTCACAGCAGAAGTAGGCACTCTCTGGCTGACTTTTTCATCCAATGCACTAGGCCCACCAACTCCCCCCTACACAACTCCCCCCTACCCAGTTATAACACTTCTGTCTTTCCATCGTGCCTTTTGACTAGGACGCTGTCGTGACGTGGTTGGTGTCGCTGGGAAAGTACGAGACTTCTAGCTGTGAGAGTAGGTATCAATCTCCACAAGGAAACACACACACATAACTCTCCAAGGAGCATAGGACTTATCCATTTTTAATGACTTATACATGTGCCAATTCACCTCATTACATCCTTGAATTCAGCCTAATGATTGCACATAAATTGTGTATCAAGTGCTTGTCCCTTTCCAAGCATAGATTTACTGGCTCCTTTTTCCAAATCCCTCAAACCAATCACATGTAGGCATAACATAATCTTCAAATATTTCTCACATACATGTGACCCTTTACATTCCATACATCAAGTGACACCAATTCCATCATTTCAAGGTGTATCCTTATCTCCTGAAAACCTAAAAGTAAACAAGACAAATTTTTCTTGATTTTTGCTAATTCCCATATGGTCGCTTCGCTGCAGTCCGCGCAAGGATGAGTACATGTACAAAATGAAAATCATATCACTAGATAATACTCAATTTGCTCTTCAATTCTAACTCCAACAAGCCATGAACAGTAGCCGCCCTTTTGATTTTAAATTCTCTGGTTAGTTGGCGTTCCTGGTTCCCCTTTTCTGCACACGCTGCTCCCTTGATATATCCTTCCCTCTCTTTCTCTGGTTTTTCATCACTTTCCGGCAAGGAAATCGGCGCCACCCGCCTTTTGCAGCTATTTTCACGTATTTCCCCAGTTCGAAAAAACTCATGCGCCACCTTTCTTTTTACATTGTTTTCGGATATTTCTTCTTTTGCTGCCACGCAAGCTCCTTCATATACCTTCTATACCATAATATATCTACTTCTCTTATGCAAATACATGGACCATGGTGGCATCAAATATCATGTTCAAATCAGTCTACTAAAACCTTCACATGCATGACTTGTGGGACCTTCGACATCATGTATGTGCTTCAAGACACTACATCACCCATTGTTTTGTAACTTTGGGAGCTTCTTCATGATGATCATGGGCTTCATCTATAGTACCTTTCTTGAAAAATATGCATGAGTTCCATGTCACATTGGTTTGGAAATGATGATGGAAAAGAATCTTCATCCACATTGAGGGAAGTCCATATCATGCACATGGGTAGCCATTTACATCATTCACATAGCCCTTTTACGAGCCACCCATACCATCATTTACATAGCCACACAGGCCAAGTATGTAACTAAATGTTTCCTACTGCAAGGTCTACCATAAGCATAAGGCTCCATAATTCACACCACACTCATGTACAAAGCTTCAAGACCAAACTCAGCCTCGGCTCGTCTTATTGAACCTCATTTACAATATGAACATATGTACATGGGCATCATATAATGTCTCGTCATAGCACTTATTCCCATGCTTCTAGATTTGCATTTGATAGTCTCATATGCATGGTTTCACACCATAGACGTGCCATGGCACGACAACGCGTGACTTATTCCACCACCGCCATCTGGAGGAAGACAATGTCTCGGGAAGTCATCTTCTCCACTATTGATGACAATTGGATCAGCCGCAGTGTTTTGGAAAACATCATCATCATCTCGCCACACTAGAATCCGGGGTCTCCAAACATCCGCCGCTTAAAATATTGCTCGCTTCTAAAACCTTTGATCGGTTGAAAAAGGATTATTTTATTTTATATATTTAATAACAAGGCCCTAACATTGGAAATGTCATGACACCTTTGACCGGTTGAACACCGGTTGAAAAAGGATTATTTTATTTTATATAGTTAATAAGGCCCTAACATTGGCACCTTTGATCGCTGGGTTGTCATCTATCTATACAGGATTAAGGAGAACCCCACCTCAGACTTCTTTTCATCCATCTTTTAAAATTAATTTCCTAAGAGTTCTAAAAGTGTATTTTGTAAAATGATTTTGGACTTTTTAAATAAAAAATGATTTGTTTTGTTTTATATATATATATATATATAGAGAGAGAGAGAGAGAGAGTGTAGAATAATTTGGGTTTTTTAATTAAAAAATGATTTGTTTTGTTATACACACACACACACACACACACACACATATATATATATATAGATAGATAGATAGAGAGAGAGAGAGAGAGAGAGAGAGAGAGAGAGAGAGAGAGAGAGAAAGTGTAGAATAATTTGGGTTTTTTAATTAAAAAATGATTGAGAAAAAGTGGTTGCATTTAGGCTAGCCTTCAAATTTTTAAAAATTTTGGTTATTCTATGTATGCCAGGCCCCTTAGTCTGCTAGCTTTGAGCTCCATGTGGTCGTGCCTTCGCCTCCTCGAGCTCCTCAACCGCCTTTGCCTCCTCCAGAACTCGTACTGCGCTATTACCTTGAACTCAATGCAATTGTATACATGAGTGTTGTAATGAATTGTTTTATAATTAATGATTCTACCCATTTTGTTAACTTCAAGGTAATAAACTACGGTTAAACTTACAACTTTTTTCATTCTTTGTATTTAAAAAATCGAGGATATATATAAAACTTTATGTAAGTCGATGAAATTGTAAGCTCCTTTTGTCTAACTCACATGATATTTTACATATTTCTAGGTGAATCCCTTGGGCCCGCCTGTTACCTTCAACTCGATGCAATTGTATACATGAGTGTTGTAATGAATTGTTTTATAATTAATGATTCGACCTAATATAAACATCAATTCAAAACCTTCCTAAAAAGCCAAAGGCTGATGACTTTTGATTAATGTTTGATAAAGATTTGGATTGTTTTGTCTTAAATAAAAAATTTATTTATATAGAATATATATATATATATAGAGGACTACCTAAAGATTTCAAACAAAATGTATTATATATATTTATCTATACCTTGAACTCGATGCATTCATGGATAGGAGAGGAGGCTATTCATGAACGGCTTGATGTCAACGGTGCGGCCAACGACAGCCCCTTCACCATGGCAGAAGGGAACGATCGATCACTATCTTGGTTTTTGTTGTGATACCTGAGAAGCCCATGGGACCAAATCCCTTCTGCATTGCATTGCCCCTCATACCTCTTATGCTCGAATTATTGACATGAACGCCTTCAGGAACAGATTTCTTTATGAAAGTTGACATAGTATGTCTCCTCTACATGGGGAACATGCATGTTGTTCAAACAATATGTGTCCTCTACATATTATTCACTGAACGGCTTGATATCAACGGTGCGGCCAACGGCAGCCCCTTTGCCATGGCAGAAGGAAACGATCGATCACTATCTTGGTTTTTGTTGTGATACCTGAGAAGCCCATGGGACCAAATCCCTTCTGCATTGCATTGCCCCTCATACCTCTTATGCTCGAATTATTGACATGAACGCCTTCAAGAACAGATTTCTTTATGAAAGTTGACATAGTATGTCTCCTCTACATGGGGAACATGCATGTTGTTCAAACAATATGTGTCCTCTACATGGGGAACATGCATGTTGTTGAGACAAAGAGAGTGGTTCTCACGATAAGTGTAAGGGAGTTCACTAAAGGAGTAGTTTAAAACTCTTTGATCTATGAAGCTTGATGTTTTAAATATACCCATTTTGTTAACTTCAAGGTAATAAACTACGGTTAAACTTACAACTTTCTTCATTCTTTGTATTTAAAAAATCGAGGATGTATGTAAAACTTTATGTAAGTCGATGAAATTGTAAGCTCCTTTTGTTTAACTCACATGATATTTTACATATTCCTAGGTGAATCCCTTAGGCCCGCACTCTCATCCATCTTTTTCAATGAGTTTCCCAAAAGCTAAAATTAGGTGAACCGCCTTCAAACATATATAGATATATATTCAAATACATATACATATATATATACATATACAAATACATATACAACCATATATGTATGTATATGCATATTTATATACATATACATATACATATAGATACATATACATATACATCATGTGGATACCTTTTTACCATTCATTCACTTGAGCGTAGTTGTGTCTTAATCTATTCTACGTATGTGTGATTTAGTTTGTGATTCACCGTTTCGATTATTTTCATAATCCATAATTTCTTCTAGATTAAAAAAATTTAAAAAATATTTCATTAATATATTTCTTAATGATGTACAGTATGGATAACCGAGGGGAAAATTGTGAGGTGTTCCATGGACGTTCGAAATAGAAGCCATGGTGGAGAGTATTCAAGACCTCATCAATCTGAGGTAAGAGAAGATAATGAGAAGACTCAACGAATAATGCATGCTTTTAAGCAATGCCGGAGGAAACTAAAAACCTCTACTAAGTGGGTGCGACGTAACCATGGTAAGAAGACTCGAAATGGAAAGAAGACAATAAATGTAACATCAGAGAGAATATACTCCATTTTGTCAACGACACAAACTCCCATGTGTTAAATGTGGAGAGCTTGATTGCTGGTCTTGGTCAGTGTATAAGAAATCATGGAAGTGGGGGAGCAGTTCAACTCGAGAATCAGTTTCTGCCATTATAACTGGCAATCACGAGATCAAGGATATTGTCGAAGCTACCTACCTCCGCATAATGGATACATGTGGTGCTTTCAGAGCACACCTTTGTGATATTGGTTGTCGAAAGACAATTGATGCTATAAAAGAGCAATAAGACAAGTTAAGTGCCCATGTTGATAGGCTTGGAATGGAAGTATCAAGCCTTAAAGTAACATTGAATAGGTTTGGGGCTTTACTTACCCAAATGAGTCGTAGATTGCAAACACGTGGAATGTAATTACTCAATTGGTTCACCAATCAGGAGTTGATCTTATGATCCTTTTGTAATGCTTATGACACTATTATCTTTTTATAAGTTTGGGCTCTAAGTACTCTAATGATAATGATGGTCCTTTACTTACCAAAATGAAATGTAATTATTCATTTGGTTCACCGATTAGAAAGTGATGTTATGATCCTTTTGTAATGCTTATGACAGTATTTTCTTTTTGTAACTTTGGGCTTTAAGTACTTGAATGATAAGTATGGTTATTTTTGTCTCTCAGATATCATTGTGAGAAAGAGAGAGAGAGAGAGAGAGAGAGAGAGAGAGAGAGAGAGAGATTGATTTATATATGTGGATATAATCTCTTAGTATTTATATGGAGATTATAGAGAATGTCTCTTTTAATGGTTTTTTATAGAAAATTCTCTTTTTATGGCTTTTTGTCTCTTATATGTACATGGGGGGAAGAGAGAGAGAGAGAGAGAGGGAGAGAGAGAGAGAGAGGGAGAGAGAGAGAGAGAGAGAGAGAGAGAGAGAGATAGAGAGAGATTTCTAAGCTTGGTTTGGTCATTGGAAGACATTCGATGTTGATTTTATAATGTTTTTGTAATATTTATGACATTGTTATTATCTTTTTATAAGTATATATGTAATGTTTTAGGATTATAGATTTTGTCTGTTATTTTTATATATGTAAGTTTTAAGGAAAAATGTGAAATGAAGTTAAGGGGATGGAAAGAGCTCTCATCTATTCTACTTTGTGGATCAATGTAGGTACATTAGCTTTTCATAGGGCTGCCATATTGTTTCGGAAAACAACATCATCATCTCGCCACACTAGAATCAGGGGTCTCCAAACATCCGTCGCTTAAAATATTGCTCGCTTCTAAAACCTTTGATCGGTTGAAAAAGGATTATTTTATTTTATATATTTAATAACAAGGCCCTAACATTGGAAATGTCAGTTGAACACCGGTTGAAAAAGGATTATTTTATTTTATATAGTTAATAAGGCCCTAACATTGGCACCTTTGACCGTTGGGTCGTCATCTATCTATACAGGATTAAGGAGAACCCCACCACAGACTTATTTTCATCCATCTTTTTAAATTAGTTTCCTAAGAGTTCTAAAAGTGTATTTTGTAAAATGATTTTGGACTTTTTAAATAAAAAATGATTTGTTTTGTTATATATATATATATATATATATATATATAGAGAGAGAGAGAGAGAGAGAGAGAGAGAGAGAGAGAGAGTAGAATAATTTGGGTTTTTTAATTAAAAAATGATTTGTTTTGTTATACACACACACACACACACACACACACACATATATATATATATATATAGAGAGAGAGAGAGAGAGAGAGAGAAAGTGTAGAATAATTTGGGTTTTTTAATTAAAAAATGATTGAGAAAAAGTTGTTGCATTTTGGCTAGCCTTCAAATTTTTAAAATTTTGGTTATTCTATGTATGCCAAGCACCTCAGTCTGCTAGCTTTGAGCTCCACGTGGTCGTGCCTTCACCTCCTCGAGCTCCTCAACCGCCTTTGCCTCCTCCAAGTGCAAACCAAAACTGGTACTGCGCTGTTACCTTGAACTCGATGCAATTGTATACATGAGTGTTGTAATGAATTGTTTTATAATTAATGATTCAACCTAATATACCCATTTTGTTAACTTCAAGGTAATAAACTACGGTTAAACTTACAACTTTTTTCATTCTTTGTATTTAAAAAATCGAGGATATATATAAAACTTTATGTAAGTCGATGAAATTGTAAGCTCCTTTTGTTTAACTCACATGATATTTTACATATTCCTAGGTGAATCCCTTGGGCCCGCTGTTACCTTGAACTCGATGCAATTGTATACATGAGTGTTGTAATGAATTGTTTTATAATTAATGATTCAACCTAATATAAACATCAATTCAAAACCTTCCTAAAAAGTCAAAGACTGATGAATTTTGATTAATGTTTGATAAAGTTTCGGATTGTTTTGTTTTAAATAAAAGATATATTTATATAGAATATATATATATATAGAGGACTACCTAAAGATTTCAAACAAAATGTATTATATATATTTATCTATACCTTGAACTCGATGCATTCATGGATAGGAGAGGAGGCTATTCATGAACGGCTTGATGTCAACGGTGCGGCCAACGGCAGCCCCCTCGCCATGACAGAAGGAAACGATCAATCACTGTCTTGGTTTTTGTTGTGATACCTGAGAAGCCCATGGGACCAAATCCCTTCTGCATTACATTGCCCCTCATACCTCTTATGCTCAAATTATTGACATGAACGCCTTCAGGAACAGATTTCTTTATGAAAGTTGACATAGTATGTCTCCTCTACATGGGGAACATGCATGTTGTTCAAACAATATGTGTCTTCTACATATTATTCATGAACGGCTTGATGTCAACGGTGCGGCCAACGGCAGCCCCTTCGCCATGGCAGAAGGAAACAATCAATCACTGTTTTGGTTTTTGTTGTGATACCTGAGAAGCCCATGGGACCAAATCCCTTCTGCATTGCATTGCCCCTCATACCTCTTATGCTTGAATTATTGACATGAACGCCTTCAAGAACAGATTTCTTTATGAAAGTTGACATAGTATGTCTCCTCTACATGGGGAACATGCATGTTGTTCAAACAATATGTGTCCTCTACATGGGGAACATGCATGTTGTTGAGACAAAGAGAGTGGTTCTCACGATAAGTGTAAGGGAGTATACTAAAGGAGTAGTTTAAAACTCTTTGATCTATGAAGCTTGATGTTTTAAATATACCCATTTTGTTAACTTCAAGGTAATAAACTACGGTTAAACTTACAACTTTCTTCATTCTTTGTATTTAAAAAATCGAGGATGTATGTAAAACTTTATGTAAGTCGATGAAATTGTAAGCTCCTTTTGTTTAACTCACATGATATTTTACATATTCCTAGGTGAATCCCTTGGGCCCGCACTCTCATCCATCTTTTTCAATGAGTTTCCCAAAAGCTAAAATTAGGTGAACCGCCTTCAGACATATATAGATATATATACAAATACATATACATATATATATATGTATGTATATGCATATACATATATATATACATATACAAATACATATACAACCATATATGTATGTATATGCATATGCATATTTATATACATATACATATACATATAGATACATATACATATACATATACATATACATATACATATACATATACATATACATATACGTATACATATACATATACATATAGATACATATACATATACATCATGTGGATACCTTTTTACCATTCATTCACTTGAGCGTAGTTGGGTCTTAATCTATTCTACGTACGTGTGATTTAGTTTGTGATTCACCGTTTCGATTATTTTCATAATCCATAATTTCTTCTAGATTAAAAAAATTTAAAAAATATTTCATTAATATATTTCTTAATGATGTACAGTATGGATAACGAGGGGGAAATTGTGAGGTGTTCCATGGACATTCAGGATAGAAGCCATTGTGCAGAGTATTCAAGACCTCAACAATCTGAGGTAAGAGAAGATAATGAGAAGACTCAACGAATAATGCATGCTTTTAAGCAATGCCGAAGGAAACTAAAAACCTCTACTAAGTGGGTGCGACGTAACCATGGTAAGAAGACTCGAAATGGAAAGAAGACAATAAATGTAACATCAGAGAGAATATACTCCATTTTGTCAACGACACAAACTCCCATGTGTTAAATGTGGAGAGCTTGATTGCTGGTCTTGGTCAGTGCATAAGAAATCATGGAAGTGGGGAGAGCAGTTCAACTCGAGAATTAGTTTCTGCCATTATAAGTGGCAATCACGAGATCAAGGATATTGTCGAAGCTACCTACCTCCGGATAATGGATACATGTGGTGCTTTCGGAGCACACCTTTGTGATATTGGTTGTCGAAAGACAATTGATGCTATAAAAGAGCAACAAGACAAGTTAAGTGCCCATGTTGATAGGCTTGGAATGAAAGTATCAAGCCTTAAAGTAACATTGAATAGGTTTGGGGCTTTACTTACCCAAATGAGTCGTAGATTGGAAACACGTGGAATGTAATTACTCAATTGGTTCACCAATTAGGAGTTGATCTTATGATCCTTTTGCAATGCTTATGACACTATTATCTTTTTGTAAGTTTGTGCTCTAAGTACTCTAATGATAATGATGGTCCTTTACTTACCAAAATGAGTTATAGATTGCAAACACGTGGAACGTAATTATTAATTTGGTTCACCGATTAGAAAGTGATGTTATGATCCTTTTGTAATGCTTATGACAGTATTTTCTTTTTGTAACTTTGGGCTCTAAGTACTTGAATGATAAGTATGGTTCTTTTTGTCTCTCAGATATCATTGTGAGAGAGAGAGAGAGAGAGATTGATTTATATATGTGGATATAATCTCTTAGTATTTATATGGAGATTATAGAGAATGTCTCTTTTAATGGTTTTTTTATAGAAAATTCTCTTTTTATGGCTTTTTGTCTCTTATATGTACATGGGGGGAAGAGAGAGAGAGAGAGAGAGAGAGAGAGAGAGAGAGAGATTTCTAAGCTTGGTTTGGTCATTGGAAGACATTGGATGTTGATTTTATAATATTTTTGTAATATTTGTGACATTGTTATTATCTTTTTATAAGTATATATGTAATGTTTTAGGATTATAGATTTTGTCTGTTATTTTTATATATGTAAGTTTTAAGGAAAAATGTGAAATGAAGTTAAGGGGATGGAAAGAGCTCGCATCTATTCTACTTTGTGGATCAATGTAGGTACATTAGCTTTTCATAGGGCTGCCATATTGTTGATTTGTCATAAAGTTTGGGTCTTCCTTAGTCTTTTGAGGTAAGCTACCAAAACTTTGCTTTATTTTTGTTTCTCTTCTTAATTGTATGTTTATTCTTAGAATGTATGATTTTTAAATACGAATAGTTCGATATAGTTTGATAAGAGCATAAGGAATTTAATGCTCATGAGAAAAGATGAAACTTGGCAAAGATCAAATAAGTTTATGACATGTACTTACCTACATATAAGCACAATCTAGCTTGAGTCAAAGGGATGGATATATATATATGTATATATATATATATATGTATATACGTATATATATATATATGTATATACGTATATATATATATATGTATATACGTATATATATATATATGTATATACGTATATATATATATGTATATATGTATATATATATATGTATATACGTGTATATATATGTGTATATATACATATATATATATACATATGTATATATATATATATACATGTATATATATATGTATACATATATATATATATGCATATGTATATATATATACATGTATATATATATATACATGTATATATATATATATATATATATATATATATTCATGTATATACATGTATATATAGATGTATATATATATATGTGTGTGTATATATATATGTATAGATATATATATACATATATATATACATATATATATATATACATGTATATATATATATGTATAGATATATATATACATATATATATATATATATATATACATGTATATACACATGTATATATAGATGTATATATATGTATATATATATATATACATCTATATATAGATGTGTATATACATGTATATATATATCTATATGTACATGTATATACATGAATATATATATATATATATATGTATATATATGTATATATATGTGTGTGTGTGTGTATATATATATATACACATACATGTGTATATACCCACTTGAGACTAGACCGCTTAACGTCGACTTAAAGGGTTATTTCTACCCAATCGATTGGGAGACTTGAACCTAGGTGGGTAAATGTCATCCCAAGAGAGAGAGAGAGAGAGAGAGAGAGAGAGAGAGCTTTATAATCTTTTAGTATGTATGTGAAGATTGGAGAAAATCTCATGAGAGATTGTATATTATGTGTATACACAAATATCATAGAAAAAATATTGTTATTTTTATTCAATGTTTACTATTTTATAATAAAGAAAATGACTTTACTATTTTATGATGGAATTAGGTTTATAGCAAGAATGGTAGAGACACGTAGTTTGAGGTGTCCTCTTCAGACCATTTCCTTGAATGCTCCAAGGAAAAGAAAAAGAAATAAAAAAATAAAACGTGCACAGGAGTCAAGGGATAGTGAAGCTCATTGTTGTAATACAAGGATGCATAATGTTACCTGTAATACCGGTGATGTATTGATGCAAGAGACTCATAGGATTCTTGTAGAAAACGATACCTTTTGTGCACAAAAACAAGTAGCAAAAGAAACTTTGATGTGTTTACCTCAATCTAGCACTAAGAGGTCTCAAATTGCCCTGGGTGGAGATAAAAGGATATCTAACAAGAGTGCTAGAAGTGTTCGCTGTGAAATTGCTAGGAATAGGACTCTTTTGAAAGAAATAACAAGGGAAATGGCAAGTGGAGTTTATTCAGGGATATCACTGGTTCAAAGTTTGAGACTTACAAGAAAGTACCGTCGCTTCATCGCTAGAAATAGGACCTCTTATAATGTAGCTAGAAGAGTAAATGAGGGTAATGCAATTACAATGTCTTCCTTTTTTTCCCATGAAGAGAGACAAGTACCATTTGCTAATACGATAAGAAGGGAGAGTATCGAAGAAATTCCCTCTTATGTATTTGAAAAAAGAAAGGGAGGGATTTTGTCTATCCTCCATGAACTCCCGCCCGTACAAGGTACACATGCAGCTACTTGGCCTTTGGTATATTTGTGCACTTTTAGTCACTCATTAGGAGGGATGACACATAAGTGTCAGTTTTGTGGAGCACAGTTATGGGCAAGTGAAAAGAAGATGAGTTGTGGTTAGGTTCTTGGCAAATATTGTTGTAAACATGGGCGTGTGTCTGTTCCTTCACTTGCTGAAGCACCTGAGCCATTAAGGTCTCTTTTGATTGGTAGTGACACTACAAGTAAAAATTTTTGAGAAAACATCAGGGCTTACAATAGTGTGTTGGTTTTTTCATCATTGGGTGCACAAATAGATGACTCTCTCTTTCACAATAGTAGTGTCTATACTTTCAAGGTGCATGGGGCTGTTTATCATCGGATTGGGTCCTTGGTCCCCAATAATATGTACAATCCTAAGCCACAGTTTGCACAGTTGTATGTGTTTGATACTGAGCACGAATTACAAAATCGACTAGGTGTCATGAATGGATTGGAATCCACAACCCTAGAAGCACTTCAATCGATGATGCACACTTCTAATCCATTTGCACAAGCTTTTAAGTATGTGGGAAGAATGTTGAGTGACAATCCAAGTTTGGATTTGAAAATGACTATATGTGAGACGAAATCCACATCTAGGCAGTACTTAATGCCAACAGCTTCCGAGATTGCTGGTATCATGATTGGTCAAGGTGATGATCATAATGTTGGTCGTCGTGATATTTTATTGCATACTCGAGAAGGCACATGCAAACACATCTCTAATTTGCATAGGTGCTATATGCCTCTTTTGTACGTCATGTTATTTCCAAGAGGGGAGGATGGATGGCACTTGAGAATCCCTTATGCTGATGCACAAGTGAGTGCATTGAGAAATGGTCATTGTGTGAGTCAACGACAATACTATGCTTATCGATTGCAAATTCGCCCAGATACAAATGCATGCTTGCTACGTGGTGGAAGGTTGTTGCAACAGTTTATGGTTGATGCCTATTGCAGTGTTGAAGAGTCACGATTATCTTGGCTATGCCATAATCAAAAAAGTTTGCGTTCAGAGGTTTATAGTGGTTTAGCAGACATGCTTCATGTGGAAGGAAGTGGAAGTGGTATTCCAGGAAGGACAGTGGGAAGTAGAATAGTGTTACCTTCCAGTTTTACTAGTGGGCCACGACAAATGTATCAACTTTATCAGGATGCCATGGCATTTGTTCGTTCAAAGGGCAAGCCCGATTTATTCATTACTTTCACCTGTAACCCAAAGTGGCCAGAGGTATTAGATGCTTTACTCCCGGGGCAAAGTGCATGTGACCGGCCTGATTTGACTACTAGAGTATTTCACCAAAAACATTCAGATATGATGAAAAATATCGTGAAGAAGGAGCTCTTTGGTAAGGTGATTGGATATGTGAGTGTCATTGAGTTCCAAAAAAGAGGATTGCCTCATTCACACACGTTATTGATCTTGGATAGTGCCCATAAACCTAAGACTCTCCAAGACTATGATAGATTAGTATGTGCCGAATTGCCTGACAAGCAAATGTTTCCTGCTCTGCATGATGTCGTGTTGCATTGCAATATCCATGGGCCCTATGGGCCATTCAATCCAAGTGCAATTTGTATGGATAAAGGGAAATGCACAAGGAACTATCCACCACGAGCTTTTGCACAAGAGAGTGTTGTGGATGAGAGTGGTTACCCCGTGTATATGCGTCGAAATGATGGAAGAACTGTGGTATTGAAAAAGTGTAATGTTGATAATAGATGGGTTGTGCCATATAACCCTTATCTTTTAGTCACATATAATGCTCATGTAAATGTGGAAATATGCTCAACAATAGCAGCAGTGAAATATCTTTACAAGTACATATACAAGGGGCATGACAGAGCAACAATAAGATTTAGCACTGTACAAGGTGGGGATGTTAATGCTGCTTGCGTAGTCGATGAGATTCAGAGGTATTTGGATGCACGCTACGTCTCTGCATCAGAGGCATGTTGGAGACTCTTTGAGTATGATTTACACAATGAGAAGCCTGATGTGCAACGGTTGCAGGTGCACTTAGATGGGGGTCATAATGTTATCTTCAGAGATGATGATAATATTGCAGATGTTTTTCAAAGGGAAAATGTAGGCAAGACTACTATGACTGAATGGTTTACCTGTAATCAACAACATCCTGAAGCAAACAATACATTGTATAGTGATTTCCTCAACAATGGGTTTGGAACTCCAGGTTGAAGAAATGGACCAAAAGAAAGATTGGAAACAATATAGGGCACATGTACTTTGTAGCTCCTTTGGCAGGTGAGGCATACTATGTTCGCCTACTTCTTACAATATGTAAAGGATCTAAACATCAAGCAATACATCAACATGTTATCCATTTACGCTTTACACTAAAACAGGTAAAACAACCGTAACAAGTGTGTCACATTAATTATCATTGATCAAACAAAAGAAGCATCCATTGTTGCACATTCACTGAATTGCTACCACCAATCAAGTAGATCAAGAGAAATATATGAGAGAGAGAGAGAGAGAGAGAAAGTATCAAGTCAAAGATAGAGAGGAAAGGCACTGAATCTAAATATTCATTGTCATATATACATATCCTTCTAGCCATAATCACATGAATCGAGGGAGAGATAGAGCGAGCGAGAGAGAGAGAGAGAGAGAGAGAGAGAGAGATTTTAAAATTGTTTTATATTCACTGTCTAGCCAAAATCACCTAAGTCAAGACAGTGGAAGGAGGAGAGAAATAGATGGAAATAGAGATTATATTAGATGGCATTTTGAATAATTTCAGCAATGTTTAAAGATAAATTCCTAAATGGTTTCATAAATTCTTAAAGACATTGCAAAATAATGTTTATAATCTCTTTATGGCATTTTAAATAATTTCAAAAATTTTAAAGATGACATTTTAAATGGTTTTATAAATTCTTAAAGATAATGCAAAACAATGTATATGATTGTTTTATATTCATATTGTGATCTATACATGGAAATCTAACCATAATCACCTAGTTAAGACAGAGATAAGAGAAGGAAAATAAAGAGAGAGATATATAGAGAGAGAGAGAGAGTGAATAGTAGAAGACATTTTGAATGATTTCATAAATTCTCCAAGATAGACTAAAATAGTGTATAGAATTGTTTTGTTTACATTGTCATGTTTGCATGGACGTTTAGCCATAATCACCCAAGTAAAGATAGAGGTAGGAGAGAGAGAGAGAGAGAGAGAGAGAGAGAGAATATCATCTATTTTTTAGTGTTATTTCGGTTATTACTTTGCTACTTTGATTTTACTATTTCATGAAATGAGACTTGTAGATAATATGATTTAAACTATGACCCATGTGATACTCAGGCCGCGTTACCGACCAAGTATTGCATGTATCGCACGCAATAAAAACAACACAGGCCACGTTACCGGCAAACCAAACAAATTTACGACATTTTTTAACCGCATTACCGATCAAATGCCGCAATATGCAATCAAAGCATATGCACTAGCAAACAACACCATTTTGCTGTGTTACCAACAAGGTGCCACCCGAATCTATGGGAATAGGAATTGGATACGGACATAAATTAGCCGCGTTACCGACCATGTGCCCGCTTTTGATAAAGGGAAGGGAAGGTGACATCGTCATAATGATACTATGCTTGCCGCGGTACCGACGACTAGTACCATTACAACGTGCCATACTTTCCATAGGACACAACTCGGCCGCGTTACCGACCATGTGCCCCATGATAAGCACCATTCCGAAGAACAGCCTTACACACACACGCATCTCTCGTGTGGCGGACCACCCACATCTAGCCGCGCACTGCGATTGTGGGCGGTTGCCCGCACGAGTACTCACACACCCACACTACCCACATGCAGATAAGACAGTACCTATGTGTAAACAGCTGTCAAGTAATAAATTCCCAAGGGGCCCCGCGGACTTCATATATATAGAAATATGTTGCCCGACGGGAATTCTGACAGCCTCAGCGGTTCCTGCCAGGTTTTAGTTGGCGGGCCCGTTGGGTTTTTTCTGAATCCCGACAGGATTTTGGCCGGTTACGAGGTAACCAGTAACCTGCTATTTTGTGAACGTGTAATCATGTAAACATGTTATTAACATGTTCACATTTGTTATTAACAAGAAAAAACTTTTGATCACGTGAATATTAAATCCCTGCATCCAAGTCTTGCTACCGTTACTTTGTTACTTTTATTGATGACTATTCACGATATAAAAATATCTTTTTGCTACAACATAAATCAAAAGCATTGGACACATTTAAGAGGTACCAAATATCTCTGGAGAATCACACTGGTCGAAGAGTCAAAATTCTTGGAAGTGTAATGGTGGTGAATATATTTCCAACTTATTTCATGATCATTGCATCCACGGCATCCACCATGAGTATATCATTCCATATTCTCCCCAACATAATGGAGTTGCAAAGCGAAAGAATCGTACAATTTTGAATGCAATCAGATGCATGCTTCTTCATTCTGGATTATCTCGCTCTTTTTGGGTAGAAGCAGTATTGAGAGTTGTTTTTGTTCAAAATCATCTTCCAACTACTACACCTTCTAGTAAGATTTCAATTACAGCTTGGACAGGCCAAACTCCTTCTATTGCACATTTCAAAGTCTTTGGGTGTATTGCTTATATTCATGTCCCAAAAGAGACTGGACACAAGCTAGAACCTTCAGGTTTGAAGGTTATTTTTACTATTTATTCTGACAACTCAAAAGGGTTACAAGTTTTACGATCCAAGTTCTCAAAAGGCAATTGTTAGTCGAGATGCTATATTCAATGAGCAGTTGATGGGAGGTTCATGGTTCACAGATGATGCTGATGATACAAAAACATTACTTGCTTCTTTTCTTTTTCTACTTTTGGACAATGATTTGCATGATGACAAAACTCTTTTGATGGATATTGGAGACAAGTCTATTGATGGTCATCCTACGGTTTCAAAAAGGAGACTGCTATAAATCTTGATATCTATGTTGATCTTCCTATTGAACTTGAGCATAGTGCAAATCATGTATATGATGATGATCTTGAAACCTTTAATCACGTATTGGTTGTTTGTGAAGATCCAACTTATGCGGAAGCTATGTCCTCTCCATAAAAGGAACAATGGAAGGAAGCCATGGAAGCTGAATATGAGTCTTTGATCTCAAAAGATACATGGGTTCTTACCAATCTACCTTCTAATCGTACTCCTATCAAATGTAAGTGGGTTTACAAGACTAAAACAAAGGCAGATGGACCCTTTGATAAATTCAAAGCTTGTTTAGTTGTTGCAAAGGGATACTCATGAATTGCAGGGGTTGACTATCATGACACTTTTTCACCCGTAGTTCGTAGTACAAGCATTCGAGTACTACTAGCTTTTGCAGCTTAGTTTGATTTGGAAATACATCAAATGGATGTTAAGAGGGATTTTCTTAATGGAGACTTAAAGGAGGAAATATATATGGAGCAACTTGAAGGATTTACAATTCCTGAAAAGAAACATCTTGTATGCCAACTCCACCATGCTTTGTATGGACTAAAACACCCTTTATGTTGATGACACTATACTTGTGTCTAATAATCTATCTTTCATGCAACAAGTAAAAAAGGTTTTATCCTCAGCCTTTGATATGGTGGATCTTGGTGACATCCATTCATGCCTTGGTATTCAAGTTCAAAGGTATCATCACAATGGTATTTTGCTTATTCATCAAACAAAGTTTATCCAAGATATTGTTCAAAAGTTTGGATTGGCTAGTGCACATTCGGCAAACACTCCTTGTCTTGCAAGCTCTACTAGGAGTACTTTTGCAAATATTGAGGTTGAATCATTAGATTAAAATCAACCCTATGCTAATCTTGTTGGTTGTCTTCAATTTGTGGGCATGAGCACTCATTCCTGATATTCTGTTTGTAGCAAACCTGTTAGGACAATACTTGTCCTCTCCATCTACAAGACATTGGTCTCAAACTAAACGTGTTTTGAAGTACTTGAAGGGCACTGTAGATTTTGAACTTGTATATCGCCGTTAAGAAGACATATCTTCATCAACTTCTCTTAATCTTTTGGGTTATTCAGATGCTGATTGGGCAAGCTCTAACTTGTCCATGAGATCCACCAGTGGTAATTGCTTCTTTATCAATGGCTGTTTAGTATCTTGGGCTAGCAAGAAACAACGCTGTATTGCAGTTTCTACTATAGAGTTTGAATATGTAGCTGCATCTTTAGCAGCTTATGAATTGGTTTGGCTTTGACAATTGCTTTGCTGATATTGGTCATTCTCCTTCCTCAAGCACTCCTCTTAGATGTGACAACCAAAGTGCTATTAGTCTAGCCAAGGACTACGTATGCAACATAGCAAGTCCAAGCATATTGTAGTTCATTATCACTATGTTTGACATGAAGTAAGGAAAGGAGCAATAATGGTAAAACATTGTCCTACTGATCAAATGATTGCAGACATTCTCACCAAAGAACTCCATGATCGGTTTACACTTTTGCGATCAGAACTTGGAGTTGCGACGGGCTCTCTTTTTGGATCTTAGCACATCTCACGTCATGTCAATTTTGTCTAGACTTGTACATAGCCTATAGACTTTAGGACACTTCACATCATGCACATTTTCTCACATGATGATGCTTTATGAAAATGCTTGATGATTTTGTGAAATTTTGTGCATAGATCAATCATGCAAAACTTCATGCATTGATCTCCTTTTGAACATGGCTCACACATGTATGAGCATTCATTTGTGGCATGGTTATGCCTCATGCAAATCAAACACTTCTTTTTCTTCTTTTTACCCATATTTGAAGTTAGAAATTAGATAGCTATGTGAGCTCTCATATTCAATGCACCACACCAAATAAAGCCCATATGTATGCTTGGCATGGAGAGCTGCGGTGCTATACCGAGATCCACCAACTCATAACAAATAGGTGCTCAAACATTGCTAAAAAAATTTTAAAATCAGAATTTGAGGTGTTTATTATGCAAAATCTGAATGATGGCTTACTTGGAACACGTCAACCTCCAATGTGAAGTAGCACTTGGAATGAGGAATTCTACCATCCCATCCAAGCTCTGATTTTATATTCACGTGATCACAAAATTTTTTTTGTTAATAACATGTGTGAACATGTTATTAACATGTTCACATGTTAACATGTTCTCAAAAAAGCCAGTGGCAAGCGACCTGGTAACCGGGAAAAATCCTGCCGGGCTTTTGCTGTACCCCGGCGGGCCCGCCGGGGTAAAGCAAAAGCCCGGCGGGTCCCTGCGGGGTCGTCACATAGCCCGGCGGGGTACATTTTTCTATATATATGGGCCCGGGGGGCCCTTTGGGATTTCATTGCTGACAGCATACACAGGTAATGAAAACTTGTGTGTGTGTGTGTGTGTATGTGGGTGTGTTCGTGCGGGCAGCCGCCCACTGTCGCAATGCGCGGCAGGATGTGGGTGGTCCGCCACACGAGGGATATGTGTGTGGGTGAGTTCGTGCGGGCAGCCGCCCATTGTCGCAATGCACGGCAGGATTTGGGTGGCCCGCCACACGACTGGTGTGTGTGTGTAAGGCCATTCTTCGGAATGGTGCTTACCCTGGGGCACTTAGTCGGTAACGCGGCTAGTTTGTGTCCTATGGTAAGTATGGCACGCCGTAGCGGTACTAGTCGGTAACGCGGCAAGCATAGTATCGTTATGGCGATGTCACCTTCCCTTCCCTTCCCTTTGTCAAATGCGGACATATGGTCGGTAACGCGGCCAGTGTATGTTCGTATCCTATTGGTATTCCCATAGAATCGGGCGGCATTTTGTCGTTAACACGGCAAGTTGGTGTCATCCGTTAGTGCATAAAATGTTTTTTGCATATTGCGGCATTTGATCGTTAACGCGGTCGAAAAGGTGTCGTAAATTTGCTTGCGTATTTCGGCATATGATCATTAACGCGATCGAATAAATGTCGTAAATTTGTTTGATTTGACTTGTATTGTTTTTATTGTGTTTGATCCATGCGATACTTGGTTGCTAACGCGGCATTAGTATTTCATGGATCAAAGTTTACATCATATTGTCTAAACGTTTTATTTTATAATATCGTGATTCGTAACTCGAAAAATATGAATCTCTCTCTTCTTACCCCCCTCTCTCTCTCATGATACACTTCACAACTCTTTCTCTATCTCTCTCATGATTCACTTCACAACACGATAGATGTGTAGATAATGATTTTTTTTTATTTCTCTTAAAATATACATAATTTTTAATAATTTCTTTTTCTCCCTCTATTTACTTAAAAATTAAAACAATACATTATTTTTCTCTTTTGAGGAACTCACAAAAACATTAAAAATGTCATTTAATGTTTCTTCTCTCTATCTGTCACAACTCTCTCTTCCTCTCCTCTCTCTCTCTCTCTCTCATGATAAACTTCACAATTCTCTCTCTCTCTCTCTCGCAATGATACACTTCACAACTCTTTCTCTCTCTCTCTCATGATACACTTCACATCTCTCTCTATCACGATAGGTATGTAGATGAGGAGTACTTTAGGATTACAAAACATTATTTTTCTCTCTTTAGGAACTCACAAAACTATAAAAAATGTCATTTAATTTTTCCTCTCTCTATCTGTCACACCTCTCTCTCTTCCTCCCCCTCTCTCTCTCTCTCTCATTCGATAATGTATACACTTCGTAAGTAATAATGCGCTTGTTGCGGTTGTCTCACGTTCGATAATGTATTGCATGATGTTGAGTTCAGTAATGTTGTTTGATATATTCTGTTTTTGTTTGATCATTGATAAGTAATGATACACTTATTGCTGTTTTCTCACGTTTGATGATGTATTGGATGATGTTGAGTTCATTAAAATTATTTGATATTCCGTTTTTGTATGAACATTGATGATATTGATATACTTGTTGCTGTTCTCTCACGTTTGCTTGATGTTTATTTCAGTAATGTTTGATATTCTGTTTTTTTGTGTTTAGTGATATTTGTTAGATTTACGAAGACGATCAACATGCTTTCTCCCGAAGAGTGCAAAATTGTTCTGCGAGCAATTCGCGTTGAAGCGGTCATCACAGTATCACAATGTACTGATGATGTCGTCAAAAAGATCAACGAGTCTGAGATACTCATGCGAGATCTCATAGACCAAATATGGGAAAATGCACAGCGTCGGCTTCGAAGCGGAGGCAACGCTGAGCTGCTAGATAGACAGAAGATAGCAGATTTCAACCATCAGCACATAACACGAACCATTTTGGGGAGCATGCGTGTAGCATGCAGTGATCTTAGAGATGCTGCTCCGCCTGAAGCCAATATGCAACGTCTACAGTTATGGGACGTTGTATGGAGCGAGCAAAGAGCTAAGAGCAAGCGCATGAAGGCGTTGGATGCAGAGTCCCTCCCCAAAAGAGTGCGAATTGCCCAGGACGTCGCTGCAACGTCCAATCAGGCAGATGCAAGTGGTACAGGTGTCATTAATCGTACCATCTACAATTCTATGTGCACACATCTTATTGGCATCCCGCACGAAGCTCTTCACGAAGGACGAACAATAGGCTCCGGTGTGTTTGGAACAGTAAAAGAGTATGCAATTAAAGGTATATCATTTTTACCGGAGCACATCACTTTTTGCGGAAAGCACTACAAAGGAGAAGGCAGCGCGAAGTTCGAGAGCTTCCAGGCAGATCAGGGTATGCAAGTGCTACATCCATCGATTGTCCGATGCATTGCCTTTACAAAAGAGGCTCCTTGGATCACAATTTTCCCGTACTATAATGGCGGCGCTCTTGGTGATACTTTTCTGAAGGTTCCCTTCAGATTCAGTGAGTTCACCAGAGCGATTTTTCGTTTGGATCGAGGATGGAGACAACCCCCGCCTGATAATATCCCTTTGAGTCACCTAGAACTCTCAAAAATAAAAGAGGTAGTAATAAACATGCCACATATTATGCATGCCCTAGTGGAAGGTCTAGCGGCAGCACATATGGCAGGTATTGTACATACCGACCTACATCCTTTTAATGTAGTGTTGGATTATACAAAAGAGCTAAAGCCACGCATAGGTATTATCGATTGGGGGTTGCTGCTGAGAGCGCCCAAAAAATGGGTGTCTCTCAATTTTGTTTTTGAAGCAGACAAGAACCCAGAGAAGGTGGCACAGGCAGTCTCCTACGCAGACAGAGAGCGAAATAAATGGCCGTGGATAGCCCCAGAGCTTTATGATCCATTTTTGGCAGATGCATACACTCCTGCATCTGATGTTTTTGCCTTGGGATATTTATTACAAACTTTATATGACTTTTGGAAGAAAGTGCAAGAGTTGTGGATGGATAATAGTTCCCATGACAAAGTTACCATGGATACTATTATTCATAGAGTCAAAACTTGGATGTTTCTGCCTAATCGCGATGAGCGAAAATCAATTTTGCAAGTAGTTGAATTTTTTAGATCACTAAATACTGACCCTACGAGGACACAACGTCCTCTTGTAGAGCTATCGGTGGCATTCACCCCGACTTTGTAATGATACAGTATCAAGAGATGAAGTTTCAGGAATTTGAAAATTTGATGTGTCCAATGTTTCAAAATTTTGTTTCTCTCTTCAAAATTTGATGTGTCCAATGTTTCAAAATTTTGTTTCTCTCTTCATTGAGTCTTTGCAATGTCTCTCTCCTCTTGTGGTGTTTAAGTTTATGTTTTCTCTTCAAAATTTGATGTGCGAGCATTGTTTGAAGTGTTTTTAGAGTCAAGTGGATATTTCTCATCTAGTCTTTGCAATACATATCTCCTCTCGTTGTGTTTGACTTCAAGATTTTGAGAGTAATGGTCAATTTATCTTACGTTGATCTTTACAGTTCATTAAAATCCTAAAGTCGTTTACGTTCATGCAGATATGGAGCAGGCGCAAGCGAACGAGCATCAGGAGTTAGCCAAGAAGGCGTACGAGCGAATGAAGGCCCTTGCACATGGCCTGACAGCCCACGAAGCTACAAGAACAGCGTGCAGATTATCGAAATGGACAAATCCAACTTATGCCCAATGGAAAGACATAAACAAACGGGTAACCACAGAGATGATAAAGGAAATATGGCCATGTCCAGATGGCGAGATTAAGAAGGGAAGATGGAAGATTTCTCGTTGCACTCACAATGATATCAAAACTAATGCCGAGCGCATTTTCTTGGAGGTGTACGGCCGTCCTCTCCATAACGCCGACGCTCCACTGTATTTTGCTAAAATGCTATATGCTCACTTTATCCTGGAAACTCCAGTGGACTTCGCCTCCAGAGAGGCCACTGTCAACACCCACGACATACGTGAAGAGACAGTGACATTCACAAGAGAAGAACTTGCTCTCATGGTGGAGGGCGCCGGACTGGAGTTAAACCAGGTCAAAGAAAGCTTAGGGGCACAGCTAGCAGAGAAGGAGAAAGAAGCTGACCGATTAACTCAAGCGTCAACTCCTCCCCCGGCCAATAGAGGGATTCAAGAGCAGCTAACAAAGATCAGCCAAGACGTGCAGAGCATCTCTTCACGTATTGCTCCTGTGCGCCAAGGAAACCACATCTCTCATTTTTTGATACATCCTGATCTTGTGGGAGTTTCTGCTGAGGCTACAAGTTCCTCCACCCCCCAATGTCCTGTATGTTACAAAGTATTCGATGGGTGGAGCGGCCAGTATATACTACCATGTGGACACTACTACCACTTAATATGTTTAGTGAGACAAATGCAAAATACTTCCACATGTGCATTGTGCAATGTCCCAATAAATCAAGGTATTTATACAGTGTTCGGCATGGCTAGCGAATATAAACCACCAGGACCTTTAGATGCAACTCCTAGTGCAATTCGCAATTTATTTCAACATGAGAGCTAAGAAAAACAAATTCTACTTTTGTATTGATAATTTCTCCAAATATGATCATTTGTACAAGTACTTTTTATTAAATTAATGAAGTGACTTCTTCCTCTATGTCAGTATCTTGCTCCAAAATTCTTTCACCGTTTACTCTCTCGTCTGCTAAATTAAGCTCATCTAAGTCAATGTCTAAATTGTCTTCTATCTCAAGGGTGGTGCACAACGTACGTCCAACATCAAAGTTCTCGTCTACTACATCTTCACAATTGTACATCCATCTGGGCATATCTTCTTCATACTCTTCGCTTTCGATGTCTCGCAAGATCTTTTCATTGCAGTACATGTAAACAAGTTTATCTGCTCGATTTGCAAGAAGTCGATTGCGAATAGTACTATGAATATATTTATACATGCTCCAGTTTCTTTCTGAGCCTGAGTTTGAAGAGCACTGACTTAGAACCTTCATCGCAAGGTTGCGCAATAAAGCATAATGCTCACCACCATTCATCATCCACCACTTCCATACAGGTTGCTCTTTAGCCATTTGTTGAACAAGGGAGTTGGAAAATAAACCCTCTTTCAACCGAAATGAGGTCATCTCCTTTATGCACTGTACACGATCATCATCATTATTATAGAAAGTGTTTACCACTTTATAAAAATCTTGCACCACCTCAACGTTGGACATCAAATCCATATTCCAATATTCAGGATCTAACATGTAAGCTGCACTGTGCAGTGGTGAATGCGCTCCAATCCATCTAGCATGAAAGTACTTCAACAGAACTTTTCTTTGTCTACTAGAGAATGGTACACGCCATTGCTTTTCCACCACTGAATGCTCTAATTTCTCAGGACACTCCAAACTCTGCTGGACAGTCCACCATTGCATCCATGCTTTTTCGAGATTAGGCGCTCTTTGATCAAGGCTTCGTACAGCATACATAACAGGCATCATTACATGGTATGCATCCATCACACTGTTCCACCAACTTCTTCTCGTAAGCGCTCCCTTCAAGACTTTGATTTTCTCTTTCACTTTTTCAAGTTGAGTGTTCTCCCAGTCATGAAATGCCATGCATGTAAATGTTTCACAAACAGCATCTTTATTTCTAAGAAGAGACTCAAAAGTATAAAAGTGAGTGCAAAACCTAGTCTCCGCTGGAAGCTTTAACATAACTGACATGCGAGGTCGAAACATATCCAAAACTCTCTGTCTCTTGAGCATGAATTTCACAAGCTGGCGAGCAGTGTCGACGATTGAGGCAAACCATTTGGTATCATCAGATTTATACCAATCTTTTAATACAAGATTCAAACTATGAGTATTACAGCCTACCGGAAAAATATGTGGATATTGTCACTGTAGGATTCTGGATGCATTTTTACAATTTTTTGCATTGCCCATGACGACTTGGACTACATTTTTGGCACCCACTTCCTCTATCACAGAGCTAATGACTTGAGCAATGTAAGCCCCAGTTTTGATTGAACCAGCTGAATCCACGGCACGGATGAAAGTCTCACCTCTAGGTGAAATAACCATTACATTAATTAATGGTTTTCTTTGCACATTAGACCATCCATCACTTACTATACTACATCCAGAAAGCTCTATATTGCTAAGAATTATTCTTTGTACACGTTCTTTTACCTGCGCATAACATTTCTCTAATAGATCATTTCGCATAGCATGGTACGTAGGCGGTGAAAACCCTGGTCCAAACTCACCAATTTTCTTCCATGCTCTCTTCCAATGCTCACTGTCCACCATCATCATAGCACTCCCAGAAAAGTAAATCGCTTCAGCAAGGACGAGTTGTGCATCATCGAGTCGACCTTGACGTAGGCTTTCTTGCAATGAAGTTTGACGCATGGGTATATTTCCTACGTCAAAGTTTTGCTTGCAAGAAGATGCACTGGGTAGATTACTTTCTGGCTGCATATTGCCGTTCGGGGTACAAGTAGGCGATGTAGCGGGAGTTTGATGATTAGAACAACAGTGTTCTTGCTGCCTTGATACATTAACGGTAGGAGTGTCATGTTTTCTTGAATCTTTCTTTTGAATTTCTTCTCTTATGCGTTTGGCCACTATAGGTGCAGAGGGGTGGGTACATGACTTTTTCTTCGGTCCGCCTAAAAAGTGTTCTCTTAGTCGAGGCACCCCACCTGATTTTACTGCATGGCATAGCTTACACTCCCAATCTATGAATCGATCACCAACGTTAATTGCATATTGCCACTCTATCCCAGGTGCCTTTTTTTTCCTGCTATTTGAAATTTGGACTCTATTGGAGGTATCACTGGATCCAACATTGTCCTCCATCTCAACAAATAACCTATTCAACCAAGCATATAACAATGAATACACAAATGAAAAAACAACAAATCACTCACGTATAACAAAACATACATCTGCAGACAAAGTACTTCGAAACTATCTTGACAAATACAAAAGATCATCACATAACACAAAACTATTTCAAACTATCTTGCAAGGTCTTACTACAAAACTACTTCGAAACTATCATGCACATTGCACCCCCAATGAAGGATGCCTTTTGTACCCAATTAAGGATACTTTACACAATCAAAGATCTATGCTTGCCCAATACTCTAGTATAGGACAATAGACCTTCTCTAACATTCACAAAAAAAATCAAAGATCTATGCTTGCCCAATACTCTAGTATAGGACAATAGACCCTTGTCTACTCTAAACTATATAAAGTATCAAGAACCAATACAAGCCCCTAAGCAGGACTCTTGGCTCCATCAAACCATTCATAAAGCAGAATGAGGTAGATTACGTACGTGGCTCAAATGCAAAGCTGAATGACTCCAAATTTGTCCCTAAATCTCCGCAAGTATTAGCTACGAACCACACCCTGCCCCCAGTTCAAAGAACTAAGGACGAGTGGCCCAATAGCCTTAGGAGTGCCTACAAGGAAAGACGACAGCCCCTAAAATAAGGACGTTCTTCCCAAGAGGACACTTCTAGCAACTCGAGAGCTCTACAAGTACTTTGAGGAGAGATATCACGCCCCCAAAACAAGGACTATCTTCCCAAAAGTTGTACGACGGGTGTCGGGCAGTGTTTATATACAGAATAATATCCCGCCGGTGTTTTTTGTTTTTCCCGGCGGGCCCGCCGGGCTTTTACCTTTCCCGGCGGGCCCGCCGGGAAAACTCTATACCCCGGCGGGCCCGCCGGGAATGATAGAAGCCCGGAGGTGTTACTGGAATAGTGGGTTCCGGCAGGTCATTTCTCAGGTCATGTGAATATACAATGTGATCACAAGTTTTAATATGTTAACAATAGGTTTTGTTAACGTGATCACGAAATTGTGAAGACGTTAATGAAATCCCTGCATCCAAGGATATGCATATTCTAATTCTGCTGCACCTACAGATTGTGATTCTGGTGCACTTGCAGATTCTGATTCTGCTCCACCTACAGGTTCTGAGTAGTCTACTATAAGATCAGAGCAGTCTGCAGATTTAGAGTAGTCTGCTTTCTGCAAGATCAGAGCAATCATTCAGTATCTGACTTCCAAGAACCATAATTGATTATGTCAATCTGATTTTGCCTCCTGAATCTGATTTCGCCTCTTGAATCTGATTTCGCCTCCTAAATCTGATTTCGCCTCCTGAATCTCATTTCGCCTCTGATTTTGCCTCCTAAATTTGATTTTGCCTCCTGAATCTGCAGCAGTGCCTGAATCTGCAGCACTTGCTTTGCATGCTCCTATTGTAGGCTCCATCCTAATCAACCATTGTGGTCGAAACCACCGTGAATCGTCAGTGTTTAATGGTTACACAGCCAAGCAGTTAAGCAGATACAATTTCTCCACAAGAAACATGTTGATTAGGCAAAAACAGAGATTAAGACACAACAAAAACGTAATGCACAGACAGAACTTTGACAGAGCAAGGTCACACAAGAGAGATAAAACCCTAAAAATCTCCGTCATTCTCTTCTTTTTTCTCTCTTCTCCTTCTCTTACATTACATTGCTTTCCCTTCTTTTCTACGTTGCTCAAAAAACGTTTCTCTTTCCCCAAAACGTTATTCTTGAGTAATCGTTACATATCGTAACTTCCAAGATCCCAAGAAATTCATCATACATTCCTACCACCTTATAATTCCGACATACTAAATATCTGACTCAGCAAATATCCGACTTAGCACATATCCGACTTACTACATATCGGACTTAGCAACATTCATCCTGAGAGAACTATGCCTTCAACATGCCACCCACTAATTTTTTACATAGTGCCCAAAGGGTCCTCTACACAAATAATAGCAGGTTTGGGTAGCGCATCATTATCATATGATGTTTGATGGTGGTGAAACTTTGCTAGAAGGTCCACAAGGCTTGTACTAGACCGCTCACAAAGTTTCACAGCCATCGGATACCAGATGTGCATGACGGTGTGTTGCCACCCGATATTTTTTCACATAGTGCCTAAAGTGTCCCCTATGCAAAATTAGCAGGTTTAGGTGGGGCGTCATTATCATATGGCATTCTATGGTGGTGAAACTTTGCAAGTGGGTCCACGAGGATCCTACCCCAGCCTCACAAAGTTTCACAACCATCGGACGTAAGATGGGTGGGACATATTGCCACCTGCTATTTTTTCACATAGTGCCCAAGGGGTCCCCTATGCAAAAAATAGCCGGTTTCGGTTGGGCATCATTATTATACGATGTCCAATGGTGGTGAAACTTTGCGAGTGGGTCCATGGGGCTCCCACCCCTCCACTCACAAATTTTAACCACCATCAGACGCCGTAAAAAAACTATCATACTGTAGTGTCAATATCCTTAGAGACAACAAATGGCGAGAGATTTACAGAAAGCATACTCATTGTAACATACCTCCAAGATTAACCAAGTTATGATTAAAGATAATCCTAAACTATGGATGCCATAGATTTTAGTAATGAATTCCAGTAGGTTTTTAGTGGTTTTTTCAGCAGTAAAGATTCAAAGTGTTAAAATTAAGTAAAAATTCAAGATTGAGTTTTGAATTAGTTAGTATACTCAAAGGAAGCCTTTAAGTGTGTAGATGGACATGCAAATCGAAATTTGATAAAAAAGTAAAACGTTACCTATTTTTGGAGTCAGCTTACTGATTTTGGCAATTCTGCTCGCGTAGGGTTGTAGACCGCATGCGTTTTGGTAATTGTAAGTACCCACACGACTAGTATCTAATAACTTTGGTAATTGTAAGTACCCACATGACTAGTATCTAATAACTTTGTGTGAAGTTATACCTATTGCAGATTGCAGCCCTGAAAGCAGATTTGAGGCTTGCCAAATATACAAAATAGCTATTTCACAACTTTTGGAGAGTAGACATGGATTCCCAATCAATCAAGAGATCAGCAAATATTTCAGGGAAGTACACAAATACTCTTTCTAGTATTTTGCTTTAAATTCTTTTGAGATTAAATAAAGATATCGATATTACGTGTGTATATGGGAGAATCTGAGTCGATGTATGGCATGTTTAACCATGGCAAAGATAGGTAAACACCGCAAGAAGAGGAGAGGGTTGGATTTCCAACCAATAACTATTGTTGATTACCTTAGTCCGACTCATAGAATAAACACTTTTGGAGTTAAAGAATTAGAAGATATAATATTTGACTAGTTTGTTACTAGATTTTAGGTATAACCTTCATTAGGGGTTGTTTTACAAAGCATTTATCTTTCCGTGTGTTTAGAATCAGATTTTGACATAAAAACAAAAGTTTTAGATGACAAAAAACTCTACAAGAGTGTATGAGATGTTAGAAAGTCAAATCTCTTTCATTTTCGAGTGCAAAGCGGGGCACTTGGCTGTTTTTGACAATTTTATGTGAAAACACAACTTTGGCCATTTTGAACGCTCTCAAAAGGATCTTAGAACTCATTGTTAGAGAGCCATTAGAGAGAGATATTTTATAGAGCATTACAAGTCCTAAAACTCTATAGTTTTGGCTTTTCTCTAATTTCAAATAGATTGGAAGATATTACTCTCCCAAAAAGAGATTGGTTATTAGGATTTGCCTTAGAAATTGCTGTCAAGATTGACTATCTTTTCTATATAGACCAGATGGACTAACGCGTAAGCATAGTTAAGACTTAGTTATAGTGACTAAAGATGACGTCGCTCGTTAGAACATGATAATTGATTATGTTAAAAACAAGGACTTCCATGTGACTTAAAAGATAAAGAGAAGTTAAAGACTATTAATTATACTTGAAATTGATTTTGATTGATTTGAATATGCATGTCTTGAAATATTATGGACTAGAAATGAGTGTGAGATATAATGCCTCAAGAGCTATCTAGTTTCTTATTTGAAATTAAGACGAGTTTAGGAGACCTGCTAAACTCTAGCATATACATGACTAGCTTAATATATAAAATCGTTTATCCAAGATAAGATCTATCGAAGATATGAATGAAAGAGAGCATAATACTGAGAGAAAATAATGTTATAATATTGAGAGTCTATTAGATGCAGTGATTATTGAGTATGTTGATTTCATCCAAGAGATAGGTAAGAAATGAAGAATCAAGTTATGAGCTTTTATATCAAGTAAAGATCTTAGACAAGCAAGTCCTTTGTTCCAAGGCTACTTGAAGAAATCTCAAGACGAAGACATATGGATATTTATAGTTTTCTTAAAAGTCAAAAGCATACGACTTCTCAAGTACTATATTAAGTATAATAGCCGAGTAAGAAAAATTATTTCTCAAGGTCTAATGATTGAGGATAAAATGCTTTTATCTTCGAGAATGACAATTTCTTAATGGGGAGAGAATGTAATATACCTCCGAGATTAAGCAAGTTATGATTAAAGATAATCCTAAGTTCTGGATGCTACAAATTTCAGTAATGAATTCCAGCAGGTTTTTAGCAGTTTTTCAGAGCATGCAAAAATTCTAAGTGTTGAAATTAAGTGAAAATTCAAGATTGATTTTTCAATTAGTTAGTGTGCTCAAAGAAAGACCTTAGTGTGTAGATGGACATGCAAATCGAAATTTGATAAAAAAGTAAAACGTGACCTATTTTTGGAGTCCACTGACCACTGACTTTCACATACCACTGATTTTGGCA
The DNA here is from genome assembly GCF_041138505.1 of Cibotium barometz. Classification (NCBI taxonomy): domain Eukaryota; kingdom Viridiplantae; phylum Streptophyta; class Polypodiopsida; order Cyatheales; family Cibotiaceae; genus Cibotium; species Cibotium barometz. The sequence goes on from NC_141090.1 coordinate 24,925,799, forward strand.
ATTCCGTTCGCGTAAGGTTGTAGACCACACACGTTTCGGTAATTCATGATCATAGCCACATAAGGCTTGAATAAAAACATAGATACATAAAGAAGATGAAAATTTAATCTTAGATCCAAGAAATTATCCATACATGATGGTAGCCACATGAGGCTTGAAAAAGAAACATAGTTGCATAAACCAAAACTATACATGACGAAAAACTACAAGCAAAAAGACTCGAAGTAGTCATCACTCTCTGAGTCATCTTGTCCACCTTATGCCTACACAAATTGAAGATATATATAAATAAAAATAGAAAGTATCATAAAGGTCGAAACATGTTTTGTAAATAAAAATAAAAAGTATTACATGCATTGGTGTTCTCCTTGCTCGATCGTATTGTTCTCGTCAGAGATGATCCCTTCATCCTAAAGGTAATCCCATGTATCTCCTCTACTGTGATGAATGATGTGTTCTCCTTGCATTGGTGTTCTCCTTGCTCGATTGTATTGTTCTCGTCAGAGATGATCCCTTCATCCTAAAGGTAATCCCATGTATCTCCTCTACTGTGATGAATGATGGTAGCCAGTCTCTTCTGGGGTAGGATCTCTACCCTCAATGTCACGCTACATCACAAGACAAACATTATAACACAACTCAAATAGAGAGAATACAAAGAAAAGACATGAAGTTGCACTATACATACAAACTCGGCCTCCCATGATGCACGACCTCCAGATCCGATATGCATTGATCCTTATCCCTCCATTTGTATTCGTGGCGCTTCTCTTTGTTGCTAGTTCACTACTCTTTCTAGGAGCTCCTTCTTGGCTTTCTTCCACTCGCCCCTATGAGCAGTAGATGGCTTGTCATCCATTTTGATCGGCATCTATTCAAGCTTTTTCCTCCTTTGCATGTCTCCTTACTAGAGACCTCCTATTCTTAAGTATGTCTTTGATTTTGTTCTGTGCCCATCTACTGTTAAACCTTTGGTTATGAGGATTATTATACTTCTTGGTGGATAGCTTTAATGCAATCATCCACTAGGCTCTTCCTTTGTTACTTAAAATGTATAAAGCAGTACTTATAGTGTGCAAAAACTACTTGGCGCAACCACCTCTTCCCACGAGAGTCATCAACTATGCCACCCACATATGTGATATCATAATATGATATATCACCATGATGTGGTGGTGACTCTAAAGAACTATCCCCACCCCCAAAGTACTGCCCTAGGCATCCTCTATCTCCGCTACCTCCACTCTCAGTGCTAGTGCGGCGTGAGGTACGAAAGCCACTATCTCCATGACTACCCTCCGTATACGACGATGGCTGCCACTCTCATGAGAGCCATGATGACTGTGAGGTGTCACATCTCCTAAAGGTGCAAGTGTAGGAGATGCTGTAGCACTAATTGGGATAAGGGGTGAATGTAAAGGCAGGTGAAGTGCCTAGCAAGGGTAAAGTGCTCGGGCAAGGTACTCTAAAGGGGTGCCTGCTACGTAGGCTGCCAACTGCTCGGGGGTGGGAGTATAGCCAAAGATGCCCTCTACCTCCCTAGCAAATCGTCGTTGACACTCGATGAGAGCCTCAACCTGTGGGTCTGTGGGACAAGAGGACGAGGACGCATGCCACATCTATATAAACAAAGAAAATATTTTAAAAATATTATGAAATGAAGACTTCCCGGCTCTTTAAGTCAATTGACCCCGAGAATCATCTCATTCTTCAAAACACAAAAAATAAACAAATATTAAGAAAGCATGTAAGCCGTTATGCAAGCCGGAAATCATCTCATTCCCGGTACTATATGCGTTATGAAAAAAGCCATGCATAAATCTTATGCATAAGGCCTTAAGCATGAGGCCTTATGCATAAAGCACTATGCATAAGGCCTTAAGCATAAAGCTATGCATGAGGCCTTATGCATAAAGCTACGCATGAGGTCTTAAAGCTATGCATGAGGCCTTATGCATAAAGCTATACATGAGGCCTTAAGTATGAGGCTTATGCATAAAGCTACGCATGAGGCCTTATGCATGAAGTTTATGCATGAGGCTTATGCATAAAGTACTATGCATGAGGCCTTAAGCATGATGCCTTAAGCATAAAACTATGCATGAGACCTTATGCATAAAGCTTATGCATAAAGCTATGTATGAGGCCTTTAGCATGAGGCTTTAAGCATAAACCTATGCATAAGGCCTTATGCAGAAAGCTTGTGCATAAGGCCTTAAGTATGCATAAAGCTTATGCGCAAACCTATAAAGCATTATGCATAAAGCTTATGCGCAAACCTATAAATCCCTAGCACCTAAGGGTGCAATAATAATAGAGGAAAGAGAGAAAAGATATGAAAGCACTTACCTCTTTTTTGTGATGTTGAAAGAGAGGATTAGAGGACCTACAAAACCAACAAAAGAGTGAGAAAAAGATTAGTAAAGCTTATGCATAAAGCGATTCATGAGGCATTATGTTTAAAGTACTATGCATAAGCTTAAAGTACTATGCCTTAAGCATAAAGCTTATGCATAAGGCCTTGAGCATAAATCTTATGCATAAAGCTTAAAGTATAAGGCTTATGCATAAAGCTTATGCATAAGGCCTTGAGCATAAATCTTATGCATAAAGCTTAAAGTATAAGGCTTATGCATAAAGCTTATGCATAAGGCCTTGAGCATAAATCTTATGCATAAGGCTTATGCATAAAGCTTAAAGTATATAGCTTATGCATAAAGCTTAAAGTATAAGGTTTATGCATAAAGCTTATGTAGCATAAGGCTTATGCATAAAGCTTATGCATGAGACCTTATGCATAAAGCTATGCCCTTAAGCATAAAACTATGTATGTGGCCTTATGCATGAGAGCTTATGCATAAAGATTCTTATGCATAAAGCTTATGTATAAGGCTTATGCGCAAACCTACAAAACAAATCCCTAGCACCCAAGGGTGCAATAATAATAGAGAAAAGAGAGAAAAGATATGAAAGCACTTATCTCTTTTTCGTGATGTTGAAAGAGAGGATTAGAGGATGTAAAAATCAACAAAAAGGTAAGCAAAAGATTAGTAAAGCTTATGCATAAGGCATTATATTTAAAGTACTATGCATAAGCTTAAAGTACTATGTCTTAAGCATAAATCTTAAGGCAAAAGTCGTTAAGCATAAAGCTTATGCATAAGCCTTATGCATAAGGCTTATGTATAAAGCTATGCATGAGGCCTTAAGCATAAAACTATGCATGAGGCCTTATGCATAAAGCTTATACATGAGGCCTTATGTATAAGGATTATGCATAAAGCTTATGCATAAGGCTTATGCACAAACCTACAAAATAAATCCCCAGCAGCATCAAGGGTGCAATAATAATAGAGAAAAGAGAGAAAAGATATGAAAGCACTTACCTTTTTTTCGTGATGTTGAAAGAGAGGATTAGAGGACCTACGCAACCAACAAAAGATTAGTAAAGCTTATGCATAAAGTGTTGCATGAGGCATTATTTTTAAAGTACTATGCATAAGGCATAAAGTACTAAAGCATAAAGCATAAAGCTTAAGCATAAGGCCTTAAGCATAAAGCATAAAGCTTATGCATAAAGCTATGTATGAGGTCTCAGGCATAAAGATATGCATGAGGCCTTATGCATTAAGCTTAGAATGAAGCTTTTGCATAAGGTATAAAGCTTATGCATAAAGCCTAAAGCTTAAGCATAAGGCCTTAAGCATAAAGCATAAAGCTTATACATAAGGCTTATGCATAAAGCTATGCATAAAGCATAAAGCTTATGTTTAAGGCTTATGCATAATGCTTATGCATGAGGCCTTATGCATAAAGCTATTAATAATTATGCATGAGGCCTTAAGCATAAAACTATGCATAAGCCCTTATGTATGAGAGCTTATGCATATATAAGGCTTATGTGCAAACCTACAAAACAAATCCCCACCACCCAAGGGTGTAATAATAATAGAGGGACTGCATCTATAAGCACGTAACTAGCGCTTATAGATGTGTTTATAGACGCTAGTATAGACACAGCCATACTGTATGCATCTATAAGAGCATCTAATTTCAAAGGAACTAGATGTGCTTATAAACGTGTTTATAGACACGAGTAAAAACGCCCTCGTAACTTGCACGTCTATGCTTGCTTTATGTTGTAGTGGCAACAACCACATGACACCTTTTTGATACATTATTCATGCAATCTTATAGACCTCTACTATTGCACAACATACACTTGGGAACAATATGGAAGCATGCTCATCTATATTCTCAGCTATTGTCCTTTTCTATGAAGCACTACATAGAGAAAACATTTTCTAATTCTTTATGATTGCCTCATCAATTTGAGAATGAGAACATATATGAAGCACTACTACATATTAGCCTAATACCGGGGCTTGTACCGGCGCTATTTAACGGGGTCTAAAAAAGCCTCGTCATCGGTATAAGCGCCGGTATAAGCGCCGGAACCGTAGCGTCGGTATAAGTGTCGGGTATTATTACCGGCGCATATAACGGCGCCTATACCGACGCTCACCGGGGGTAATACCGACGGTTAAACCGGCATCTATACCGTTTTATATACCGACGGATAAACCGGCCTCTATACCGGATTATATACCGAGGTGTAAATCGGCGTCTATACCAATGTATATACCGACTGTGGTACCGGGGCATATACCGACGCTGTAGCAGAAATTTTTTTTTGGGCAGAATAGTGCTGCCTGGCTGTTGCCTAGCTGCCTGCAATGAGCAGGATCAACAACAGCAAACAGACAGCACCATTCTGTCTACAATAGAGCACAAAAACAACCGTGCTCGTTTGCATATTTTCCTGATCGATAAACAAGAAATTAAATTAAACATTAATACTCAAGAATGTTTTGATCATATTTCATTAGTTTGAAGGTCATCTTACATCATGGTAATGCCTCCCAATTGACGGTCTCTCCTTCTTCTTCAAGCATCTCAAACAAGGCCACAAGGCCATGTTTGTGAGCGTACTTCTCCTCTCGCCTACTTGGTGGGCGATTCATGGCCAACTCCTGCACACACGATTAACAATTATAACTTTTAGAAATCAACATTTAGCCCACATACATACATTTAAATAAATAAAATTGCTACAAACACTTACGAATTCATGGCGCATGGTTTCGTAACCACTACTCCCGAGATGAGAAGCCCCTACTGTTTGGAGTCTTGCCCTTGCCGCCTCTCTTTGTTGTTGAAACCTGTATGGTGTCTCGGTGAGCTCCTGAGCAATGGCTGCCCACTCCCTGTCATCTAGCCAAACAGGTTTCTCCTTCCCCTCTCTGAATGCGTCCCTCGCCTCTGACCTACGATGCCCCATCAAAATGCGAGCTGTATACTGTATCCACTCATTAGAGACGACATTCATAGGGTCAGATGGCTGGAACTCTTGCTTTATCTTTGTGTTTATATAATTTTTCTTCCCCTTGTCTTGCTGATCCCATTTAGTCATGACAGAGTCATGAAACTGTATAGTGCACAATTGTCGAATGCGTGTCTTCATTGCCTTCCCTGCACTATCCATTATTGGTGCCCCATCCCTAATTGTGTAAATCTTGCTGTTGTCATGGTCATGTGCACCCCAGGGAGTGGAAGGTGACCCTATGGGTGTGCTATCAACAGATGAGAGCGAAGGACGACGCTCACGTGGTGGTGGTGTCACAGCATCTGTGGCACTACCACCACAACAACCTCCCCCTGAAGACCTACTACGTGAGCGCCGTCTATGTGAAGAGGTGGTAGATCGAGCTGTAAGAGGAGTGGAAGGCTGTGTGGTATGAGGTGTGGGAGCTGCTGTCATACCCACGGGTGTGGGAACTGGCATCGGGAAGCCAGATGGTGAGGCAGATGTCCCTGCTCCAGAACCCCAATAACTCTGAGCCATGGCTCTCTGCTCTAGAGTCATGGACGAAAGAAAACCATATAACTGCTGGGGACTCATGCCCTGCGGTGTAGGATTAAATGAGAAATCTGGACTGTAGTCGTAGGGCGGTGAGTCACCCATGGCCTGTTGGACAAAAAACCATATGACAAACTTGTACGGAATGAAAATTACACGGTAAACAATGAATGAAAGAACCATAAGATAAACATTAACAATGATAAACAACATTGGTAAAACTATATCAACTTGCTCCTACAGTAGTGATTATGATGGTAAACATTAACAATGGTAAACAATGAATGGACCTTCAATGTCATAAAACCATTACAAATATGTCATAACTATTTGCATAATCATTAAGATACATCATTTTAAAAATCATTATCTATTCTATCATCCTCATTAAGATCAGTAGCCCCAAAGAGATCTATGTCTATGTACATTTCAGCATCCTCATCATTAAAAGTCCCTTGATTAAGGATGTCTTCATCATCTATGTCTTCTTCCTCAACTTGTTTTTCAGCTTCCTTGGTTTGCACCTCTTCATTTGGATCTTGCTCTAGTTGCTCCTCTTCATTTGCTTGCTCCTCTTCATTGTTGATATCGGCTTGTTCTTGCTGCTCTCCATTACCCTGTGCATCCACATCACCTTGTTGTAGCTCAAATTCACAGGCGAGAATTCACAGGCGCAATGTTATCAAGATGCGGCTGCACACTTGCTTGGTTGTACGATTGAAACCGTAAATTTTGCAAGCGCTCCATTGGAAATATGCCAGCGTCATGAACATGCTCGTTGCAAATCCTTCGTTTTCGAAAGATTTGGTACTTACATCGCATGCATGGACACGCTATTCTCTCTTCAAGATTGAGAGGCTCCATCTAGCAGGATAACATGTATATGCAGCTCATTAAACACAAATCAGCTTATCTCCTCTCCATACAAAATTAAATAGAATTTGAACAAGGATGGAGAGAGAAGCTATCTCTATTCATAAATAGCTGTTTATAAAGGCCTTATGCAATAATCTAAATGCATATTATAAGTATAAGCTTGCATAATAAGGCTGCAAGACTTATGCATAAGCTCTATGCATAAGCCTTATGCATAAGTCTTATGCATAAGCCATATCCATAAGCTCTATGCATAAGCCATATGCATAAGTCTTATGCACACGCTCTATGCATAAGCCATATGCATAAGCTATATGCATAAGCCATATGCATAAGTCTTATGCACACACTCTATGCATAAGTCTTATGCATAAGCCATATGCACACGCTCTATGCACAAGTCTTATGCATAAGCCATAAGCTCGGACCTAATCCCAAAAACCCTAGGACTGAATTACGGTTTTGTAAGTCTTATGCACACGCTCTATGCATAAGCCTTATGCATAAGTCTTATGCATAAGCCATATGCATAAGCTCTATGCATAAGCCATATGCATAAGTCTTATGCACACGCTCTATGCATAAGTCTTATGCATAAGCCATATGCACACGCTCTATGCACAAGTCTTATGCATAAGCCATAAGCTCGGACCTAATCCCAAAAACCCTAGGTCTGAATTACGGTTTTGTAAATTCCGCCAGAGTCTCCTTTGTAATTGGAACCAAATCTCAAATGAAAATGCAACTTCTTAAAACTTGTACGCAATACTCTTTGTATCCCACAATGTCATGAAATATCATATGCATTTGCAATATCCACACAATATGACGGAAAAGGGGCCCCATTGCCCAAATGCATCCACAAAGTCGATGGTGAGGATTGTTGAGGACGCGCGTTGAAGCTTGCCGATCTCCCGGCCAAGCTCTTCTCACCCCTTCACCGAGTTTTCCTCCAAGGTGAAGGTTGAGGCCATTTCTTCACATCGGTGTACCTAATCCCCCTTCGTACCGCTTTACCAAGCAATCACGGCACAAAGAGTTCAAGCCATTCTCCCCTTGGCCTCTCCAACCAATGCCAAGGTACCCTCACACATTGCTAGATTCTATAGAAACTTGAAGTGGTTGCAATGGTGAGTGTAGGTACAAAATGATGTGGATAATATCAAATGATAGAACAAGTTTGTTGGCTTACAAGTATTGAGCATGACTCATGCCCTTTTACAATTTAGAACCCATCAAAAAAGCATGGACTCATGCCTCAATCCATCATCCAAATGCTCCAACACAAACCAACAATTCACAATGCCCTCACCATGGCATTTGCATAAGCATTTGTTAACCACAATCAAGGCATTTGCAATTGCATTTCAACAATCCCTTTCACATAAGCCTTATGCACATGCTCTATGCAATTACGCTCTATGCATAAGCCTTATGCACACGCTCTATGCATAAGCCTTATGCATAAGCTCTATGCATAAGCCATATGCATAAGTCTACCTGCGTACGCTCTATGCATAAGCCATATGCATAAGTCATATGCATAAGTCTTATGCATACGCTCTATGCATAAGTCTTATGCATACGCTCTATGCAAGACTTATGCATAAGCTCTATGCTATATGCCTTATGCACTATTATGCTAACCCTTAATCCCTTTCACATAAGCCTTATGCACATGCTCTATGCAATTACGCTCTATGCATAAGCCTTATGCACACGCTCTATGCATAAGCCTTATGCATAAGCTCTATGCATAAGCCATATGCATAAGCCATATGCATAAGTCTACCTGCGTACGCTCTATGCATAAGCCATATGCATAAGTCATATGCATAAGTCTTATGCATACGCTCTATGCATAAGTCTTATGCATACGCTCTATGCAAGACTTATGCATAAGCTCTATGCTATATGCCTTATGCACTATTATGCTAACCCTTAATCCCTTTCACATAAGCCTTATGCACACGCTCTATGCAATTACGCTCTATGCATAAGCCTTATGCACACGCTCTATGCATAAGCCTTATGCATAAGCTCTATGCATAAGCCATATGCATAAGTCTTATGCGTACGCTCTATGCATAAGCCATATGCATAAACTCTATGCATAAGTCATATGCATAAGTCTTATGCATACGCTCTATGCAAGACTTATGCATAAGCTCTATGCTATATGCCTTATGCACTATGCTAACCCTTAATCCCATCACCCAATGGTGTAATAAACATGATCTTGTTTTACGTACATGGATAATAGATCTTACCTTGATAACATATATAAACTCTATGAATAAAGAGAATACCTTATGCATAGAAAAACAGAGCATAAGACTTATATGTTATATGTATAAGAGAGTAAAAACATTCAAAAAGCTTTCAACAAGAAGGCTACGCAAGCTCTATGTACAATGTCCATGCAAGCTTTCAAGAAACCTATGCATAGAGATTTTATAAGCTTGTAAGAAACCCATGCATAGAGATTTTATAAGCTTGCAAACTCTATGCATAAAGCCTATGCATAGAGCTTATGCATAGAGATTTCACAAGCTCACAAGCTCTATGAATAGAGCTTATGCATAACGCTTGCAAGAAGGCTATGCATAGAGATTGCAAGCTTATTATAGGTTTTATGCATAGATATTAAATTAATCCTATGTGTAAGCTTACAAGAACCCAAAACTAACCCTAAACCATAAAACAGGGATGCAAAAATTCATAGAAAATAGCATAAACAAGAAAAATCGAAAGAGGATCTACCTCTTTTTTGCAAAGCTGAAGGAGAGGATTGGTGAAAGATTGGTGAGGTGAAAGAGCTGCAAAACAAAATATTAAACAAACTAATTAGTAAATTAAACACAAGAAAAAGAACTAATACAAAACCCTAAAATCTTTATGCATGCATTAGGAGATCTATGCATACATAGAGAGCTCTCAACATGCATAGAGAGCCAAAAAAACACAAAACCCTAAACGTCCTAATTCTTAAATTAAAAACTAAAAGCAATTGCAATAACATGTTAGGAGAAGGAGAAGAGGAGAAAAGAAGAAAGAAGGAGAAAAGAGGAGAGCGGAAAAAAGAGGAGAGAGAGAGAAAGAGAAGAGGGAGAGAAAGCACCTTCTTCGCTTGTGCTTGCGCTTCCTCTGCAAAAAAACCAGAAAATAGGCTCTCGGCTGTGAAAAACTTACGAGCGCCGGTATATGCTATGGAATATGCGTCGGAATATACATCGGTATATGCTACGGAATATGCGTCGGTATAGGCGTTGGAATAAGCGTCGGTATAGGCGTCGGTATACGCGACGGGACACGAAAATTTAAAAAAACCCCGCCATGCTTGTCTCCTCCAACATGACGACGGACATACCGACGTTCGACATTTGCGTCGGTATTTTAGCGTCGGTATGTCCTCAAGCTCTTGTAGTGAAGGGCAAAATATGTGCGATATGGAGGATGTTTAACTAACGTCAAGGAATAAGCTCCACTCTACAAGAGGAAGAAGCCATAGCCACATCCATAACGGTGTAACTAAAGGAAATTTAAAATCAAAAACATCTTAGGCACGGCTATATACACGATTTTACACGTGGGTAGGAGCATGCGATTGGAGCCGTGTCATGAAATAGCTATTGGTTTAGCCATGATGTAGTCTACTTTAAAAAATGGGACAAGGGCCATAATGGGAAGAAACAGATACTCTTCTCTCCCATTCTACCCTCGTCTCTTTTTTAAACCAATTAACACATGAAGAATACACTAACAACATATTTAAAAAAATTTAATAAAAATAAGTGTTATTCAAGAACACAAACATATATTGAGAGTCCACAATCCCTTATACATAAAATGAAAAAAAACATATTGCTTCTATTGTGAATAAATGAAGCATATACAAGGTGTTTCAAAATAGTGTAATTAAAAAAAGAAGCAGAAGATCTACTGGCATATACAAGGTGTTTCAAAATAGTGTATTAAAAACAAGACATAAGATCTACTATAGCGGGTTTATGTTCTCCTTTGGGAGTGGTGTTCTTACATGGAGCAACCAAAAGAAATGAATGGTTGCCTTATCGATGAGCATAGAGATAGAGTACAAGGCTGTTGTGATGGTAGTATGTGAGGTAGCTTTGTCATGTAAGGTACTTGGAGATTTGGGGCTGCAAGTGGACAAGCAGGTCATCATCTATCATGATAATCTTAGTAGCATAGAGTTGGCCAAGAGCCCAGTGTTTCATGCACGGACCAAACATATAGAGGTCCATTATCACTTTATCATACAGAACGTACTGAGACAAGAGTTGTTCATCTCATTTATGTTAGCATAAAGGAGCAGATGGTTGACATTTTCACCAAGGCCTTAGGAGCAGAGAAGCTTCACAGATTTTGCACTATGCTTGGAGTTTTGGAGATGGAGTTGAGCTTAAGGAGGAGTGTTGAGATGTCAAGCTCAACCTCGAGGGGTTCACCTTTAAGCAATCACCTAGACCTCTACTATTGCACAACATACACTTGGGAACAGTATGGAAGCATGCTCATCTATATTCTCAGCTATTGTCCTGATCTATGAAAAGCACTACATAAAGAAACCGCTTTTCATAGAGAAACTACATAGATTAAGAAAGAGAGAGCCGGATTGGGAGAGAGAAATCAAGAGAGAGAGAGAGAGAGAGAGAGAGAGAGAGAGAGAGAGAGAGAGAGAGAGAGGGATGGAGGGAGGGAGAGGGAAATTGAGAGAGACAAAGAGATTGAGAGAGAGAGAGAGAGAGAGAGAGAGAGGAAGATTGGTGGCAGCAACGGTGGTGGTGGTAGCGGCACTGCATCTTTGATATTTTGGCCTATTTCCAATAGGTATTTAATGATTTAATGATTATTGTGAACAGCCCCATACACATGCTATAACTACTGTGACTAATGATTTAAATGCTAGATTAATCCTTGGATAATGCTTGAATACCTTTGCTTAATGTCATAATTCTCTTGAATCAAACATTGAGAGACAAATACACGAGTGAGAAATACATAGGTGACATATTAATGACATGATATAGTTACATAGGCTCCATAATTTCATCAATCAAGTATATCCTCAATACATGCTTCTAAAGCATCCTCCTCCAGTACATCCCACTTTTGACATGGACCGAAGACATAAGAAGCCTCTTTCCTAGATATTAGCGAGAGGTTGCTATGCACATACACTAGTTCCTCAACTTTCTTATGATCTAGTCGATTGCGATTAACTAAATGAATAAATACATAAGTAGAATATTTGCGCTCACAAGCTTAGGCACTCGACACCTGAGACAACAACCGAATGGCCAATCTTAGTAGCGAATGTGAAGCATCTGTGCCATGATTCTCTCACCATGCAATAGGAGACATTGTCTGCATAGGGTCTACACTGTAACCAAAGTCCCCCTTGAATCCAATAAAATCAGACAACTGTTCATTATATTTTGACTTCAGAGCAAGATCTTTACCCACCCTATCCAATGTCTTTCTTCAGCCTCTTGTCACATCCTTGTCAGTATGCGGCCTCTTTGAAAACCATCTTGGATTGAAAAGGAAAGATATTGCATGAAGAGTTGAATGCAGCATTTCCCACCTTTCTTACGCAAGTGCTCGGATATCCTCATAATGAGAATCCCCCTCTTTCTCTTCTTTCAATACCTCCCTGATCTTGTCCATCATCTGATCAATGCCTTCATACACAACACCCATGCATGGCTCATCTTTCTCGACCATGCAAAGCATGGCCATAACTAGCCCCAAAACCTTTACATACTTCTCCACATTGGCCCAAAATTCATCTCACAAGATCCTATTTTCAATAACCTTGGCTGGCTCATTAAGGGCCTTCCAAGCATCCCACTGAAACCGGCCTTCAGTAAGAACCAAAGTGCGGTAGACTACTCTTGCAGTAACACAGCTATAAATCAACAAATAAAATACACAAAAGGGAGCTAGATAGCTCCTACAAGAAAACGACACTTGTTGGCCCCAAACCTTGGCACCTCTTTTGGTATTTATTTATTTACATTCAAGGAAGAGTCCAACTGTGAGTAGGCCAAACATGGCTGAAAGTAATTACATGCCCAAGATGTTCACACCTATGATCCTCTCAACATAGAAGTCCCACATATTCTTGTGCTAGTTAAAATACACAAACCTACATCCCTTTAACCAAGAAAATACATTCATGAGGCCTCAAACAACGTAGCTGAATTTCCCTTACTCGCTACCAAAGATCAAGCTGTGACATGATCCCACAAACTTGTCCAAAAGTGTCTTAGGTTGCCATGTTTCTGTCCTCTTGAGCTACAAATCCTTCCTCTCACAAAAAGGACCAAGAGAAGTACTCTTTAACATCCCATGAGCCAGAAGTAGCTATGAGCCCCAAACGTTTGGAGTCTCCATAGCCTTTATCACCATCCTCCACTACTAGCAATGAGAGAGAGAGAAGGAAGTTTATTCAGGCCTGCGCCTCCTCTGGTCGCTTGCAATCCTCCTATCACTACAAGGAAAAGCAACCATAGGCATGTTTATAGACATGTTTTGACAATGTGCTTTAAAATGTTACGAATGCATCTATAATCATGTCTACAGACACGCGTCTATATGCACGTCTATATGCGCATCTATAAGCGCATTTATACTAATATAAACGAGCTTATAGATGCGCATATAGACGCCTTTATAGCCTCTGTTATAGATGCACTCTGGAATTTTAAAAAAAAATCCAGAGAGCTGCTTGTGCAAATGTACAGCTACATTTTCTACACATGTAGCTGCATTTTCTGCACAGGCAACTCTCTGGTTTAAGGTTTTGCTTACTTGTACATAGACAAATCAAGATCAGCAAAGATATCAACATAAAAACTTAAATTAAAGATAGATATGCACAAAAAGATTTGTGAACACACTTCGAATATTGATTAAAGAAGATGAGAAATTACATTTTATATCCAAAAATTTCTCCATAGATGATCGTAGCCACATAAGGCTTGAATAAAAACATAGATACATAAAGAAGATGAAAAAATTAATCTTATATCCAAGAAATTGTCCATACATGATGGTAGCCACATGAGGCGAAAAAGAAACATAGTTGCATAAACCAAAACTATACATGAAGAAAAACTACAAGGAAAACTACTCGGAGGAGTCATCACTCTCTGAGTCATCTTGTCCTCCTTCTTGTCCACCCTGTGCCTACACAAAGTGAAGATATATATAAATAACAATAGAAAGTATTATAAAGGTCGAAACATGTTTTGTAAATAAAAATAAAAAGTATTACCTGCATTGGTGTTCTACTTGCTCGATTGTATTGTTTGTCAGAGATGATCCCTTCATCGTGAAGGTAATCCCATGTATCTCCTCTATTATGATGATGATAGTAGCCAGTCTCTGCTGGGGTAGGATCTCTACCCACAATGTCACTCTACATCACAAGACGATGATAGTAGCCAGTCTCTGCTGGGGTAGGATCTCTACCAACAATGTCACACTACATCACAAGACAAACATTATAACACAACTCAAATAGAGAGAATACAAAGAAAAGACATAAAGTTGCACTCTACATACAAACTCGGTCTCTCATGATGCATGACCTCCAGATCCGAAGTGCGACAATCCATATCGCTCCATTTGTATTCGTTGCGCTTCTCTTTGTTGCTGGTTCACTACTCCTTCTAGGAGCTTCTTCTAGGCTTTCTTCCACTCGCTCGTATGAGCAATAGATGTCTTGTCGTGTCCATTTTGACTAGCATCTAACTAAGAATACAGAAGGCGGTGTGAGACTTGTGTGAAAGGATCCTTAATTATGAATACTTCCACTGCATGTTACACTATCTGAGCCTCATTAATACACTTCGGCTTTCAATCTTAACCTTGAGCCGTAACTTCTTTGGTAGTAACACACAATCTACCATGCATCAACAAAAAGCCATCCCTGAGAGTATAATGATCATGCCGGTGACCCTCTGATCATAGATCCTTGCAAAGTCCTCATCCCATGTATACTACTCTTTCATATCATCAAGCTCATGATGGTATATACTGCTCTTTCATCTCAGATGCATTCCTTCAATGCGTGTAGGTTAAGAACTAGTGCATATTCATGGCAAGCTACATTGATAGTTATAAATAGAGTTCAATTAAGAACTAGTGCATATTCATGGCAAGCTACATTGAGAATTTTGGTTACATTGATAGTTATAAATAGAGTTCAATTAAGTTTACTTGTGTTTGATTCCTCTCTCACTACGGAATATGGGTGTAGTTCTTCCACTTCCTTGTGTACCCATGGCGGATCCCGAGGGAAGGCAGGCGCCGCTTTTGATAGCTATTGAGATGATATTACCATCATTAGGCCACTCGAGGAAGGAGATCGAGGAGGATTTGGCAGAGTATGCACAGTTAAGTACATTCGAGTTGGAGGCGACAGTAGGTCGCCTCACAATTATAGTACGTCTAGTCCAGCCTGCTGGTGAGGGTACATCAAGTCACCACGCATAGGGAGCTGGATCAGGACATGAGACAGCTCGTGATTTTGGCAAGTATCTTTTGTTTCTTCACCATTTAAAATTTTAGTCACTTATTTTGTAGAGCTACACATGATGGTACCATTGCACCACACACAGAGCCTTGTATTACTATGTAGAATTAGCACAATTAGGTGACTTTCAATGTTTGATTATATTAAGTGGTACGAGTAAGATATGATGTAACATACCTCCAAGATTAACCAAGTTATGATTAAAGATAATCCTAAGTTATGGATGCTACAGATTTCAGTAATGAATTCCAACAGGTTTTGAGTGGTTTTTCAGGAGTAAAGATTCTAAGTGTTAAAATTAAGTAAAAATTCAAGATTGAGTTTTCAATTAGTTAGTATACTTAAAGGAAGCCTTTAAGTGTTTAGATGGACATGTAAATCAAAATTTGATAAAAAAGTAAAACATGGCCTATTTTGGAGTCGAGTTTTACATAGAGCTGATTTTGGCGATGCCGCCTACGTTGGGTTATAGACCGCACGCGTTTTGGTAATTTTAAGTATCCACATGACTAGTATCTGATAACTGTGCTCGAAGTTATACCTATTGCAAATGGCAGCCCTGACAGTAGATCTAAGAGGCTTGCCAAATCTACAAACAGCTCTTCCATAACTTTTGGAGATAGACATGGATTCCAAATCAATCAAGACATCAGCAAATATATCACGGAAGTACACAAATACTCTTTCTAGTATTAACCATGGCAAAGATGGATAAACACCGTGGAGAGGAGGAGAGGGGGGATTTTCGGCCAAGAACTATTGTTGATTGCCTTAGTCCGACTCTTAGAATAAACAACTTTGGAGTTAAATAATTAGAAGATATAATATTTGACTAGTTTATAACCAGATTTTTGGTATAACTTTCATTAGGGCTTTTTTTATGAAGTATTTATCTTTCCGAGTGTTCAGAATCAGATTTTGACATAAAAACAAAAGTTTAAGATGAGATAAAACTCTACAAGAGTGTATGAGATGTTAGAAAGTCAAATCTCTTTCTTCATTTTGAGTTGGTTGAGTGCAAAGCGGGGCACTTGGCTGTTTTTGACAATTTTATGCTAAAAACACAACTTTGGCCATTTTGAATGCTCTCAAAAGGACCTTAGAACTCATTTTTAGAGAGACATTAGAGATATATATTTTATAGAATATTAGAAGTCCTAACACTCTGTAGTTTTGACTTTTCTCTAATTTCAAATAGATTGGAAGATATTACCGTCCCAAAGAGACTAGTTATTAGGCTTTGCCTTAGAAATTGCTATCAAGATTGACCATCTTATCTATATAGACTAGATGGCTAACGCGTAAGCATAGTTAAGACTTAGTTATGGTGACTAGAGATGACCTCACAATTAGAACATGATAATTGATTATGTTAAAAACAAGGACTCCCATGTGCCTTAAAAGATAAAGACAAGTTAAACACTGTTTATATTTAAATCTTGTTTTATACTTGAAATTGATTTTGATTAATTTGAATATGCATGCCTTGAAAGATTATGGACTAGAGATGAGTGTGAGATGATATGTATGTGTTATGATTGCTTTGTTTTGAGATAAGTGCTTTATATGCACGCATATGACTAATTGATATGCATGTGTATGATGAGACTCGACATGAGATTTTGAGATTCGGGCTAGCCGTCCTTAGACAAGGAATGGCAGACAAAGAATGTGATTTATGCCCTCAAGGAGCCATTTGGTAGAACCCATAGTGGACAAAATTTACTAGAGGCATACCCGAGATAGCCGCGATGTCCAGTGTGGAGGTTGGGTGGACGGGCATCGGAGAAAGCCCTAGATTGACTGGATTTTGGTCATTATGACTAACCATGTTGTCAAGCATGGTGATGATGATAGAATCTTTGAGATAGACACATACATGGTGATTGATTGAGATGCTATGTTTTAATTGATAGAGATTTCTATTATGTGAATGTTTGTTTGAGATTCTACAATTCTTTGCTCATGTGATAAGAATCTTGGAAATGGCATGCATGCTTATTTTGCTATTTAAGAAGGTTGATTTGATTGTGTTGGTATGTGGAAATAGTACGATTAAGTGATTTTAATCTTTTCTTAGAGTAAGTTGTACGATAAGATATGGCTAGATTCAGGACTGTCACTTTTATGCCGATTACATGTATAGGGTAACAGAGAATTTTGGTGAGAAATGCCTCTACTATTTCACCTTCTCATCAAGTTTATTTTGTTAAAGCTCACTTTTTCATGAGATAAAAGGATAGGCTTCACCTTGAACTTCCAAAGCAGATACCTAACCACATTTAACTTTTGATCAATAGCAAATGGTGGGGGGAAAGGTCAAGTAGAAAATTGAGGGGAGGATGCTAGGAATTTGGAAGCATTTTAGATCTTTTTACATACGTATAAGACAACAAGCTTTTTTGTGAAGCCTTAACTAGGAAGTCTTTTGCAAAATATTTGATGATTTATATAGCTTTTACAAAATCTGACCAATGATATAGCATTGGATGTTAATGTAGGCTTTGCGTTCTTGACCAGATAGTTAAGTGGTTTAATAATATTCTAAAAATTTTGATTTATAAGGTCTGCTTCATCCATTGTTGGGGACAATCAAAGGAGTTTGGCAAAGACTGGATTGTATTTCTGAAGGAAATATTTTAGGTCCATCTCACTTCTTAAAGATTGAATGTTAATTGAGTTTAAGCACAACACAAGAGTTGACACAAGTAGATTTACCATCAATTAAAGGTTGTAGCCTAATCCCTAGTTCTTGTTTGCAAGTGTCTCCTTGTTATGTGTAGTTATCTATCAATTATTGCATAATGGTGCCTAGTAAGGGTGACCATTTTTTAAGAAAAACAAGTTCCAACTTTAGAATCTTATTACATTTTTCAACCCATAGTAGTAGTCTCGCTTGATGGTAGCCTTCAAGATAGATCTCACCCAATAGTGCTCTATCCTCCTCACCCTTATTTTTGTTCAATCTTTCTCATCACAAAATGTGTTGCTCTTCCATGGTTAATGTAGTTAAGATTAGGAAAGTTTACTTGAACATTTTATGCACTCAGCTTTAAAACATAGTGAGTGATAAGGAAGCGTAGGCCTTTGTATCACACGAGAAATATTTGAATTAAGACTACCTAAATAGTCCTTATAATATATTTAGTAGGAGATTTAATGATCTAACTAGTCCTTATAATGTATTTGGTAGGAGGAGGTCTAACTAGTCCTCCATAATAATATTTTTGTGACACACACAAATGATAATTATCATCCTCGCAAATGGATTCTAACTAGTTCATTCGCTCATCTTTCTCATCATTTCCATTCTAAAATGGGTGCCAAATTCCTTTAAAAGTGCCATTCTTGGTAAGCTCTCAACTTTGTAAGCTTTCACATTAAGGGTTAGAGCACACGAAAATGAAAATAAACTCAATTCTTAAGTTGTATTGTGATGAATTGTTGCCAAAATCTATATAGGATTCCATGTGATCTTCTAGAGCTTTTTGGTAGCTCTCTCTAATCAATGTATTGAGCACTTTCAAGTTTGATGATAAACTCATTATCAAGGCTATAATCAAAGCATCACATCTATGTGCACACTGTATATGCAATAACTCTAGGCACATTAATAACTAGTAAAACATGAAAATGTATTGTGTGGCCCAAATTTATGGAGATAAAAAGAGCCTAGGATTTGCAAATTGAGAAAGTAAATTCTATAAATCAAAATGAATCAAATATTGTGGGTCCATTGCATTTTAAAAACTTATTCCTTTTCAAATTAAAAGTTTGACCATACATAAGAAATTTGCTCCTTGAAGAGGAAATATTATAGGTATGTTTCACTTCTTAAAGTTTGCACGTTGAAGTGATATATCATTGGCTCGTTGTATTTCTAGCACTATAGGTTTTTGTCTTTGAGTGTAAGCATGACACACTTGTTAATTTACCATCTATGAAAGGTTATATTCTATCATCAAAGTAAACCCACAAGTCATGGTTGGTTATGCTGCGTGAGATAAAAAAAACCTAAATAACATAGGAAAGACTTTTTGCCTGAATTTTCTTAGATAAAAGAGAAATGCTACCTAAAAATTTTACAAGGCATTTTGTAGTGTTTCCTCTTGCCACCATGATATCATCTTGTATGAAAATGATGCCCCACCCAAACCAACTATTTTTTGCATAGGGGACACCTTGGGCACTATGTAAGAATATGTTCGTGGAAGAATATGTTCTTCAAAGGAAACGTTTTTGTATCCTTCCTTAATCTAGTTGTCCTAAGAAGAAGCTTATGTAGTGGTTGAAATTTGAATTTAAAGAAATAACATTGTTAGGGTGGCCTATTAGAATCAGCAATAAATGACACATTGCTTTCACGATCCATGGATGGAGATCTAGCTGAGTTTGAGACCATACACTCTTCTTTTCTAAGTCATTAACAAGGACCCTTTCTAGTTGAGCAATTAGTGTAGGAGACTCAAATAATTGGAGCAACATGCTCAAGAGGTCCTTCAATCTTATGTTAAACGTCTTGGTTCAAGGAACGATTATGTTTGTGGGCATAAGGGGGGCACGATGGGGGGGGGAGGAAGGGCAGCACATGGAAGGGTGATGTGGATGATAAGAAGTTGGAAAATTTGAATTTATTTGATTAATTTGGGAGTTTATGGGAGTTCATTTTAGTGCACTAGAATAGTTAAGGTTTATTGCAATCAACACACACACACACACACACACACACACACATCTAGGCAAGCAATGACTACACTAAGAAGAGACAGAAAGAGAGTCCTTCTACTACTTCTATGTAAGAAAGAGACTAGCGACAATCGAGGGATCAAGCCATGTACTCCTTTGCGTGATTTAGATCCTTGCAGTGCTATGAGGATTAAATGATAACAATTGAGAAGGTGAGAACATTTCTAAACCACTAGTCGTGGTACTTGGTAGTTTACAAGATTTGATAAAAAGTCTATAAATAAAACCTCCATTTTGCCAAAAAAATGTCTTTATGTTGAGCATGTAAACATTACTATGGTTTCAATGAACTAGGCACATTTTAGGAATGGCTACAAATTAACTTAGTGAAGACTTTGCAAAATATTTTTTAATTTGAATGAAATTGTGTATGGTAAAGTGTCAAGAAGAAGTTGAAAAGTAAGAGAGAAATGAAATTGCCCGTGATGATGGGGGCTCTAAATTCATAAAAACAATGAAGGCACAATCATAACGACATATAAAGAACGAAAATCTTGTACTAAGGTAGATTAACGATGGCAAAAAACCTATTCCACAATTGTTAGTCTCCTTTACATTAGTGGGCCAAGCTTTGTTCTAGCTTATCTCTAGGTGAATGCTTCATTGTTTTCCTCCATTTTTCCCCTTTAGCCCCACAACTTCGAACTTTGTTTTCATGGTCTTGTGTTTTCCTTTAGTGGAAGATGTGGATGCTTGGACCAAAGGTCTCGATCCCCCCTCCCTAGAGGTTTTCCCATTTTTCATCTCAGATATGAGCTAGGATAATTCTTGTTGAGCATGTGCTATATATTTTTCTAATTTCAAGTTTCTACGGGACAACATTTCAAGTTGACCTTGCAAATCATTATGAGGAATGACTTCAAGGAGAAGAATTGGTACGATTGACTTATTATCCTCATGTGTTCCGCTCAACTTGGGTATTCTATCCATGGTGGCTAAAAAATGCATCATCAAATCATTCTTCCAACAAATATATATCATAAAAGGTTAGTTTGATAAAAGGGTCCTCAAATTCCAAGCCCTTCATTAGGCACACACTACGAGGATAAAGCGTCGTGCTACATTTCATAGTTTTGGATGCTCCACATGGTGATGACTCCAACTTTATAAATTAACCTTCATGATTGTGTCCTTCTTCCAAAGGTAAACATAGTAAATTCCCTAGTAGTGGATCATATGCTGTTATCTCATCAATGGCCGACCCAAAATCACATTGTATGGTGTTGCCATGCTGAAGTCCACAATTGCAAATATATGATCAAACTTCAACCAGAAAGTTGTGAGCTTGTTAATGTGCATGGTTCCTTTGTATTGTGATATATAGCCATCAGCTAACTTGATCTTGAGAATTATCTCACTTAGCTATGGAGAGCACCATTATTCCCATTGTGCTTTTGTAGTTGCACTGACACCAACACCACCACCAAGAATGGAAGTAAAACATACTATCCCTAATTTCAGAGGTAGAGTAGTGTTAAGCTCTCACCTTAAAAGTACTTGCCAAGCTTCTTGATAGGTACATCCTTGAATAATAAATGGGAATTCAATTTGTTCTCTTCTCCCTCAAAATCTGAATCAAATTTGTCCTCTTCTCCGTCAAAATCTGAATCAAATTTGTCTTCAAAAGTTACGATGCTCTGAGTCTAACCAATTTTTGATATAACATTATGATCTCGTCCTAGGAAAATAGTGGTAGGGGCGGAATGATTGCATGCATCCCTATATTCACCATAGATTGATGATAATATTTATCAATGTCGGTTATTTAATTTGTTATTATCTATTTTGCAAGGATACACAAGATCCCCCTGATGATCAGCCATCTAGAGAGGTGCAACATAGAGAGAGGTATGAAAATTGATTAACTTTGTTTTGTATTTGTTAATATTTAGGGATTCTCTTAGTATAATTTTTAATTGCATACGATATACATTGTAGTTCTAGTGTACATGGTTCTCGTCGCACCATGGAGACTCTACAGATCGTACCCGCTCCTCTGGTAGACACACCTCCAAGATGCACCTATATAGGTTACCTACACGTAGAGTGCATCATTGGACAATGGTAGCATCATGGCATCAGGGGGAGACATAGTCTTTCGTCATTGGATGAGAGGTCTTGTAGATCTCTACATGCCATGTATACACATATTATGGGCGTAAGTGAATTTGACTTGTTCTCTTTAGATGATGATAGTATTTTTTGTAATGTGATTAATAAACATAGTTTATGTTTAAATTCTAGCGATTAGGATGAGACAACAAAGAAATACGTGATCACCCAGTTGGAAAGAGAGTTTGGAGTGGGATGGAGCTGCAAGGGGCCCCTTTCAGAGATTACTATGTCATTGAGACAGCGACGCAATAATGCATGGTAAGATAATACTATTTTTTGGTTGGATATAGACATATACATATTTGGTGATTATATAATGTTTGTGGTTGAAAACGTATGGAAAAAAACTCTGGCCCTAGAATAGTATTGTACCTTTTTTGTATGTAGATATTTGAGCAAACTTTGGTCGAGTAAACTTTGCATGTAGTTTTCCCATTCATCTGTGCAAATTGTATCAAAACAACAGAGTCTATGGGGAATTAAACCCCAATACATAGCCAATACGGCTAGATCACCAAGAGACTCACAGACCCTAAGGTCCATGTTAGTAAATTTCTCAATAAAAAGAAAACATATATAAAAACACTTGAAATATCAGTTACCAACTTGTTAGATGTCATATCAAATTAAGGTTGCATTAGATGCCAACCTATTGAATTAAATCTTAAAGATAATTTTGAAGTCATTATATCATCCAAACATGATATTTGTTATCAATTAAAAGTTAATTCATAGAAACTTTTACCTTGGTTTCAAGGACTGTTCTCTGTAGGCAAGTCAACGAACAAGACAAAGTCATCGTTGTCTCATGTGGCTTCTTGTACTTCCTATATTGTGAGCTCTATGTCAGATTGGATAGGCATAGATATTACTGGCTCTAAGCCACTGTTCAATATATCTACATCTCTCTCATGCTCTTTGGATATATCTTCTTATTCGTATCCTTCTTTAGATTCATCTTGTTCATTTTCTTCTTCTACCTGATCTTCCTCGTCGTGTGATATTACATGTGCCTCCACTCTAGAATTTGCACTTGAATTCAGAGTTACTACAATATCTGACAATGAGAAGGTAGTGTCATCAAAAATTTGTTGACCACATGGATTCACATGCACTATCTGCCACCGTGGATTCCAATTTGGATCCTTGAAAAACAATGTTTGTTGACAGTGCTCTGGATGAACATAGGGTTATTTGGTGTTAAAAAACATGTGCATTCTTTTCTCATGGTAGCATCTCTATCTTTATATTAAGGTGCTAACATCCATCGCACCTCTTTATGAATTCCATAAATTCCCCAAACACAGTTGGCCCCACCATAAACCAACTTGTAGAATCTTATGATGCTTCTCCAGCAAAGTGCCCTCCCACAATTCCCTCCCATAATTATGCAATGTGCTTCCTCTAGAATAGAGAGAAATTTTTTCCCTCTTGTACAACATCTTAGCACATTATCCTTCCCAATTTATACAAATGTCCTACTATTAATTGATACAGTGCTGCCAACTTAATACGTCATCGCATCTTATCCTTGTTTTATCATTTTGAAATCTATAAGCGAGATACCCTAATTGTTTTTTGGCTCCATTCAAGCACCAAGTCTATCTTGAATAATGTTGTAGCTTGTAGTTCATTATCAACACCTATGGCGGGTTCTCTCTATTGGGAATCGTTAACATACAATCTACTAATACTTGTTGTTTTCCCTACCTTATTATGCATAAAATCAAACTCCATCAATAGAAGAAACCATCTAATGATTTGACTAGTTATACATGGTTTGTTGATAAGGTATACCAAGGCTTGATGATCTATTAAGAACACACATTCATTGGCTAGAAGGTAATGCCTACGCTTCTTAACTGCATAAACTATTACCAATCCCTCATGCTCTAAAGTAATGTAGTTAATTTCTAATTTGTTCAACTATCTACTTGTAAAGCACACTTGGGTTGTGAGACCCTTGCCCCCTCTGCGCATCGAACTCTGGAGTGCTGGTAGCGGAAGTAGCAACCTTGCATGTAGGGTAGAGCTTCCCACTCGGGGCCTCGCCCACGAATGTCCGAAAGAGACTAATCCAACGGTTCTTCCAAAACCAAACCTTACAAAAAACTTTCCTCACCCAGAAAGCATAGGTGATTCCTCTAGGAAAATATTCTAACGTAGTCAAGGGCCTTATCTATCCTTTGTTTTCTGACCATATCCATGGGTCACATGGCCGAATCAAGGAGAAACTTGCACTTGGTTCATACAAATCATCACTTTTTTTCCCTTAAGCGAGGCACAGCCCCATTGAATCTTTCCCATAGAACAAGAATCTTCCTGGGACTTACTTTGACTATCGTAACTTAAACCTAACTGAATTTTGTTATAGAAATCCACCGATCCAGCCTACGGCCCATGGGTTTTAGCCAACCGCCCAACCACTGTATTGGTGGGATCCCTTTTTATAAAAAATAGGGGATTTGTGGGCATGAGCACTCGTCCTGATATTCTGTTTGTAACAAATCTGTTAGGATAATACTTGTCCTCTCCATCTACAAGACATTGGTCTCAAGCTAAACGTGTTTTGAAGTACTTGAAGGGCACTGCAGATTTCGAACTTGTATATCACCGTCAGAAGAAGATATATCTTCATCAACTTCTCTTAATCTTTTGGGTTATTCAGATGCTCATTAGGCAAGCTCTAACCTCTCCATGCAATCCACCAATGGTAATTGCTTCTTTATCAATGGCTATTTGGTATCTTGGGCTAGCAAGAAACAACGCTGTATTACAGTTTCTACTACAGAGTCTGAATATGTAGCTGCATCTTTAGCAGCTCATGAAGTGGTTTGGCTTTGATAATTTCTTGTTGCTTGATATTGGTCATTCTCCTTCCTCAAACACTCCTCTTAGATGTGACAACCAAAGTGCTATTAGTCTAGCCAAGGACTATGTACAACATAGCAAGTCCAAGCATATTACAGTTCATTATCACTATGTTCGACATGAAGTAAGGAAAGGAGAAATAATGGTAGAACATTGTCCAACTGATCAAATGATTATAGACATTCTCACAAAGGACTCCATGAAGCTTGGTTTACACTTTTGCGATCAGAACTTGGAGTTGCGGCGGCCTCTCTTTTTGGAGATAAGCACACCTCACGTCATGTCAATTTTGTCTAGACTTATACATAGCCTATAGACTTTAGGACACTTCACACATTACTTCACATCATGCACATTTATTCTTTGTACTTTGTATATAGAAGCACATTGCACATGGACTTTAAGGTGGCATTGTACATTTATATGTAGGAGCTCGGGTTTTTCCCTTATGCTCCCAAGGGTTTTTTTACTTGCAACTAGAGACCTTTATTTGAGTGGGGGTGTTGGAGCTATATATAGCTAGCCCTAACTCACTCTAGGTCTTGCCTATATATATGTGACTTGTGACTAATATGATTCATTCTTGTGGAGCGTATGTGGTGTCTCTTGTCTCGTCTCTCTCTCTCTCTCAACATGTTTAAGACCTTTGAAATAAATTCCAATGTTATGAATTTAAAGGTAAATAATGCTAACCTTTGACAACAAACGTGAGTTTTGAATTTAAAGGTAAATAATGCTACTTCCTTTGAAAATGAATCTGAGTTTTGAATTTGTTATCAAAATTCAGAACATTGCATCCTAGAGTAGGGTTTTCTTGAGCTTTTTATTATGCATAGGGAAAACCATTTAAGGTATGGGTGGCATAGCAAACGTTTAAGTTTCTATTGAAGATGGTGATTTGATTGATGTCAACAAGAAATCACTTCAACTTCAAAAGCTACTATTTTTAGCCAAAGAAGAGGCCATTTCTAATATGATGGATGTTGTGCGTTGCGCTTGCAAAAAATGTCCCATGTATGGGAACCACTTCACTAATTGTAAGCTATTATTGCTGGAGTGGGAACCACTTCAATTTAACACAACATCAGGGCCCGTTCCGTTTTAAAAGTCTATTGTTGTGCAACAAAAGCAAAGAATAATTTATGTATTCTTTTGGAGTCGAAGCACCTCACTAGAACATAGTGATTCATGCTCAATTTGCCATTACACTAGTAAACATGTATGCCAAATATAGTGCACTTGTTGAGGCACACTTTATAATTACACATAAATACCATGTCGTGGAAAACTTTAAGAATAATCTACTTGTATATATATTTATATCATGTTTATATTAATACACATTGACGTATGTGTAGTTGTGTATGCGCACAAAACTTGTTTTAGTCCAAGATAGAGTGGACAAAGTATTGCCATTGGCAACTTGTTTTCATTTTTTGTTATTTATTTATTTGGGGGAAGACCTTCTATAGCATTTGTGAACCACAGAAAAGACCAATCAATAGATCAAAAAAGAGAGGATTGGGTCTTAGCGTGCAAAAAAATAAGCATGGATGATGGTACCAGTCTCCATAGCACATCAAAGGTGTGAGGGATGGGCTTGACAAGACCCAAGTTGTGAGGGCTTGATGCATATGCAATCAAGCATGTGATATATCGAGAAAAAAAATTGAAGACTAAATGTTGATCGGTAAAAGGGTCGGGTGGTATAAGGGTCGACTATAAGTTGAAGGCCAAATTCAATCTGAGATACACACTAGCGAGAATGGGTGCTTGGTGGGTGCTGAGCAGGTGGCCGCAGAAGAAGAGGAACCCTTCCAGGATGGATTGCACCTCAACTGGTGACGTACATTATTTCTCTCTCATAATTTCATTGGTGTTTTACCCTCAGGCTCACTTGTTGCAGGCCATGGACAATGCCTGCAGGTCCGGTTCCAGGACGCGTTTGAAACCAAACAATGATCTCTATCTATCTGATTTTGCCTTGTAGATGAAAGTTTTTTTTTGCCATTTTTAATCTACCTTAGTACAAGCCTTTCGTTCTTTATCTGTCTCTATGATTGCGTCTTCATTGTTAATGATTTAGAGCCTCCGTCATCACGGACACTTTTTTTTTCTCATAATTACTTACTTTTCAACTCCTCCTTGACCCTTTAGCATACACAATTTCTTTCAAATTCTAAAAAATCTTGAGTGCTCAGTCTTCACTACATTAGTTTGTTAGCTGTTCCTAAAATGTGTGTAGCTCATCGGAATCATAGTGATATTTACATGCTCAACATAAAGACATTCAACACTCAACACTCAACACTCCATATACAAGATAAGAGTACACATAATATGAAAGGTACTCAACCAATACATATAAGGGCTCTCTATAGTGTGAACCCAACTAAATGAGCTGGCACTATAACTATGCCAGTCTCTAGAATGGCTGTCACATAGCCTGTCATCCCACTGGCCGCATCACCCAAGATCTCACCAACCATGCCAGTGGTGTAAGTGTGGGCCCTATCCCCCAGGCGGGTCATCAATGTCCACTGCCTCACTAGATCAGCTCGATATCTCAACACTCCCCCTCGAGCTCAACTCCATCTCATGTACACCAAGCGAAGCCCTGAATCTGCAAAGCTTCTCTGTACCCAATGCTTTGGTGAAGATGTCAGCTACGTGATCCTGTGTGCTGACATATACAAGGTCAAGGTCTCCTGCCAAGACCTTCTCTCTGACATATACAAGGTCTCCTGCCAAGACCTTCTCTCTGACAAAATGGTAGTGGACCTCTATATGCTTACGAGCATGAAAAACTGGGTACCTAGCCAACAGTATACTACTAATGTTGCCACAGAAACTGACAACTTGTCTATCCATTGATAGACCCAAATCTGCAAGTAGCTTTCTCAACCAAGCTACCTCACATGCTGCCATAGTAGCTCCTCTGTACTCGGCCTCTGTACTAGATAGAGTAACCGTAGGCTGCTTCTTGCTGCTCCAAGTCACAGCAGCACTCCCCAAAGAAAACATGAAGCCACTAGTAGATCTTCTATCTGAGATACTACTAGCCCAATCAGCATCTGTGTATCCATGTATACATATCTCTGTCCCAGTGTCATAGAATAGTCCACAATGCAAAGTACACCTCACATACCTCAGTACGCGTCTGAATGCATCCAAATGCAATTTCCGTGAAACCTGCATAAACTGACTCACCAACCCAACAGCATAGCTCAAATCTCGTCTGGTGATCGTCATGTAGATCAAGCTTCCTACTATGCACCTATACATAGTAGGATCCTCTAAGATCTCTCCTGAATCTGCACTCAACTTGCCATTCTGATCCAATGGCACGGAAATAGGCTTACAGCCTGTCATACCATACTTGGACAACATGTCCAAGCCATACTGTCTCTGCAGTAATCCAATACCATGTGGTGACCTAATCACCTCAATGCCCAAGAAATATCTGAGCTCCCCCAAATCCTTCATCTCGAACTTCTGTCTAAGCAAGATCTTTACATCAAAGATCTCTGCATCATGGTCCCCCGTAATGATCAAGTCATCTACATAGATAACAACAAGCACAACCCCTCTATCACCATGTCTCACATACAACGAGAAATCTGCATTGGCTACATGAAAGCCAATAGTGACAAGATATTCAAAAATCTTGTCAGACCATGCTCTTGGTGCTTGTTTTAAGCCATACAAGGCTTTCTTCAACCTGCAAACATGCTCGGGGTGACTCACATCCTCATAACCAGGTGGCTGCAGCATATACACCTCTTCTTGCAAATCCCCATGCAAGAATGCATTCTTTACATCCATCTGATGTAAGGACCATTGCTTTGACGCAGCTACTACTATCACAACTCTCACTGTTGCTATCTTGGCAACTGGGCTGAAAGTTTTCTCATAATCAATGCCATATGTCTGCGCATACCCTTTGGCTACCAATCTAGCCTTGTACCTGTTTATGCTTCCGTCACTGTTATGTTTTACTTTGTACACCCACTTGCATCCAATGGCTTTCTTGCCTTCAGGCAATTGCACTAAATCCCAAGTTTCATTTCCATATAGTGCATCCATCTCCTCATCCATAGCTTTCTCTCAACACACATTTCCAACAGCCTCATGAATGCATGTGGGCTCTACAACCTGCACAACCTTTGCCATATATGCATAGTGATGTGCCACATAACCATCATAGGTAAACCTCTGCACAGGGTTTTTCACTCTCCCAGATCTTTGTAGCTTTTCATTCATGGCTTCCATAGCCTTCTTTACACCAGGTGTTCTCATAGATGGGATCCCAAGCTCCTCATCAAGGCTCATATCTGAGCCACTAGACTCTCCATCAACATGAGAATGCCCTGCAGAAATGTCAGGCATACCAAGGGGCTCAACCACTTTCTCTTTTCCTTTACGTGATGTACTAATCACATTTGCAAGACTGGTATTATGACGCAACCTGCCACTCCATGGTCTATCAACAAACCCACTAGATGAGGACTCTCCTCGTCCACTCAAAGACTGTGATTTTTGCTAACCTGCATTCTGTGCAACCACACTTCCACTCACATCAGCCCCAATAGCTTCTTTTTTAGCAGCATACCAGCTACTCATCTCATCAAAGACAACATCCCTGCTTACCCTCAACTCACATGTAGCAGGGTTATAACACCTGTATCCCTTTTGCTCAAGGGAATATCCAATAAACACACAATTTTTAGCTTTTGGAACCAGTTTAGTTCTCAGCTCATTTGGCACATGCACATATGCAATGAATCCAAAAACTTTCAGATGAGACAAATCAAGTTTTCTACCAGTAAACCTCTCCTCTGGAGTTACATCATGTATGGCTACAGTTGGAGTCCTGTTCATGATGTATACTGCTGTAGAAATAGCCTCAGCCCAATAGCTATGCAGTATATTTTTTCTCTTCCATCAATGCTCGCGCAATCTCAGCAATGTGCCTATTTTTTTGCTCAGCAACTCCATTTTGCTGCGGAGTGTATCTGCATGTAAACTATCTCTGAATACCATTCTTCTTCAAAAATTCAGAGAACTCATTGGAAAAGTACTCTCCCCCTCCATCTGACCTTAGGCACTTTACATATTTCCCTGTTTGCTTTTCAACCAAAACTCTGAAATTCTGAAAGTGAGTGAACACCTCACTCTTCTCCTTCATGAAATATACCCACTCTCCTTGTGTGGTCATCAATGAATGTCACATAATACTTGCAGCCTCCCATAGACATGGTCTTCGTAGGACCCCATACATCTGAATGCACAACATCTAGTGCATTTCTACTCACATATCTGTTACATGGAAATACATGCTTTGCTTGCTTTCCAAATTGGCATGCTTCACATACTCTCTGCATACCTTCCACTTTAAACTTTGGTAGCCCTGTCACAATTCCTTTAGTCTGCATAGACTTCATTCGCTGCACATTCACATGTCCAATTCTTTTATGCCAAATGTCTATGTCTGCAACAATTCCTGAACCATTTGCAAACATCGCAGCACTCATTTCAAGCATGTCTACATTCAACGTAAACATTCTTCCCACTCTGTTGCCTTTTGCAACCAACCTGCACTTGTCTTTAAAGTCTTCAACATAAAAACCATCAGGGTTAAACCGAACCTGCAAACCCTGCTCAATCATTTGGCCAACTGAAACCAGATTCTTTGTTATGTTCGGAACGTGAAGTACATCTACAAGGTACTTCACTTTGCCATCCTGCATAGACAATGGCAGATCTCCAACATGGGCAATTGGATGAGCAGTGTCGTCCCCTGTTTCCACAAAACCTGGTCATTCAAGGTTTTTAATCTCCTTGAACCACTCCCCATGACTTGTCATGTGGTTCGAAGCACTTGAATCCACATACCATACATCATCTTTTTGTGCTGCTTCAACATTTTCAGACATGGCATTCACGACATGTTGCATAACAAACAACCTTTCATTATCCTCATTGTTTCTACTTGAGGATGCATAGTTGTTCTGCTGCACTTTTTCATTTTGCATGTCAGCCTGCTTCTTATAACATTCTACCTGCACATGTCCACGCTTACCACAATAAAAGCATTCACGTGTATCATTATATTACCTTTGCCAATTTCCACATCCTCTTTGACTCCCCCTACCTCTGAATTTGCCTCTTCCACCTTTGTGTTGTGGATGTTGTTGTTGTGTATTCTGGGACTGTTGTTGCTGCTGCTGCTGGCCTTAATTCTGATTACCTATTCGGCCACCTCCTTGACCGCGTCCACCACGGCCTCCTCTACCTCGTCGTCTACGTGAACTTATGTAGAAGGCCTGTTGCTCTGAATTGTTTTTGTTTTGTGAAGACTGTTGTTCTTCACCCAAGCTCTTCTCTTCTATAATCAACATAGACACCAAATCTGTAAACTTGGGAATGTTTTCCTGAGTTTGAATAGACGTCTTGAACGCCTTGTATTGTGGCCCAAGACCACATAGACAGACTTCCACCTTATCATCATCATCTACTGACACACCAATAGATGCAAGGGATTCCACAATACCCTTTATCTTCAATGCATAGTCATTCATAGACATGCTCTTTTTCTCCATAGTATGAAGTTCATTCTTCAACTGTATCTTACGTGCCTTGGTATTTGTTTCATAGAGTTTTACCAAGGTGTCCCACGCCTCCTTGGGGGACTTGGCATCCTGAATGTGCCCAATCATAGTGTCCTGTATACTAATGGAGAGCCAATACATAACTTTCCTGGCTCCTTGGTTCCAATCTTTAAACTCTTTCACATCTGCAGCAGTCGGATTTATGTCCGGTATCTCCGGTGCCTCTTCATGCTCACCTTCTATGTAGTCCCAATAGCCCTTTCCCATCAGGAAATTCGTCAACCTGAACCTCCAAGCATGGAAGTTGTTCTTATCAAGCTTCTCAGCCACAATCTGGGTTATGCCATCATTGGACATCTTGCCAGACACACAATTTTACTAGAAACAACACTCTGGTTTGTCCTGCACAAACTGTCGTATTTTCTGTAGCGGTACTGTAGTACTCTCAAATGTCACAAGCAGTGACTTCAATATGCATACACACACCCAATGGTAACTTTTTACCTCTTTGCAGCACACACTGTGTCTGCACAAAGCCAATCTGTCTTCTTGCAGTTCTTAAAACAGAGTTCTACAGAGAATCGATGACTTACCCGCAGTGCTCGAAATCGCCTGCTTTCTGAAAAATGGAGGTCCAGACAAGCCCGAAACGCATTTTTGGCCTAGAATATTTTGTCTTGATAGGACAACAAATTTTCCCTATAGCTTTACTCCCACGAAGAAAGCTCCTCAATCAGAGATCGTTTGCCGGTGCCTCCCATAGAGCTCCCGACAAGGGTGTAGTCACCAACACAAATAGGAAGAGTAGTTGAAGCTCTTACCCTCGTATCGCTTCCTGTGGTTCTCTTCCTTGCAGCTCAGCCCTTAGCATGAACCAGGCTCTGATACCATGAAGAAAGGATGCAGGGGGGAAGAGAGCTTGAGCTCTTGCAAGCACACACACACTCACAAAACCCTAATAGAGAACACACAAGGTGAGAGGCCAAAAATCTTCTTCTTCTTCACTCATTACTCAACACTCCATATACAAGATAAGAGTACACATAATAAGAAAGGTACTCAACCAATACATACAAGGGTTCTCTATAGTGTGAACCCAACTAAATGAGCTGGCGCTATAACTATGCCAGTCTCTAGAATGGCTGTCACACAGCCTATCATCCCATTGGCCGCATATCACCCAAGATCTCACCAACCATGTCAGTGGTGTAAGTGTGGGGCCTATCCCCCAGGCGGGTCATCAGTGTCCACCGCCTCACTAGATGAGCTCGATATCTCAACAGGTCATATATCACAACCCAGTGGAACCGTGCAAATTAACAGGCTCACAACTTGTTGGTTGAAGTTTGATCATATATTTCCAACTGTGGACTTCAACAAGCCAACAACATAGAATATGATCTTGGATCAGCCATTTATAAGATAATTGTGTATGATCCATGACTGGGGAATGAACTATGTGTACCTTTGAAACAATGGCACAGCCATGAAGGTTAATTTCAAAAATGCGAGTCATCACCATGTGTCTAAGCATCCTATTGATAATGGAGTATCCAAAACTACCGAGTGTATCACCGAGCTTAATCCTCATAGTGTGTTTCTAATGGAGGGTTTGAAATCTGAGGACTCTTCCATCAAACTAGCCTTTGATGATATAAATTTTCTAGAACAATGCTTTGATGATGCATTTGTTAGCCACCATGGATACGATACCCGAAGGTGAGTGGATCACGTGAGGATAATAAGTAAATTGCACCAGTTCTTCTCCTTGAAGTCATACATCATAATGATTTGTAGGGTCAAATTAAATTATTGTCACGTAAAAACTTGAAATTATAAAAGTATATAGAACATGATCAACAAACGTTAGCCTAGTTCATATCTGAGATGAAAAATTAGAAAACCTCTAGGGAGGGGGAATCTTAACCTTTGGTCCAATCTTGCACATGTTTAACTAAAGGAAAACACAAGACCATGGAAACAAAGTTGGAAGTTGTGGCCTCAACGGGTCACTATGTATAAACTCTATATATCACGTGCATTCAAGTCCTATTTGTAGAGCCCCTTATCTGTCAATTTCTCATGAATAAATCACATCCTTTTTCTATTCAACCTATGAATATCCCCTTTAAAGGGTACCCTTATGTATGTTAAAAATTATGCAAAAAAGGAATTTAAAAAACATGTTCTCTTGAACCCACGTGCTATGCTTACATATTAATGAGTGACCCCCCCGAGGTTGTGGCTATAGAGGAAAAAATGGAAAAAAACTGCAAAGCCTTCACTTAAGAGATAAGCTAGGACAAAGTTTCGCCAACTAATGTAAATGATACTAAAAAGTGTGGAATAGAATTGGACACTAAACTTGAGAAATCTCAACATAAAGACATTTATATTTTGTTAAAAGTATGTTTCATTCATAGAACTTTTATCAAATCTTGCGGACTCCCAAGTATCATGACTAGTGGATTAGAACGTTCTCACAATTGTCATGATTTAATCCATATAGCACTGCAAGTGCTACATCATGCAAGGAGTACATGGATTGATCCCTCGATTGCTATTCTCTTTCTTACACATTAGTAGTAGAAGGACTCTCTCTCTCTCTCTCTCTTCTTAGTGTGGTCATTCCTTACCTAGATATGTGTATGTGTGTTGATTGCAGTAAATCTTAACTGTTCTAGTGCACTAAAATGAACTCCCAAAATAATTAAACAAATTGGAATTTTCCAATTTCGTATCATTCACATTATTCACCTATGTGCTGCCCTTTCTCCCCCACACCTCCCCATTGTGCCCCCCTCATGCCCACAAACATATTCATCCCTCAAACCAAGAAGTTCAACATAATATTAAAGGACCTCCTAAACATGTTTGCTCCAGTTATTTTAGTCTCTCACCCTCACTCCTCAGCTAGAAAATGTCCATGCTGACTTAGAAAAAAAGAGTGTAAGGTCTCAAGATGAGCTAGATCCCCATCGATGGATCCTAGAAGCAAAACCCAAACCATTAATGGAACCTATTCCCTTTGGGACCTATAAATGAATCAACACGTGTGAGTGAGAGTTAGAGATATCATGAACGCCAAGTTATCTCACAAGACCAGTTCTTTATCTTCCAATGTTGGCTCTGGTGGTGTAATATCTATAGCTATGACTACTATGAGAATGTCTCTAGATTGTAGATGAAGACATCAAAACAAATTTATAGGGATGCATGCAATCATCCCCTATCACTATTTCCCTAGGAGAATTCCTAGGATGAGATCATCAATATGTTTGGCACAATATTAAAAACTGGTTAGACTCGGAGCATCCTAACTTTTGAAGACAAATTTGATTCAAATTTTGAGGGAGAAGAGGACAAATTGAATCCCCATTTATTATTCAAGGATGTACCTATCCAACAAGCTTGGCAAGTACTTTGAAGGT
This sequence comes from Cibotium barometz, assembly GCF_041138505.1. Lineage (NCBI taxonomy): Eukaryota > Viridiplantae > Streptophyta > Polypodiopsida > Cyatheales > Cibotiaceae > Cibotium > Cibotium barometz. The sequence continues at coordinate 24,960,935 of NC_141090.1, forward strand.
GAGGAGCTTAACACTACTCTACCTTTGAAATTAGGGAGGGTATGTTTTACTTCCATTCTTAATGGTGGTGTTGGTGTTAGTACAAATACAAAAGCACAATGGGAATGATGGGACTCTCCATAGCTAAGTGAGATAACTCTCAAGATCAAGTGAGCTGATGGCTATATATCACAATACAAAGGAGCCATGCACATTAACAAGATCACAACTTTCTGGTTGAATTTTGATCATATATTTACAATTGTGGACTTCAGGACGGCAACACCACACAATATGATTTTGGGTCGGCCATTTATGAGATAAAAACATATGATCCACAACTAGGGAATTAACTATGTTTACCTTCGGAAGAAGGCCCTCACAGTGTGTACCTCTTCTGATATATATTTTCCAGAAGAATGATTTGATGATGCATTTGTTAGCCACCATGGATATGATACCCAAGTTGAGTGGAACACATGAGGATAATAAGTCAATTGCACCAATTGGTCTCCTTGAAGTGATACCTCATAAATGATTTGCAGGGTCAAATTGAAATGTTGTCACACAGAAACTTGAAATTAGAAAAGCATGTAGCACATGCTCAACAAGCATTATCCTAGCTCATATCTGAGATGAAAAATGGGAAAACCTCTAAGGAGGGGGGCATTAGGGCCAAAAACGGCTAGAAAAGGGCTCTTTGTTAATCTAAGGATTAAGAAATTGTCCAATTGTGAATTGACACGTATACAAAAGTATGGCATTCTTGTCTCCTCTAAATGTCTTCTTAACGGTTCTATTTTAGTGGCGAATGACTAAAACGGCTTAATTTAGACGTTTACGATGGCTAACATTAAAGTTTGGGTCCAAAATAGTGACATCTTGTTCCATTTTATATTTCAAAAAATCAAGCAGGAAGATACGAAATCCTCTTTTCAGGCTCTGAAAACAACGCTATTAATGACAAATCACCAAATTTTTTCAAACTTCTACTTTCCACCTTCCCTCCATTTTGGTATGGCTCATTCCCTTTTCCACCTTCCCTCCATTTTGGCATATGGTTTATTCTCCTTTCTTTGCATTTTCGAAAGACTCACTATTTTTCTCTCATTTATGAGCTTCTATGGCGTCCTCACGTCGTCCTTCTCATAATATAACTTCTTGTGATTTTCATAACACCAGAGAAGATGGTGTTTAGAAACCCATGTCTTTTCGTGTGAATGATTGGGTAACAATGCTTCCCTCTTGCAAAGGTGCCCACAGGGTGAAAAGAACAAAGCGAAATGAAGTGAAATCCCATTGGAAAGGTCGTGTTCTTGCCTTCAAAGTGACCGACAATGGCTGGCTTGCAAAAGTTCAACATGTCTACATGGCCAAAGAAATGGTGTTGAACTTGGATGAACATCCAATTCTCCATTCTTACTGTAATTCAACAAAACTTTATCTATTTGATACAACACAATATTTCTCCTTCTGATATATTTGTTGTTTGTTTAATTTCAGTTATCTTTCTGTCAACAGCTGTGGAGTGGCAGCCTGTTGAGAGCTTAAGTGGCACATTCAAAGCAATTCACAAGGAGATTGCAGATGTCATGTATGCAGACAAACCACCTTCATTTTACAAATCAGTGGATTTATTTGTGTATTTTGCAGAATACAGGGTTCCATCAAGAGAAGGTGTTCATGGAGAATTATATGACATACCTATTCCCACATTAATGTCACTGGAATGGGAAGTTCCTGATCCAAATACCATAACAAGCTTCAAATCCAAAATCAAAGATGATATTCTTAAAGCTATGTCTCCTGGAAGGATTTCAAGAAGGATAAAAATTCAATGGTTCTTGCCTATACATGTCTTTGTGGCATGTTTCAATACAATGGAATTGGAGAGGACAAGAACGATGTGGCTTAATAGAAGACTATCTCTGACTGATCTGGACACTGTACTTGGAGAAGGATGGAGTACCAAGGAAACTTTTCATATGGGGGACAATATCAGTTGTAGAGTAAGCCCAAATTCTTTGTCTATCTCATACCAACTATGTCGCCAATCCCTAGTTTTGGGCTATGACTATAGGAGATGGAAAAGCAAGCTTGGTAGTTGGGTCCCTTTAGATTCTGAAGAGAATTGTCCAAAGTTTGAATTTAACATCATAGTCCATCCATTCATAGATCCCAGGAAACTCATAGTAACATCAAACTGGCGACTACAACATGTAAGGGAGTCGCTTGAGTTTTTGGACGAAATATCACCAGAATATAGATTCAAAGTAGATGATATTGTTGTCAGTACAAGGATGGAGAGTGTAACCTCATGCATCACATGTCTCCCCCCAAAAAAAGTTGTATTTGAGCCACTTGCAAGGGTAAGTTTGTATAGCTGAAAAGAATTTCTCCAATAATGTAATCAATATATTCTGCTAAATTTCGTCTTGACTTCTTCACAAAAATGGTCAACATATTGTTCGCAACACAGAACAAGGTTTAACAGTTGAATATCAAATTATTGATACTCAATTTAAGTACAGAATATTGTCCCAAAAAGGGTGTGTTCATATGGATTAAATGAACAAAACAAAAGCCAATTTGTGGAATCACTCAACAAAATCAACTTTCCTTTTGGCATGAGATGACCCTGCATCTTTAGAGAATCTTTCTCTCTTCTATTTGCTTCGATCAAATTTTGCTGATTGAGGTTCAAGTTCTAGAGTTTTCAGCTCTTGAGGTGTTGGAGAGGAAGACTTTAGAGTGAATTCCTCAAATGGTGGTAAGTTGGGCTCTTCTATGAGATCTTTAGGTGTTGGCGAGGGAGATTTGGCAGTGGGGTCTGGTTTTGGAGAAGGTTCTTTAGAGGCTGGCCTTGGAGACTTGGCAGTCTTCTTGGGGAACATGAAAAATAAATTTAATGGAGAGCCAACATTTCCCCTCTTACTATCTTTGTTGGATAAATGACGCTTCTGAATTTTAAATTTCACTGGTGAGTGAAACGTAAGACCTTTAGTAGCACTCTTCTCTTTGACAGGGGTCTTCTCTTTGATAGGTGTCTTCTCTTGGGCTGGAGAAGAGCTCTTCTCTTTGGCACGAGGACTAGGGGTCTTCTCTTTGATAGGAGTCTTCTCTTGAGTTGGTGAAGAGCTCATCTCTTTGGCAGGAGGGCTAGGGGTCTTCTCTTTAGCAAGAGGGCTAGGGCTCTTCTCTTTAGCAGGAGGGCTAGGGCTCTTCTCTTTAGCAGGAGGGCTAGGGCTAGGGCTCTTCTCTTTAGCAGGAGGGATAGGGCTCTTCTCTGTAGCCTGAGGGATCTTTCCTTTAGAATGGGTCTTCTCTTTAGCAAGAGGGCTAGGGGTCTTCTCTTTAGCAAGAGGGCTAGGGCTCTTCTCTGTAGCCTGAGGGATCTTTCCTTTAGAATGGGTCCTCTTTAGAATGGCTCTTTTTTCCCTTGGAAGATCTGCTCTTAGTAGGGCTCTTCTTTCTTTTCTTCTTCTCTTTGGCAGAGGTCTTTTCCTTTTTGGATGAGCCATCCTTGACATTGCTTTCCTTCTCCTCCCTTTTCCTTTTCTTTGAAGTTGTATCCTTGGCTCCTTTATTAGGTGGAAAGGGGGAATCAGGATCATATGGATTGATGGATCTGTTCAAAACCATGGACACTGCCGTACCCAACTTACCCAAGAATCTGGATATTCATGCAACTTAGACAAAAGAAAATAAGAAAATAAGAAAATAGGTCACTAAATGTATTCACTAAATCAATCAATGGTTTTCATTCATGAACTTATAGTAAGTGTTGTCATTCTAAATCTTGACTCGAGATATCTCCAAGCATTAGCAAGCACCATCCATCCACAAGATGTTGAGTCTTTCTGCAAAGGAACTTCCTGATTGTAGTACTTAAAATCTTCAAGTTTGTAGTCTACATAGGTAGAACCTAGAAAACTCAAGATAAGTTTGGCAGCACTGCAAGCATAAAATATTGAGGGTCAACCAAATAATTGAAAACATACAAAATATTGTTCTAGAACATAAACCATGGAAAAGTTGATTCTTACATTTTACTTCTCCCATGAATGGATGCTAAAGAATTCATAAAGATTACATCTCTATCCAATAGATTGAAGATAATAAGACTCCAATGGCCTCTGTGATAAGATGAATACTGCAATTAGTTGTAAATAGTGTAATGTCTATTATAGGCAAAAGATAATTGAGTGTGAGTCTTACACTTCAACATAAGGGTATACAATGTAATTGCAGGTAAGCATATCAAAGTTTTTGAGAAAACTTGCAAGATCCCCTTGCCTATTGAAAAGGCACTGTGTAACAAGGGGATCAAGAATGGTCACTTGCATAGCCATTGAGTCATGAAGATCCCTCATAAGACATCTGGAGACATAAACAAAACATGTCAACAAAATATGGAATCTGAGAAATTCATCAAGAAAGCAAAAGCAAATCCACACAAACCTCAGACAGATGAAGAGGATTGTGTCAGATATCTCAATATTGTGATTCACAAGCATACTTGTGTCTTCAGGGGCAATGTCACAATAAACCTCATCCTCTCCATGCATGGACACATCTACTATCATTTGACCTGTCACATTCTGATAAAGCTTTGAATTGGATGCATGGAGAATTTCAGCTTACTGAGAAAGAATGTCATCCTCTGTAATCTTCTCCTGCTCTCTCTCTTTCTCAACTTCTTCTTTGATATCCTGAGCTTTTCTTGTACCATAAGTATGAGAAATATCTTCAATAACAACTGATTGTTTGGGTTGCCTTGCTGGAGGGATATTAAGAATTTCAAAAGCTCTCATATCTTGACTTGGAATGGGATCCAAAGCTTTGTCAAACTTATATCTAAGTCTGGACACAAGCACAAAATCTTTGCTCATAAGAGTGATCCTATGAGCAAATGCAGCAGCAATGTATCTATCATTCATAAAGTCGATTAAAAAATCTTCAGCAGCCTCTTGAAGACACATAAGGGCATGCGACTCCCATCGGACTTTATCAAGATTTGTGTTTCTCATTTTGCCAACTAACCTTTCTGATATGTCCCTGACAACCCGAGTAAATGGCAGTCGAGGGATGAGAAGACTAGTAGATTTCTGTGCTGCTCTAATCTCTCTTAAGGACTGATAGTTTAATCTCTTTCTTGCTGTCGCCCTCGCACGAGGCTTTGGAAGAGGCTTTTCTTGTTTTTCAAAGCTTACTGGCTTTTTGGAAGGTCCTGGTTTGTCCTCAGCTTTTTCAGTCTCCAAAGGTGGGTAGACTTTCCTTGCAGTCTGTTTTGTCCTCGCCATTGAAGTTAAAAAAAAGAGACCCGATGGAGGTGATTTGTGTAATAAGATAAAAAAAATAAAGTGGCTTGAACGAAGCGATAGAGCGGATCCGAAGGTCTTGGAAAGGGATAATCGCGTGATTCAGGAAATTACAAATGAAGGCTTCCAACTGTTCAGGAAATAAGCAATCGCTCAGCCAAGTGAAAAAGGAGGCCCGAACGAAGCGATGAGGCAAATCCAAAAATGTCGGATAAGCTTAATCGCTTGATTCGGGCAATCAAGATAAAGACGGAACGAAGCGATTGAAGGAATCCAAATGTAGTGGAAAGGTGCAATTGCTTGGTTTAAGCCTGATTCGGTCTGGCCAAGTGATAGGGGATGAGATCAACCGCCTGATATGGGTAAGAAATGTAAAAGTAGTTTTCGGAAAATAAGGTGGATTGATCTCGCTTGATACCGTGTCGGTGAAAAATAAGGTGGATTGATCTCGCTTGATACCGTGTCGGTGAAAAATAGAAATATTTTCAACAAAATTAACTTTTTATACCTCGAATCTGTCGTACAAAGGACCATTGGATACACGTGTCATGTAATCATTTTTGCCACGTGGCATAAACGGTCACTATTTAAGGTGTTTTTATCACGCTACAAATATTCTTAAAAACTCTCTTTCTATTTTTTTCCCGCTTTTGGACCACTTATTTTCGTCTAGTCAAGCTGTGCACTATAGTGTCTTCCTAGCCCTATTTTGCAAAACTCTATATTTTTTTGGGACCTTGGAATTGCCAAAGCCGGTACCAAGCGATAGAGGAATTCCAAAACTTTTGGACCATTCATTTTCGCTTCGTTCGGGCTCATCAGAATTATTCCAGCGTTTTTTTCAAATATCTCAATGAGTAAAAGTGTTGCGGGTCGACATGAACTTGTTGAAGAAAGCCCAAGTGAAAGACTCTTGAATGCTATTTTGCAAGATGGTCATGATATGAAGATATACGTAGATGCAGTGGAGATATTCAATCCAAGGTTTTCTCTTTCAGATGTTTTGTGGAAGCTTAAGGACATTCTTGAAGAGGAGTACAAACAATTTGAAATGGCAATTGAAGCTCATTGTTTTCATATCGGAGACAATGATTTTTGTCACCTTACCGATTTTACACAGCTGTCAGTGGAGAAAGCCAAAGTTACAAAGAGGTTCAGTAGATTTTCAAATAGAATCTCTTTCACATGCCCTTCATCCATTTCTTGTCCAATCCATAAAAAGCATTGCAACCTTGTCCCCAAGGATGTCTCCTTTCTTTTCTTCCTATTTTTGAAAGCAGAAATACAAGATAAAGAGCAACAACCAGAAATTGATGCAGAGAATGAGGAAGAAAACTTAAATGTCACCACAGTCTCAAAGCTAGAGAAAAGTGAGATTTTAGAAGAGGAAGAAATTGATGTTCAAGCTGAGGAGAGAGAAAGTGCCAATCTTTATGTTGCAAAATTTAGGGCTTTCACTATTACTGAAGAGCCCTCAGAGGAAGCAAGCATATCTGAATCCTCTGTTACTGTTCCAAACCTTCCTTTCTTCTATATCAATGAGAAAGATTTTATTCCTTTGTCCTATCTTCAATGTCTCTTCAATATCAGGGAAGACTACTGTATTGCAGCAATTTTAGAAGCTTGTGAGGTGACCAAAGACTTTATTGATATAGAAGTAGAGTCAAAGGAAGAGTTTTTGGCACTTGATTTGCAAACATCTAACCACTCATTTATCCCTGCTACTACTGATGCACTTGCCTTGTGCCTTAAAAAAGTGGATGAGGGGAAACCTTCCCTTAGAGATGAGGATTTTGAGAACAGGCTTATTGAGTTAGGTATTGAGTCTTTTGGCAGAGATTTCAAGCTTCAGGCAGATTCTGATAAAGTGGAAAGGGTTGGCTCATGCAACTTGATGAAAGACAAAGTAGTAATTGAGGATGAGTTGCAGAAGGTAGCTTCCATTTAATCTTTTGTAAAATGTTATTGTGATTGTAATTTTTTTAAAGTGAGGTTTTTGTCTTGCAGATTGAATTGCTTGATAAGGATGATTTTCTAGGAAGAGCTAGAGGCAGCAGAGTGAAAGCTACAGACACTAGGTCAAGAAGGCCTTCATCTGCTCTCATGCACTACTTACCTAAATTGGAAAAGGCTGTGTTCTGTGCATTCCACATGAACTTCTCTGAAGATGCTAAGTTGCCAATATTTGCCTTGAAGGTGTTGTCAAGGTTCATGGGATACACTCCCCTTCAAATAAATGCTAACAAGGTTTTGCTTCTAGAGAGAGCTGCTGCTCTTAGAATCTTTGGATATGCTGCAGGTTTCAATGCCTCAAGAGCAGGATACTTTCTTTGCTACTCTAGCTATGCAGCTGAGGAGTCAGATATCAATCTTCTTGGAGGTTATAGAAGGAGAAAATTTTTGAGATACAGAGGTGACATGCCAAATAGTCCCAAGAGAATCAAAAACTAATGTACACAATATTTTGCAAGGACTAATTATATTTCAGCAAATATTTTGTAAGAGGTACACATGTGTTAGTAAATCATTAGTCTCTGTCTTGAGGTGTTTGTGTAGTTTCAGATTGCCGGGTCTTTGATCTCATCCTTTGTAATTGCCTCCTGTAGAACCAATTGAATAATTCTTTAAGTGCATTGCTTCTTCTTTGACCACCTCCTCTTCTGGTACATCTAAAAAAGGAAGTTCTCGCTTGATAGTGAGACTTTTCCATTCCTTGTCCATGTTGCAAGGGGTCCTTCTGTAGCAAAATATGGTCCATGCAAATAAAGAATATGCTACAAAGACAATTTTTTGTTAGTAAATTTAAGAAATTACACTTTAATTTTCACTGTTTTGATAAGTCTAAACACTCACCAAGTAATAAGTTATGTCTTTTTCTCCCCAGGCATCTATGATAGCTTTGATCAAAAGCTTTATTGCTTTTTTGAAATCATCTGCATAAGTATTTAAACCAACTTGTTGTCTAAGGACTTTGAAAAAATTGTCGAGTTTTTTCCAAACTTCCATACGTTTGTTGGCTACATCTGGTCTACTTTTGACATTTGTGGTGATGACACATAGCTGTTTCCAGCAGTTCCACATTGCATTGACTTGTTTGGTGTCATGGTTGCTCAAAAATCTTCTCTCTTTTGCTCCTCCCATTGAAACATCTTGTAGAACATCACCTGTACCTCCAGAAAGAACAGGATCTTTTTTAAGATGCACTTCCCCACCATGGAAACCCATTTGAGAGAGCAAGGCTTCGCATTTTTCTATGCACTCATCTGCAAGTTTAGTCGGCTTAATAGAATATGCATAGTCTAGATGAAGTCTGAGCAGTTTGTCCAAGATTCTTATCTCTGCATGCAATGTACATATATGCACATTTTTTAAATGTATTGGTAGAATTGGATCCCATATTTTAATAGAAGTTGGATAATCGACAACATTCACATTATTTCTGGATGATGGTTTTCCAATCTCATTTTTTGCAAGCCATTCTCTTGTCCATGTGCTTGCCATGCAATAAAGACATGGATATTTGGTATTTGCTCCTCCACATACACCAAACATACACTTCAACGCCTTGAGGTCGGCACTCAAATGCCATTCCACAATGAAATCACCTATGTTGTCTACATGAAGGTGTTCACCTGTATTTTGGCTCTAAATAACTGAAGGAATGTCTGTTTGTGAGAAGAGCCACTTTAATGTTTCATAACTCTCTACTGGTATATGAGCTGATCCAATCCACCATAGCTCCATTTCTGATTGAGTTTTGTGGTATGGAGAATCAAGCTTACCTTGACTATAGTCCAATGCTTTATTCATTAGGGATATAGATATTCTTTCCATTTTTTGACATTTTTGGATTTGAGCTTCATCTAATTTTAAAACAAATACAAGTTTTCCTTTCACAATCTATTTCTCTTATGTTGTAATATCTCACCATAAAAGATTGGACTTTTCTAATGTTCATCCAAATATTATTATAAACGTTGTATTCAAAAGACGATTTTTTTTTGTCTCTCATATGGCATTGTTCCCGCAATATGGAAATACTCTCCGAAATGTTTAGAAATTTCCTCATTTAACAGAGTTCTATATTTTCCAACGTTGTGAGGTCTAGGCAACCCAAAAGCTTTGATTTTGTAATACTTAAGGACCCTGAACCAGGTTTTAGAGATGGCTCTGTATCCCTTTCTACTCACTCCCACTGTGTCACAAACTTCTTGCATTTGGGAACGCTGGACTAATAAGTCCATATCTTTTAGTAGATGTTGAAAGACTAGTTTTTTTTGAGTTTGATTTTCAGGAAGTTTCAAAAGTTTCAAGATATCTGACCTATTCATAAGCTCATTCAAAAATCTTACCCTTTCCTGAGCATTAGACATGTCAAATCCTAGAAGGTTAGTAACATGATCTCTTACAAGTTTTAACCTTTTTTTTCTTTGTCCAGATCTCTCTGTTAAGTTAACTACATCCCGCATTCGTTTTACTCGTGCTCTTAACCCTATTGGAGTTTCTTTTAAGGTTTTCAATTGATCATTTTTTTGTTTCAAAGACACTATTTTGTTTTCAAGTTCTATAATTTTTGTTGCATTTAAAGATGAAGTATTTTGAAGATATGTAATATATTCTGCATAATTAATATGTGATTGAGATAGTCTTGAACTATAACCAAGTAAGCCATCCACCCCATCACCAACAAATCTAATCAAATCATGTGGTGTGTGAAAAGAAGGATACCTTCCTGTTCTGGGATCCGGTGGATATAGACTTCCATCTGTCCATAGGTCAATATGCTTCTTTCCTTCGTTGCGAAGATGTTGAGCTTCATTCGCACATGAAAGGGATCTTTGGTAGACACTCCGTGTAGTTGCATACTCTTGGTTGAGCTTGATATTCAAATGAAACTTACGATTAGATGTATAACTCATTACTAACAAAGCTAAAAATATTAGCAGAGCTATTAGAACATGAGAGACACAGAAGAATGAGAATGAGGTGTAGCTTGTGAAATTCTTAGAGAAGCAGAGGAGTGAAATTTTTTTGGAGAATGGATGAGAGCGCGTTTGGAGGGAATGGTTATTTTGCCGCGAAGTCACTAAAAGAGGACAAATTTCGAGACGAGCCATTAAAGAGTAGCATGAAAACGATATATTTTTTTAGATTTTAAAATATGTACTTAAATACGTGTTCAATCAGATAGATACGCTTTAAATATCCAAAACAGCCAAATTTGGAGCCAATTTTGACCGTCAACATTCTACTAATTAGCAAGTTAGCGAAATTCCTTACACAGCCCATTTTGAGACGTTTTTGGCCCTAATGGATTAGAACCTTTGGTCCAAGCTGATGCTTTGCCTTTAGCCTTGCTAATGAACTTATCATTAAATTTGAAAAAGCTGTACATGTTGAGGAGAGAGGTGCCGACTACGTAGAAGAGTTCACTGGCGCGCGGATGGGTGTGGGGGGTGTTTTGGGCGGCGGAGATGCCCAGGTAGATGCCCAGGCCGGTCAGTGCCGGGAAGGCGTCCGCGAAGGCCTTGATGGGCTTGAAGGCGTCGGCGACCGCGTTGGGCCCCCCACGGAAGCCCGTGAAGGTGAAGAAGTGGCCATCCAACATACTAGCGTTCATCCAACATGCACTGAGAAGTCCGTGGTTGGCTCCGGGTTGCTAGCGCCTACCATCTGGGATCTCTACCCTCAACATCACGCTACATCACAAGACAAACATTATAACACAACTCAAATGGAGAGAATGCAAAGAAAAGACATTGAGGCAGTCCGAGGCGGGCAACAAGAAGAGCGGCCTCTAAGCACTCCTCAAGGCTCCCGTGTTACTCAATGGGCTTGGGGCACAATGCAACACAAACATAAGAACCCCAAAACCACACACCCAACAAGAAAAGGGGCACCACCTAGTTATGTGTGTGAACTAGGACACCAAAGATCTTTCCTTGTAGCCAATCAATACAAGTTAACCATATACATCAATCAAAAGACACACACACTCTCAACAAACACTCATAACATATGGTATTATGTGTGGAGGAGACTAGCATAACACAAATAGATGCACACCAAACTTGGAGAAGAACTTAGAGAGACAATATAAGCTTGATTTTATTGTCGCTATGCACTTGGTCTTAAGGTTACGGGAGCCCTCTCACCATACAACCCTCTTACCATGAATTGAAAGGCAACAAATAAAAAACAAGCCCTCAAGCCTCCAAGCATAAAATCACACCACAAAATTCAAAGATCAAATTTACCTTAAATCAAAATCGGACCGCTTCGCGACATAAACTTTGGAGATGTAGGGGTCCAAGATTTTGTACACAATTGCACCCAAACTACTAATCTTATTGATGCACAAAGGCAAGATACAATTATGATAGGGAGTATGGCATCACTCAAGCCCTCACAATGACATAACTAGCTTCAAGCTTCAAGATTCACTATCTCCTTACACACTAGAGTTAGGAGTGGTGTACAATGTGTGTAATCTCTCTTTTTCAAGGAATGGAAGGGGCTCTATTTATAGGTTTGAGAAGCCACAATTAGGATTAAGCCTAATCAATCTTATTATGGGAAATCATAGATTATGGATTTTTTATTTTGAAATGAGAGTGGGCCTCTTCTTATCCCTTGAGTCACATGGATGTGGGCTCAAGGTGAGAGAATTATTGAAGATGAGAGGAGAGTGTGATGTAGAGGTTTGAGCAAATAACTTGTAGTAATGCCTACTCCAAAAGTAGTAGAGTGGGTGCTTATTTACAAATGTTAGTGGTTAGTAGTTAGTAATCACTATAAAAGGTTAGTAATACAATGTACAACATGAGTGTGAGGAGTAAAGATTTGGAAAGATCCTTTGTGTGGTTGAAAGCTCGAAGAAGCTTGGGTTCTCCCATGTGTAGATCTTTAAGTTAACCGCCGGTCTCCTTCTTGCATTTGAGGCCACAAAGGTTGATTGAGGTGAAGAACATGGGGGTTTTATTAGATGGAAACCTATATTTGCAGAGGTTAATATGGTACATTCATGCTTAATTTTATGTATTTTTTGAGATTGGAAAAAATAATTTAGTAATATGGGAGTAGTAGGGAGAAAAATGGAGATGAGGTATGGGTGTAGAGTAGATATGAGAGCAAATGGAGAGGAAAGGAGAGGGCAAAGGTGGAGAGGGTAAGAGAGGACATGAAGTTTGCAGGTTTGATGGAGTGAGAAAGGAATGAGTAAGTATGTAGGTGATGAATGTGTAAGGGAGGTGAGAAGAGTCTAGGTGTACCTTGCCAAAAAGTGGGCAGACTGGGGTCCAATAAAAAATTCATATCTCACCGCCATTAGCTCCAAAAACTCTCAAAAAAATTGAGCATATTCCTGAGCTCCCGATCTAACTTTTGTCTTTTGATGACCAGTCCAAATTCGGAGTGGAGGCGGGCGCAAAAAATTCAGCAGAATCATGTATTTTCTGAATTTTTAAAATCTTTGTGTGGGTCCCCATTGGTGGAATTTCTTGATAGCTCCAAGAGTGAGCCCCCCAATACATCATACCCTGACCTTAGAGACTCAAGTGTATGTGGACACTTACATGGAGGAGATTTTTTCCATTTTATAAAGGATTTACATAATAAGAAAAAACAAACTAGTATTTAACTAGTCAACATATCATGACAATATGGTTATTATGATAGGAAAATAAATAAAGAGATCTAATTGTGAATAAAATATATAAAAATAATTGATATATAAAAAATTATTTAATAAAAATATATAAAATATTTAATAGTAAAAAATATATACAAAAATACTAAACTATGGAAGTCAAAAGGGAGGGAGACCCTCATTATTTTAGGGTAGATGAGAGAATAAAAGATGAAATAGTCTAAGGGAAAAAGTGATTTGGGTAGTAGGCTTTCTACATGGTGTGGATAGAAATGTGAGGGCATAGGATTTACTTATGTATGGTGAAGTTGAAGCATATGTACAATGATGGTCCAAAAGTATTATGAAGAAATAATAATAATAATAATAATAAATAAAATATACTTAGGTTTTATAATACACACACCTAATGAAGTATTTACATATTTGAGAAAATAGAGACCCCCATATTTAGGCCCTTATATGAAATGAAATATTTACACAAAATGGGCCATAATAATTTTATTTATTTTTGATGAGTAGCTAGCGAATTTTTTTTATATAATAAAAATATATAGAAGATATGGGTAAAGTCCCTAACGCACACACACCTATTTACAGAGTGAAAAGGTATTTATGACAAAGAGTTTATGTGATTTTCCTTGGCCGAGGTAGCTCCTTATGGTAATGTGGATAGCCGAAAAATGGCTATCATTTAGCCCTCCCCCTAGATGATGGTATATTCATGTACCATCATAATGTAGGCCTTCTAAAGCAAGTGGTGTAATGTGGTTCTCTTGTCCATCTTTCTTCTGTTCCTTGTGTTTTGCACCACATCCATTACTCAAACCACATAACTTACATGCCCTTTTATCTCCTTTTTGTGGTTGCTTTTGTAAGTCTGTCGGTAGAATGCGACTCAAGTATGGCTTGAGTCTGTAGCCATTAACCCTCTTAGAATGTTCTTTGCCATCCAAATCCATGAGCTGATAATAGCTAGAGTTGAAAACCTTCTTGACAATGTATGGTCCCTGCCATCTAGTTTCAAACTTGGCATCAAACCGATTATCAAGTCGATTGTCATACCTTAGCACAAGATCTCCTTCTTTGATGCCCTTGTCTTTCAAAGTTGCATTGAACTTCTCTGCTGCTTGCATGGCTTTTCTTCTATAACACTCGTATGCAGCTTCTCTTTTCCACTCTAGCTCAACTAAAGTGAGAAGTTGATCTACCCATGCATCTTGATCTCCTAGTCCACCTTTTCCATGTAGCCGCATTGTTGGAATGTTGAGCTCAATAGGCTGCAATGCTTCTTGACCATAAACCAAGTGAAAGGGCGTAAACCCCATTGCTTCTCGGTAGGTAGTCCGGTATGCCCATAGTGCTCCATCAAGAAACTCGTTCCAAAGCTTCGTCTTGTTCTCCACCATCTTCCTTATAATTCCTGTAATGACACCATTAGCCTTCTCTACTAACCCATTTGATTGGGGATAGTAGGGTGTGCTACGACAATGTGAAATATGAAGCTCTTCACAAACTTCGGTGAGCAAACCTTTTCTAAAACCTGGACCATTGTCACAAACAATCTCCAAGGGTGTGCCAAATCTGCAACATATATGAGTATAAACAAATCTGCTTACAGTCTTTTCATTCACCCTTGCCACACTTTGAGCCTCCACCCACCTAGTCATGTAGTCTATGGCCACTAAGATGTACAATTTTCCATTTTTAGTCCTAGGTAGTGGACCCATAGCATCAATGCCCCATTTTTCAAATGGACCACTTGCAATGACTAATTGGCGTGGACCATGTAGCTACCTCTTATTACCATTGACTTGGCAGTTATGACAGCTCCTACACCAATGTTGGACATCCACATGTAAGCTTGGCCAAACATACCCAGCAAGCAAAATCTTTTTCACAGTTAGTTCTTGAGCAAAATGGCCACCACATGCTTCTTCATGCAAACCCTCTAAAATGGCTGGAATCTCCTTGGTTATTGGTGCTCTTCTGCACACTTGATCTTTTCCTTTTTGGTAGAGGGCACCTTCTAAGAACAAGAAAGAACTTGCCCTCTTCATGAGCCTCCTCTTTTGTGCCCTTGTGAAGTCTTGTGGGAATTCACCTTCCAAGATGTAGCTCACTATGGGAGCCAGTGCCTCCATTCCTTGGTACCGTGGTTGCTTAATAGCCGCTGCAGCCAAGACTACTACTTGCATTTCCTTCTGAACACAGGCAACAACTTGTTGTGCAAGTAGATCAGCATCCTCATTTTGTTTCCTAGGAATATGATACAATTGCACCTCCTCAAATTGATTAAACAGCCTACGAATAGCATGAACCTTTTGCCTTAATCTTTCATTCTTGCATGCCCAAATGCCTAAAATTTGCCTTACAATAAGAAGTGCATCCCCTTTTACCAAGAGACGTTGTATCCCTTGATTGATGCACACTTTCAAACCATGAAGTAGTATGTCGTACTCTGCTTCATTGTTGCTAGTAGAACTTGGCAAGTTGACCTTCTCCTTCATAACCACCTCTCCATTTGGGTTGAGCAGCACCAGCCCTCCCCCTACTTTACCTGTGGCTTTTCTAAAAGCTCCATCAAAGAACAAGGTGAATGCATTAGGTATAGTTTTGGGTGGTGGCAATGGTAGGGTCTTTACTTCAGGCACCTTAATCTCCTTTTCATGCACTCTATAAGTGAGAATCCCTGCCAATTGTGCACGCACACTATCTTCTACCTTGAAAGAGTATTGGAATTCTTGCAATTCCATAACCCACTTTGTGATTCTAGCACTGATAGTCATTTGAGAAGACACCCAAGAAAACAAATTTTCTGTAGTGAGAATTACAAAAGGTTTTGGTAACAAGTAGGATCTAAATTTTCTCACCGCAAAGATGAGAGCAAGCATCATGAGTTCCGCCTCTGTGTAGCCTTTCTCCAAGACATTCATGACCCTACTAACAAAGTAGATGGGTCGCATCCTAGTACTGTGGGGATCTTGCTGTAACAAAACTGCACCCACTGTTTCCTTTCCAACACTAGAGCTAACAAAGAAAGTGTACTCCCAATGAGGAGGCATGAGTGTTGGTAGCTCTGACAAAATGACTTTAATGTTACAAAAGTACTCCTCAAGCTCATTAGACCATGCAAACTCTACTTGTTGAGTCAATTTTTGCAAGGGGTGAAGTAACTCTGAGGCTAAGTGAATGAAGTGTGACATGTACTTCACCTTTTGAATGAATGAGGTGGCCTCCTTGAGACTCGTTGGAGATGGTAGGTTGATAAGAGCCTTTGCCTTTGTAGGATCCACCTCAATGCCTTTGGAAGAAACCTTATGACCAAGCAAGATTACTTCATCCTCACCAATATGACATTTGTCGGGATTGAGTTGGCCCCCCATGTCATAGAGTTTCTTCAAGCCTTCTTCCACCCTCTGCACATGTAATGACTTAGAGCTATAGATGCAAAAATCATCTATGAACACTCTAATGGATTTCCCAAAGAATGCTTGAAACACCATGTTCATGAAACGTTGAAATGTCGCTGGAGCATTGGTTAAACCAAACGGCATGACTCTGAAAGCATAACAACCCCAAGGAGTGATGAAGGTTGTTTTCAATTGATCCTCCAATGCAATCCCAATTTGAAAGTAACCCGAGTAGCCATCACATATTGTATACTTCTCATGACCTGCTACCTCATTTAGAATCTCATCTTGAAATGGGAGAGGAAAGTGGTGCCTTTTTGTCGCCTCATTGGACGATAGTCCACACACACCCTCCATTTGCCGTTCTTCTTGGGAGTGACCACGACGGGAGAGACCCACTCTGAATTTTCTACAGGATATATGAATCCTGCTACTAGAAGCTTCCTCACCTCTTTGAGTAGTGCTTGCTCCTTGATGACTCCTAGTCTTCGTAGCTTTTGTGCCTTAGGTTTGGCTTCTGGCTTTAGCTCAATCTTGTGTTGAATGGCCTCTACTCCACGCACATCTGTGTAATCTTTAGCAAAAAACCTAGGAAATTTCCTTAGTACACATTTAAACTCCTCTCCTTCCTCCAATGTAAGCGTTTTTGAGAGCATAGCATCAAACATTTCTTCATCATGCACAATTTGGTCTTCTTGAGAGCCTACCTCCTCCAAACCTTGACAGGGTGTCTCTTTGTCTTTTGCTCTGAATCTTACCCCCATGACTTCAATGGAAGACTCCTCTTCCATAGTGCTACTGCTGCTTTCTTCCTTTGAGGCGTCATCGGTCCAATCCTCCTCTGTTTCGCCTTGAGAAGATTCTTCATTTATCTCCTCTTGTCGTTGCTCCTTCATGTCAAAGATAATCTTCTTACGATTTTCATTCGTGCAAATTAACTTTCCATTTTCCCAATCCTGCAAAGCTCGCATTCTCATTAGCCATGGTCTACCTAGGATAAATGGATAACCACTTCCCTTGGTAGACATAACATAAAAATCAACAACCTTCTTAATGCCAAAAACTTCCACAGAAACATTCTTACAAATCCCAAGACACTTTGCTTTGCTATTGTTTGCCGTTTTCACCTTAATTTCAGGTGTTTCATGAATATGCATGCCTAGTTTTTGCATAAGGTCCTCTGTCATGATGCAAATTTGTGCACCCCCATCTACTAGACCCTTCTTAACTAGCCTTCCCTTGATGTAGCAATCTAATATAGGTGTAATGTCCTCATCCATCTCGGCTTGTGAAATTTTTACAACAGGCACATTCTCTTTTGTTTTTCTCCTAGTGCTCACGGCCTTTGTTAATTCCCTCCTAACTTGTGGACATAAGGCTAGAAATTGAGGCCACGAGATATCAGGACCCTTACCTCTCATATCTTCCAAAAGGTTGTATGGAGCCATACCATGTCCGAGGGGGAAATCTTGGAGGTTTATACGACGTCGTCTCCTCTTGACTTCCTTGTTTTCCTTCACTTTCTTTCCTCGTCCATGGTCACTTTGTGATGCCACACCCTCCTTTTCCTTCTCTTTTCCACGCCCTCGTTTGACACCATTTGCTTCAATGTCTACCTCCTTGGTCTTTGTTACCTCTACCACATGTACATTTGGGTCCGGCAAAGGTGGCATTCCTTCCACTCCTCGTGGAGGTGGTCTTGTTGCATTGGGCCTTTGCAAAATCATCGGTTGTTGTTGACTAGTGCCTTCACCTGCATTCATCACTGGATAATTCATGTTAGGCTTCCCTGGCTCCCCACGAGGCCAAGGACAATTATACATCCCATGCCCTGACTCTCCGCAATTCCAACATTGCAAGAGTCGCCTAGGTCATTGCTCTCGTTCTTCAACCCTTTTAGCTTGGCCCTTCTGTTCCACAGCTTGTGCAAAGTGGATAGACAAGTTATTTAAAGACTCATTTAACTTTTCTATCACCTCGACTGTGACCTCAGGTAATTCTCTACGAGTGCAAGACTGTACCTCTTCCCTAGGCTTTGAGTCATCAAAGATAAAGCCCCCCCCAAGCATACACCCAAGCATACACCTCATCTTTCGGAGTTTCTTGGTAGCCCTAGCCTCAGAAGCATCAAATGTTGTGGGCTCTCCTGACTCTACTTGCAGTTTTAGTGATGGGTACATCCCTGCAATAAATCTCTCCTTCTTCAAGAATTCAGCACCATCTCCAGGGTTAGGAAGACTACGCAACCAAAGAGTCCAAAGACGTAAGAATTCTTGCTTATAACTCAAGTAGTCCTCTAGATCCTTTTTCTTATGAGCAACTATTTCTTGCCATAGCTTTTGTGTGTTCAAAGGAGTGAAGTAATTGTCTCTAAAAAGTTGCATGACCCCCTTGTAATCTACTCGTGCGGGTGCAGGTAGAGATTGAAACCAAGTGGAAGCATCTCTTCGTATGACCAACTCAAACATGTCTAAGCATTCTTGGTCTCCTACCACTCTCTTTATGTGGAGTGCCATTCTAAAGTTTGATAAGAATAACTCGGCATCCTCGCCGGGCTCTCCAAAGAATAAGGGATAGCCACTCATTTGCCTAGTGGTATCCATGCTTGAGAAGAAGGAAGCACAAATATGATTGCACAAAGGTCTTCCTTCACTCTCTTTCTCTCTCACTCCTTTTTTCTTTTTTCTTTTTCTTTTTTTTTTCTTTTTCAAAGTAGAATGAAAATGTAGACGTCAAAGCTTATGTCATAACGAATCAAAGGCAAAATAAATGGATTAACTGAGGCATTAATGGCTGCTACTTGCCTAGGTCCAAACATACGACGAATGACACGCTGAAATTGTAACTTACTACCAACAACTATGTGTATTTCTTGCCTAGCATAAGAGATTGGCCTACGGTATAAGTCTTCTTGATTCATAAAACTAAACTAAAACAAGATGAAAATATGCACATCAAAGGAAATGGTGTAATCTACAATGGGAAGTATGACAGGATTAGGTGATGCTAAAATCTCACTTAGTCTTTCTGGACCAAAAAGAAGAACCATGCGTTGTTGGTAGAAAATTTTTCTATCAATGCAAACATTCACTCTAATGGAGTGCACCCAATGAAACTGGTTGAATTGAATCCCAAGAGGATTAGGAGGAGGTGGATTGTTCATGAAAGATCACACAAAAGTACCACTTTCCTTCTTAAAATATGATACCCAACAAGCAAACAAGGAAATTTATGTGTTAGAGAGATCGATGTACCTTAAATACCCGTTTAAAACCTGCTCCCTCCTCAGTGGGGGCACCAAAATTGAGGCAGTCCGGGGCGGGCAACAAGAAGAGCGGCCTCTAAGCACTCCTCAAGGCTCCCGTGTTGCTCAATGGGCTTGGGGCACAATGCAACACAAATATAAGAACCCCAAAACCACACACCCAACAAGAAAAGGGGCACCACCTAGTTATGTGTGTGAACTAGGACACCAAAGATCTTTCCTTGTAGCCAATCAATACAAGTTAACCATATACATCAATCAAAAGACACACACACTCTCAACAAACACTCATAACATATGGTATTATGTGTGGAGGAGACTAGCATAACACAAATAGATGCACACCAAACTTGGAGAAGAACTTCGAGAGACAATATAAGCTTGATTTTATTGTCGCTATGCACTTGGTCTTAAGGTTACGGGAGCCCTCTCACCATACAACCCTCTTACCATGAATTGAAAGGCAACAAATAAAAAACAAGCCCTCAAGCCTCCAAGCATAAAATCACACCACAAAATTCAAAGATCAAATTTACCTTAAATCAAAATCGGACCGCTTCGCGACATAAACTTTGGAGATGTAGGAGTCCAAGATTTTGTACACAATTGCACCCAAACTACTAATCTTATTGATGCACAAAGGCAAGATACAATTATGATAGGGAGTATGGCATCACTCAAGCCCTCACAATGACATAACTAGCTTCAAGCTTCAAGATTCACTATCTCCTTACACACTAGAGTTAGGAGTGGTGTACAATGTGTGTAATCTCTCTTTTTCAAGGAATGGAAGGGGCTCTATTTATAGGTTTGAGAAGCCACAATTAGGATTAAGCCTAATCAATCTTATTATGAGAAATCATAGATTATGGATTTTTTATTTTGAAATGAGAGTGGGCCTCTTCTTATCCCTTGAGTCACATGGATGTGGGCTCAAGGTGAGAGAATTATTGAAGATGAGAGGAGAGTGTGATGTAGAGGTTTGAGCAAATAACTTGTAGTAATGCCTACTCCAAAAGTAGTAGAGTGGGTGCTTATTTACAAATGTTAATGGTTAGTAGTTAGTAATCACTATAAAAGGTTAGTAATACAATGTACAACATGAGTGTGAGGAGTAAAGATTTGGAAAGATCCCTTGTGTGGTTGAAAGCTCGAAGAAGCTTGGGTTCTCCCATGTGTAGATCTTTAAGTTAACCGCCGGTCTCCTTCTTGCATTTGAGGCCACAAAGGTTGATTGAGGTGAAGAACATGGGGGTTTTTGTAGATGGAAACCCATATTTGCAGAGGTTATATATGGTACATTCATGCTTAATTTTATGTATTTTTTGAGATTGGAAAAAATAATTTAGTAATATGGGAGTAGTAGGGAGAAAAATGGAGATGAGGTATGGGTGTAGAGTAGATATGAGAGCAAATGGAGAGGAAAGGAGAGGGCAAAGGTGGAGAGGGTAAGAGAGGACATGAAGTTTTCAGGTTTGATGGAGTGAGAAAGGAATGAGTAAGTATGTAGATGATGAATGTGTAAGGGAGGTGAGAAGAGTCTAGGTGTACCTTGCCAAAAAGTGGGCAGACTGGGGTCCAATAAAAAATTCATATCTCACTGCCATTAGCTCCAAAAACTCTCAAAAAAATTGAGCATATTCCTGAGCTCCCGATCTAACTTTTGTCTTTTTATGACCAGTCCAAATTCGGAGTGGAGGCGGGCGCAAAAAATTCAGCAGAATCATGTATTTTCTGAATTTTTAAAATCTTTGTGTGGGTCCCCATTGGTGGAATTTCTTGATAGCTCCAAGAGTGAGCCCCCCAATACATCATACCCTGACCTTAGAGACTCAAGTGTATGTGGACACTTGCATGGAGGAGATTTTTTCCATTTTATAAAGGATTTACATAATAAGAAAAAACAAACTAGTATTTAACTACTCAACATATCATGACAATATGGTTATTATGATAGGAAAATAAATAAAGAGATCTAATTGTGAATAAAATATATAAAAATAATTGATATATAAAAAAGTATTTAATAAAAATATATAAAATATTTAATAGTAAAAAATATATACAAAAATACTAAACTATGGAAGTCAAAAGGGAGGGAGACCCTCATTATTTTAGGGTAGATGAGAGAATAAAAGATGAAATAGTCTAAGGGAAAAAGTGATTTGGGTAGTAGGCTTTCTACATGGTGTGGATAGAAATGTGAGGGCATAGGATTTACTTATGTATGGTGAAGTTGAAGCATATGTACAATGATGGTCCAAAAGTATTATGAAGAAATAATAATAATAATAATAATAAATAAAATATACTTAGGTTTTGTAATACACACACCTAATGAAGTATTTACATATTTGAGAAAATAGAGACCCCCATATTTAGGCCCTTATATGAAATGAAATATTTACACAAAATGGGCCATAATAATTTTATTTATTTTTGATGAGTAGCTAGCGAATTTTTTTTATATAATAAAAATATATAGAAGATATGGGTAAAGTCCCTAACGCACACACGCCTATTTACAAAGTGAAAAGGTATTTATGACAAAGAGTTTATGTGATTTTCCTTGGCCGAGGTAGCTCCTTATGGTAATGTGGATAGCCGAAAAATGGCTATCAACATGAAGTTGCACTATACATACAAACTCGGCCTCCCATGATGCAGGACCTCCAGATCCGATGTGCGTTGATCCCTATCGCTCCATTTGTATTTGCGGCGCTTCTCTTTGTTGCTGGTTCACTACTCTCTCTAGGAGCTCCTTCTTGGCTTTCTTCCACTCGCCCCTATGAGCAGTAGATGGCTTGCCATCCATTTTGATCGGCATCTATTCGAGCTTTTTCCTCCTTTGCATGTCTCCTTACTAGAGACCTCCTATTCTTAAGTATGTCTTTGATTTTGTTTTGCACCCATCTACTATTAAACCTTTGGTTGTGAGGATTATTATACTTCTTGATGGAGAGCTTTAATGCAATCATCCACTAGGCTCTTCCTTTTTTACTTAAAATGTATAAAGCAGTACTTATTATAGTGTGCAAAAACTACTTGGCGCAAGTAGTTTACCACCTCCTTCCCACGAGAGTCATCAACTATGCTGCCCACATATGTGATATCATAATATGATATATCACCATGATGTGGTGGTGACTAACTATCCCCACCCCCAAAGCACTGCCCTAGGCATCCTCTATCTCCTCTACCTCCACTCTCAGTGCTAGTGCGGCGTGAGGTACTGTAAGATTCCTCCCCAGTCTCTCAAGATATCCAGCATCTTTTCCTATAATCAATTCCCTCTTCAGAATTATAAGAGATCTCATCTCTGCCTGTTTTGTCATAGAGAGAGAAAATATTCTAGAGAGAGAATATTCAGATTTTTAATATTTTTGGATAGAAAATTATCTCATTTTATTAAAATAAGTTCCTCTGAAACAGAAATTCAAAAAAAACTTCCAATGTGCAATTGGAATTAATTGAAAATGGGTATAAAGGACCTTAGCCTAAGGGTCTAGATTTTCAGAAATTTTTGGATTATGGTCCAATTAAGGTTCCTATGGGCCAATAGCATCAATCCATGTGTGGGGAGGAGATAAATCCAATTTTTGTAAAAGAAGTTACCCAAAAATGAGTAAATGCTCACATAAGGTGAAGAGTTGAATATGTACAAGGTTTATTAATAAGAAACTATGAGTAATTTTAATAATGTGAGATATTTTGGGTATAATGATTTCATTTTGACACATATGTAAGGAAGGGGAGTCACTTCAATGCTCACATAAGGTGAAGAGTTGAAAATGTACAAGGTTTATTAGTAAGAAACTATGAGTGATATTAAAAATATGAGATATTTTGGGTATCCAAAAATGAGTAAATGCTCACATAAGATGAAGAGTTGAAAATGTACAAGGGTTTATTAGTAAAAAACTATGAGCAATATTAAAAATATGAGATATTTTGGATATCCAAAAATGAGTAAATGCTCACATAAGATGAAGAGTTAAAAATGTACAACGTTTATTAGTAAAAAACTATGAGCAATATTAAAAATATGAGATATTTTGGGTATAATCATTCCATTTTGACACATATGTAAGGAAGGGGAGTCCATTAAAGGAGGTGCATATTTCACATGCTTGAATGAGTTTTAAACTCATAAATAATGAGATATTTTATCTCTCCTCTCTCCTAATTCAAGTCTAGTTGCAAAAAGTTAGCTCAACTGACCTAAAAATGGTCAAAAATTGACCAAACTGATTTGGAAAATACTAGAATCAGTTTGTTGGTTAGGAGCTCACTTTTTCCTATAAATAGAGTCCTTCTCCTTTGTTGGAACTTTACAATGTTTAATGCATTGTTACTCTACTCCACCCAAGTCAAGAACTATGAATTTCTTAATAATTCATTAGTTTTTGACATTTCCCTCTTCCAAAGATTGGTGGCCACTCTTGTCCAAACAAGAGTTGAACCCTCAAACCATCAAGCCAAAGGAAAGCTATCAAAGTCATTTTAGTAAGTTGGTGATTCTTCGTTCTTTTAATTATTTTATGGTTTTTTATGGTTTAAATGGTTTCTATGCTTTATGTCTTCTCTATAATGTTAGGCCTCATTACAAAAGGCATTCCCCTCTCTTCTCTAACAAAACCAACCATTCTCTATCCTAGGTGAAGGGTTAAGTGATTAATGTCAAATTTTTATAATGTTTATCTCAATTAAGTGGAAAAAAAATGTTTACTTTAGGATAATTTCAATATTGGTGTACTTTAATTAGTTTTAAAGACATAGAAAATTGAAAAATGGTCAACCATACAAAGGAGGTTATGGCGAAATTTTTAGAATTTAGAAAAAGAAAATTTATTTTTTATTATAAAAAAGTTACTTTTAGCATGATTTAATTTCATGCATAGAGGTATGCATAAGAGATGAATATTTTATTATAAAAGTGTTACTTTCAGCATAATTGAATTTCATGCATAGAGGTATGCATAAGAGATGAATATTTTATTATAAAAGTGTTACTTTTAGCATAATTGAATTTCATGCATAGAGGTATGCATGAGATTACTATTTTATTATAAAAGTGTTACTTTTAGCATAATTGAATTTCATGCATAGAGGTATGCATAAGAGATGATTATTTTATTATAAAAGTGTTACTTTTAGCATAATTGAATTTCATGCATAGAGGTATGCATAAGAGATGAATATTTTATTATAAAAGTGTTACTTTTAGCATAATTGAATTTCATGCATAGAGGTATGCATAAGAGATGATTATTTTATTATAAAAGTGTTACTTTTAGCATAATTAAATTTCATGCATAGAGGTATGCATAAGAGATGAATATTTTATTATAAAAGTGTTACTTTTAACATAATTGAATTTCATGCATAGAGGTATGCATAAGAGATGATTATCTTATTATAAAAGTGTTACTTTTAGCATAATTGAATTTCATGCATAGAGGTATGCATAAAAGATATGGGAAGTGATAAGATCCATATGAGATGAGTTAGGATGTGATAAGATGAGTTAAGAAGTGACAGGATGTGTATGGGATGAGGTAAGAAGTGTATGTGATGGGATAAGATGTATATGGGTTGTGATAGGGTGAGAATATGGATGTGAATGTGAATGTGGATGTATGGATATGAATGAGGATGTGGATGTAGATGCATGGATGTAGAGGTGGATGTATGCATGTAGATGTAGATGTATGGATGTGAATGTGAATGTGGATGTGGATGTATGCATGGAGATGTGGATGTATGCATGTAGATGTAGATGTATGGATGTGAATGTGAATGTGGATGTGGATGTATGTATGGAGATGTGGATGTATGCATGTAGATGTAGATATATAGATGTGGATGTGAATGTGGAGGTGGATGTATGCATGTAGATGTAGATGTATAGATGTGGATGTGAATGTGGAGGTGGATGTATGCATGTAGATGTAGATTTATGGATGTGAATGTGAATGTGGATGTGGATGTATGCATGGAGATGTGGATGTATGCATGTTGATGTAGATGTATGAATGAGGATGTGGATGTATGCATGTAGATGTGAATGTACGCATATAGATGTGGATGTATGGATGTGAATGTGCATGTAGATGTGGATGTATGGATGAGGATGCATGAATGTGCATGTAGATGTGGATGTATGGATGAGGATGCATGAATGTGCATGTAGATGTGGATGTGAAAATAGATGCATCGATGTAGATGTGGATGTATGGATGAGGATGCATGAATGTGCATGTAGATGTGGATGTGAAAATAGATGCATCGATGTAGATGTGGATGTATGGATGTGAATGTGGATGTGGATGTGGATGTATGGATGTGAATGTGGATGTGGATGTGGAAATATGTATGGATGTGAATATATGATATGTGATGTGAAGGAATATGAAGTGATGAGTTGGAAAATGATGTGATGGGATGAGTACACATATAAATGGAATGTGGAATAAGTAATGTGGATTGATGAGGAATAATGTGGAAAAATGAGAGTTAATATAGAAACTGTATTTGTAAACTGTTTGTAAATGCTGTTTGTAAATGGCTGTTTTATGTTAAGAATGCTGGGGAAGCATTTTGACCGTCTTGTGATGATTAAGGTCGTGGAGACCCTGATAAAGTTACAACTGCTGACGAAGAGTCAATGGAGGACGTCTCGTGTAGCAAAGTCGGCCGAGGTCTTGACCAGCCTCGGTTCGATTAAAATGGTGAGCTTCCGGTACGGTGGATGAGGGACCAAGGAAGCGGCCTATGAGTGAAGCGCTAGGTAACTTGCGAAGGATCCTAGAGGGTGCTGACCATACGGTGCTCGGGCTCTGGGTCACATAGGATACCCACGCGTGCGTCGAGGAAGATATTGGAACAAGGAGTAAGAGATATTTTGTGAAACCGGGCATGGATCTGGTTGATTGACCTTGCTGGTCTTCAATGGATGAGTCCATGGCTCTTTATATGGATCTGTTGGTTGATCTTGCTGATCTTCAACGAGAGTCCATCTTGATTTTTATAAGTGATTATATTGCCGAGTATTATGGGCTAGGAACTATTGAAAAGGCCCCTGAGTGGACAGGTGGTGAGCGTTCTAGTTGCCAATGATGCCATAGATACTCTGATGAAGGAATGATGGGAAATTCAGAATCAACCGGATAATTTGGAAGATTGTGATCAGTGGTACTATGGTTTCATTAAAGGATTGTTTTAAAGTTAGCTGATGCTAAGAAAAAGGCAATTTCATATTGGGTGTGTAAGTGGTGTGGCTAGTTTTATGTTTGCATGAACTTCCGGCTAGGGAGCCTTGGAACTCTTTTCCTTGGTACCCGGGACGAAACCTAACCAAATTCCAAATTGGATCCCATCACTACAGTGGTTGGGCAGTTGGCTAACCCATGGGATCGGATGGGGTTAGGCTAGACTGATGGATCCGTAAATCGAGACTCAATTTTTATTATTACGATAGATGAAGTAAATCCCGGATAGTAATTGTTCTATGGATAGGAATCAATGGCTGTGCCTCTTGATGGGGAAAAAAGCGTTGATCCCAATGATCCAAGTGCAAGTTTCTTCCTTGATCTGACCGAGTATCTTATAAGTGCAGTCGGATCAGTTTGATCAGTAATGGTCTTGACTACGTTAGAGAAAAAAGTTATCCTGGTGGAATCGTCCGTGCTTTCCGGATAAAGGAAGTTTCCGGGTTCGGTTTTGGAAAAACCAACAGATTAGTCTCCTATCCGGATATCCGTGGATGAGGCCCCGAGTGTGGGACCCTGCCCTGCACAAGAAGTGCTACTTCCGCTGCTAGTACCCCGAATCCGTTGCGCGGTGGGGACAGGGATCTCACAGTTGGTATCAGAGCCATTAAAGATCAACTGAGAAGATAAATATGTCAAAACTTTATCAAGAAACACAAAAAGGTTGTAATTGTGTGATATAATTCATACAATTTGATATTCAAACTGAAATTCGTAATTTGGTATTTGGTCTTCAGATGGAAGTACCGCAATTATATAGAATCCCTGACTTACTTGAGGCCTAGACATGATGGTATTTATCTTATAATTCCAAGGGCCGTGACTACCCGTATATACCGAGAGTATAACTGCAGCTCTTTACTGACAATATATACGAGTAAATCTAAGACTTTAAATTATAAGTGTTAATGCTATCCAGATGATGATTTCGAATGTGGTTGATATGATTTTTAATTCTGTTTGAGAATTGATGAATTGATTTGGATTTTGATTGAAAAATGATGATTTCTGAAATTTAGTTGAGATATAATAACCTGAGCGAAACCACAATGAGGATGAATGGGACGAGTCCCTGTGATGATATTCATAACTAGAATGATGATAATGATTTCAGCAAATCACTATGAGATTAGTGGGTTGTGCTGTCAAATTGTTACTGTTAACACTTGACCGGTAGATCAAGTTAAGTGATGACAAATTGAGAACTTACTTGACTGAAATTCCCGTGGAGGAATGTTCAGAAGGAAATTTTTTGGTCTAATGGACCATTATCATGTTAAAGATATGAATGATATGATCTGAATGAATTGTTATTTAATGATGAGTTCTATATAAGGGATATTTATCCCGCTATTCTGTTGGGTTGACCAGAATATAAGGAACCCCATAATAAAATTGGATCTTAAGAAAAAGAGTTGTCCTCTACCTTGCGAGATGTGGGATCCCTGTTCCCCACCGAGCAACGGATTCGGGGTACTAGCAGCGGAAGTAGGACTTCTCGCGCGAGACAGGGGTCCCATATTCGGGGCCTCGTCCACGGATATCCGGACAAGAGACTAATCCGTCGGTTTTTCAAAAACCGAACCCGAAAAAACTTCCCTTACCCGGAAAGCATGGGCGATTCCACCAGGATAACTCTTTACTCTAACGTAGTCAAGATCATTACTGATCAAACCAATCCGACTGCACCTCTAACGGTACTTGGTCAGATCAAGGAAGAAACTTGCACTTGGATCATTGGGATCAACGCTTTTTTTCCCCATCAAGAGGCACAGCCGTTGATTCCTATCCATAGAACAATTTACTATCCGGGATTTACTTCATCTATCGTAATAATAGAATTTAAATCTCGATTTACGGATCCATCAATCCAGCCTAACCCCATCCGATCCCATGGGTTAGCCAACCGCCCAACCACTGTAGTGATGAGATCCAATTTGGAATTTGGTTAGGTTTTGTCCCGGGTACCAAGGAAAAGAGTTCCAAGGCCCCCTAGCCGGAATTTCATGCAAACATAAAACTAGCCACACCACTTACACACCCAATATGAAATTGCCTTTTTCTTAGCATCAGCTAACTTTAAAACAATCCTTTAATGAAACCATAGTACCACTGATCACAATCTTCCAATTTATCCAGTTGATTCATAATTTCCCATCATTCCTTCATCAGAGTATCTATGGCATCATTGGCAACTAGAACGCTCACCACCTGTCCACACAGGGGACTTTTCAATAGTTCCTAGCCCATAATACTCGGCAATATAATCACTTATAAAAATCAAGATGGACTCTCGTTGAAGATCAGCAAGATCAACCAACAGATCCATATAAAGAGCCATGGACTCATCCATTGAAGACCAGCAAGGTCAATCAACCAGATCCATGCCCGGTTTCACAAAACAACTCTTACTCCTTGTTCCAATATCTTCCTCGATGCACGCGTGGGTATCCTGGGTGACCCAGAGCCCGAGCACCGTATGGTCAGCACCCTCTAGGATCCTTCGCAGGTGACCTAGCGCTTCACTCATAGGCCGCTTCCTTGGTCCCTCATTCACCGTACCGGAAGCTCACCATTTAAATCGAACCGAGGCTGGTCAAGACCTCGGTCGACCTTGCTACGCGAGACGTCCTCCATTGACTCTCCGTCAGCAGTTGCAACTTTAACAGTTAGGTCTTCATGACCTTAATCCACAAGATGGTCAAAATGCTTCCCCAGCATTCTTGACATAAAACAGTCATTTACAAACAGTCACAAAATACAGTTTCTAAATCGAACTCTCGTCTTTCCACATTATCCCTCCTTAGTCCACATTACTTATTCCACATTCCATTCAATGTGTACTCATTCTCATCCATTTCCTCATATCGACGACACATTAATTCACATA
Source organism: Cibotium barometz (assembly GCF_041138505.1). Lineage (NCBI taxonomy): Eukaryota > Viridiplantae > Streptophyta > Polypodiopsida > Cyatheales > Cibotiaceae > Cibotium > Cibotium barometz. The sequence goes on from NC_141090.1 coordinate 24,990,722, forward strand.
CACATTCACATTCACATCCATACATCCACATTTACATGCATACATCCATTTTCACATCCTCATTTATACATCCACATCCCATATCCACATTCATACATACACATCCATATCCACATCCATACATCCACATCCATATCCACATTCACATCCATACATCCACATTCACATCCATACATCCATATCTACATGTATACCTCCATTTTCACATCCTCATTTATACATCCATATCCCATATCTACATTCATACATACACATCCATACATCCACATCCACATCCACATTCATATTCACATCCATATATCCACCTTTACATGCATACATCCATTATCACGTCCTCATTCATACATCCACATCCACATTCATATCCATATATCCACATCTACATGCATACATCCATTATCACGTCCTCATTCATACATCCACATCCACATTCCCATTCACATCTATACATCCACATTCACATACATCCATATCCACATTCCCATTCACATCTATACATCCACATCTACATCCACATACATACATACATCCACATACATACATACATACATCCACATCCACATTCCCATTCACATCCATACATCCACATCTACATCCACATTCCCATTCACATCTATACATCCACATCTACATCCACATTCACATCTATGCATATACATCTTCATGCATACATCCATTTTCACATTCATACATCCATACTCCCATCTCCACATCCACACATCCACATACATACATACATTTCCACATTCCCATTCATATAACCCCATATGCCTTCACATCTAATCTTTTACATCACATCCATTCTTGCCCTATCACAACCCATATACATCTTATCCTATCACATACACTTCTTACCTCATCCCATACACATCTTATCACATCTTAATTCATCTTATCACCTCTTATCACCTCTTATACACATCTTATCACCTCTTATACACCTCTTATCACATCCTATCACATCTCATATCTATTTATAGAATACAAGAGAATTCTTATATTTGATATAAGATTTCTTTACACATTTACTTATCCATAAATTCCATTTAAGGAGATTAATACTTCCGAAGTAAAATCAATCTTTTATGCATCTTCCTATGCATAAATTTATTTTAAATGAAAATGACACTTTTGAATTAAAATTCAATCTTTTATGCATCTTCCTATGCATAAATTCAATTTAGATGAGAATGATACTTTTGAATTAAAAATCAATTTTTTATGCATCTTCTTATGCATAAATTCAATTTAGTAGGAATTACACTTTTAGAATAAAAGAATTTCTCTTATGCATCTAAGTTATGCATAAAATCCATTTATGAGAAAAATCACACTTTTAGTATAAAAAGAATATCTTTTATGCATACCTCTATGCATGAAATCCAATATGATAAAAGTAACACTCTTACAATAAAATAATCAGCTTTTTATGCATACCTCTATGCATGAAATTCAATTATGATAAAAGTCACACTTTTATAATAAAATAATCAACCTTTATGCATAGCTCTATGCATGAAATTCAATATAATAAAAGACACACTTTTATAATAAAATAATCAACTTTTATGCATACCTTTATGCATGAAATTCAAATATGATAAAAGTAACACTTTTGATATAAAAAAATTATCTTTTATGCATACTTCTATGCATGAAAATTAAAAATGATAAAAGTAACACTTTTGATATAAAAAGTTTTCCTTTATACATACTTCTATGCATGAAAATTAAAAATGATAAAAGTAACACTTTTAATATAAAAAAATTATCTTTTATGCATACTTCTATGCATGAAAATTAAAAATGATAAAAGTAACACTTTTGATATAAAAAATTTTCCTTTATACATACTTCTATGCATGAAAATTAAAAATGATAAAAGTAACACTTTTAATATAAAAAATTTATCTTTTATGCATACTTCTATGCATGAAAATCAATTATGCATAATATAAAAATCAATTTCTCTATGATTACAATGAATATCTTTCAATTAATCTAGGATGATAATTCCTAGAATATGGTAGGAAGTCCTCTTTTTATGCTTTGAATGAAATTATTTTATGCATAATTTTTATAAAAATTTTGCCATAGCTCCGCTGCTATGACTGATAAATCTCAATTTTTCTAAGGGATAAAGCTTATCATTAAGAAAATAATTAAAATGATCTCTAATTGGATTATCAATCCATAATGGATTGAATCATTAATATACATAAACTAAAAGCATAGAAAAAAGCCATTAATTTGGCCTCAAGCATAGCTTAATCTTGGGTTAAGAAAAAGCTTTGTGAAAAGCTTGATTTGGATTGAGAATGGGTCATGAGTATGACCATTTCTTAAGTGAGAGAGAGAAATTACATAAAAACCATAAACATAAATGAAAATTAACTTCAATAGTATTTATTAAATTATGTAACTCTTCACTACTATTCAACAATTAACTTTAATAGCATTTAAAAAACCATACCAATTAAGCTTCTCAAGCTTGAGAGGGGTTGAGAAGAGAGAAACATTGAGAAATTATAGAAAAGATTAATATTCACTAATTACCTTACAAATTGCTTGATTCTTTGTTCACGGTAGAGGCCCCCAACCAATCAATTGGTTAAGTATGTTGATGGAGCCACTAATGGGGATTGAAGAAAGAGGGAAGCTCCAAAAACTAGTGAATTATTAAATGAATTCACAGTTCTTGGCTTAGGTGGAGTAGAGTAACGATGCATAAACACTATATATTTTTCAACAAGGGGGAGGCTTCTATTTATAGGAAAAATTGAGCTCCTAACCAAACAAACTGATTCTAGAATTTTCCAAATCAGTTTGGTCAATGTTTGACCATTTTTAGGTCAGTCAAGCTAACTTTTTGGAACTAGACTTGAATGAGGAGAGAGGAGAGATGAAATATCTCAATTTTTATGAGTTTAAAACTCATTCAAGCATGTGAAATATGCACCTCCTTTAAAGAACTCCCCTTCCTTACATATGTGTCATAATGGAATCATTATACCCAAAATATCTCATATTTTTAATATTGCTCATAGTTTTTTACTAATAAACCTTGTACATTTTCAACTCTTCATTATGTGAAATATGCACCTCCTTTAAAGAACTCCCCTTCCTTACATATGTGTCATAATGGAATCATTTTAATATTGCTCATAGTTTTTTACTAATAAACCTTGTACATTTTCAACTCTTCATCTTATGTGAGCATTTACTCATTTTTGGATACCCAAAATATCTCATATTTTTAATATTGCTCATAATTTTTTACTAATAAACCTTGTACATTTTCAACTCTTCACCTTATGTGAGCATTTACTCATTTTTGGGTATCTTCTTTTTACAAATTGGATTTATCTCCTCCCTACACATGGATTGATGCTATTGGCCCATAGGAACCTTAATTGGACCATAGTCTAAAGATTTCTGAAAATCTAGACCCTTAGACTAAGGTTCTTTATACCTATTTCCAATTAATTCCAATTGCACATTGAAAATTTCTTTTTGAATTTCTGTTTCAGGGGAACTCATCTGAATTATAAGAGATATTTTTCTATCCAAAAATATTCAAAATCTGAATATTCTCTCTCTAGAATAATTTTTCTCTCTCTAGGCTAAAATAGTTAGCAACAAGGTCTTTATATCTCTGAAGAGGGCTGATTACAGGGGAAGATAGTAGACATCAAAAAGGGGTTGGGGGAGGAATCTTACATTCTACCCCACTTAAAAAACGCGAGATGTCCTCATCTCGCAGTTGGAGTATGATTTCTTTCATCATCTTCTTCTTCTTCAATCACATTCAACTTTACGCCTTGGAAGTGAACGGTCGATTTTTCCCTGGTATTCTACTGGAGTATGGATGACTTGAGAATTGTCGGTTAAGCCCTTGGCTTTTCAATTGCAGTAAAGATCTGCCCTTCTTTCCTCTTCTACTTCTTCTGAAATTGTGACTGCTCTGGCTGCTGCAGTCTGAGGTGGAATTCTTTCTCTTTGGTTGCCCCTGTTCTGGAAAGGAGTTCTGAGGTTACTCTAGGTAGAGGCAGACGGTTGATTTGGAGTTCTTCTGGGGTTACCCTGGCTTGGGTGAGACGGACCCTGATTAGACTGGTATGAAGGAATTGGTCTCTAAATTCGGGGTCCTAGACTTCCCTGTCCCCTTGACATGGCAGGAGTTGGGCAGTCTTTTAACCGATGACCAAAACCTTGGCATCCAAAACACCGGTTCTCACTTCTGGGCTCATTGTTTTGCATCCTTAAAATAGATGGTCCTCCTAAGAAAGTATTTTGGGGGAAGGATCTTCCTTCACTTTGGAGTCTTCCTGCATCTTGATTCTGAATCAGTCCTTGCTGCCTCTTTGGAGGTGGAAAGTTTGAAGTACCTTCCTGGGCTTGGAATCTTTTAAAGTTAGAGGGTGCAGGTTTTGGCGGGACCTTTACTACAAAGGCTTTGGCAAAATCCTTTGCCATTTTTACTGCTTCAGCCATGGACACTGGTTTGGCATTTTTGACCAGTGTGTCCAAAGGTTCATTCATTGCCCGAATGAACCTGGCCATGAGCTGTTCTTCATCTAGAGGTGGTGAATATTTGAGTAGAAGAGCAAAGGCCTGGTGATATTCTTCAATGGTTTTGTTCTCCTGCTTTAGTTCTAAAAATTCGTTCATTTTGGTTTCCAAAAATCCAGGGGGACAAAATCTCTTTCTCAAATAGGTTTTTAGGTCATTCCAAGATTGGGTATTTCTATTTAGACGGTTGGTGTCACAGTGGTTCCTCCATGCTACCCTGGTTGTTTCCACTATTTTCAACCGGCCAAGAGCTATTTTGCTCAGCTCATTATAACCTGTGACGTCAAAATACTCTTCCATGGCTTCCACCCATTTCTCCACAGTCTCACCCAGGTTCTCCCCTTCTCCTTTGAAGGGTCCTGGTTGAGTCCTATGAAGAGCCTTGTGAACATCAGGATCAAGTTCGTTATCTTCAGTGAGTGACAGGGTCTGGCTGCTGCTGACGGCTACAATTTCCTCGTCTCATGATTCTGTCAAAAATTTATATATTAGAGAGAGAATAGTTATAAGATTAGAGAGGAGATTCTTATTTTTGAATACCTCAAAAACTGGAAGAATTCTTACATTCTACCCCACTTTAAAAAAAAGCGCGAGATGTCCTCATCTCATAGGAAGAGAACAACTCTTTTTCTTACGACCCAATTTATTCTGGGGTTCCTTACATTCTGGTCAACCAAACAGAATACCTTCTGAACATTCCTCCACGGAAATTTTAGTTAAGCAAGTTCTCAATTTGTCATCCCTTAACTTGATCTACCGGTCAAGTGTTAACAGTAGCAATCTGACAGCACAACCCACTAATCTCATAGTGATTTGCTGAAATCATTATCATCATTCCAGTTATGAATATCATCACTGGGACTCGTCCCATTCATCCTCATTGTGGTTTCGCTCAGCTTATTACATTTCAACTAAATTTCGGAAATCATCATTTTTCAATCAGAATCCAAATCAATTCATCGATTCTCAAACAGAATTAAAAATCATATCAACCACATTCGAATTCATCATCTAGATAGCATTAACGCTTATAATTTCAAGTCTTAGATTTACTTCTATATACTATCAGTAAAGAGCTGCAGTATACTCTCGGTATATACGGTAGTCAAGGCCCTTGGAATTATAAGGTAAATACCATCATGTCTAGGCCTCAAGCAAGTCAGGATTCTATATAATTGCGGTACTTCCATTTGAAGACACAATCACTAAATTATGAATTTTCAGATTGAATATCAATTTGTATGAATTATATCACACAATTACAACCTTTTTGATTCTTGATAAATTTTTGATATATTTGGCTTCTCGGTTGATCCTTATTAACCAAAAAGCTTTGATACCAACTGTGAGATCCCTGTTCCCACCGAGCAACGGATTCGGGGTACTAGCAGCGGAAGTAGCACTTCTCGCGCGAGACAGGGGTTCCACATTCGGGGCCTCGTCCACGGATATCCGGACAAGAGACTAATCCATCGGTTTTTCAAAAACCGAACCCGAAAAAACTTCCCTTACCCGGAAAGCATGGGCGATTCCACCAGGATAACTCTTTACTCTAACGTAGTCAAGATCATTACTGATCAAACCGATCCGACTGCACCTCTAACGGTACTTGGTCAGATCAAGGAAGAAACTTGCACTTGGATCATTGGGATCAACGCTTTTTTTCCCCATCAAGAGGCACAGCCGTTGATTCCTATCCATAGAACAATTTACTATCCGGGATTTACTTCATCTATCGTAATAATAGAATTTAAATCTCGATTTACGGATCCATCAATCCAGCCTAACCCATCCGATCCCATGGGTTAACCAACCGCCCAACCACTGTAGTGATGAGATCCAATTTGGAATTTGGTTAGGTTTTGTCCCGGGTACCAAGGAAAAGAGTTCCAAGGCCCCCTAGCCGGAATTTCATGCAAACATAAAACTAGCCACACCACTTACACACCCAATATGAAATTGCCTTTTTCTTAGCATCAGCTAACTTTAAAACAATCCTTTAATGAAACCATAGGACCACTGATCACAATCTTCCAATTTATCCAGTTGATTCATAATTTCCCATCATTCCTTCATCAGAGTATCTATGGCATCATTGGCAACTAGAACGCTCACCACCTGTCCACACAGGGGCCTTTTCAATAGTTCCTAGCCCATAATACTCGGCAATATAATCACTTATAAAAATCAAGATGGACTCTCGTTGAAGATCAGCAAGATCAACCAACAGATCCATATAAAGAGCCATGGACTCATCCATTGAAGACCAGCAAGGTCAATCAACCAGATCCATGCCCGGTTTCACAAAACAACTCTTACTCCTTGTTCCAATATCTTCCTCGACGCACGCGTGGGTATCCTGGGTGACCCAGAGCCCGAGCACCGTATGGTCAGCACCCTCTAGGATCCTTCGCAGGTGACCTAGCGCTTCACTCATAGGCCGCTTCCTTGGTCCCTCATCCACCGTACCGGAAGCTCACCATTTAAATCGAACCGAGGCTGGTCAAGACCTCGGTCGACCTTGCTACGCGAGACGTCCTCCATTGACTCTCCGTCAGCAGTTGCAACTTTAACAGTTAGGTCTTCATGACCTTAATCCACAAGATGGTCAAAATGCTTCCCCAGCATTCTTGACATAAAACAGTCATTTACAAACAGTCACAAAATACAGTTTCTAAATCGAACTCTCGTCTTTCCACATTATCCCTCCTTAGTCCACATTACTTATTCCACATTCCATTCAATGTGTACTCATTCTCATCCATTTCCTCATATCGACGACACATTAATTCACATACACATTCACATTCACATCCATACATCCACATTTACATGCATACATCCATTTTCACATCCTCATTTATACATCCACATCCCATATCCACATTCATACATACACATCCATATCCACATCCATACATCCACATCCATATCCACATTCACATCCATACATCCACATTCACATCCATACATCCATATCTACATGTATACCTCCATTTTCACATCCTCATTTATACATCCATATCCCATATCTACATTCATACATACACATCCATATCGACATCCATACATCCACATCCACATCCACATTCATATTCACATCCATATATCCACCTTTACATGCATACATCCATTATCACGTCCTCATTCATACATCCACATCCACATTCATATCCATATATCCACATCTACATGCATACATCCATTATCACGTCCTCATTCATACATCCACATCCACATTCCCATTCACATCTATACATCCACATCTACATCCACATTCACATACATCCATATCCACATTCCCATTCACATCTATACATCCACATCTACATCCACATACATACATACATCCACATACATACATACATACATCCACATCCACATTCCCATTCACATCCATACATCCACATCTACATCCACATTCCCATTCACATCTATACATCCACATCTACATCCACATTCACATCTATGCATATACATCTTCATGCATACATCCATTTTCACATTCATACATCCATACTCCCATCTCCACATCCACACATCCATATATATACATCCATTTCCACATTCCCATTCATATAACCCCATATGCCTTCACATCTAATCTTTTACATCACATCCATTCTTGCCCTATCACAACCCATATACATCTTATCCCATCACATACACTTCTTACCTCATCCCATACACATCTTATCACATCTTAATTCATCTTATCACCTCTTATCACCTCTTATACACATCTTATCACCTCTTATACACCTCTTATCACATCCTATCACATCTCATATCTATTTATAGAATACAAGAGAATTCTTATATTTGATATAAGATTTCTTTACACATTTACTTATCCATAAATTCCATTTAAGGAGATTAATACTTCCGAAGTAAAATCAATCTTTTATGCATCTTCCTATGCATAAATTCATTTTAAATGAAAATGACACTTTTGAATTAAAATTCAATCTTTTATGCATCTTCCTATGCATAAATTCAATTTAGATGAGAATGACACTTTTGAATTAAAAATCAATTTTTTATGCATCTTCTTATGCATAAATTCAATTTAGTAGGAATTACACTTTTAGAATAAAAGAATTTCTCTTATGCATCTAAGTTATGCATAAAATCCATTTATGAGAAAAAAAAGAATATCTTTTATGCATACCTCTATGCATGAAATCCAATATGATAAAAGTAACACTCTTACAATAAAATAATCAGCTTTTTATGCATACCTCTATGCATGAAATTCAATTATGATAAAAGTCACACTTTTATAATAAAATAATCAACCTTTATGCATAGCTCTATGCATGAAATTCAATATAATAAAAGACACACTTTTATAATAAAATAATCAACTTTTATGCATACCTTTATGCATGAAATTCAAATATGATAAAAGTAACACTTTTGATATAAAAAAATTATCTTTTATGCATACTTCTATGCATGAAAATTAAAAATGATAAAAGTAACACTTTTGATATAAAAAATTTTCCTTTATACATACTTCTATGCATGAAAATTAAAAATGATAAAAGTAACACTTTTAATATAAAAAAATTATCTTTTATGCATACTTCTATGCATGAAAATTAAAAATGATAAAAGTAACACTTTTGATATAAAAAATTTTCCTTTATACATACTTCTATGCATGAAAATTAAAAATGATAAAAGTAACACTTTTAATATAAAAAAATTATCTTTTATGCATACTTCTATGCATGAAAATCAATTATGCATAATATAAAAATCAATTTCTCTATGATTACAATGAATATCTTTCAATTAATCTAGGATGATAATTCCTAGAATATGGTAGGAAGTACTCTTTTTATGCTTTGAATGAAATTATTTTATGAATAATTTTTATAAAAATTTTGCCATAGCTTCGCTGCTATGAGACTGATAAATCTCAATTTTTCTAAGGGATAAAGCTTATCATTAAGAAAATAATTAAAATGATCTCTAATTGGATTATCAATCCATAATGGATTGAATCATTAATATACATAAACTAAAAGCATAGAAAAAAGCCATTAATTTGGCCTCAAGCATAGCTTAATCTTGGATTAAGGAAAAGCTTTATGAAAAGCTTGATTTGGATTGAGAATGGGTCATGAGTATGACCATTTCTTGAGTGAGAGAGAGAAATTACATAAAAACCATAAACATAAATGAAAATTAACTTCAATAGTATTTATTAAATTATGTAACTCTTCACTACTATTCAACAATTAACTTTAATAGCATTTAAAAAACCATACCAATTAAGCTTCTCAAGCTTGAGAGGGGTTGAGAAGAGAGAAACATTGAGAAATTATAGAAAAGATCAATATTCACTAATTACCTTACAAATTGCTTGATTCTTTGTTCACGGTAGAGGCCCCCAACCAATCAATTGGTTAAGTATGTTGATGGAGCCACTAATGGGGATTGAAGAAAGAGGGAAGCTCCAAAAACTAGTGAATTATTAAATGAATTCACAGTTCTTGGCTTAGGTGGAGTAGAGTAACGATGCATAAACACTATATATTTTTCAACAAGGGGGAGGCTTCTATTTATAGGAAAAATTGAGCTCCTAACCAAACAAACTGATTCTAGAATTTTCCAAATCAGTTTGGTCAATTATTGACCATTTTTAGGTCAGTCAAGCTAGCTTTTTGGAACTAGACTTGAATGAGGAGAGAGAAGAGATGAAATATCTCAATTTTTATGAGTTTAAAACTCATTCAAGCATGTGAAATATGCACCTCCTTTAAAGAACTCCCCTTCCTTACATATGTGTCATAATGGAATCATTATACCCAAAATATCTCATATTTTTAATATTGCTCATAGTTTTTTACTAATAAACCTTGTACATTTTCAACTCTTCATTATGTGAAATATGCACCTCCTTTAAAGAACTCCCCTTCCTTACATATGTGTCATAATGGAATCATTTTAATATTGCTCATAGTTTTTTACTAATAAACCTTGTACATTTTCAACTCTTCATCTTATGTGAAATATGCACCTCCTTTAAAGAACTCCCCTTCCTTACATATGTGTCATAATGGAATCATTTTAATATTGCTCATAGTTTTTTACTAATAAACCTTGTACATTTTCAACTCTTCATCTTATGTGAAATATGCACCTCCTTTAAAGAACTCCCCTTCCTTACATATGTGTCATAATGGAATCATTTTAATATTTCTCATAGTTTTTTACTAATAAACCTTGTACATTTTCAACTCTTCATCTTATGTGAGCATTTACTCATTTTTGGATACCCAAAATATCTCATATTTTTAATATTGCTCATAATTTTTTACTAATAAACCTTGTACATTTTCAACTCTTCACCTTATGTGAGCATTTACTCATTTTTGGGTATCTTCTTTTTACAAATTGGATTTATCTCCTCCCTACACATGGATTGATGCTATTGGCCCATAGGAACCTTAATTGGACCATAGTCTAAAGATTTCTGAAAATCTAGACCCTTAGACTAAGGTTCTTTATACCTATTTCCAATTAATTCCAATTGCACATTGGAAATTTCTTTTTGAATTTCTGTTTCAGGGAAACTCATCTGAATTATAAGATATATTTTTCTATCCAAAAATATTCAAAATCTGAATATTCTCTCTCTAGAATAATTTTTCTCTCTCTAGGCTAAAATAGTTAGCAACAAGGTCTTTATATTTCTGAAGAGGGTTGATTACAGGGGAAGATAGTAGACATCAAAAAGGGGTTGGGGGAGGAATCTTACACGAGATGAGGACATCTCGCACTTTTTTAAGTGGGGTAGAATGTAAGATTCCTCCCCAGCCTTCGAGGTATTCAGGAGTAAGAATCTCCCTTTTTGATCTTATAATTATTCCGTCTCTAAAATAAAAGAAAGATTCTGTTTAAAAAAGGAAGACCCTTTCCCTAGAATACTTCTTAGGAGTCCCACCTATTTTAAGGATTCAGAACAATGAGTTCAGAAGTGAAAATTGGTGTTTTGAATACCAAGGTTTTGGTCTTCATTCGAGTACGGCCCAAAAGAAGTTCTTTATCTCTTGGGGAGTATAAGAAGTTATCCCCCAGTTATTGTGAGCCTTATCTCAATTCAAAGAAAGTAAGTGACTTAGCCAACGAGCTTCTTTTACCTCCTCATCTCAAAGTTCATAATGTATTTCATGTAAGCCTTCTATAGAAATATGTGCCAAACCCAAATCATGGAACGACAGTAAAACTTCAGTTGCAAGATACCATTGGCTTCTAGGTTATGCTAGCTCCTTCCTTTATATAAGTCATAACTTTTACTTATCGCTCACAGTAATCTTACTTCCATCGGTCCCCTTTCTTTCTTAATCTCCTTCATGGCTTGGCAGCAGGAATTGGTTTTATCCATGATGATTTCTCACCTTCAAGACGCAAGCGAGTCAGTAAAGAAGAATTTTATAGAACTGTATGAGCGCTCACTTTTCCCTCACTTGGGAACTTCTGTAGCTCAGACCAAATGGCGGACCTGTTCGAGACATCACTAGGGTAACACTGTGGGGTCAGCAGCACTTTCGTAACAATGTCCGCTTGGCCATGGTTATTGAAGCTTTGGGTTTGGGTCCCCGATACTACTGCGTGATGAGATCAAGGCATGGTGGATTTTCTGAGCGGGTCTTCTTACTAGCGTGCTTTCTTCCTCACCAAAAGATATGACTTTATCCCATTTTTGGCTTGCCTCTCAGAGTTCCTTTTAATAGGTCACCTCATACCAATGAGATAGGTACTGCAATAACCAGCCGAATTATTCCCATAGATGAGTTACCTTATACGTGTGCAGCTTGTGAGTGTTGCTTTTGTGACCATATGATGGACGGGCTTATGGAATTGTAAAAAGTTCTTCTATCTTGCTGCATATGTTCCAAGAGTGAATAAAGTTGAAATCTTTGTTCTTGTCTTAAGTCTTGCTCTCTTTAGGACTTCTCTTGGTGGTTAATCTTAATTAAAATTTTCTCTCAGTGCATCTTACGAAATTACCCTAGTTTGCGAGATGAGGGCGTCTCGCGTTTTTCAAGTGGGAGAGAATGTAAGATTCCTCCCCATTCTCTTAAGATATCCAGCATCTTTCCTTATAATCAATTCCCTCTTCAGAATTATAAGAGATCTCGTCTCTGCCTGTTTTGTCATAGAGAGAGAAAATATTCTAGAGAGAGAATATTCAGATTTTTAATATTTTTGGATAGAAAAGTATCTCATCTTATTAAAATAATTTTCCTTGAAACATAAATTCAAAAAGAACTTCCAATGTGCAATTGGAATTAATTAGAAATGGGTATAAAGGACCTTAGCCTAAGGGTCTAGATTTTCAGAAATTTTTGGATTATGGTCCAATTAAGGTTCCTATGGGCCAATAGCATGGTCCAATTAAGGTTCCTATGGGCCAATAGCATGGTCCAATTAAGGTTCCTATGGGCCAATAGCATCAATCCATGTGTGGAGATTATGGTCCAATTAAGGTTCCTATGGGCCAATAGCATCAATCCATGTGTGGGGAGGAGATAAATCCAATTTTTGTAAAAGAAGTTACCCAAAAATGAGTAAATTCTCACATAAGGTGAAGAGTTGAATATGTACAAGGTTTATTAATAAGAAACTATGAGTAATTTTAATAATGTGAGATATTTTGGGTATAATGATTTCATTTTGACACATATGTAAGGAAGGGGAGTCCCTTCAATGCTCACATAAGGTGAAGAGTTGAAAATGTACAAGGTTTATTAGTAAGAAACTGAGTGATATTAAAAATATGAGATATTTTGGGTATCCAAAAATGAGTAAATGCTCACATAAGATGAAGAGTTGAAAATGTACAAGGTTTATTAGTAAAAAACTATGAGCAATATTAAAAATATAAGATATTTTGGATATCCAAAAATGAGTAAATGCTCACATAAGATGAAGAGTTGAAAATGTACAAGGTTTATTAGTAAAAAACTATGAGCAATATTAAAAATATGAGATATTTTGGGTATAATCATTCCATTTTGATACATATGTAAGGAAGGGGAGTCCATTAAAGGAGGTGCATATTTCACATGCTCGAATGAGTTTTAAACTCATAAATAATGAGATATTTTATCTCTCCTCTCTCCTAATTCAAGTCTAGTTACCTAAAAGTTAGCTCAACTGACCTAAAAATGGTTAAAAATTGACCAAACTGATTTGGAAAATTCTAGAATCAGTTTGTTGGTTAGGAGCTAACTTTTTCCTATAAATAGAGGCCTTCTCCTTTGTTGGAACTTTACAATGTTTAATGCATTGTTACTCTACTCCACCCAAGCCAAGAACTATGAATTTCTTAATAATTCATTAGTTTTTGACATTTCCCTCTTCCAAAGATTGGTGGCCACTCTTGTTCAAACAAGAGTTGAACCCTCAAACCATCAAGCCAAAGGAAAGCTATCAAAGTCATTTTAGTAAGTTGGTGATTCTTCGTTCTTTCAATTATTTTATGGATTTTCATGGTTTAAATGGTTTCTATGCTTTATGTCTTCTCTATAATGTTAGGCCTCATTACAAAAGGCATTCCCCTCTCTTCTCTAACAAAACCAACCATTCTCTATCCTAGGTGAAGGGTTAAGTGATTAATGTCAAATTTTTATAATGTTTATCTCAATTAAGTGGAAAAAAAAATGTTTACTTTAGGATAATTTCAATATTGGTGTACTTTAATTAGTTTTAAAGACGTAGAAAAATAAAAAATGGTCAACCATTCAAAGGAGGTTATGGCGAAATTTTTAGAATTTAGTAAAAGAAAATTCATCTTTTATTATAAAAGTGTTACTTTTGGCATAATGTAATTTCATGCATAGAGGTATGCATAAGAGATGAATATTTTATTATAAAAGTGTTACTTTTAACATAATTGAATTTCATGCATAGAGGTATGCATAAGAGATGAATATTTTATTATAAAAGTGTTACTTTTAGCATAATTGAATTTCATGCATAGAGGTATGCATAAGAGATGATTATTTTATTATAAAAGTGTTAGTTTTAGCATAATTGAATTTCATGCATAGGGGTATGCATAAGAGATGAATATTTTATTATAAAAGTGTTACTTTTAGCATAATTGAATTTCATGCATAGAGGTAGGCATAAGAGATGAATATTTTATTATAAAAGTGTTACTTTTAGCATAATTGAATTTCATGCATAGAGGTATGCATAAGAGATGAATATTTTATTATAAAAGTGTTACTTTTAGCATAATTGAATTTCATGCATAGAGGTATGCATGAGATTACTATTTTATTATAAAAATGTTACTTTTAGCATAATTGAATTTCATGCATAGAGGTATGCATAAGAGATGAATATTTTATTATAAAAGTGTTACTTTTAGCATCATTGAATTTCATGCATAGAGGTATGCATAAGAGATGAATATTTTATTATAAAAGTGTTACTTTTAGCATAATTGAATTTCATGCATAGAGGTATGCATAAGAGATGAATATTTTATTATAAAAGTGTTACTTTTAGCATAATTGAATTTCATGCATAGAGGTATGCATAAGAGATGATCATCTTATTATAAAAGTGTTACTTTTAGCATAATTGAATTTCACGCATAGAGGTATGCATAAAAGATATGGGAAGTGATAAGATGTGATAAGATGCATATGAGATGAGTTAGGATGTGATAAGATGAGTTAAGAAGTGATAGGATGTGTATGGGATGAGGGAAGAAGTGTAGGTGATGGGATAAGATGTATATGGGTTGTGATAGGGTGAGAATATGGATGTGAATGTGAATGTGGATGTATGGATGTGAATGAGGATGTGGATGTAGATGCATGGATGTAGAGGTGGATGTATGCATGTAGATGTAGATGTATGGATGTGAATGTGAATGTGGATGTGGATGTATGCATGGAGATGTGGATGTATGCATGTAGATGTAGATGTATGGATGTGAATGTGAATGTGGATGTGGATGTATGTATGGAGATGTGGATGTATGCATGTAGATGTAGATGTATAGATGTGGATGTGAATGTGGAGGTGGATGTATGCATGTAGATGTAGATGTATAGATGTGGATGTGAATGTGGAGGTGGATGTATGCATGTAGATGTAGATGTATGGATGTGAATGTGAATGTGGATGTGGATGTATGCATGGAGATGTGGATGTATGCATGTAGATGTAAATGTATGAATGAGGATGTGGATGTATGCATGTAGATGTGAATGTACGCATATAGATGTGGATGTATGGATGTGAATGTGCATGTAGATGTGGATGTATGGATGAGGATGCATGAATGTGCATGTAGATGTGGATGTGAAAATAGATGCATCGATGTAGATGTGGATGTATGGATGTGAATGTGGATGTGGATGTGGATATATGTATGGATGTGAATATATGATATGTGATGTGAAGGAATCTAAAGTGATGAGTTGGAAAATGATGTGATGGGATGAGTACACATATAAATGGAATGTGGAATAAGTAATGTGGATTGATGAGGGATAATGTGGAAAAATGAGAGTTAATATAGAAACTATATTTGTAAACTGTTTGTAAATGCTGTTTGTAAATGGCTGTTTTATGTCAAGAATGCTGGGGAAGCATTTTGACCGTCTTGTGATTAAGGTCGTGGAGACCTAACTGATAAAGTTACAACTGCGACGGAGAGTCAATGGAGGACATCTCATGTAGCAAAGTCGGCCGAGGTCTTGGTGAGCTTCCGGTACGGTGGATGAGGGACCAAGGAAGCGGCCTATGAGTGAAGCGCTAGGTCACCTGCGAAGGATCCTAGAGGGTACTGACCATACAGTGCTCGGGCTCTCGGTCGCCTAGGATACCCACGCGTGCATCGAGGAAGATATTGGAACAAGGAGTAAGAGTTGTTTTATGAAACCGGGCATGGATCTGGTTGATTGACCTTGCTGGTCTTCAATGGATGAGTCCATGGCTCTTTATATGGATCTGTTGGTTGATCTTGCTGATCTTCAACGAGAGTCCATCTTGATTTTTATAAGTGATTATATTGCCGAGTATTATGGGCTAGGAACTATTGAAAAGGCCCCTGAGTGGACAGGTGGTGAGCGTTCTAGTTGCCAATGATGCCATAGATACTCTGATGAAGGAATGATGGGAAATTAAGAATCAACCGGATAATTTGGAAGATTGTGATCAGTGGTACTATGGTTTCATTAAAGGATTGTTTTAAAGTTAGCTGATGCTAAGAAAAAGGCAATTTCATATTGGGTGTGTAAGTGGTGTGGCTAGTTTTATGTTTGCATGAACTTCCGGCTAGGGGGCCTTGGAACTCTTTTCCTTGGTACCCGGGACAAAACCTAACCAAATTCCAAATTGGATCCCATCACTACAGTGGTTGGGCAGCTGGCTAACCCATGGGATCGGATGGGGTTAGGTTGGACTGATGGATCTGTAAATCGAGACTCAATTTCTATTATTACGATAGATGAAGTAAATCCCGGATAGTAATTGTTCTATGGATAGGAATCAACGGCTGCGCCTCTTGATGGGGAAAAAAGTGTTGATCCCAATGATCCAAGTGCAAGATTCTTCCTTGATCTGACCGAGTATCTTATAGGTGCAGTCGGATCAGTTTGATCAGTAATGGTCTTGACTACGTTAGAGTAAAAAGTTATCCTGGTGGAATCGTTCGTGCTTTCCGAATAAAGGAAGTTTTTTCGCGTTCGGTTTTGGAAAAACCAATAGATTAGCCTCTTATCCGGATATCCGTGGATGAGGCCCCGAGTGTGGGACCCTGCCCCGCGCAAGAAGTGCTACTTCCGTTGCTAGTACCCCGAATCCGTTGCGCGGTGGGGACAGGGATCTCACAGGTACGAAAGCCATTATCTCCATGACTACCCTCCCTATACGACGATGGCTGCCACTGTCATGAGAGCCATGATGACTGTGAGGTGTCACATCTCCTAAAGGTGCAAGTGTAGGAGACGTTGTAGCACTAATTGGGATAAGGGGTGAATGTAAAGGCAGGTGAAGTGCCTAGCAAGGGTAAATTGCTCGGGCAAGGTACTCGAAAGGAGTGCCTGCTACGTAGGCTGCCAACTGCTCAGGGGTGGGAGTATAGCCAAAGATGCCCTCTACCTCCCTAGCAAATTGTTGTTGACACTCGATGAGAGCTTCAACCTGTGGGTCTGTGGACAAGAGGATGAGGATGCATGCCACATCTATATAAACAAAGAAAATATTTTAAAAATATTATGAAATGAAGACTTCCCGGCTCTTTAAGTCAATTGACCCCGAGGATCATCTCATTCTTCAAAACACAAAAAATAAACAAATATTAAGAAAGCATGTAAGCCGTTATGCAAGCCGGAAATCATCTCATTCCCGGCACTATATGCGTTATGCAAAAAGCCTTGCATAAAGCATTATGCATTAGGCCTTATGCATAAATCTTATGCATAAGGCCTTAAGCATGAGGCCTTATGCATAAAGCACTATGCATAAGGCCTTAAGCATAAAGCTATGCATGAGGCCTTATGCATAAAGCTACGCATGAGGTCTTAAAGCTACGCATGAGGTCTTAAAGCTATGCATGAGGCCTTATGCATAAAGCTATACATGAGGCCTTAAGTATGAGGCTTATGCATAAAGCTACGCATGAGGCCTTATGCATAAAGTTTATGCATAAAGCACTGTGCATGAGGCCTTAAGCATAAAACTATGCATGAGACCTTATGCATAAAGCACTATGCATGAGGCCTTAAGCATAAAACTATGCATGAGACCTTATGCGTAAAGCTTATGCATAAAGCTATGCATGAGGCCTTTAGCATGAGGCTTTAAGCATAAACCTATGCATAAGGCCTTATGCAGAAAGCTTGTGCATAAGGCCTTAAGTATACATAAATCTTATGCGAAAACCTATAAAGCATTATGCATAAAGCTTATGCGAAAACCTATAAATCCCTAGCACCTAAGGGTGCAAATAACAATAGAGGAAAGAGAGAAAAGATATGAAAGCACTTACCTCTTTTTCGTGATGTTGACAGAGAGGATTAGAGGACCTACAAAACCAACAAAAGGGTGAGAAAAATATTAGTAAAGCTTATGCATAAAGCGATTCATGAGGCATTATGTTTAAAGTACTATGCATAAGCTTAAAATACTATGCCTTAAGCATAAAGCTTATGCATAAGGCCTTGAGCATAAATCTTATGCATAAAGCTTAAAGTATAAGGCTTATGCATAAAGCTTATGCATAAGGCCTTGAGCATAAATCTTATGCATAAGGCTTATGCATATTTAAGCTTAAAGTATAAGGTTTATGCATAAAGCTTATGCATAAGGCTTATACATGAGTCCTTATGCATAAAGATATGCATGAGGTCTTAAGCATGAGGCCTTAAGCATAAAACTATGTATGTGGCCTTATGCATGAGAGCTTATGCATAAAGCTTATGCGCAAACCTACAAAACAAATCCCTAACTAGCACCCAAGGGTGCAATAATAATAGAGGAAAGAGAGAAAAGATATGAAAGCACTTATCTCTTTTTCGTGATGTTGAAAGAGAGGATTAGAGGATGTAAAAAATCAACAAAAAGGTGAGCAAAAGATTAGTAAAGCTTATGCATAAAGTGATGCATAAGGCATTATATTTAAAGTACTATGCATAAGCTTAAAGTACTATGCCTTAAGCATAAATCTTAAGGCATAAGTTGTTAAGCATAAAGCTTATGCATAAGCCTTATGCATAAGGCTTATGTATAAAGCTATGCATGAGGCATTAAGCATAAAACTATGCATGAGGCCTTATGCATAAAGCTTATACATGAGGCCTTATGTATAAGGATTATGCATAAAGCTTATGCATAAGGCTTATGCACAAACCTACAAAATAAATCCCCAGCAGCATCAAGGGTGCAATAATAATAGAGAAAAGAGAGAAAAGATATGAAAGCACTTACCTCTTTTTGTGATGTTGAAAGAGAGGATTAGAGGACCTACGAAACCAACAAAAGAGTGAGCAAAATATTAGTAAAGCTTATGCATAAAGCGATGCATGAGGCATTATGTTTAAAGTACTATGCATACGACATAAAGTACTAAAGCATAAAGCATAAAGCTTAAGCATAGGCCTTAAGCATAAAGCATAAAGCCTATGCATAAAGCTATGTATGAGGTCTCATGCATAAAGATATGCGTAAGGCCTTATGCATTAAGCTTAGCATGAGGCTTATGCGCATAAGGCATAAAGCTTATGCCTAAGGCTTACGCATAAAGCCTAAAGCTTAAGCATAAGGCCTTAAGCATAAAGCATAGAGCTTATACATAAGGCTTATGCATAAATCTTATGCATAAAGCTATGCATAAAGCATAAAGCTTATGTTTAAGGCTTATGCATAAAGCTTAAAGCATAAGGCTTATGCATAAAGCTATCATTAATCTATCTTAGGATAAGACTTTCGTTCTTTATATGTCGCTATGATTGTGCCTTCATTGTTTATGATTTAGAGCCACCATCATCATGGCCTGTTTTGTTTCTCTTACTTTTCAACTCCTTCTCGACACTTTACCATACACAATTTCATGTTATAAAACATTTTGCAAAGTCTTCACTAAGCTAATTTGTAGCCATTCCTAAAATGTGCATAGTTCATTGGAAACACAGTGATGTTTACATGCTCAACATAAAGAAAATTTTTGAGAAAAATGTGGGTTTCATTTATAAACCTTCTATCAAATCTTGCAGACTATCAAGTACCACGACTAGTGGTTTAGAAATGTTCTCACCTTCTCAATTGTTATCATTTAATCCACATAGCACTACAAGGCTCTACATCATGCAAGGAGTACATGACTTGATTCCTTGATCGTCGCTAGTTTCTTTCTTACACGGGAGTAGTAGAAGGACTCTCTCTCTCTCCCTCTCTCTCTCTCTCTCTCTCTCTCTCTCTTCTTAGAGTGGTTTTTGCTTACCTAGATATGTATGTGTGTGTGTGTGTGCTAATTATAATAAACCTTATCTATTCTAGTGCACTAAAATGAACTCCCATAAACTCCCAAATTAATCAAACAAATTGGATTTTTTTGAATTTTGAATCATCCACATTGCCCATCCATGTGCTTCCCTTTCTCCCCCCCCATCGCGCCCCCCTTATGACCACAAACATAATCGTCCCTCGAACCAAGAAGTTTAACAGAAGATTGAAGGACCTCTTGAGCCTCTTGATCCAATTATTTGAGTCTCCCAAACTAACTCTTGAACTAGAAAAGGTCACTTTTGATGACTTAGAAAAGAAGAGTGTATGGTCTCAAGCTCAGCTAGATCTCCATCCATGGAAGCACTTTTGATGACTTAGAAAAGAAGAGTGTATGGTCGTTTTGATGACTTAGAAAAGAAGAGTGTATGGTCTCAAGATCAGCTAGATCTCCATCCATAGAAGCAATTCACAAACCATTAATGGAACCTAAACCTCTGGAACCTATAAATGAATCAACAATGAGAGAGTGAGAGTTAGAGATATCATGACCACCAAGTTATGTCATAAAATCCATCTGTTATCTTTAAATGTTGGCTCTGATATGTAAAGGCTAAAGCTATGAGAATGCATGTGGTTTACAAATGAAGACATCAAAAGTACTTTTAAAGGAAGCATGCATTAATGTCTGCCCTTATCACTATTTCCCTAGGAGAATTCCTAGAATGCATCCTCGTGTTTCGCATAATATCAAAGACTAGTTGGACTTGAAGTATCATAACTTTCAAAGACAAAGTTAATTCAAATTTCGACAGAGAAGAGGAAAAAATGAATCCCCATTTATCATTCAAGGATGTACCTATAAACAAGCTTGGAAAATACTTTGAAGGTGAGAAGATTAACACTACTCTAGTTCTAAAATTAGGGAGAGTATCTTGTACATCCATTCTTGATGGTGGTGTTGGTGTCAGTGTAGCTACAAAATCAGAATGGGAATGATGGCGTTGTCCATAGCTAAGTGAGATAATTCTTAAGATCAAGTTAGCTTATGGTTATATATGACAACCCATAGGAACCATGCATATTAGCAAGCTCACAAGTTGTTGGTTGAAGTTTGATCATATATTTCCAATTGTGGACTTCACGAGGCCAACAACACACAATGTGATTTTGGGTCAGCCATTTATGAGATAATTGTGAATGATCCACGACTGGGGAATCCACCACACAATCATGGAGGTTAATTTGAAAAATTGGAATCATCACCCTATGTCTAAGCATTTTGTTGATAATGGAGCATCCAAAACTACGGAGTGTAGCATCAAGCTTGATCCTCGTAGTGTGTTTGTAATGGAGGGATTGAAATATGAGACTCTTCCATCAAACTATCCTTTGATGATATAAATTTGCTAGAAGAATGGTTTGATGATGCATTTATTAGCCACCATGGACATGATACCCAAGGTTAGCGGATCGCATGAAGATAATAAGTAAATCACACCAATTCTTCTCCTTGATGTCTTACCTCATAATGATTTGTAGGGTCAAATTGAAATGTTGTCACACAGAAAATTGGAATCATAAAAGTATATAGCACATGATGAACAAACACTAGCCTAGCTCATATTTGAGATGAAAAATGGGAAAACATCTAGGGAGGGGGGCTTTGAACCTTTGTTCCAAGCTTCCACATCTTCCAATAAAGGAAAACACAAGACCATGGAAACAAAGTTCAAAGTTATGGCTAAAGGGGGAAAAATGTACGGAAACTACAAAGCATTCACCTAGAGAAAAGCTAAGACAAAGCTTATCTAGTAATGTAAAGGATATTAACAAATGTGGAATAGAATTTAACACTAAAATTGAGCAGTCTCAAAATGAGACTCTTGCGTGCATATGGTTAATTGTATCCAATGAGATTGGCTACATTCAAATGTTAGAAAACCTTGATTTGAATGCCACTTACAATCTGATGTCTCATGAAGCATGGATGTCTTTAGGTTCATCGCACTTGCACATCATGGATTCCTTAGGAAAGGGGCTACACAAAGCATTGAGCCCTTGTTTGGTGGTGTGCTATAACATATTTTCTTGAAGGTAACCTTGTAGAAGGAAGATTTGTGGTCTTGTCTATAGGACAAATGAACGAAGAATTGTATTTGAGAGTAGAAACTAGATTTAATGAGTCCAATGTGTCATTGATTACCGATTCTAATCCACCCTAATGATGGTATTTCTTTAAATTCAAATTTCAACCAGTACATAAGCTTCTTCCAAGAAAACCCTGCTTAAGGAAGATATGTGTGTCTCAAATTGAAGTGTTGTCATGTAGAAACTTGAAATTATAAAAGTATATAGCACATGATCAAAAAACACTAGCCTAGCTCATATCTAATATGAAAAACGGGAAAACCTCTAGGGAGGGGGGCTCTAAACCTTTGGTCCAAGCTTCCATATCTTCCAATAAAGGAAAACACAAGACCATGGAAACAAAGTTCAAAGTTATGGCTAAGGGGAAAAATGGAGGAAAACTACAAAGCATTCACCTAGATATAAGCTAGGACAAAACTTCTCCACTAATGTAAAGGATACTAACAAGTGTGGAATAAAATTCGACACTAAACTTGAGTAGTCTCAGAATGAGACTCTAGCATGCATATGGTTATTTGTATCCAATGAGATTGGCCACATTCAAATGTTAGAAAACCTTGATTTGAATGCCAATTACAATCAGATGTCTCATGAAGCATGGATGTCTTTAGGTTCACGTCACTTGCACATCATGGATTCATTAGGAAAGGGGTTATGGAAAGCATTCAGCCCTTGTTTCGTGGTTTGTTTAATAACTTATTTTGTTGAAGATAACCTTGTAGAAGGAAGATTTGTGGTCTTGTCTGTAGGGCAAATGAATAAAGAATTGTATTTAAGAGTAGAAACTAGATTTAACAAATGCAATGTGATATTGATTACCGATTCTAATAGGCAACCCTAACGATGTTATTTCTTTAAATCAAAATTTCAACCACTACATAACCTTCTTATAAGGAAACCTCGCTTAGGGAAGAATACAAAATCCTTTCCCTTGAAGAAGATATTCTTCCACGGATGTTGTGTTGCCACCCGTGCATAGTGCCTAATGGGTCCCCTCTGCAACAAATAGTGGGTATGATGTACTATGGTGGTGGTAAAACTTTGTGGACATGGTGAGCATGTCCACCGAGCTCCTATCCTGCCACTCACTCCCCTATGCAAAAAATAGTGGGTTTGGGTGGGGCATCATTATCATACGATGTCCGATGGTGGTGAAACTTTCCAACCGGGTCCACGGGGCTCCTACCCCACCACTCCCACAATTTCACCACCATCTGATGCCTGATGGGTGGGATGTTGTGTTGCCAACCACTATATAGTGCCCAAGTGGTCCCCTATGCAAAAAATAGCGAGTTTGGGTGGGGCATTGTAAGATCCCTGTTCCCACCGAGCAACGGATTCGGGGTACTGGCAGCGGAAGTAGCGCTTCTCGCGCGGGATAGGGGTCCCACACTCGGGGCCTCGCCCACGGATATCCGGATAAGAGACTAGTCCGTCGGTTGTTCCAAAACCGAACCCAGAAAAACTTCCTTTACCGGAAAGCACGGGCGATTCCACCAGGATAACTTTTTACTCTAACGTAGTCAAGATCATTTCTGATCGAGATGATCCAATTACATCTATAAGGTACTTAGTCAGTTCAAGGAAGAAACTTGCACTTGGATCATTGGGATCAACGCTTTTTTCCCCATTCAAGAGGCACAGCCGTTGATTCCTATCCATAGAACAGTTACTATCCGGGATTTATTTTTTTTCTATCGTAAAAACAAAAGTTTGAGTCTCGATTTACGGATCCATCAGTCCAGCCTAACCCCATCCAATCCCATGGGTTAGCCAACCGCCCAACCACTGTAGTGATGGGATCCAATTAAAAATTTGGTTAGGTTTTGTCCCGGGTACCAAGGAAAAGAGTTCCAAGGCCCCCTAGCCGGATGTTCATGCAAAATAAAACTAGTCACACCACTCACACACCCAATATGAAATTGCCTTTTTCAACCAGATTCAACCAGTTTAAAACAATCCTTTAATAAAACCATAGTATCATTGATCACCATCTTCCAATTTATCCAATTGATTCTTAATTTCCCATCATTCCTTCATCAGAGTATCTATGGCATCATTGGCAACTAGAACGCTCAGGAGCCGTTTCGATAGTTCCTAGCCCATAATACTTGGCAATATAATCACTTAACAAGATGGACTCTCGTTGAAGATCAGCAAGATCAACCAACAGATCCATATAAGGAGCCATGGACTCATCCATTGAAGACCAGCAAGGTCAATCAACCAGATCCATGCTCGATTTCAGAAAACAACTCCAACTCTGTTCCAATATCTTCCTCGACGCACGCGTGGGTATCCTAGGCAACCCAGAGCCCGAGCACCGTATGGTCAGCACCCTCTAGGATCCTTCGCAGGTAACCTAGCGCTTCACGCATAGGCCGCTTCCTTGGCCCCTCATCCACCGTACCGGAAGCTCACCATTTTAATCGCACCGAGGCTGGTCAAGACCTCGGCCGACCTTGCTACGCGAGACGTCCTTCATTGACTCCCCGTCAGCAGTTGCAACTTTCTCATCACGACCTTAATCACAAGACGGTCAAAATGCTCCCCCCAGCATTCTTGACATAAAACAATCATTTACAGACAGCATTTACAAACAGTTTACAATACAATTTCTATTTTAACTTTCATTTTTCCACATTATCCCTCCTCAATCTACATTACTTATTCCATATTCCATTTATATGTATACTCATCCCATCACATCATTTCCATCTCATCACTTCAGATTCCCTCACATCACAATCGTATATTCACATCCATACATCCACAACTATATGCGTACATTCACATCTACATGCATACATCTACATCCCTATGCATACATCCACATCCACATTCACATTCACCTCTATACATCTACATCTACATGCATACATCCACCTCTACATCCATATCTACGTCTATACACCTACATCTACATGCATACATCCCCATCCACATCCACATCTACATCTATACATCTACATCTACATGTATACATATACATCTCCATTCACAACTACATCTACATGCATACATCCATATCTCCATTCCCATCTACATCTATACATCTACATCTACATGCATCCATCCACCTCCACATCCACATCTACATCTATACATCTACATCTACATGTATACATCCACATCTCCATTCACATCTACATCTATACCTCTACATCTACATGCATCCATCCACATCTCCATTTACATCCTCATCTACACATCTATTTCTACATGCATACATCCACATCCACATTCACATTCACCTCTATACATCTACATCTACATGCATACATCCACCTCTACATCCATATCTACGTCTATACACCTACATCTACATGCATACATCCCCATCCACATCCACATCTACATCTATACATCTACATCTACATGCAACATCCACATCTCCATGCATAATAAAATTCTTTTAATTAATCTAGGATGATAGTTCCTAGAATATGGTAGGAATTCCTCTTTTTATACTTTGAATGAATTTATTTTATGCGTAATTTCTATAAAAATTTTGCCATAGCTCCGCTACTATGACTGATAAATCTCAATTTTTTTTTCTAAGGGATAAAGCTCATTATTAAAGAAATAATTAGAATGGTCTCTAATTGGATCATCAATCCATAATGGTCTCTAATTGGATCATCAATCCATAATGGTCTCTAATTGGATCATTAAGAAAACAATTAGAATGGTCTCTAATTGGATCATCAATCCATAATGGATTGAATCATCAATGTGCATAAACTAAAAGCATAGCAAAAAGCCATTAATTTGGCCTCAAGCATAGCTTAATCTTAGATTAAGGAAAGGCTTTATGAAAAGCTTCATTTGGATTGAGAATGGTTCATGAGTATGACCATTTCTTGAGTGAGAGAGAGAAATTACATAAAAACCATTAGAATTTAAACATAAATGGAATTTAACTTCTATAGCATTTATTAAATTATGTAACTCTTCACTACTATTCACCAATTAACTTCAATAGCATTTAAAAAACCATACCAATTAAACTTCTCAAGCTTGAGAGGGGTTGAGAAGAGAGAATCATTGAGAAATTATAGAAAGATCAAAATTCAATATACTTACCTTATAATTTGCTTGATTCTTTATTCACGGTAGAGGCCCCCAACCAATCAATTGGTTTAGTATGTTGATGGAGCCACCAATGGGGATTGAAGAAAGAGAGAAGTATCAAAACTAGTGAATTATTAAAGAATTCACAACTCTTGGCTTAGGTAGAGTAGAGTAACAATGCATAAGACACTCTATATTTTGGCTTAGGTGGAGTAGAGTAACAAGCATAAGACTCTATCTAATTTGGCTTAGGTGGAGTAGAGTAACAAGGCATAAGACTCTATCTAATTTGGCTTAGGTGGAGTAGAGTAACAAAGCATAAGACTCTATCTAATTTGGCTTAGGTGGAGTAGAGTGACAAAGCATAAGACACTATATTTTTTTCAACAAGGGAAGGCTTCTATTTATAGGAAAATTTGAGCTCCTAACCAAACAAACTGATTCTAGAATTTTCCAAGTCAGTTTGGTTGAATTTGGACTAGATTTGGACCTAGTTTGGTTACTTTTTGATTCGGTTTGGTTCCATTTTGATTTGGTTTGGTTCAAGAGAGATGAGAGATAAAAATATCACATTATTTTTGAGTTTAAAACTCATTCAAGCATGTGAAATATGCACCTCCTTTAAAGAATTCCCCTTCCTTACATATGTGTCAAAATTTTATTGCTCATAGTTTTTTACTAATAAACCTTGTACATTTTCAACTCTTCATCTTATGTGAAATATGCACCTCCTTTAAAGAACTCCTCTTCCTTACATATGTGTCATAGTTTTTTTTACTAATAAGCCTTGTACATTTTCAACTCTTCATTTTATGTGAAATATGCACCTCCTTTAAAGAACTCCCCTTCCTTACATATGTGTTTATTTACTAATAAACCTTGTACATTTTCAACTCTTCATCTTATGTGAAATATGCACCTCCTTTAAAGAACTCCCCTTCCTTATATATGTGTTTATTTACTAATAAACCTTGTACATTTTCAACTCTTCATCTTATGTGAGCATTTACTCATTTTTGGATACCCAAAATATCTCATATTTTTAATATTGCTCATAGTTTTTTTACTAATAAATCTTGTACATTTTCAACTCTTCATCTTATGTGAGCATTTACTCATTTTTGGGTATCTTCTTTTACAAATTGGATTTATCTCCTCCCTACACATGGATTGATGCTATTGGCCCATAGGAACCTTAATTGGACCATAATCTAAAAATTTCTGAAAATCTAGACCCTTAGACTAAGGTTCTTTATACTTATCTCCATTTAATTCCAATTGCACATTGGAAAATTCTTTTTGAATTTCTATTTCAGGGGAACTTATTTTAATAAGATGAGTTAATTTTCTATCCAAAAATATTCATAATCTGAATATTCTCTCTCTAGCATATTTTCTCTCTCTAGGTTAAAACAGCCACAAACAAGATCTCTTATATTTCAGAAAAGGAATTGATTACAGGGGAATATACTAGACATCAAAAAGGGGTTGGGGGAGGAATCTTACATTCTACCCCACTTAAAAAACGCGAGATGTCCTCATCTCGCAACTTGGGATAATTTCGCAAGGTGAACGAATATGAGACTTAGAGGAAAATTTTAATCAAGATTAACCACCAAGAAAAGTCTTAAAGAGAGCAAGATTCAAAATAAGAACAAGATTTAAACTTTATTCATTCTCGGAACTTATACAGTAAAGATAGAAGAACTCTTTACACTTCCATAAGCCCGTCCATCATATGGTCACAAAAGCAGTCCTCACAAGCTGCACAAGTATAGGGTAACTCATCTATGGGAATGATTCTGCTGGTTATTGCCGCACCTATCTCAGTGGTATGAGGTGATCTAACAAAAGGACCTCTGAGAGGCAAGCCAAAAACGGGATAAAGGCATATCTTCTCATGAGGAAGAAAACACGCCAATAAGAAGACCCGCTTAGAAAACCCAAGATGCCTTGATCTCATGACGTAGTAGTATCGGGGACCCAAACCCAAAGCTTCAATAACCATGGCCAAGCAGACATTGTTACGAAAGTGCTGCTGACCCCAGGGTGTTACCCTAGTTATGTTTTGATAGGTCCGCCATTTGGTCTGCGCTACAGAAGTTCCTAGGTGAGGAAAAAGTGAGCGCTCATACTGTTCTATAAAGTCTTTCTTCACAGACTCTCTTGCGTCTTGAAGGTGAGAAATCATCAGGGATAAAACTAATTCCTGTTGCCAAGCCATGAAGGAGATTAAGAAAGAAAGGAGATTGATAGGAGTAAGATTACTGTGCGCGGCAAGTAAAAATTACGACTTATATAACGGAAGGAGCTAGCGTAACCTAGAAGCCAACGGTAACTTGCCACTGAAGTTTTACCGTCTTTCCATGATTTGAGTTTGACACATTTTTCTATAGAAGGCATTAAGAATTTTGAGATGAGGGAATAAAAGAAACTTGTAGGCTAAGTCACCTACTTTCATTGAATTCAGATATAAGGGTCACAATATCTGGGGGATAACTTCTTATACTCCCCAAGAGATAAAGAACTTCTTTTGGGCCGTACTCGAATGAAAACCAAAACCTTGGTATCCCAAAACACCGATTCTCACTTCTGGACTCATTGTTCTAAAGCCTTAAAACAGGTGGGACTCCTGAGAAGTATTCTAGGGAAAGGGTCTTCCTTTTTTAAACAGAAACTTTCTTTTATTTTAGAGAGGGAATAATTATAAGATCAGAAAGGAAGATTCTTACCCCTGTATGCTTCGAATGTTGGGGAGGAATCTTACATTCTACCCCACTTAAAAAGTGCGAGATGTCCTCATCTCGCAAGGTAGAGGACAGCTCTTTTTCTTAAGATCCAATTTTATTCTGGGGTTCCTTATATTCTAGTCAACCCAACAGAACACTGGGATAAATATCCCTTATATAGAACTCATCATTAAATAACAATTCATTCAGATTATATCATTCATATCTTTAACATGATAATGGTCCATTAGACCGCAAAGTTTCCTTCGGAACATTCCTCCACGGAAATTTCAGTCAAGTAAGTTCTCAATTTGACATCCCTTAACTCGATCTACCGGTCAAGTATTAACAGTAGCAATCTGACAGCACAACCCACTAATCTCATAGTGATTTGCTGAATTCGTTTTCATCATCCTAGTTATGAATATCATCACAAGGACTCGTCCCATTCCCCCTCATTGTGGTTTCATTATATTTCAACTAATTTTTAAAAATCAACATTTTTCAATCAGCATTTTCAATCAGAATCCAAATCAATTCATTCATTCTCAAACAGAATTAAAAATCATATCAATCACATTCGAAATCATCATCTAGATAGCATTAACGCTTATAATTTCAAGTCTTAGATTTACTCGTATATACTGTCAGTAAAGAGCTGCAGTATACTCTCGGTATATACGGGTAATCACGGCCCTTGGAATTATAAGGTAAATACTATCATGTCTAGGCCTCAAGCAAGTCAGGGATTCTATATAATTGTGGTACTTCCATCTGAAGACCCAATTACCAAATTACGAGTTTCAGTTTGAATATCAAATTGTATGAATTATCTCACACAATTATAATCTTTTTGTGTCTCTTGATAAATTTTTGATATATTTGTCTTCTCAATTGATCTTTATTAACCAAATGCTCTGATACCAACTGTAAGATCCCTGTTCCCACCGAGCAACGGATTCGGGGTACTGGCAGCGGAAGTAGCGCTTCTCGCGCGGGACAGGGGTCCCACACTCGGGGCCTCGCCCACGGATATCCGGATAAGAGACTAGTCCGTCGGTTGTTCCAAAACCGAACCTGGAAAAACTTCCTTTACCGAAAAGCACGGGCGATTCCACCAGGATAACTTTTTACTCTAACGTAGTCAAGATCATTTCTGATCGAGATGATCCAATTACATCTATAAGGTACTTAGTCAGTTCAAGGAAGAAACTTGCACTTGGATCATTGGGATCAACGCTTTTTTTCCCATTCAAGAGGCACAGCCGTTGATTCCTATCCATAGAACAGTTACTATCCGGGATTTATTTTTTTTCTATTGTAAAAACAAAAGTTTGAGTCTCGATTTACGGATCCATCAGTCCAGCCTAACCCCATCCAATCCCATGGGTTAGCCAACCGCCCAACCACTGTAGTGATGGGATCCAATTAAAAATTTGGTTAGGTTTTGTCCCAGGTACCAAGGAAAAGAGTTCCAAGGCCCCCTAGCCGGATGTTCATGCAAAATAAAACTAGTCACACCACTCACACACCCAATATGAAATTGCCTTTTTCAACCAGATTCAACCAGTTTAAAACAATCCTTTAATAAAACCATAGTATCATTGATCACCATCTTCCAATTTATCCAATTGATTCTTAATTTCCCATCATTCCTTCATCAGAGTATCTATGGCATCATTGGCAACTAGAACGCTCAGGAGCCGTTTCGATAGTTCCTAGCCCATAATACTTGGCAATATAATCACTTAACAAGATGGACTCTCGTTGAAGATCAGCAAGATCAACCAACAGATCCATATAAGGAGCCATGGACTCATCCATTGAAGACCAGCAAGGTCAATCAACCAGATCCATGCTCGATTTCAGAAAACAACTCCAACTCTGTTCCAATATCTTCCTCGACGCACGCGTGGGTATCCTAGGCAACCCAGAGCCCGAGCACCGTATGGTCAGCACCCTCTAGGATCCTTCGCAGGTAACCTAGCGCTTCACGCATAGGCCGCTTCCTTGGCCCCTCATCCACCGTACCGGAAGCTCACCATTTTAATCGCACCGAGGCTGGTCAAGACCTCGGCCGACCTTGCTACGCGAGACGTCCTTCATTGACTCCCCGTCAGCAGTTGCAACTTTCTCATCACGACCTTAATCACAAGACGGTCAAAATGCTCCCCCCAGCATTCTTGACATAAAACAATCATTTACAGATAGCATTTACAAACAGCATTTACAAACAGTTTACAATACAATTTCTATTTTAACTTTCATTTTTCCACATTATCCCTCCTCAATCTACATTACTTATTCCATATTCCATTTAGATGTATACTCATCCCATCACATCATTTCCATCTCATCACTTCAGATTCCCTCACATCACAATCGTATATTCACATCCATACATCCACAACTATATGCGTACATTCACATCTACATGCATACATCTACATCCCTATGCATACATCCACATCCACATTCACATTCACCTCTATACATCTACATCTACATGCATACATCCACCTCTACATCCATATCTACGTCTATACACCTACATCTACATGCATACATCCCCATCCACATCCACATCTACATCTATACATCTACATCTACATGTATACATATACATCTCCATTCACAACTACATCTACATGCATACATCCATATCTCCATTCCCATCTACATCTATACATCTACATCTACATGCATCCATCCACCTCCACATCCACATCTACATCTATACATCTACATCTACATGTATACATCCACATCTCCATTCACATCTACATCTATACCTCTACATCTACATGCATCCATCCACATCTCCATTTACATCCTCATCTACACATCTATTTCTACATGCATACATCCACATCCACATTCACATTCACCTCTATACATCTACATCTACATGCATACATCCACCTCTACATCCATATCTACGTCTATACACCTACATCTACATGCATACATCCCCATCCACATCCACATCTACATCTATACATCTACATCTACATGCAACATCCACATCTCCATGCATAATAAAATTCTTTTAATTAATCTAGGATGATAGTTCCTAGAATATGGTAGGAATTCCTCTTTTTATACTTTGAATGAATTTATTTTATGCGTAATTTCTATAAAAATTTTGCCATAGCTCCGCTACTATGACTGATAAATCTCAATTTTTTTTTCTAAGGGATAAAGCTCATTATTAAAGAAATAATTAGAATGGTCTCTAATTGGATCATCAATCCATAATGGTCTCTAATTGGATCATCAATCCATAATGGTCTCTAATTGGATCATTAAGAAAACAATTAGAATGGTCTCTAATTGGGTCATCAATCCATAATGGATTGAATCATCAATGTGCATAAACTAAAAGCATAGCAAAAAGCCATTAATTTGGCCTCAAGCATAGCTTAATCTTGGATTAAGGAAAGGCTTTATGAAAAGCTTCATTTGGATTGAGAATGGTTCATGAGTATGACCATTTCTTGAGTGAGAGAGAGAAATTACATAAAAACCATTAGAATTTAAACATAAATGGAATTTAACTTCTATAGCATTTATTAAATTATGTAACTCTTCACTACTATTCACCAATTAACTTCAATAGCATTTAAAAAACCATACCAATTAAACTTCTCAAGCTTGAGAGGGGTTGAGAAGAGAGAATCATTGAGAAATTATAGAAAGATCAAAATTCAATATACTTACCTTATAATTTGCTTGATTCTTTATTCACGGTAGAGGCCCCCAACCAATCAATTGGTTTAGTATGTTGATGGAGCCACCAATGGGGATTGAAGAAAGAGAGAAGTATCAAAACTAGTGAATTATTAAAGAATTCACAACTCTTGGCTTAGGTAGAGTAGAGTAACAATGCATAAGACACTCTATATTTTGGCTTAGGTGGAGTAGAGTAACAAGCATAAGACTCTATCTAATTTGGCTTAGGTGGAGTAGAGTAACAAGGCATAAGACTCTATCTAATTTGGCTTAGGTGGAGTAGAGTAACAAAGCATAAGACTCTATCTAATTTGGCTTAGGTGGAGTAGAGTGACAAAGCATAAGACACTATATTTTTTTCAACAAGGGAAGGCTTCTATTTATAGGAAAATTTGAGCTCCTAACCAAACAAACTGATTCTAGAATTTTCCAAGTCAGTTTGGTTGAATTTGGACTAGATTTGGACCTAGTTTGGTTACTTTTTGATTCGGTTTGGTTCCATTTTGATTTGGTTTGGTTCAAGAGAGATGAGAGATAAAAATATCACATTATTTTTGAGTTTAAAACTCATTCAAGCATGTGAAATATGCACCTCCTTTAAAGAATTCCCCTTCCTTACATATGTGTCAAAATTTTATTGCTCATAGTTTTTTACTAATAAACCTTGTACATTTTCAACTCTTCATCTTATGTGAAATATGCACCTCCTTTAAAGAACTCCTCTTCCTTACATATGTGTCATAGTTTTTTTTACTAATAAGCCTTGTACATTTTCAACTCTTCATCTTATGTGAAATATGCACCTCCTTTAAAGAACTCCCCTTCCTTACATATGTGTTTATTTACTAATAAACCTTGTACATTTTCAACTCTTCATCTTATGTGAAATATGCACCTCCTTTAAAGAACTCCCCTTCCTTACATATGTGTTTATTTACTAATAAACCTTGTACATTTTCAACTCTTCATCTTATGTGAGCATTTACTCATTTTTGGATACCCAAAATATCTCATATTTTTAATATTGCTCATAGTTTTTTTACTAATAAATCTTGTACATTTTCAACTCTTCATCTTATGTGAGCATTTACTCATTTTTGGGTATCTTCTTTTACAAATTGGATTTATCTTCTCCCTACACATGGATTGATGCTATTGGCCCATAGGAACCTTAATTGGACCATAATCTAAAAATTTCTGAAAATCTAGACCCTTAGACTAAGGTTCTTTATACTTATCTCCATTTAATTCCAATTGCACATTGGAAAATTCTTTTTGAATTTCTATTTCAGGGGAACTTATTTTAATAAGATGAGTTAATTTTCTATCCAAAAATATTCATAATCTGAATATTCTCTCTCTAGCATATTTTCTCTCTCTAGGTTAAAACAGCCACAAACAAGATCTCTTATATTTCAGAAAAGGAATTGATTACAGGGGAATATACTAGACATCAAAAAGGGGTTGGGGGAGGAATCTTACAGGCATCATTATCATACGATGTTTGATGGTGGTGAGACTTTGTGAAAGAATGGTTCCAAGGGGCTCCTATCCTGCCACTTGCAAAGTTTCACCACCATCGAACGTCAGATGGGCGGGACGCTATGTTCTCACCTGCTATTTTTTCAGAGTGTCCAAAGGGTCCTCTAAGCAAAAAATAGCCGGTTTGGGTGGGGCACATTATTATATGATGTCCAATGGTGATGAAACTTTGCAAGCGAGTATACCGGGCTCCTACCCTCCTACACCTTGCAAAGTTTCACCACCATCAGATGTCATATGGTCGGGACGGTGTGTTGCCACCCGCTATTTTTTAACATAGTGCCAAAAGTGTGCCCCGTGCAAAAAAATGGCAGGTTTGGGTGTGGTATCATTATCATACAGCATCCAATGGTGATGAAACGTTTCTAGTGAGTGCACAGGGCTCCTACCATGCCACTCACATAGTTTCACCACCATCAAAGGATGGATGGGTAGGACATTGTGTTGCAACCTGCTATTTTTTGCATAGTGCCCAAGGGGTCCCCTATACAAGAAATAACGAGATTAGGTGAGGCATTATTATCATACAATGTCTGATGGTGGTGAAACTTTGCGAGTGGGTCCATGCGGCTCCTACCCCGCTACTCGCGAAGTTTTTCCACCCGCTATTTTTTCACGTAGCGCCCAAAGGTCCCGTATGCAAAAAATAGCGAGTTTGGGTGGTATCATTATCATATGATGTCCGATGGTTGTGAAACTTTGCAAGCAGGTCCATAGGGCTTGTACCCCACAGCTCGTATATTTTCACCACCATCAGACGTCGGGTGGGCGGGATGGTGTATTGCCACCCGCTATTTTTTCACATAGTGCCCAAAGGGTCCCTCATGCAAAGAATAGCAGGTTTGGGTGGAGCATCATTTTCATTAGGCATCCAATGGTGGCGAAACTTTGCGAGAGGGTACACGGAGCTTCTACCCCACCACTCACAAAGTCTCACCACTATCCGACGTCGGATGGGCAGGATGTTGTGTTCCCACCCGCTATTTTTTCACATAGTGCGTAAGGGGTCCCCTATGCAAAAAATAGTGGGTTTCGGTTGGCCATCATTATTATACAATGTCCAATGGTGGTGAAACTTTACAAGAGGGTCTACCTGGCTCTTACCCTACACCTTGCAAAGTTTCACCACCATCGAACGCTGGATGGGTAGGATAGTGTGTTACCACCCGCTATTTTTTTTACATAGTGCCCAAAGGATCCCCTATGCAAATAATAGCACGTTTGGGTGGAGCCTCATCATCATCATATAGTGTCTAATGGTGGTGAAACTTTGCGAGTGGGTCCACGGGGCTTCCACACTGGCACTCGCAATGTTTCACCACCACTAGATGCCATATGGGTGGGACGTTGTGTTGCCACTTGCTATTTTTTGCATAGCGTCCAAGCGGTCCCCTATGCAAAAAAATAGCGAGTTTGTGTTGGGCATCATTATCATACAATGTACGATGGTGGTAAAACTTTGTGAATGGGTCCATAGGGATCCTATGCCACCACTCACAAAGTTTCACCACCATCAGACGTCGTATAGGTGGAACGGTGTGTTGCCACCCTTTTGCAAAGTCTTCACTAAGTTAATTTGTAGCCATTCCTAAAATATGTGTAGTTCATTGGAAACATAGTGATGTTTACATGCTCAACATAAATAAAATTTTTAAGAAAAATGTGGGTTTCATTTATAGACCTTTTATCAAATCTTGCAAACTACCAAGTACCATGACTAGTGGTTTAGAAATGTTCTCACCTTCTCAATTGTTATCATTTAATCCACATAGCACCGCAAGGCTCTACATCATGCAAGGAGTACATAACTTGATCCCTTGATTGTCACTAGTCTCTTTCTTACATGGGAGTAGTAGAAGGACTCTCTCTCTCTCTCTCTCTCTCTCTCTCTCTCTCTCTCTCTCTTCTTAGTGTGGTTGTTGCTTACCTAGATATGTATGTGTGTGTGTGTGTGTGTGTGTGTTGATTACAATAAACCTTATCTATT
Source organism: Cibotium barometz (assembly GCF_041138505.1). Taxonomy (NCBI): domain Eukaryota; kingdom Viridiplantae; phylum Streptophyta; class Polypodiopsida; order Cyatheales; family Cibotiaceae; genus Cibotium; species Cibotium barometz. The sequence goes on from NC_141090.1 coordinate 25,027,493, forward strand.
CTAGTGCACTAAAATGAACTCCCAGAAACTCCCAAATTAATCAAACAAATTGGATTTTTGGAGTTCTGTATCATCCATGTGCTTCCCTTTATCCCCCCCCATCACGCCCCCCTTATACCCACAAACATAATCGTCCCTCGAACCAAGAAGTTTAACAGAAGATTGAAGGACCTCTTGAGCCTCTTGATCCAATTATTTGAGTCTCCCACTAACTCCTGAACTAGAAAAGTTCTCTTTTGATGACTTAGAAAAGAAGAGTGTATGGTCTCAAGCTCAGCTAGATCTCCATCCATGGATCGTGGAAGCAATTCACAAACCATTAATGGAACCTTAATCTCCAAAACCTATAAATGAATCAACACTTGAGAGAGTGAGAGTTAGAGATATCATGCCCACCAACTTATATCATAAAATCAATCCGTTATCTTTCAATGTTGTCTCTCATATGCAAAGGCTAAAGCTATGACTACTATGAGAATGCATGTGGTTTGCAAATGAAGACATCAAAAGTATTTTTAAAGGAAGAATGCAATCATGTCTTCCCTTATCACTATTTCCCTAGGAGAATTCCTAGGATGATATCCTCATGTTTTGCAGAATATTAAAGACTAGTTGGACTTGAAGTATCATAACTTCTAAAGACAAAGTTAATTAAAATTTCGATGGAGAAGAGGAAAAAATGAATCCCCATTTATTATTCAAGGATGTACCTTTAAACAAGCTTGGAAAATACTTTAAAGGTGAGAAGATTAACACTACTCTAGTTCTAAAATTAGGGAGAGTATCTTGTACATCCATTCTTGATGGTGGTGTTGGTTTTAGTGTAGCTACAAAAGCATAATGCGAATGATGGCGTTGTCCATAGATAAGTGAGATATTTCTTAAGATCAAGTTAGCTAATGGTTATATATCACAACCCATAGGAACCATGCAAATTAACAAGCTCACAAGTTGTTGGTTGAAGTTTGATCATATATTTCCAATTATGGACTTCAAGAGGCCAACAACACACAATGTGAATTTGAGTCAGCCATTTATGAGATAATTGTGAATGATCCACGATTGGGGAATCCACCACACAATCATGAAGCTTAATTTGAAAAATTGGAGTCATCACCCTATGTCTAAGCATTTTGTTGATAATGGAGCATCCAAAACTACGGAGTGTAGCATTGAGCTTTATCCTCGTAGTGTGTTTATAATGCAGGGCTTGAAATGTGAGACTCTTCCATCAAACGATCCTTTGATGATATAAAATTTCTAGAAGAATGGTTTGATGATGCATTTGTTAGCCACCATGGACATGATACCCAAGGTGAGTGGATCACATGAAGATAATAAGTGAATCGCACCAATTCTTCTCCTTGATGTCTTACATCATAATGATTTTAGGGTCAAATTGAGATGTTGTCATGCAAAAAATTGGAATTATAAAAGTATATAGCACATGATGAACACACATTAGCCTAGCTCATATTTGAGATGAAAACAAGAAAACCTCTAGGGAGGGGGGCTTAGAACCTTTGTTTCAAGCTTCCACATCTTCCAATAAAGGAAAACACAAGACCATGGAAACAAAGTTCAAATTTATGGCTAAAGGGGGAAAAATGTACGGAAACTACAAAGCATTCACCTAGAGAAAAGCTAAGACAAAGCTTATCTAGTAATGTAAAGGATATTAACAAATGTGGAATAGAATTTAACACTAAAATTGAGCAGTCTCAAAATGAGACTCTTGCGTGCATATGGTTAATTGTATCCAATGAGATTGGCTACATTCAAATGTTAGAAAACCTTGATTTGAATGTCACTTACAATCTGATCTCATGCAGCATGGATGTCTTTAGGTTCATCGCACTTGCACATCATGGATTCGTTAGGAAAGGGGTTACGCAAAGCAATGAGCCCTTGTTTAGTGGTTTGTTTAATAACATATTTTCTTGAAGGTAACCTTGTAGAAGGAAGATTTGTGGTCTTGTCTATAGGACAAATGAACTAAGAATCATTTTTGAGAGTAGAAACTAGATTTAATGATTCCAATGTGTCGTTGATTACCGATTCTAATAGGCCACCCTAACGATGTTATTTCTTTAAATTCAAATTTCAACCACTACATAAGCTTCTTCTAAGGAAACCCTACTTAAGGAAGATATGTGTGTATCGAATTGAAATTTTGTCATGAAAAACTTGAAATTATAAAAGTATATAGCACATGATCAAAAAACATTAGCCTAGCTCATATCTAATATAAACCTCTAGGGAGGGGGGCTCTGAACCTTTGGTCCAAGCTTCCACATCTTCCAATAAAGGAAAACACAAGACCATGGAAACAAAGTTCAAAGTTATGGCTAAAGGGGGAAAAAATGGAGGACAACTACAAAGCATTCACCTAGAGATAAGCTAGGACAAAGCTTCTCCACTAATGTAAAGGATACTAACAAGTGTGGAATAGAATTCGACATTAAACTCGAGTAGTCTCAGAATGAGACTCTTGCGTGTAAATGGTTAATTGTATCCAATGAGATTGGCTACATTCAAATGTTACCAAACCTTGATTTCAATGCCACTTACAATCTGATGTCTCATGAAGCATGGATATCTTTAGGTTCACCTCCTCACTTGCACATCATGGATTTTTAGGAAAGGGGTTTTGCAAATCATTGAGCCCTTGTCTTGTGGTTTGTTTAATAACATATTTTCTTGAAGATAACCTTGTAGAAGGAAGATTTGTGGTCTTTCCCATAGGACAAATGAATGCAGAATTGTATTGAGAGTAGAAACGAGATTTAATGATTGCAATGTGTCATTGATAATCGATTCTAATAGGCCACCTTAACGATGTTATTTCTTTAAATTAAAAATCCAACCACTACATAACCTTCTTATTTATAAGGAAACCTCGCTTAAGGAAGAATACAAAATCCTTTCCCTTGAAGAAGATATTCTTCCACGGACGTTGTGTTGCCACCCGCTATTTTTTGCATAGTGCCTGAGGGGTGCCCTATGCAACAAATAGTGGGATTGGGTGGGGGCATCATTATCCTACAACGTACGACGGTGGTAAGACTTTGTGAGCGTGTCCAAAAAGCTCCTACCCCGCCACTCACAAAGTTACTCCACCATCGGACCCTAAATGGGAAGGACGGTGTGTTGCCACCCGCTATTTTTTCACATAGTGTCCAGAGGGTCCCCTATGTAAACAATAGTGGGTTTGGGTGGGGCATCATTGTCATACGATGTCCAATGTTGGTGAAACTTTCCAAGAAGGTCCATGGGGCTCCTACCCTACCACTTTCATAGTTTCACCACCATCTAATGCCTGATGGGTGGGACGGTGTGTTGCCACCCGCTATTTTTTGCATAGTGCCGAAGGTGTCCCCTATGCAAAAAATAGCGGGTTTGGGTGGGGCATCATTATCATACAATGTTTGATAGTGGTTAAACTTAGTGAGTGGGTCCAAAGGGCTTTTATCCCACCACTCCCAAAGTTTCACCACCAGCGGACGCCGGATGGCCGAGACGGTATGTTCTCACACTCGCTATTTTTTCGCAGTGTCCAAAGGGTCCTCTAAGCAAAAAATAGCGGGTTCGGGTGGGGCATCATTAATATACGATGTCCGATGGTGGTGGAACTTTGCGAGCAGGTATATGGGCCTCCTACCCTATGCCTTGCAAAGTTTTACCACCATCAGATGCCGTTTGGTCGAGACGGTGTGTTGCCACCCGCTATTTTTTAACATAGTGCCAAAAGGGTACCCTGAGCAAAATACAACAGGTTTGGGTGTGGCATCATTATAATATGACATCCAATGGTGGTGAAACTTTTAGAGAGAGTGCACGGGGCTCCTACCTTGCCACTCACATAGTTTCACCACCATCGGATGATGGATGGGTAGGACATTGTGTTGTAACCTGCTATTTTTTACAGTGTGCCCAAGGGGTCCTCTATACAAGAAATAACGAGATTAGGTGAGGCATTATTATCATATGATGTTTGATGGTGGTGAAACTTTGCGCGTGGGTCCATGCGGCTCCTACCCTGCTACTCGCGAAGTTTTGCCCAAAGGTCCCATATGCAAAAAATAGCAGATTTGAGTGGGGTATCATTATCATATTATGTCTGATGTTTGTGAAACTTTGCGAGTAGGTCCACAGGGCTTGTACCCCATAGCTCGCAAATTTTCACCACCACCGTCGGACGCCGGGTGGGTGGGATGGTGTATTGCCACCTACTATTTTTTCACATAGTGCCCAAAGGGTCCCTCATGCAAAGAATAGCAGGTTTGGGTGGAGCATCATTTTCATTAGGCATCCGATGGTGGTAAAACTTTGCAAGAGGGTTCACGGGGCTTCTACCCCACCACTCACAAAGCCTCACCACCATCCTATGCCCGGTCCGATGGTGGTGAAACTTTACGAGCGGGTCCAAAAGGTGCCTACCCATGACCTTGCAAAGTTTCACCACCATCACATGCCAGATGGGTGGGACGGTTTGTTGCCACCCGTTATTTTTCCACATAATGCCCAAAGGATCCCCTATATGCAAAAAATAGCAGGTTTGGGTTGGGCATCATTATCATCATACGATGTTTGATGGAGGTGAAACAACTTGGCAAGTGGCTCCATGAAGCTCTTACCCCACCACTCACAAAGTTTCACCACCATCGTGCGCTGTATGGATAGGACATTGTGTTTCCACCCGCCGTTTTTTGCATAGTGCTCGATGGGTCCCCTATGTAAAAAATAGCAGGTTTGGGTTGGGCATCATTATCATACTATATCCAATGGTGCTGAAAATTTGGAAGTTGGTTCAAGGGACTCCTACACCACCACTGCTAAAGTCTCACCACCATCATCAGATGCAGGATAGAAGGGACGGTGTGTTGCCACCCACTATTTTTTTACATAGTGCCCAAAGGGTCCCCTATGCAAATAATAGCGAGTTTGGGTGGGGCATCATTATCATACGATGTCTGATGGTGGTGAAACTTTGTGAGCGGGTTCAGAGGTCTTTTACACTTGACCGCTCACAAAGTTTCATAACCATCAGATGCCGGATGTGCATGATGGTGTGTTACCACCCAATATTTTTTCAAAATGTCCAAAGTGTCTCCTATGCAAAAAATAGCAGGTTTAGGTGGGGCGTCATTATCATATATGGTGCTCGATGGTGGTGAAAATTTGCAAGCAGATCCATGGGGATCCTACCCTACCCTTGAAAAGTTTCACCACCATTGGACAAGAAAAGTAAGAGAAACAAGACTGGCCATGATGATGGTGGCTCTAAATCATAACTATAACGACATATAAAGAACGAAAGTCTTCTCCTAAGGTAGATTAACGATCGAAAATAAACTATTCCATAGTTGATAGTCTCCCCTCCTTAGAGGTTTTCCTGTTTTTCATCTCAGATATGAGCTACGCTAATGTTTGTTGATCATGTGCTATATACTTTTCTAATTTCAAGTCTCTGTGTGTGACAACATTTCAATTTGACCTTGAAAATCATTACGAGGCATGCTTTAAGGAGAAGAATTGGTGCAATTAACTTATTATCCTCATGTTTTCCTCTCAACTTGGGTATCGTATCCATGGTGGTTAACAACTACATCATGAAAGCATTCTTCAAGCAAAATTATATCATCAACGGTTAGTTTGATGGAAGAGTCCTCGAATTTCAAGCCCTTCATTAGTCACACACTACAAGGATCAAGCGCGGTGATACATTTCATAGTTTTGGATGCTCCACAGGGCCAATTTTTTAAATTAACCTTCATGACTGTGTCCTTCAGAAACATAGTTAATTCCCCAGTTGTGGATCATATGCTGTTATCTCATAAATGGCCGACCCAAAATCACATTGTATGGTGTTGCCCTCTTGAAGTCCACAATTGCAAATATATGATGAAACTTCAACTAGAGAGTTGCGATCTTGTTAATTTGCATGGTTCGTTTGTATTGTGATATATGGCCGTCAGCTAACTTGATCTTGAGAATTATCTCACTTAGCTATGGACAACCCCACCATCAAGAATGGAAGTAAAGCATTCTCTCCCTAATTTCAGTGCTAGAGTAGTGTTAAGCTCCTCACCTTCAAATTACTTGCCAATCTTGTTGATAGGTACATCCTTGAATAATAAATGGGTATTCAATTTGTCCTCTTCTCCCTCAAAATCTGAATCAAATTTGTCTTCAAAAGTTAGGATATTTCGAGTCTAACCAGTTTTTAATATTGTGCCAAACATTATGATCTCGTGCTAGGAATTCTCTTAGTGAAATAGTGATAGGGAAGGAATGCATCCGTGTAAATTTGTTTTGATGTCTTCGTCTACAATCTACATACATTCTCATAGTAGTCATAGCTGTAGATATTACATCAGAGCCAGCATTGGAAGATAAAGAATTTGTTCTGTGAGATAACTTGGCGGTCATGATATCTCTAACTGTCACTTTCTCAAGTGTTGATTCATTTATAGGTTCCATTAATGGTTTGGGATTTGCTTCCACATGATCCATGGATGGATATCTAGCTCATCTTGAGACCATACACCCTTTTTTTCTAAGTCATTAGCAAGGACCTTTTCTGGCCGAGGAGTAAGTGTGAGAGACTAAAATAATTGGAGCAACAGGTTCAGGAGGTCCTTCAATATCACGTTGAACTTCTTGGTTCGAGGGATGACTATGTTTGTGGGCATCAGCAGAGCATGGTGGGGGGGTGTGGGGGAGAAAGGGCAACACACAGGTGAGCAATGTGAATGATATGAAACTTGAGAATTCTTAATTTGTTTGATTATTTTGGGAGTTTACATGACTTCATTTTAGTGCACTAGAACAATTAAGATTTATTGCAATCAACACACATACACATATCTAGGCAAGGAAAGACCACACTAAGAAGAGAGAGAGAGAGTCTTTCTACTACTACTACTGTGTAAGAAAGAGAATAGAGATCGTGGGATCAAGCCATGTACTCCTTGCATGATGTAGCACATGTGATGCTATATGGATTAAATCATAACAATTAAGACGGTGAGAACATTTCTAATCCACTAGTCATGATACTTGGCAGTCTGCAAGATTTGATAAAAGTTGAGATTGCTCAAGTTTAGTGTCCAATTCTATTCCACACTTTTTAGTCTCCTTTACATTAGTGGAGAAGCTTTGTCCTAACTTATCTCTAGGTGAACACTTTGTAGTTTTCCTCCATTTTTTCCCCTTTAGCCACAACCTCGAGGGGGTCACTCATAAATATGTAAGTGTAGTACGTGTGTTCAAAAAAACGGGTTTTTTAAATCCTTTTTTTGCACATTTTTTACATACATAAGGGTACCCTCTAGAGGGGGTATTCACAGGTTGAATAGAAAAAGGGTGTGATTTATTCATGAGAAATTCATAGATAAGGGGTCACTCATAAATATGTAAGTGTAGTACGTGGGTTCAACAAAATGGGTTTTTTAAATCCCTTTTTTTCACATTTTTTATATACATAAGGGTTCACATATTGAGTAGAAAAAGGGTGTGATTTATTCATGAGAAATTCACAGATAAGGGGTTTTACAAATAGGCCTTGAATGCACCTGGTATATATAGTTTATACATAGTGACCCCCTGAGGCCACAACTTCCAACTTTGTTTCCATGGTCTTGTGTTTTCCTTAAGTGAAACATGTGGAATCTTGGACCAAACGTTCATATCCCCCCTCCTTAGAGGTTTTTGCATTTTTCATCTCACTGCAACGGCGATATAGGCTCAAAATTTGCACTGTTCTGGCACTTCTCCCCTAGCCACTCAGGATCATTTCGGATGCATTTATAATGAAGTTGAGCACACTAATTGTGAGAAACATTAGTTTATAAGATAAAAACACCTTTAATCGTGTGTAAAAATATAGTGTTTATCATCCAATGCATCAGAATTGCTCCTAGAAGACTGAGGAAACTATGCCAAAACAGTACGAATTTAGGCTCCACAGCAGCGGTGGTGCACGCTCAAAATTTGCACTGTTCTGGCAGCACTGCTCCCCCAGCCACTCAGGATCATTTCTGATGCATTTATAATGAAGTTGAGCACACTAATTGTGAGAAACAGTAGTTTATAAGATAAAAACACCTTTAATCATGTGTAGAAATGTAGTGTTTATCATCCATGCATCAGAATTACTTCTGAAGGACTGGGGAAGCTATGCCAGAACAATGCGAATTTAGGCTCTGTAGAGCAGCAGTGCAGGCTCAAAATTTGCACTGTTTTGGCACTGCTCCCCTAGCCACTCAGGATAATTTCTGATGCATTTATAATGAAGTTGAGCACACTAATTGTGAGAAACAATAGTTTGTAAGATAAAAACACCTTTAATCATGTGTAAAAATATAGTGTTTATCATCCAATGCATCAGCATTGCTCCTGGGGAAGCTATGCCAGAACAATGCAAATTTAGGCTCTACAGCAGTGGTGCAGGCTCAAAATTCGCACTATTCTGGCAATGCTCCCCCAGCCACTCATCACGATCATTTATGATGCATTTATAATGAAGTTGAGCACACTAATTGTGAGAAACAGTAGTTTATAAGATAAAAACACCTTTAATCATGTGTAAAAATATAGTGTTTATCATCCAATGCATCAGAATTACTCCTGGAGGACTGGGGAAGCTTTGCCAGAACAGTGCGAACTTAGGCTCTATAGCGGTGGTGCAGTCTCAAAATTCGCTCTGTTCTAGCACTGCTCCCCTAGCCACTCAAGATCATTTTTGGTGCATTTATAATGAAGTTGAGTACACTAATTGTGAGAAACAATAGTTTATAAGATAAAAACAGCTTTTAATCATGTGTAAAATTACATTGTTTATCATCCAATGCATCAGAATTACTCTTGGAGGACTGGGAAAGCTATGCTAGAATAGTGCGAATTTAGGCCGTGCAGTGGCGGTGCAGGCTCAAAACTCGCACTGTTCTAGCATTGCTCCCCCATCCACTCAGGATCATTTCTGATACAATGAAGTTGAGTACATTAATTATAAAAACAGTAATTTACAAAATAAAAATACCTTTAATCATGTATAAAAATACATTATTTATCATCCAATGCATTAGAATTGCTCCTGGAGGGCTAGGGAAGTTATGCCAGAATAGTGCCAATTTGGGCTCTACAACAACGTTGCAGGCTTAAAATTTGCACTATTCTAGCACTGCTCCCCCAACCACTCAGAATCATTTTTGATGCATTTATAATCAAGTTGAGTACATTGATTATGAGAAAGAGTAATTTACAAGATAAAAGTACCTTTAATCATATGTAAAAATACATTATTTGTCATCCAATGTATCAGAATTGCTCCTGAAGGGCTGGGAAAGCTGTGCCAAAATAGTACAAATTTGGGCTCTACAACAGCAGCGGTGCAGGCTCAAAATTTGCAGTGTTCTAGCACTGCTCCCCTAGGCTCCCAGGGTCATTTCTGATGCATTCACAAAAACATTAATGGTACAAACTAGAAAAAACAATGATGGTACAAACTAGAAAAAACAATGATGCATTCACAAAAACATTGATGGTACAAACTAGAAAAAACAATGATATTCTTGATGAAAATAAATTTGTAAAAATTGTATTGTATTCATAATAAGAAGTGATACATCATCTTTACAAAAGCTTTCTTACAATATTGAGCTTTCTTCTCTTGTTACTGGGCAGAGTGTGCTCAAGGAGTGATTGGGCTATTTCTTGAGGATCCTCTATGCCTATGCTTTTGGCTATACCTATACGAGCAAGAAGCTTACCCCTAAATCTAGAACCAAAAATATCAAAGGCAAGGGATTTTTTAATCAAAACTATACATTTGGTGCTCTGTGCATAGAGGCTACACAGAGCACCTTAGAGAGGTCTTTCAAAAAGAAGAGAGTGAAGGCAGATTGAGGGGTGTAGTCCCTGTGGTGGATAATGGCGATGCCATCCACACAGGAAGTCGACCAAGATAGTGCACCAATGCAGCATCATGTCCATGGACCTTGGCCTGGTCTTAGCTGCCGCCGCCTCTCCCAACAAATGTGTCAATTTCAACCACCCTCTGCAATCAAAGGAAAAATTAAAATATTTTCCCATACATAATTACAAATGTTTCTAGGTTGTAAAAGGTCGATTATTACCTCTTGCTCAATGTCTTCTTTTGCTAAAGTGCTGGTGGGGGCGGAGAGGTCAATCGAGGACTTAGCCTCATCCTTCTTTGGTGCTTTGGTCTCCTCCATTACTCCAGTAGCAAGGGTATCCTTTTCAGCCTCTAGCTTGTCTTGTAAGGTTGTGAATTCCTCCTCTAGAACTAGGACTTTCTCCACAGTCTCAACCACAGTTTCCTTGACCAAAGCAACTTTCTCTGCGATAGATTCTCCAAGGGGTAATATAGCACTATCTAGGTCAGGACCAAGGTTGGACGTATCAAGGTCCACCTCGCATCGCGTGCATATAATGCCCAAGCATTCATCCATTCTCAAGCCAGCTACCTTTTCAAGGTCATGAAGAAATAAGTATTCTTCACCTTCCACCACAATGGTGCTCATGAGATTGGTCTCAAGCTCTGGCAGCACCTTGCTCTCCTCGCTTGCTCTCCTCGTGTGGGGAAGATGGCCTCACATCTTCTACTACAGCGGGCTATTCAGCTGTAGATTGTGCACCCTCTGGAAAGTGCTCTGATGCAAGCTGCACTTCTACACCAGCACTCGTTCCTCTTGCCTTCACTTCCTTGTCATCCCTCAAATACCTTGCCAACTGCAATGCAGGCATCTCTACCTCCTCATCTGAATCCTCATCGCGTTGATGAGGAACGCAAAAGTGGCGAGCCACGGGAGGAACCTAGTTCCTAAAGTGCCCTTCCCCAACCTCTTCACCTCCTGCTTATTGAAGGTACAGTAAGCTCCTGTGGGGATGCAGATGTTGATGAAGTGTTCAAGGCACTGGATGTAGGGGCGGGCATATTGTTGAATGTACTTAAGCACAGCTCAACAGGCACCCATTGATCATTGGGGCAATGGGGAAAGGAGATGGAGTGGGGAGCCAAGTATTGCTCCATGTATGCAGTCTGTGTCTCATAATGTTGGGATGCAAGAGTGAGCAACTTTTCAAAGTCGACTTCCTGAGAGAGCATGACAAACAGCTCGCTCTTGCCCGCCCACAGGGTGGTGGAGAGGAACTCACAGAAGTTGTCAAAGTGGGTAGCCATGTGAATGCAAAGAGATAGTGTGAGCTCGTGCTTGGTTTCTATCGCGTGAAAATGAGAAAGAAGGCACCTCTGGCTATTTATAGTATAAATTTAAAGTTTGGGCTTTTCACACTAGACCGCTAGACGAAAAAATATAGTTTGTAAAAACATTAAGATTTCAATTAAATAAAGATTGGTTAAAAAAGAGCCTGCTACAAAATTACAAGCATGTCATCTAATCTAAAATTGTTTTAATGTCTTCATTTTGTGCCCCCATTGTGACATTTACTTCATGTTGATCTCCATCTCCTTGTTGACTTGAAAGCTTGTCATTGCCTTCACCTAGATCCTGAAACTCTTGCCCCTCACGTGCATCAAAACACAGGCTATTTTCCCATATTCTCAGTTCATTTTCAAGCTCTTCCACATGCCTACTATGTGTTGGGGTAAGGCTATGCACCTTGCTGAAAATTCAAGGTCCCCCATTTGCCATGATTCTAAGACCATCGTTGTGCGCTCCTTACGCTTCCTAATCTTTAAAAATATAGAAAGTGGCACAATAACCAGAAAGTGTAAGGGTTAATTCTAGACATGTAGTGGAATCAGATATACCTTTCTTCTCATAAACTTGAAACTTGACTCTTCCACATTGTCAAAGCCCATGATGCTAAAGTGTTGACGCAGGTGTGCTAGACTCCAATTCTTGCTTGCTCCCACTCGCTCAATCCATCCATTTTCCATCATCACAGCTACCTCAATAGGCATAATTTCTTCTTCTGAGGCTTGAAGTGTGATCCATGTCCCGTGCTTTTGCATCCATCTTTGGTAGTGCAGACGCATGTATAAAATAGAGCGTGCCTTCAAGAACCTGAAAGACACTGTAGAATCTACTACATTGCACTTGTACACATCACCTTGATGTGACCCTGCATTAACCTCTCAACCCTCTCCTAGTAATCCTTGAATGAGGTTAGACCGTACCTCCTTACAAATATACATTGCTTTTTTTTGGTGCATTGGCATGGAATTGAACATGTGCACAAAAACATGTAAAGGACAAAACCAATTTAGCCCTACTGACCTAGATGCCTTTGAGTGATGTCTTGATATCACTTACCATCTTAAACTTTAAGCGTAAGATGGTCCAAGCATCAGGTTTGGGCCATTCGGGATTGTTAAGAGGGGGGTTGCGGATCTCTTCTAGCTTGCTAAATAAACCTAGTTTTTTATCTACAAAATATGAGTGAGAAAAGAAAAAGATATTGTTCTGTACAAGATCACTTGGGCTTTGAGATACAAACATTGCCTCTCTAATGGATGCATGCATAGAAAACTCTAGTGAGACTTTGGAGTGGTTGTTTCTCAACATAATTAGAGGGGAAAATATCTGAAGAGAGATAAAAAATGGAGAATCATAAGAAAATTTGAAACAAAAATCCAATATTAGCATGTTGTTAAAGCTGTGTTTATGTTACACCGACAATTTGAAGGAAACCTTGGTCGTTGGCCTTGAATGTACAGGTCTCCAAGGGTATACACATGTTGCACTATGGCAACCAGTCCTTCCTTCTCAGTATGCTTGAAGCCTTGTACTGCCCCTTCCAATGATGTAGCATATTCCCCAGTTGATGCACTCGATGTGGTCCCTTATTAGAGCTTGGCTGCATGTAGACCCAAGCCCCAACCCTGAATCTTGTTGGAGCCCAAACTCCATTCTCATCTCTTGTGTTATGCAGCACAAGCTCTTCCACCTTCTCCCTAGGTCTTCTCACATTACTGGAAGAGGCTATGGTGGCAAGAAAAGAGAAGAAGCGAAAAGAAAAGTTTGTTTTACAATAGAGGAGTGGAGAGGAGAGAAAGTTTGGGGTTTAAGCTTAAAAGAGGGTTAGAGTTTGAGAATAGGCTTCCTGAACCTAGAGTAAACTAAAGCGGGATAGAGTTTCTGCAGCAATGTAGAGGGGGGGAGAGCTTGAGAGAAAAAGAGAGAGGGAGATTGAGAGGGAGGGATCTTGAGAAGGAGGGAGAGCTTGAGAGGGATGGAGTTTCTGCAGCAATGGAGAGCTTAGAAAAGGAAGAAAGAGGGAGAGGGAGCTTGAGACTGAGGGAGCTTGACAAGGAGGGAGAGCTTGAGAGGTATGGAGTTTCTACAGCAATGGAGAGCTTAGAAGAGGAAGAAAGAGGTTCAAAATGAGCTTTCCAAACCTAGAGTATGTTGGGGCGAAGTTTGAGAGGGAAAACACACTTTTGGGAAAAAATTAAAAATTTTCAATTTTAAGGGTTTTTAATCTGCGCGATTCTAGGTGGGGAGACCTCTAAGTTAGGGCCCAAGAGGTAGGGGGACAAGAGTAGTAATTAGGCCCCATTAGCAAACCAAAGCCTAGGCCCCCTAGGGTTCACTAATATCTAGGAAAGAGGCTTCTTATGTCTCAGGTCCATGTCAAAAGTGGGATGTATTGGGAGGAGGATGCTTTAGAAGCATGTATTGAGGATATACTTGATTGATGAAATTGTGGAGCCTATGTAACTATATCATGTCATTAATATTTCACCTATGTATTTCTCACTCGTGTATTTGTCTCTCAAGGTTTGATTCAAGAGAATTATCACATTAAGCAAAGGTATTCAAGCATTATCCAAGGATTAATCTAGCATTTAAATCATTAGTCACAGTAGTTATAGCATGTGTATGGGGCTGTTCACAATAATCATTAAATACCTATTGGAAATAGGCCAAAATATCAGAGATGCACTGCCGCTACCACCACCACCATTGCTGCCACCAATCTTCCTCTCTCTCTCTCTCTCTCTCTCTCTCTCTCTCTCTCAATCTCTTTGTCTCTCTCAATTTCCCTCTCCCTCCCTCCATCCCTCTCTCTCCCTCCCTCCCTCCATCCCTCTCTCTCTCTCCCTCTCTCTCTCTCTCTCTCTCTCTCTCTCTCTCTCTCTCTCTCTCTCTCTCTCGATTTCTCTCTCCCAATCTGGCTCTCTCTTTCTTAATCTATGTAGTTTCTCTATGAAAAGCGGTTTCTTTATGTATTGCTTCATAGATCAGGACAATAGCTGAGAATATAGATGAGCATGCTTTCATATTGTTCCCAAGTGTATGTTGTGCAATAATAGAGGTCTAGGTGATTGCTTAAAGGTGAACCCCTCGAGGTTGAGCTTGACATCTCAACACTCCTCCTTAAGCTCAACTCCATCTCCAAAACTCCAAGCATAGTGCAAAATCTGTGAAGCTTCTCTGCTCCTAAGGCCTTGGTGAAAATGTCAACCATCTGCTCCTTTATGCTAACATAAATGAGATGAACACCTCTTGTCAATACGTTCTGTCTGATAAAGTGATAATGGACCTCTATATGTTTGGTCCGTGCATGAAACACTGGGCTCTTGGCCAACTCTATGCTACTAAGATTATCACGATAGATGATGACCTGCTCGTCCACTTGCAGCCCCAAATCTCCAAGTACCTTACATAACAAAGCTACCTGACATACTACCATCACAACAGCCTTGTACTCTATCTCTATGCTCATCGATAAGGCAACCATTCATTGCTTCTGGTTGCTCCATGTAAAAACACCACTCCCAAAGGAGAACATAAACCCGCTATAGTAGATCTTATGTCTTGTTTTTATTACACTATTTTGAAACACCATGCATATGCTAGTAGATCTTCTGCTTCTTTTTTTAATTACACTATTTTGAAACACCTTGTATATGCTTCATTTATTCACAATAGAAACAATATGTTTTTTTTCATTTTATGTATAAGGGATTGTGGACTCTCAATATATGTTTATGTTCTTGAATAACACTTATTTTTATAAATGTATTTTAAGTTTTTTTAAATATGTTGTTAGTGTATTCTTCATGTGTTAATTGTTTTAAAAAAGAGACGAGGGTAGAATGGGAGAGAAGAGTATCTATTTCTTCCCATTATGGCCCTTGTCCCATTTTTTTAAGTAGACTACATCATGGCTAAACCAATAGCGATTTCATGACACGGCTCCAATCGCATGCTCCTACCCACGTGTAAAATTGTGTATATAGCCGTGCCTAAGATGTTTTTGATTTTAACTTTCCTTTAGTTACACCGTTATGGATGCGGCTATGGCTTCTTCCTCTTGTAGAGTGGAGCTTATTCCTTGACGTTAGTTAAACATCCTCCATATCGCACATATTTTGCCCTTCATATATGTTCTCGTTCTCAAATTGATGAGGCAATCATAAAGAATTGGAAAGTGTTTTCTCTATGTAGTGCTTCATAGAACAGGACAATAGCTGAGAATATAGATGAGCATTCTTCCATATTGTTTCTAAGTGTATGTTCTGCAATAGTAGAGGTCTATAAGATTGCATGAATGATGTATCAAAAAGGTGTCATGTGGTTGTTGCCACTACAACATAAAGCAAGCATAGACGCGCAAGTTACGAGGGCATTTTTACTTGTGTCTATAAACACGTTTATAAGCGCATCTAGTTCCTTTGAAATTAGACGCTCTTATAAATGCATACAGTATGGTTGTGTCTATACTAGCGTCTATAAACACATCTATAAGCGCGTCTAGTTACGTGCTTATAGATGCAGTCTGAATAATTTCCTATGCAGTTGCAATTGTGGATCTTGCAAAGAAAAATAGAATCTTCAATCTCCAAAAATATCAGTTCCTGAACTATCTGCACAAGATTTTGATAATATGCATGATTTTTTGGTGCATTTATATACAAATTAATCTCTAGAAAGCATATTTGCAAGCAAAAATAAGCAAGCTTTTAAAAAAAATCTTGAACCTCCATGAAAAGTAGTCCAAAGGTGAATGATTAAGTAATGCCACAAAAAGCAACATATCACAATAAATCTATACATGTAATCTCAAAAAGGCATGAATCTATACATGTAATCTCAATCAATCAATCACCAATAACAAACAACCAAAAGGAAGACCATAGCCATGATAAAAGTACAATGAAAGAACTAGAGTTCAACCTCATCTTCAATGAGGTTAACCCTTGCTAAAGTATCTATCTCAATGTCCATGCTTATATCTAAATCTACAAAGAGATCTATCCCACTACTAGAATCATCACTATGAGAGATTATATTATCATCTCCAATAGCACAATCATCATCTCCAATGGCACGATCATCTCATAAATGTTTTCCAAGCTATCTCCCTCCATAGTTGAGTTGACATGCTCCTCCATATGCTCAATGTGGGTGAATGTACTATAAATGGCTCTTGAATGTGGTGAGATTGGGATTATATGCCACCATCTCTTATTTTCAATTATTGGTTGATACTCAACCTATTCAAGCACAAAGGTACATCATACAAAAAAATTACATCTCTACTATCTGTAAATGCATATATTGTAATTACCAATAATTTTATGTACCTGTTCACAATGTTGTGGTAGCACTAGAGTCCCATCCTTTCCTTGCCAAAACTTTGTAGAGTCAATGGTCACAAAGCCACTTGCATGACACTTGATTGTTGCATTAGGACCTCTTTCCACCACATCCTTAAACCACTTGACATCCAAAATATATACAAAGAAGCTTCGAAAGTCAAGCTTAATGATATTTTGGATCAATCCACAATAATCATCCATGAAGTCAGTATTAGGTAATTTGGAAAAAATCTCACATTTTGGGAATCAACTACTCCATATAGTTTTGGACCGCAAACAAACTATTCCATAGTTGATACTCTCCTTTACATTAATGGGCCAAACTTTGTTCTAGCTTATCTCTAGGTGAACGCTTTGTAGTTTTCCTCCATTTTTCCCCCTTTAGCCACAATTCCTAACTTTTTCTTCATGGTCTTGTGTTTTTCTTTAGTGGAAAATGTGGAAGCTTGGACCAAAAGTTCTCATCCCCCCTCCTTAGAGTTTTTCCTGTTTTTCATCTCAGATATGAGCTAGGCTAATGCTTGTTGATCATGTGCTATATACTTTTCTAATTTCAAGTTTCTGTGTGACAACATTTCAATTTGACCTTGCAAATCATTATGAGGCATGCTTCAAGGAGAAGAATTGGTGCAATTAACTTATTATCCTCATGTGTTCCACTCAACTTGGGTATCGTATCCATGGTGGTTAACAACTACATCATGAAAGAATTCTTCAAGAAAATTTATATCATCAAAGGTTAGGTTGATGGAAGAGTCCTCTAATTTCAAGCCCTTCATTAGGCACAAACTACGAGGATCAAGTGCAATGCTACATTTCATAGTTTTGGATGCTCCAAAGGGTGATGGCTCCAATTTTTTAAATTAACCTTCATGATTGTGTCCTTCTTCCGAAGGTAAACATAGTTAATTTCCCAGTCGTGGATCATATGTTGTTATCTCATAAATGGACGACCTAAAATCACATTGTATGTTGTTTCCTCTTGAAGTCCAAAATTGCAAATATATGATCAAACTTCAACTAGAAAGTTGCGATCTTGTTAATTTGCATGGTTCCTTTGTATTGTGATATATGGATGTTGTGGAGTGGAAAAAAGAACAAGGAGACAGGCCTCTATAGCTTCCCACTCCCCCAACCTTGGAATCACTAGCACAAAACATGGGCACCATAGTCAAAGCAAACACATACACTTCCACTGTGTGCATGATGAGGTAATCGAAGGCTGGCACAAAGTGCGCTGTGAGAGTGTAAACCCGTGGACTACACTCGAGGGGGTCACTCGTATAAATATGTAAGTATCACATGGGTTCAACAGAAGGACATTTTAAATATTTAAAACTTACAGAAATATATTTACAGAGGGGATTTATTTTTTGTATTTTAAAAAAAATCTACAGATTTGAATAGGAAAGGATACATTATATTCACTAAAAAATTCATAGATAAGGGACTTTTTAAATAGGCCTTGAACGCACGTGATATAGAGGATTTACATATAGTGACCCCCCCGAGGGACTACACCACCAAACACGTCAATCACGCCTTCTCCTGCAAATCAACACACACAAGATACAAACACACAACCATAGCCAGATACATCACTAGTATCATTCATCCTTGAATTCCCAACCAACACTTCCATACAAGCTTCAGTCAACACACATAAGCTTTTGCTTCACACCATCTTACATACACGACACCTTCACATCAACGCACAAGATGTATACTCACAAGGCTGTCCCCATTCATCTTGGCTAATCCCCCTCTCACCTTTTATTAGAACTTCATCACCTCAGCCCTCGAGCTACCTTCAGACACCAGCTGTGCAGCTAATCAACGAAACCAACACCCTTACCCTAAGACACCAGGAGGCAGTAACCCAAAAAACCACACGCACACACTCTCTCTCTCTCTGGTCAGCCAGCTCTGCATAGCTAAACACAACAAACCTCCTCGCCACTAGCCACCGCAGAGCAGCGCACCAAAACCCAACAAGATCACCCTGCGCATGAACAGCCACCCTATTTTCCACGATCATAAGAACCTGAATGATCTCAGGAACCTCCATGACAACCATGATCCAGCAAAAAGAGGAGAGAAAATGCTACCAGTTGAAAAGCTGATGTCACAGCAAACGCGTACATGTGTCCAGGGAAGCAAAACTCCAAGGATCAGACTCCCAATTGCGAGAGAGGAAGAGGGCGAAGTTTTCAACCTGTCTTCTCCTGCGCTGCCTTCCATGGGAGAGAGAGAACAGTCTTGCTCTTCCTAGAGCCCACCTCTCCCTCGACTCATCATGATGTCGAGCCCACGAGCTGTTCAAAGACGCCAGCAAAGCAGCACCACCAAAAAACACACTGTAGTCCGCTCCCTCTCACTCTCCTTGCTACCAGCTTCTCCGGGTGGCAAAAAACAGAGAAACCCCTAGAAAACTCCCACGAACACAACCAGTCGAGGTCTCTCTTGTGCTTGGCAAAGCTGTAGTCCGAATAGCAGGCGGCCAGGACCTGAAAGTCAACTTGCCGGCCACGTTGGTATCTCGGAAGGCCTGGAGGATGGCCACGGCAGCATCCCGACTGGTGGCCTTAATGCATTACGCCCACGATGCCAAGAGGGTCTTTGCAATCCCTCGTGCTTCACCTTTATGTGCGGCACCCACGACTTTCCAAAATGAATGCAAGAGCTGCCACATTGCCATCGTCAGCCAACCTGCAAAGGTTCTCGATCAGCTATAATTTACTAAACACTTCAATTGCCCATGCGCATTGAAACTTTTCAAGAGGGTCCATGAGGCTCTTACCCCACCACTCACAAATTTTCACCGTCATTGAATGCCGTATGGATAGGACGTTGTGTTTCCACCCGCCATTTTTTGCATAGTATCCAATGGGTGCCCTATGCAAAAAATAGCGGGTTTGGGTTGGGAATCATTATCATACAATGTCCAATTGTGGTGAAAATTTGAAAGTTAGTCAACGGGACTCCTACCTGGCCACTCGCAAAGTCTCATCACCACCCGCTATTTTTTTACATAGTGCGCAAAGGGTTCCCTATGCAAATAAGAGCAGGTTTGGGAGGGGCATCATTATCCTACAATGTCTGATGGTGGTGAAACTTTGCGAGCGAGTCCACGAGGCTTGTACTTTACCACTCAAGAATTTTCACAACCATCTGATACCGGGTGTGCGCGACGGTGGATTGCCACCTGATATTTTTTAACATACTGCCCACAAAGTGTCCCCTATGCAAAAAATAGCAGGTTTAGGTGGGGCGTCATTATCATATGGCATTCGATGCTAGTGAAACTTTGCAAGTAGGTCCACGGGGATCCTACCCCACCCTTGAAAAGTTTCACCACCATCTGGGTGGGGCGTATTGCCACCCGCTATTTTTTCACATAGTGCCCAAGGGGTCCACTATGCAAAAAATAGCCGGTTTCGGCTAGGCATCATTATTATACGATGTCCAATGGTGGTGAAATTTTTCAAGAGAGTCCATGGGGCTCCCACCTCTCCAGTTACAAAGTTTCACCACCATCGGACGCCGTATGGGAGGAACGGTGTGGTGCCACCATTTTTTCACATAGTGCCAAAAGGGTCCCCTATTCAAAGAATAGTAGGTTTGGGTGGAGCTTCATTATCTTATGGCCTCCGATGGTGGTAAAATTTACGAGTTGTTCCACAGGGTTTCTATCCTACCACTCACAAAGTTTCACCACCATCCCAGATGGGCGGGACGATGTGTTCCGACTCTCTATTTTTTCACATAGTGTGCAAGGGATCCCCTATGCAAAAAATAGCAGGTTTGGGTGGGCATCATTATTATATGATGTCCGATGGTGTTGTCCGATGGTGGTGAAACTTTATGAGCAGGTCCACGTGGCTCCTACCCTATATCTTGCAAAATTTCACCACCACCATCTAATGCCAGGATAGGCGGGACGGTGTGTTGCCACCCGCTATTTTTTCACAAAGTGCCCAAAGGGTCCCCTATGTAAAGAATAGCAGGTTTGGGTGGAGCATCATTATCATACGACGTCTGATGGTGGTGAAAATTTATGAGCAGGTCCACATGGCTCCTACCCTGCACCTTGCAAAGTTTCACCACCATTGGATGGTGGGACGGTGTATTGCCACCCGTTTTTTTATCACATAGTACCCAAAGGTCCCCTATGCAAAGAATGCCAGGTTTGGGTGGAGCATCATTATTATACGATGTCTGATGGTGGTGGTGAAATTTTTTGAGCCACTCCATGGGGAGCCTACCTCACCACGTGCAAAGTTTCACCACCACCATTGGAGGTTGGATGGGCAGGACATTGTGTTCCTACTTGCTATTTTTTCACATAGTGTGCAAGGGGTCCCCTATGCAGAAATAGCGGGTTTGGGTGCGGCATCATTATCATACGATATCGGATGCTAGTGAAACTTTTCAAGTTAGTTCATGGCACTCTTACCCCTCCACTCACAAAGTTTCACCACCATCACATGGCGGATGGGCGCGGGACAGTGTGTTGACACTTGCTATTTTTTCACATAGTGCCCAAAGGGTCCCCTATGCATAAAATAGCGGATTTGGGTGTGGCATCATTATCATATGGTGTCTGTTATGGTGGTGAAACTTTTTGAGTGGGTGTAGAGGGCTCCTACCCTACTATGTGAAAAGTTTAACCATCGAATGCCCGATATGTGGGAAATTGTGTTGCCACAAGCTATTTTTTGCATAGTGTCCAAGGAGTCCCCTATGCAACAAATAGCAGGTTTGGGTGGGGCATCATTATCATATGATATTAGATGGTGGTGAAACTTTGCGAGCATGTCCAAGGGTTCCTAACTCTCTACTTGTAAAGTTTTACCACCGTTGGATGCCCGATGGGCGGGATGGTGTCACTATTTTTGCATAGCGCTCAAGGGATCCCCTATGCTAAAAATAGCGGGTTTGAGTGGGACATCATTATCATACGGTGTCCAATGGTGGGGTGAAACTTTGCAAGTAGGTCCATGTTACTCCTACCCTACAATCACAAAGTTTCACCACTATCAGACGCCATATGGGCAGGACCTTGTAGTGCCATCTGCTATTTTTTCACATAGTGCCCACCCAACGGTCCCCTATGCAAAAACTAGCGGGTTTGGGTTGGACATCATGATCATACGATGTCCGATCGTGGTTAAAATTTGCATGCAGTTCTAGGGGGCTCCTACTCCACCACTCGCAAAGCTTTACCACCATCCGACACCGGATGAGAGGGACATTGTGTTGCCACCGCTAATTTTTGCATAGTGCCCAAGGGGTCCCCTATGCAAAAAATAGCGGGTTTGAGTGGGGCATCGTTATCATACAATGTCCAATGGTGGTAAAACTTGTGAGCGGGTCCACACGACTCCTACCCCGCTACTCCCAAATTTTCACCACCATTGGATGCCGGATGGGTGGGATGGTGTATTGCAATCCGCTATTTTTTCACATGGTGCCCAAAGGGTCCCCTATGCAAAGAATAGCAGGTTTGGGTAGAGAATCGTTATCATATGGCATGCGATGGTAGTGAAACTTTGTGATTGGGTCCAAGGGGCTCCTACCCAACCACTCACAAAGTTTCACCACCATTGGATTCCGGATGATGGTAGTGAAACTTTGTGATTGGGTTGAAGGGGCTCCTACCCAACCACTCACAAAGTTTCACCACCATTGGATTTCGGATGATGGGCGCACAAGGGGTACCCTATCCATATTAATACAATGTCAGATGTCAGTGAAACTTTGCGAGCGGGTCCTACCCCTCCACTCACAAAGTCTCACCACCATTGGACGCCGGATGTGCGGGATGCTGTGCTGCCAGCTCACTATTTTTTACATAGTGCCCAAGGGGTCTCCTATGCAAAAAATAGTGGATTTGGGTGGGGCATCATTATCATATGGGGTCTGGTGGTGGTCTTGAAAGTTTGTGAGCGGGTCTATGCAACTCCTATGCCATCACTCCCGTACTTTCACCACCATCGAATGCCGCATGGGCGGGACGTTATGTTGCCACCCGCTATTTTTTGCATAGTGTGCCCAAGGGGTCCCCTATGCAAAAAATAGTGGGTTTGGGTAGGGGCATTATTATCATACGATGTCCGATGGTGGTAAAACTATCCAAAGGGGGCCCTATGCAAAAAATAGTGGGTTTGGGTGGGGCATCATTATCCTAGGATGTTTGATGGTGTGAAACTTTGTGAGCAGGTCCACGATGAGGCCCCTACCTCGCCACTCGCAAAGTTTCACCACCATATGACACCGGATGGGCGGGATGTTGTGTTGCCACCCGCTATTGTTTGCATAGTGCCTAGGGGGTCCCCTATGCAAAAAATCATGGGTTTGGATGGGTATGCAAAAAATCGTGGGTTTGGATGGGGCATCATTATCATACGATATTCAATGGTGGTTTGGGTGGGCATCATTATTATATGATGTCCGATGGTGGTGAAACTTTACAAGCAGGTCCACGTGGCTCCTATCCTATACCTGGCATAGTTTCAACACCATCAGATGCCAAATGGGCGGGACAGTGTGGTGGCACCCGCTATGTTTTCAAAGAGTGTCCAAAGAGTCCCCTATACAAAGAATAGCAGGTTTGGGTGGAGCATCATTATTATACTATGTCCGATGGTAGTGAAACTTTACAAGAAGGTTCACGTGGCTCCTACCCTACACCTTGCAAATTTTCACTACCATCGGACGGTGTATTGCCACTTGCTATTTTTTCACATAGTGCCAAAAGGGTCCCCTATGCAAAGAATAGTGGATCTGGGTGGTGGGACATCATTATTATATGATGTCTGATGGTGGTGTAACTTTGCGAGTGGGTCTATGTCGATCCTACACTACACATCGCAAAGTTTCACCACCACTAGAGGTCGGATGGGTGGGACGGTCCACGAGGCTCCTACCCCGCTACTCGCAACGTTTTACCACCATCGGATGTAGGATGGGCGGGACGGTGCGTTGCCACACGCTATTTTTCATAGTGTCCAAATGTCTCGAATGCAAAATATAGTGGGTTTGGGTGGGGTATCATCATCATATAATGTCCAATGGTGGTAAAACTTTGCACAATGGGAATGATGGGGTTGTCCATAGCTAAGTGAGATAGTTCGTAAGATTTATTTAGCTAATGGTTATATATCGCAACCCATAGGAACCGTACAAAAATTAAGCAGCTCAAAACTTGTTGGTTGAAGTTTGATCATATATTTCCAATTGTGGACTTCAAGAGGCCAACAACATACAATGTGATTTTGAGTCGGCCATTTATGAGATAATTGTGTATGATCCATGACTGGGGAATTAACTATGTGTACCTTTGGAACAATGACATAATCATGAAGGTTAATTTGAAAAATTGGAGTCATCACCCCTGTGTCTAAGCATCCCATTAATAATGGAACATCCAAAACTACCGAGTGTATCACCGAGCTTGATCCTTGTAGTGTGTGCCTGATGAAGGTTTAAAAATGTGAGGACTCTTCCATCAAACTGACCTTTAATGATATAAATTTGCTAGAAAAATGCTTTGATGATGCATTTGTTAGCCACCATGGATATGATACTCAAGGTGAGCGGATCACGTGCGAATAATAAGTAAATCGCATCATTTCTTCTCCTTGAATTCATACATCATAATGATTTGCAGGGTTAAATTGAATTTTTGTCACGTGGAAACTTGAAATCATAAAAGTATATAGCACATGATCAACAAACATTAGCCTAGCTCATATTTGAGATGAAAAACCAGAAAACCTCTAGGGAGGGGGGATTTGAACCTTTGTTCCAAGCTGCCATTCACAAATTAGGAGGCTCTTTCCTTTTCTGTTAATGGGGGTGAATATTTCTACAAGTCCCAAAATTTATCATGATATTCTGGAATAGTAAGTGCCCTCTATTCCAAGTTTAAAAACTTATTCATTTCCTCCATATGGTATTCTAGTGGACAATAATGCTGAATCATATGCCTTTTTATTAGAGGCCACGTGATTTCCTCATTCCGTAAGTCCCTATTGCACATAATAGACTTCCACCATAATTTTGCAGAACCTTCAAAAAGAAGTATTGCTGTCTTTGCCTTAGCATTCTCATTGAAGTTACATGTTTGAAAATAATCTTCAAGCTACTCAATCTATACTTCTTCTTCTTCACTCCTCTTCCCCTTTCCATTAAGGTTGTCTGAGGGAAAAATCATCTACATGTCCTGATTTAAATTGACAGTTTTCATGGCCTACACTGTATCTTGTAACTCCTTAATAGCTTGATGAACTGAAAGGTCGAAATCAACTTGTGCAACAACTCTTGGTTAAGGGCTTATAGAAATTTCACCACATTCTTCTTGCTACTCATCATCAAAATTTCTTTCTCCTTGCCATTCTCGTTGACCCTGTCTATCACATCAAAATTTAGACGATCTTCCATCACCCCATCTTCTCAGCCATCTATGTCTTCTTTAGTCAAATTCATGGAAGCTCGAGTGCGCATGACTCTCATTCTTTCCTCCAATTCTTGATTCCTATCAATAAGTCTGATGACTTCCTCTGGAGTTACACCCACACGCAATAATCCTTCTAAAAGCTCCTCTTCATGCCCCATCTTGTGACTATAAATCAAAATTGCAAAACAATTCTCAAGAGAAAGAAATTCCTAGCTGTATCACAAAAATTGAAAATAATATTAGTCATCCAAGACCTGCAATATCCGCAATCAAGTGCGGATTCCCTAACCTAGGCTCTAATACCAACTGAAATGTACCCATATTCTGTTGTATGTTCCAACACAAAATTTCTCAAATCTTATAGAAAAACTCACTCATACTGTGGACGTTGTGGCTATCCCGGGTATGCCTCTAGTAAATCTCGTCCACTCTGGGTTCTACCAAATGGCTCCCAGTGGGCATAAATCACAATCTCTTTCCAACGTTCCCTGTCTAAGGACGGCCGGCCCGAATCTTAAAATCTCTCTCTCTATATCCTGCACAGAAAATCCTCAAGGCTCTGGAAGAAGCTTAAAAAAAACTTCCCACAAGAATTAGTAGATTATCATGCATGAAATCATCAAAGATAGAAAATATTTTCTAAAAACATGCGTTCGAACCAAATTAGAGAAGATACATTTTTTTAATAATAACAAAAACACTAAAAAGTGGTGTCGGATTCGTTTCACCGAATACTAGCCACCCCATGTGGAATCTCCCAATTATCTGAACATGGACTTTATTCGTTGTCTTGTGATGCACTAACTTTATTTAATTCACCTCTATGACAAATAAAGTTATCTTCACCCTCATGCGAGGCCGTTACTAAAAATTAAGGGCCAAATTAGTGTCCGAGCCCCATTTCAGGTGCTTGTTCGGTTATATTTATTATGTAAACTCCCATATGAGTTTCCTTTAGGTTAAACCACTCACTAACGATCCTCTTATATATTATCTAACATGGTTAAGTATAGAATAGAAATCGCATACAAATGACACCACAAAACATGCATAAAAGGTCCCAAAATTGACCCAAAATCGACATATCTAAATTACTAAATTTTTGACCAAACTTAATCTTTTATGTCCTCTTAGTATTTCCTACTTTTCAACATTAAATATAGATGCTAAAAATCTCCCCAAAAAAATGGATCCAAAAATACGTACATATGAGTACGTTACATAAGAATACTTTTGATGTCTCATTTGCAAACCACATACATTCTCATTTGCAAACCACATACATTCTCATAGTAGTCATAGCTTTAGCCTTTACATATCAGACCCAACATTGACAAATAATGGATTGATTTTGTGACGTAACTTGGTGGTCATGATATGTCTAACTCTCACTCTCTTAGGTGTTCATTCATTTATAGGTTTTGGAGGTTTAGGCCGTTCCGTTAATGGTTTGTGAATTTCTTCCATGATCCATGGATGGAGATCTAACTGAGCTTGAGACCATACACTCTTCTTTTCTAAGTCATCAACAGGGTCCTTTTCTAGTTGAGGGGCTAGGAGTTAGTGTGAGAGACTCAAATAATTGGAGCAAGAGGCTCAAGAGGTCCTTTAATCTTCTGTTAAACTTCTTGGTTTGAGGGACGATTATGTTTTTGTTCATAGGGGGGCGTGATGGGGAGGAGAAAGGATACTATGCATAGAAAGATGCATGATGGAAATATTTATAAAAGTGTTGTTTTCATTGAATTTAATTTCTATGCATAGAAAGATGCATAATGAAAATATTTTTATTATAAAAGTGTTATTTTCATTGAATTTAACTTCTATGCATAGAAAGATGCATAATGGAAATACTTTTAATTATGAAAGTGTTGTTTTCATTGAATTTAATTTCTATGCATAGAAAGATGCATAATGGAAAAAATTTTATTATAAAAGTGTTATTCTCATTAGAATTGATTTTATGCATAGAAAGGTGCATAAATGATTTATTTTTATTTCAAAAGTGTTATCCTCATTAAAATTGATTTTATGCATAGAAAGATGCATAAAGAATTTATTTTAATTTCAAAAGTGTTATTCCCATTAAAATTGATTTTATGCATAGAAAGATGCATAAGGGATTTATTTTTAATTCAAAAGCGTTATTTTCCTTAAAATTGAATTTATGCATAAAAGGATTTTTATAAAAGTGTTATTCCCACTGAAGTTGATTTTTATGCATAAATAGATGCGTAAAGAATCTTTATATCAAAATTAGAATTCTCTTAAATTCTATGAAATAGATGTGAATGAATGTGATGTGATGTGATGTGAATCGGGATGTGAATGAAGGAGATGTGATATCATGTGAATCAGGATGTAAATAAATGATATGGGATGTAAATGGATGTGATGTAAATGAATGTGATGGACGTGAATTGATGTGATGTGATGTGATGTGAATGAAGAAGATGTGATGTCAGGTGAATGAGGATGTAAATGAATGATATGGGATATGAGTGAATGTATGTGAAAGAATGGATATGAAAGAATGTGACGTGGATGTGTATGCGAAAGAATGTTATGTGATGAAAAGAGATGTGATGTGACATGAATATATGTGGATGTGAAGTGATAGATATGAATGTATGGATAGATGTGGGTAGTAGTACAGGTGAACAATTGGATGGATGTGTATGAATGAGACATGATGTGGGATAGAAGTGATGTGATATAATGTGGATAGAATGTATGTGATGGGATAGTTATGAGAATGTATGTGGTGGATATGAATGAACAAATGTGATGGATATGAATGAATGTGGAGTAAGAGTTGTTTTCTCTGAATTCCGGCATGGATCTGATTGATTGACCTTGCTGGTCCTCAACGAATGAGTCCATGGCTCTTTTATATAGGTCTGTTGGTTGATCTTGCTGATCTTCAACCAGGATTTCATTTTGATTTTTATAAGTCAAAATATTACCGGTTACTATGAGCTAGGAACTATCGAAAAGGCCCTTGAGCGGACAGGTGGTGAGCGTTCTGGTTTCCAATGATGCCATAGGTACACCAATGAAGGGAAAATTGGAAATTAGGATTCAACCAGATATTGTGGAGGTTTATGATCAGTGACACTATGATTTTATTTAATGATTGTTTTAAAGACAGCTGAATATGTGAAAAAGGCAATTTCATATTGGGTGTGTAAGTGGTGTGACTAGTTTTAAGTTTGCATGAATATCCGGCTAGGGGGCCTGGGAACTCTTTTCCCTGGTACCTAGGACAAAACCTAACCAAATTCTTAATTGAATCCCATCACTACAGTGGTGGTTGGGCGGTTGGCTAACCCACGGGACTTAGGCTAGACTGATGGATCCCTAAATTGAGACTCAATTCTGTTATGGTACGATAGATGAAGTAAATCCTAGACAAAAATTGTTCTATGGAAAAGAATCAACGGCTATGCCTCTCAATGAGGAAAAAAGTGTTGGTCTCTATGATCCAAGTGCAATCTTTTTCCTGATCTGACTATGGGATTTATGGGTTCGATCAGATTAGTTCACTTAGTTAAGGCTTTTGACTACGTTAGAGAAAAATTATCCTGGAGGAATCGCCCGTGCTTTCCGTGAAAGGGAATATTTTTCGGGTTCGTCGGTTTTGGAAGAACCAATGGATTAGTCTCTTGTCCGGATATCCGTGGTGGGCGAGGCCCCAAGTGAGGGACCCTACCGTGCCACGCAAGAAGTGCTACTTCGACTGCTAGCACCCCTGAATTCGTTGCACGGTGGGGATAGGGATCTTTCAGAGGGGATGCATTTGAGGCCAAGTGTATTCATTAGTGGGGAGTAATCACATGCTTTCTTTTTGGGGGCTTGTTCATATGATTTCAGTGTTGTGGAGGTGGTTAGTGTGCTATGTGGTCGATTTGGTGCATTTTGGGCATCCACGTGCATACTTTTGTCCATTTAGTGTATTTTGGGCATTCACACGTGCATCTTAGCCCTTGTTCATGCAGGGGTGGTCATTCTGAGCATTTTAGTCATTGTTTTGGCTTTTGTTCATGTTCAAGTGACCATTTGAGCATATTGGTGCCTTTCCAAACACAATGTGGGATTCTTGAGCACATTTAGAGATGTTTCCACACTTTTGGGCTTTGGCGGAACGACATGAGTTCCCATCACTACTTCTACCCCGCCTACGATCACCGTGCTACCTACCATCTTCGTCTCGTCGACATCACTATGTCTCCATCCCCCAGACGCTGATCGTGCGATATCTGCTCGTATCCTATCACTCTAGCTTCATGGCTCGTATCCTATCACTCTAGCTTCATGGCCGTTATCTTGATTTGCCATTTTAGCCTTTAGGTGATAAGTGACATATCATTTTCCGAGTTCAAACATACATTATTGGCACATCGTGGCTTCAACTTCTAGATCCTTCTTCATCGACATGATGCTATGATGACACATCATATTCATGTCACATATGGATGTTTGAGCTTCAGATGTTATTACCTAGCAAGTTTAGACATTTATTTGATGAGGAGGATGTTTGTTCTAGATAGTCTAGATGTTCTACACATGGTGATTTTGTTGAGGATCTATGTAGGTATCTTTACATGGATGGTTCAACATTGATTGCATGGAAGGATGTATGTGGGGATTGGATTGAGTGCCCTACATTTGTGAGCAAAGATGACTATATACCTGAGGATGGGTATCATCATGACATGCATTCAGGGATGATGATGATCATCATCATGTTGATGATGATATTGATGTTGATACATTTACACATGGTGATGGTCATACACATACATGTGATGGCATTGATGTATCATACCCACATACCTATGATGATGTATCATGCACACACACACACATGATGATATTGATGTATCACACACATGTACACATGATGATAGTGATACACGTGCACATGATGCCACTGACACATATGTACATGATGATGATGTATGTGATAGTGATAGTGAGAGTGATGTGTGTGAGTCAGATCATGTGGGCATGATCTTGATGGGAGGGATGGCAGCGCGCGCATTGAGCATTGCGAGCATCATAGAGCTACCTATCTCTATTCCTAGTGATCATAGGGATACATTAGATGACCATAGTGATGCATTCCATGATCCTGATGGGCATTTGAATAGTCATGATCATTTCGCTAGTCATAGATCTTTAATTACACATGGGATTGACACTTCACATGTAGTTGAGCACATCATAGATCATGAGGAGCATAGAATCGAGGTTCTAGTATTAGATGTGTTGGGCTAATCCTCTAGATTTTTTACATGTGGAGAGATTTTGGATACAACCACCACTACTTCTAGTTTTCATAGCAATTCTGGCAGCATTCAAGTGGATCGAGTTGTTGTGATTGAGCAATCAGGGATATTGCATGAGTAGTGACGTGTTCTGGAGGTGGGACATCGTAGGAGTATGCATATTGACTATATTTCTAGCATATCATATGACATTGACTTTGAGAGTTTTACAATTGATCTAGGTATTTACTTAGATCCAGTACTATTAGAGATTGATCTATCTTCGGTTTTAGGTCATATAGGGACATCAGTGATGGAGTTGTTTTATACCTTTGGGGATGACCTTAGTGGCCTTGGAGATTCCATTGATAGTGCTTAGTGATGACGATCTTTATGATGAACCAGTTTCTATTCTAGAGGGACACCCATGTATAGAATGTCATACACATGGAGATATTGTGCATGGGTCAGATCATACTCATACATACATAGATATGGTGGATCAAGCTTTTGACTTCTTGATTGGTGCTACATATGACAAAGGCATGAGTTCACATTTGACTCTACATGATGAGGTTGACCTTGAGCTATGTTCATTTGTCTCCTTTTGGATATCAACATGATCCTATGTTCTTTGGAGTTAAGACATTTTTCTTTGCATGCATTATTTGCCATTTGAGGAGCATAGTTTTTGGATATGTGGATCCACATTCAGGTGCATCTACAACATATTCCAATCTCGGCATACACAATGATTCTTTTGTGTTAGGACCACTTGACATTTTGGCCAGGAGTTTTGAGCTTCTTCGGTGAATACCTGTCATGCCGCCAGATTCACAGTGTGGTCATGAGAGGATGGACTTATGAGTTTTCCTTTTGACCCTGGGACTACTATCTCTTTGGAGTCGAGCTTTCCTTTCGATCCAAGAGCTACTACCATTCTAGCTTCGACGGTTCAGGGTGTATACCATACATATCCCTTTGATCCTGGAGGATACTCGACTAGATTCGTCATCCAACAGTGTTTCCTTGTCTACTCCACTTGCACCAGATTATCATGTGACCATTTCCTTGAATTTTGCATGCCTCGGATTTTCTTTTGATCCAAGAGGTTGCATATATAGCCTCATCATGAGACGGGAGCCCTCTATCCTTTCCATTTGATCTAGGGGGTTATATGATTCATATACGGGTCTTCCGCTACATTTAGTCATGGATGTGATTATTTCTGGCTTTTGTAAATAGCCTCTTCTATATGTTTTATGAACGACCACCCTTGATTTCGAGGGCGAAGTCATTGTAGGAGGGGATGGTTTGTAAACAAAGTGTCCTAGTGGTGCACATGCACATGGGGACGGGCCTAGGCACATGGGGTTAGGGTCCATTTACACATGTGGGGCACATGGGACCCTAGGGGTATAAATAGGAGATTAATACTTGTACTAGGATCTTTTACTCACTTTATGACATTTGGTCATCTATTCTCCTTAGAACATGTGTTCTCTTGGATATGGTGTAAACTCCCATGATTGCTCTAGGTATTGCTCCCTATGATGAGCTTCCTCTAGGTGAGAGGTTAACACACCACACTTCCATAGTTTCTTGCAGAAGAGGGAGATGGAAGAGAAGAGTGAGGCTAAGAGAGATATAGAAATAGTGAGTAAGGTTGGAGAGAGAGAGAGAGAGAGAGAGAGAGAGAGGTTTTTTAGAAGAAGGCACTTAAGGTGATACATTAGGGATAGCCCCTATTAATTTCACAACCCCAACTTAGATTTAAGGGAGGGTGGGGAGGTGAGAGGAGGGAAGGAAAGGGAAACACATGAATGATATGATGGGTGGTGGAATTGCAAGGCCTTGTCACTATTAGGTAGCCCTTGCTAGCCCTACGAGTGCTATAGACTCATAGTACCTTTGCTATGCCACCCACACCTTGAACGGTTTTTCCTATGCATAATAAAAAGCTCAAGAAAACCTTGCTCTAGGATGCATTGTTCTAAATTTTGATAACCAATTTAAAACTCACATTCATTTTCAAAGGAACTAGCATCATTTACCTTTAAATTCAAAACTCACATTTGTTTTCAAAGGTTAGCATTATTTACCTTTAAATTCATAACATTGGAATTTATTTCAAAGGTCCTAAAGAGTCCTTCAATAATCATCCCTCTCTCTCTCTCTCTCTCTCTCTCTCTCTCCCTCACTCTCTCTCCCTCTTCGTCGCTCTCTCTCTCACTCTCTCTCTCTCTCTCTCTCACTCTCTCTCCATCTCCATGTGTCTCACTCACACACTCTTTTATGACATTAAAAAAATTCTTCTTCTTCTCACTCAGTCACTTTCTCTCTCTCTCTCTCTCTCTCTCTCTCTCTCTCTCTCTCTATCTATCTATCTATCTATCTATCTCTCTCTCTCTCTCTAACACACACATACACACACACACACACACATTCATCAGTGGGAAACAATGGTTGGCTGATTAAGTTTAGAGTAAGTCTTGTGTTTGATTATTACTCCCATCAATTAGATTGATTTGGCCCTTTGGGATTGTTCCTATGACATTAAAAACATTCTTCTTCTTCTTCTTCTTCTTCTTCAGCCAAGGAGCTTGACTTGACCATTTGTGTACACAAAGTGGAAGGAAATAAAATCTCTCACTCTCTCTAAAGCTCTCCAGCACTACATGCATGTAGATAGAAGTGGAGCATAAGCCTTGCAAGATAGCAGTGTGTAACTTTCAATATGTGGATACTCCTTCGATATTTGGTTTTTTATATGGTGCAATTCTTTTTGTTGTAAGCTTAAGTTGTAAGTGCAAGGCACAACATCCATCATATTAGAAATGGCCTCTTCTTTGGCTGAAAATAATAGCCTTTGAATTTGAAGTGATTTCTTGTTTGACATCAATCAAATCACCACCTTCAATAGAAACTTAAACTTTGTTAGGTGCAAGGACTACTCTCTCTCGTTTACACATGCACACACACACACACACTTGAGTTTAATGCGGTAGAGAGAGAGGGAGTGATCCTAAGAGAGAGAGAGAGAGAGAGAGAGAGAGAGAGAGAGAGAGAGAGAGAGAGAGAGAGAATAGGGATAGGGATATGGAAGAGAAGAGTGAGGGTAAGAGAGATATAGAAATAGTGAGTGAGGGCGGGGAGAGAGAGAGAGAGAGAGAGAGAGAGAGAGAGAGAGGTTTTTTAGAAGAAGGCACTTAAGATGTTACATTAGGGATAGCCCCTATTAATTTCACAACCGAAACTTAGTTTAAAGGGAGGGTGGGGAGGTGAGAGGAGGGAAGGGAAGGGAAACACATGAATGATATGATGGGAGGCCGAGTATGTATGTATATTGCAACTTTATGTCTTTTCTTTATATTCTCTCTATTTGAGTTATGTTATAATGTTTGTCTTGTGATGTAGCATGACATTGTGGCTAGAGATCCTACCCCTGCAGAGACTGGCTACCATCGTCGCCAGTAGAGGAGATACATGGGGTTACCTTCACGAGATGAAGGGATTATCTACGATGCACAATACAATCGAGCAAGGAGAACACCAATGAAGGTAATAATTTTTATTTTTATTTACAAAACATGTTTTGACATTTATAATACTTTCTATTTTTATTTATATATATCTTCACTTTGTGTAGGCACAAGGTGGACAAGGAGGAGGACAAGATGACTCGGAGGAGGACAAGATGTCCACCTTGTGTAGGCACAAGGTGGACAAGGAGGAGGACAAGATGACTCGGAGAGTGATGACTCCTCGGAGTAGTCGCCCACTAGTTTTTCTTCATGTATAGTTTTGGTTTATGCAACTATGTTTCTTTTTCAAGCCTCATGTGGCTACCATCATGTATGGAGAACTTCTTGGATATAAGATGAAATTTTTCATCTTCTTTATGTATCTATGTTTTTATTCAAGCCTTATGTGGCTACGATCATGTGTGGATAAATTTTTGGATATAAAATCTAATTTCTCATCTTCTTTAATCAATATTCGAAGTGTGTTCACAAATCTTTTTGTGTATATCTATCTTTAATTTAAGTTTTTATGTTGATATCTTTGCTGATCTTGATTTGTCTATGCACAAGTAAGCAAAACCTTAAACCAGAGAGCGCCTGTGTAGAAAATGCAATTGTACATCTGCACGAGCAGCTCTCTAGAATTTTTTTTGAATTTCAGAGTGCGTCTATATGCGAGGCTATAAGTACGTGTAAGCGCATCTATAGGCACGTCTATAAGCTTATGGACACGCATATAGATGTGCTTATAGATGCAAATATAGACGTGCTTATAGACGCGCATATAGATGCACATATAGATGCGCATATAGACGCCTGTCGGTAGATGTGATTTTAGACACGCTCATAAACGCGTCCATAACATTTTAAACCACGTTCTCAAAACGCACCTACGATCACTTTTCCTTGTAGTGTTTGTGCATATCTATCTTTAATTTAAGTTTTTATGTTGATATCTTTGCTAATCTTGATTCGTCTATGTACAAGTAAGCAAAACCTTAAACCAGAGAGCTGCCTGTGTAGAAAATGCACCTGCATGTGCACAAAATGCAACTGCATGTGCACAAAATGCAACTGTACATTTGCACAGGCAGCTCTCTGGAATTTTTTTAAGCACGTCTATTATGCAGTATATACGTGCATATAGACGTGTATATAGATGCGCTTATAGCCTCTATTATAGATGCGCTTATAGCCTCTATTATAGACGCATGTCGATAGATGCGCTTTATAAACGTGCCCGCGTTATCAAAATGCATCTATAAACATACTTACGAGTTTCTTTTCCTTGTAGTGTTGCATATGATGTGTTATGTCATGATTACTATGTTTCAAAGAATTGCACCATATAGAAAAAGAAAATACATACGTGTATATAGATGCGCTTATAGCCTCTATTTTAGATGCGCTTATAGCCTCTATTATAGACGCATGTCGATAGACGTGATTTTAGATGCGCTTAATAAACGCGCCCGTAACATTTTAAACCACGTTGTCAAAACGCATCTATAAACATGCCTACGGGTTTCTTTTCCTTGTAGTGTTGCATATGATGTGTTATGTCATGATGACTATGTTTCAAAGAATTGCACCATATAAAAAAAGGAAATACAGAAGGGCTGTCCACATATTGAAAGGTACACACCTCTGTCTTGCAAGGCTTATGCTCCACTTCTATCTACATGCATGTTGTGGTGGAGGGCTTTAGAGAGACAAAGAGAGAGAGAGAGAGAGAGAGAGAGAGAGATTTTATTTCCTTCCACTTTGTGCACACAAATTGTCAAGTCAAGCTCCTGGGCTGAAGAAGAAGAAGAAGAAGAATGCTTTTAACGTCATAGAAACAATCCCAAGGGGACTGAATCAATCTAACTAATGAGAGTAATATTCGAACACAAGACTTACTCTCAACTTGATCAGCCAACCATTTTTTCCCACTCATGAATGTGTGTATGTGTGTGTGTGTGTGTGTGAGAGAGGGAGAGACACAGAGAGAGAGAGAGAGAGAGAGTGAGTGAGTGAGAGAGAGAGAGAGAGAGAGAGAGAGAGAGAGAGAGAGAGAGAGACTCAGTGAGAAGATGAAGATTTTTTTTAATGTTGTAAGAGTGCGTGAGTGAGACAGAGGGAGATGGAGAGAGAGTGACGAAGAAGGAGAGAGAGTGAGTGAGAGAGAGAGAGGGATGATTATTGAAGGGCTCTTTAAGACCTTTGAAAAAAAACGTGAGTTTTGAATTCAAAGGTAAATAATGCTAGTTCCTTTGAAAACGAATGTGAGTTTTGAATTTGTTATCAAAATTTAGAACATTGCATCCTAGAGTACGCTTTTCTTGAGCTTTTTATTATGCATAGGGAAAACCGTTCAAGGTGTGGGTGGCATTGCAAAGGTTGTATGAGTATATAGCTCTCGTAGGGCTAGCAAGGGCTACCTAATAGTGACAAGGCCTTGCAATTCCACCACCCATCATATCATTCATGTGTTTTCCTTTCCTTCCCTCCTCTCACCTCCCCATCCTCCCTTAAATCTAAGTCGAGGTTAGGAAATTAATAGGGGCTATCCCTAATGTATCAGCTTAAGTGCCTTCTTCTAAAAAACCTCCCTCTCTCCCTCTCCCTCTCTCTCTCTCTCTCTCTCTCTTTCCACCCTCACTCACTATTTCTATATCTCTCTTACCCTCACCCTTCTCTTCCATCTCCCTCTTCCTATTCTCTCTCTCTCTCTCTCTCTCAAGCTCACTTCCTAATATGATGGATGATGTATCTTGCACTTGCAACACATGTCTAGGATGCACCATGTATGCATTAGATACTATTAACTTCACTAATTGTAAGCTATTATTGCGAGAGTGGGAACCACTTCAATTTAACACAACATCGGGGCCTCCCCAAATGTAGTGACCGTTCCGTTTTAATAGTCTATGGTAGTGCAACGAAAGCAAAGAATGATTTATGTATTATTTTGAACTCGAAGCACCTCACTAGGGTATATTGATGCATGCTCAATTTGCCATTGCATTAGTGAACATGTATGCCAAATATAGTGCACTTGTTGAGGCACAATTAATAATTACACATACATAACATGTCGTGGACCACTTTAAGAAAAATCTACTTGTGTCTCTATGTTTATATTAATATGCATCGATGTATGTGTAGTTGTGTGTGCGTGCAAAACCTGTCAGTCCAAGATGGAGTGAACAAAGTATTGAGCCACTAGAAGCAAGACTCTTTGCCATTGGCAACTTGTTTTTGTTTTTTGTTATTTTATTATGTGGGGGGGAGACCTTTTATAGCATCTATGCACCACAGAAAAGACCAATCAATAGATCAAAAAGGAGAGGACTGGGTCTTAGCGTGCAAAAAATCAAGCATGGATGATGGTACCAGTCTCCATAGCACATCAAAGGTGTGAGGGATGGGCTTGGCGAGACCCAAGGTGTGAGGGATGGGCTTGATGCATATGCAATCGAGCATGTGAGCAAATGATTGAAGACTAAATGTTGATCGGTATAAGGGTCGGCAGGTATGCGAATGACAAACTATAAAAGCCATCGAGTTGAAGGCCAACTTCAATCTGAGATACAGCAGCAGCGTTTACGGCGTGTGCGTTCTAGTGTTTACGGCGTGTGCGTTCTAGTGTATGTGGTGGTGCTAGTGGCAGGCGCAGAAGTAGAGGAACCCTTCGACTGCAGCTCAACTGGTGGCCAAACTGCGACAAATGCACCGGGGGAAACGGGCGCTGCTACTGCACGAAGCTCCCCTTTTCTCCAGCGCTGCAAGTCTGGTAACTTATATATTAGCGCTGCAAGTCTGGTAACTTATATATTAACGCTAGCTGGCACCTCTCGTAGCTAATTATGCGATCTAATTCTGAATTGTGGCCGGTGGCTCAGAATATGGCGACCCCGCAGCAGCTAGAGGGCGCCCCCCTGCTGCCCGATCACAATGCTTGCTACGCCATCTCAAATCCCGCCGGCTCTTGCTACTTCCCGAACACCCTCTACGGCCACGTCTCCTACGCCTTGAACCTCTTCTGGCAAAACCGCTTCCGCCCCCTCGGCCTCGCGTGTGACTTCGGCGGCATCGCACAGCTCATCACCCGTGTTGTTTATATGACGTACATTATTTCTCTCTCGTAATTTCATTGTTGCAGGCACTTCCCTGCAGGTCCGGCTCCAGGACGCATAAGCATAAGCATAAACCGTGGCCACGACCATAAGCATTGCAATTTATCACCAAACAATGATCTATCTATCTGATTTTGCCTTCTAGATGGAAGTTTTTTTTTGCCATTGTTAATCTACCTTAGTACAGGCTTTTCTCGTTCTTAATCTGTCTCTATGATTGCGCCTTCATTGTTAATGATTTAGAGCCACCGTCATCACGCATAGTTTCATTTATAGACCTTTTATCAAATCTTGCGGACTACCAAGTAGCACTACTAGTGGTTTAGAAAAGTTCCCACCTTTTCAGTTGTTATCATTTAATCCACATAGCACCGCAAGCGCTACATCTTGCAAGGAGTACATGGCTTCATCCCTGCAAGGAGTACATGGCTTCATCCCTCGATCATCGCTAGTCTCTTTCTTACATAGGAGCAATAGAAGGACTCTCTCTTTCTCTCTCTCTCTTTCTCTCTCTCTCTCTCTCTTCTTAGTGTGGTCATTGCTTACCTAGATATATGTGTGTTGATTGCAATAAATCTTAACTATTCTAGTGCACTAAAATGAACTCCCGTAAACTCCCAAACTAGTCAAACAAATTGAAATTTTCCAATTTCATGTATCATCCACATTGCCCATCCATGTGCTACGCTTTCTCTCCCCCCCCATCACGCCCCCCTTGAAGCCACAAACATTATCGTGCCTCAAACAAGTAAGTTTAATAGAAGATCGAAGCACCTCTTGAACCTGTTGCTCCAATTATTTGAGTCTCCCATAGTTGGTATCTCGTTCGAGATATCTCACTTTAGGCTTGGGAGGCACGTGTCGTGTTTTAATTGATGACGATATCACGATCGAGGTACTCGGCCCGAGATGCGTGGATGTCCCAATTTTAGAGAGAGTGAACGAAAGTGAGTACCCTCATCTTGCAACCGCCCATGATTAAGATATGGTTCGATTCGGGCATCACAATTGGTATCAGAGCATAGGTTGGGCAGTCCGCACTCAATTGCAGATGTTGCAGGTCTTGAGTGGTTGATATTTTTTTTTCTGTGATACAGCCAGAAGTTTATTTTCTTTGAAAAAGCTTTTGTAATTTTGTTGTATGGTCACAAGATGGCTCACAAATCTATTTTATGATGAGAAGGGAAATTTTATGTAGAATAAGAGAACGCAGATGGGTCACATATTTATTCCCACAGATGATAAGAAAGGTGCGGCGTGATTTCCATTGTGTACAAAAGGTTCAAAAAACTTTTGAGTGTAAAAACAAGCTAGAATCACGTGAGGTATGTGAGGGATTAACTATGAGAGATCAAAAAATAAGGCAGAGTATGCAAGAGAATGTATGTTGATTTTCAAGTAATGACAACGCTCAGAGCAAGAAGAAAAGCTACTGCAACTATGGGCGAGGAGATTGAAGAATATGCACATGTCAATACCACCGTTCAAGCAGGTAAGTCCAAAAACCAAGCTTCAATTATT
Source organism: Cibotium barometz (assembly GCF_041138505.1). Lineage (NCBI taxonomy): Eukaryota > Viridiplantae > Streptophyta > Polypodiopsida > Cyatheales > Cibotiaceae > Cibotium > Cibotium barometz. The sequence goes on from NC_141090.1 coordinate 25,066,987, forward strand.
AAAATTCCTATCAAGATTACGGATAATATATTTCAAGTGTTGATTGACTCGGGAAGCACTTATAGTTTTCAATCACCCACATGGTAAAAAAAGTTAGGAATAACTAAATTTTACCAAAAGAATCGTATGGTAGAGCGTGCTTCAAGAAAGCAACAGACACGTAAGGATTATGTCAAGAATATGCCTTTCGTCAAGCAGATTTTCATGTGTTGGCTTTGGGAAGATATGACACCATATTAGGAATAGATTGGTTAGTGCCTAGAAAGACCAAGATATTATGTCATGAAAAAAAGGTTTGCATGATTGGAGATGATGGTAAGATTATTTCTCTTACAGTGTCAAAGATATGATGTAGAATTTAGAATAATGTCTGCTTTGCAGTAGTAGCAGCAGAGCAAGAAAAGTATTTCATGTAGTATACTATTTTCTTATTAAGTAGTAAATTATCATCGTGAAGTAAATAAGTGTAGATTGGAAAATCCATATCTATTGTGGAGATTGCAAGTGCGTCAATACAAAGATTGTGTAACCTCATTTGTCATAAAGTTTGAAAGTGTTTCTCTTTGTAAGCTCCTTAAGTGAAGAAAGAATAGAGGATCCCTCTCTTGAGGAAGAAATTTGACTAAGTCTAAAGATGTAAGCACAGTGAAAATAAGAGTTTGCAAATTGTTTGATTACCTTGCAGTTTAAGACAATACGATGATAATGTTTTTCATCAGATTTATTATTGTTTATTAAGTTGTGATTCCAAGAAGGCTTGTTTATGACATGGATGGTGACTGATTTACAAGATCAAGATATTTTGTGTAATGCCTCAAGATCTATCTAGTTTATGACATGGATAGTGATTGATTTACAAGAGCAAGATATTTTGTGTAATGCCTCAAGATCTATCTAGTTTCTTATTTGGAGTTAAATTTTATGGAAGTAAGACCAGTATGCTCTTACTCTAGAGTTTAGGAGACCTACTAAACTCTAGTGTATACATCACTAGCTTAACATAAAATCATGTATCCAAGATAAGATGTATCAAAGATATGAATGAAAGAGAGCACAATACCGAGAGAAAAGAATGCTATAGTATTGAGATTCTAATAGATACAGTGATTACCGCGTATGTTGATTCTAATAGATACCGTGATTACCGAGTATGTTGATTTTACGCAAGAGATAGCTGAGAAAAGAAAAATCAAGTTAAGAGCTTATTATATCAAGTTAAGATCTTAGACAAGCAAGTTGTCAAGTCGTTCTTTCTAAGGCTACTTTGAAGAAATCTCAAGACGAAGACATATGGATATTTATAGTTTTCTTGAAAGTCAAAAGCATATGACTTCAAGTACTATATCAAGTGTAATAGATGAGTAAGAAAAACTATTTCTCAAGGTCTAATGATGATTGAGGATAAGATGCTTTTATCGTCGAGGACGACGATTTCTTAATGGGGAGAGAATGTAACATGCCTTCGAGATTAACCAAGTTATGATTAAATATAATCCTAAGTTTTTGATGCTACAGATTTTAGTAATGAATTCTAGGAGGTTTTCAGTGAGTTTTTCAACAGTAAAGATTCTAAGTGTTAAATTAAGTGAAAATTCAAGATTGAGTTTTCAATTAGTTAGAATACATACTCAAAGGAAGCCTTTAAGTGTGTAGATGGACATACAAATCGAAATTTGATAAAAAAGAAAAAATGTGACCTAATTTTGGAGTCGACTTTCACATACATCAGATTTTAGTGATTCCGCCCGCGAGGGATTTTAGACCGCACACAATTTGGTAACTTTAAGTACCCACATGACTAGTATCTGATAATTGTGTGCAAAGTTATAAGCCCTTACAGCATATCTAAGAGGCTTGCCAAATCTACAAACAGCTCTTCCACAACTTCTAGAGAGTAGACATGGATTCCCAATCAATCAAGACATCAGCAAATATATCGCGGAAGTAAACAAACTCTCTTTCTATTATTTTGATTTAAATTCTTTTGAGATTAAATAAATATATCGATAAGCATGTATATGGGGGAATCTGAGTCAATATATGGCATGCTTAACAATGGCAATGATGAGGAAACACTGCGAGAAGAGGAGAGGGGGGGTTTCCCGCCAAGAGTTATTGTTGTTTGCCTTGGTCGGCTCGGACTCATAGAATAAACACTTTTGGAATTATTTGACGAGCTTGTGACTAGATTTTAGGTATAACCTTCATTAGGGACTGTTTTGCAAAGCATTTATCTTTCCATGTATTTAGAATCAGATTTTAACATAAAGACAAAAGTTTTAGATGATAAAAAACTCTACAAGAGTGTATGAGATGCTAGAAAGGTAAATCCCTTTCGTTTTTGAGTTATTCAACTGCAAAGTAGGGCACTTGGGTGTTTTTTATAGTTTTATGCTGAAAACACAACTTTGGTTGTTTTGAATGCTCTCAAAGATACCTTAGAACTCATTTTTGGAGAACCATCACTGAGACGTGCTTTATAGAGCATTAGAACTCCTAAAACTTTATAGTTTTGGCCTTTCTCTAATTCTACATAGATTGAAAGATATTACTCTCCCAAAGAGACCAGTTATTATTAGGCTTTACCTTAGAAATTGCTATCAAGATTAACTACCTTGTCTATATAGACCAGATGGACTAATGCATAACCATAGTTAAGCCTTAGTTATAGTGACCAGAGATGACCTCACTCATTAGAACATGATAATTGATTATGTTAAAATCAAGGATTCCCATGTGACTTAAAAGATAAAGAGAAGTTAAAGATTGTTTAAATTAAAAGCTTGTTTTATACTTAAAATTGATTGTGAGATTGATTTGAATATGCATGCGTTGAAACATTATGAACTAGAGATAATATGTATGAGTTATGATTTCTTTATTTTTTGAGATGAATGATTGATATGCACTCATATGACTGATTGATATGCATGTGTAGTATGATGAGACTTGACATGAGATTTTGAGATTCGAGCCGGCAGTCCTTAGATAGGGAACGCCGGACAGAGAACGAGGAAAAATGCATTGGTCTCTATAATCCAAGTACAAGTTCCTCCCTTGATCCAACCATGTGATCCACGGGTTCGGTCGGAATGCAAAAGGGAAGTAATGTTGGAATTAGGGTTGCAGGAAAGCACACAAAGCTTGGAAAAGAAGAAGCAAGAATGCACACAACACAAAGTGTATTAGATTATGTCAATGTACAAAGATAAGTTAGCCCTAGAAGGATGGGCGTATATACAAGCCGGTGGAAAAAACCTCCTAAAGAGGGAAAAAGTGCCCCGGCGGTCCTAAGTGTGTTCACACACATCACTGCCTATATATATGGCAACAAATCCCCCCTAGGAGTGATGGTGTTAACGAGAGCTGGCACTCATGTATAGGGGAGTGCCATGCCCGAAGTAGATCAATCCACAAAGGGGAGCAAGCCCAAAGCTTTGCGGAAAGCTTCGAACTTCTCACGAGGAAGCGCCTTTGTGAAAAGATCGGCGAGGTTGTCCTGTGTTGGCACATAGGCCAAGCTGATCTCTCCTGCTGAGAGTCTCTCCCTGACATAGTGATAATGCACCTCAATGTGCTTTGTGCGAGCATGAAAAACTGGGTTTCTCGCAACTGCCAATGCGCTCTGACTGTCAGTGAAGATAGAGGTGGCAGACTCCTGTCCAACACCCAAGTCAGCCATAGGCCGTCTGAGCCACACACACTCAACCGTAGCTGTGAAAGCTGCCCTGTACTCAGCTTCACAACTAGAAGTGGCCACAGTAGGTTGCTTCTTGCTCAACCAAGATATGCATGAGCTACCGAGCATGAAACAAAAACCACTTGTGGACACTCTTGTGTCATAGCAACCAGCCCAATCTGAGTCCGAAAAAGCATGTAAATCTGGCGGCAATGATCCCCCCTTGGGATAAAACAACCCAAGATGTATTGTGCCACTCAAGTAGCGAAAGATGCGTTTAACTGCCTTCCAATGCTGAGACCCTGGGCTATGCATAAACCTGCTCACCTGTGAGACTACAAACTGAATGTCTGGCCTCGTAATGCATACATAAATGAGGCAACCAATAGCTGTCTGATAGAGTGTGACATCAAAGTGATCTCCAGCATCATGAAGACTCAACTTCAAACCTGTCTCCATTGGAGTAGCAATAGGCTTGCAGTCTTCAAGGCCAAATCTCCGCAACAATGTCTCAATATACTTTGTCTGACACAAAGCAATACCTCCATCACACTGCTTAAATTGTATCCCCAAATAATGATGCAAATGCCCCAAATCTGACATCTCAAAAGAGGCATTCAAATCAGCCTTAAAATCAGCAATATGACTCTCATTTGGTCCTGTGAGCAGCATGTCATCGACATAGAGAGCAATGATTAGATGTACACCATCCACACGTTTAACATACAAAGTGCTTTCTGTTGGACCATTCTGAAACCCATGTGCAGTCAAATATGCATGTATCTGTTCATACCAAGCTCGTGGAGCTTGCTTTAAACCATATAAAGCCTTTTTCAACCTGCACACTTTGTTTTCCTGCCCTCTTTGAACAAAACCACGAGGCTGCGATACATACACCTCCTCATGCAAATCTCCATTCAAGAACGCAGTCTTTATGTCCAACTGATGTACATTCCAACCATTATGAGCTGCCAATGCACAAATGCTACGAATGGTAGTCATACGACAAGTGGGAGCAAAGGTCTCATCAAAATCAATGCCCTTTTCTTGAGCATAACCCTTTGCAACAACTCTAGCCTTATAGCGATCAACACTACCATCTGGCTTTCATTTCAATTTAAAAACCCACTTACATCCAATGGCCTTTTTACCAATAGGCAAATCACACAAAGACCATGTACCATTCTTCATTATAGCATCATATTCACTTTGCATTGCAGCCAACCAATTTTCTGAATTTTGTGCCTCATCAAATGAAAGAGGTTCTTCCTCTTCACACATACTAGACACAGCCAAAGCATAACAATCTGATGCATAAGAGGCATGCTGAAAACCTGAACGAGTACGACTAGTAATAGGTGCATCAATCTTACTATCACGTAAGGTTTGCACCAGCCATTTAGGCATACCTCTAGCCTGCTCATTTTCAGCCCTATCCTCATGAATTACATCCTGTAAATCTGCATCAGAAATAGGCTGATCTATGATGTGGTTTGAAATCTGCATAGGCTGAATATTTGCCTCATTAGGACTTACATTTGAATTCCCACCTGTAAAGAGAGGCAACAACGTATCAAATACATCCCGTGAGCTTACACCTGTCTCTTTGGTACATGATAACAAGGGCTGCACAGCATCTTCCACAAAAACAACATCTCGACTAATCAAGATACGCTTTGACTGCGGATGATACAATCTGTAACCCTTGCTCTCAGCACTGTAACCAACAAAAATGCATTTGACAGCCTTATCATCCAATTTTTTGCGTTGTTGCACAGGCACTAAAGCATAGGCCAAGCAACCAAAGACACGCAAGTGACCAATAGAAGGCTTCCTGCCATGCCAAGCTTCGTATGGAGTAATAGACTGCAAGGCCTTAGTGGGACACCTGTTGAGTACATATGCAGCACACATGACAGCCTCAAGCCAAAACGCATGTGGCAAAGCTTGGCTCTTGACCATACATCGTGCCATCTCCATAAGTGACCTGTTCTTCCTCTCAGCAACACCATTTTGCTGAGGGGTATACGGCACTGTACATTGGTGTTTTATCCCACGACTAGCCAGAAATGCATCAAACTCTTTAGACATGTACTCCCCCCCTCGATCAGTATGGAGGGTGCCCACAGTACAATTGGATACATTTTCAACCATAAAAAAAAACTGTTTGAAGCACAAAAACACTTCGGACTTTGCCTTTAGTGAATACACCCATGCATGCCTTGAGTAATCATCAATGAAAGTCACGAAGTACAAGTGTTTACCAAATGACGGAGTTTGCATAGGCCCACATACATCACTATGTACAAGCTGCAATTTGCGAGTGGCCCGCACAGAACCATCCTTTGGAAACGTAGAACGCTGCATTTTGCCCAAAATACAGCCTTCACAAACATGTTTCAATGGTGCCTCAAGAGGGGGCAATGAAGCAACCATATCAAATTTCTGCAAACGCAGCAAACTAGCAAAGTTCAGATGACCAAAACGAGCATGCCATAGTTTTGCATCTGAAACTGCCTTTTCATCAGAAACTGCATTTGCTGAATCTTCCACACACTTGTCATAAGAATTGAGCCTATACAGCCCACGAAACAAGGTGCCAGATACAATAATCGTATCACCAGAAGTCAAATCATGAGCAGTACATCTGTCATCCACAAATTTGATTACAAATCCAAGTCTAGCAAGCGCAGAGACAGACAATAGATTCTTCTTTATCCCTGGCACATACAAAGCATCTGAAAGTGTGAAAGCGCTGCCATTTGCAGCAGTAAGCATAATTTTACCAATGCCCTTCACTGGGTAAGAAGCATTATTGGCACATGTGACAGTATTCCCATTAGGGACAGCCTCAAGAGAAGTGAACATATCACGATGCGAGGTAATGTGCTTTGTAGCACCACTGTCAAAATACCAAACATGAGAGTCAACAGAAACTGCCAAACATGCATCATGTACAGATGGGTCATACTGGCAATACACGCTAAACGCCCATTCTGTATCCTGCACAACATTTGCAGAATCTGCATTTGTAGAAGCATCCGCTATTGTGGCTGCATTTGACTCTTTCTTCTTTGCCTCTTTAGCCTTTAGCTTAGGGCAATTCTTAATGACATGATCATTTGCCTTACAATAGTTGCACCTGGTCTTTTTCTTGCCTTTATCAAGAGCCTTCTCAGACTTATTATTGCTACCTGTGGAAGGAGAAGAAGTTGCAGACCTACTAATAGGAGAAGAAACAGTGGAAGGGGCTGCCTTACCACTTCTTCTCTGTTGCTGGGCAGCAATAAATGCTTGATCAACTGCACGCTGCCTGGCCCTATTTTGCCTGGACTGCGCTTCTTGCAAGAGCTTGTTGACTAAAGTATCATACTTGACAGCATCAGGTTTGTCCTCATGAAGAAGTCTCCACGTGGAAGCAAAAGTCTGATATGTCTCAGGTAAAGCATCAAGAACAGTCTGCACAAGAGAATGATCAGGAATAATCTCACCTGCAGAAATCAACTGTTCTTTGAGATCTTTAATCTCAGGAAGAAAAACATTCATGTCATCATCTTCTTGCATAATCTTCAATTCTAGCTCTTTACGCAGGTAAGCGATTTTTGCCTCGTTACGACCTGCATACAAACCAGCTAGAATATCCCAAGCCTGTTTTGTTGTTTTAGCTGAACGAATATGTGGGGTGATGTTACGTTTGACAGAAAGTGCAATCAAGGCATGAGCCTACGCATCTTTACCATCCCAATGAGCTTGTTCAGCAGTGGGTAAAACAGCAGCAACAGTAGAGCTGCTAGAACCTGCAACATCCTCAACAGATCCTACATCCACAGAACTTGGACGTACATCTGTACCCTGCACAATGTTCCACACTCCTTTTGCAACCAAAACATGCTGCATCATGTATGCCCAAAGTGGGTAGTTGCTATCTCCATCCAGTTTGTCTTCAGCAGACAACATGCGAAATACATCATTGCTATTATCAGCCATGGCCACTGACTGAAACTAATGCAAAAGCTGCCTGTAATGAAGCAAAGACTGAATAGAAAACAACTCGTGCTATGTAGCACGGTCCACAATAGAGTACGTATGTCTGTTTTGCAGAAAACTGCACTGTCGAAATTTCTGCAGAAAATGACAAAAACACCTGTGCAGAACTTGAAATGCAAAAACGGAGCCCGAAACGACCTCAGATGCAAATTCTGAGGTGAGTTTTCACGAGCGCTTGCAGGTCCCTATACCCTGCAAGCGCTCGTGAAAACTCACCTCAATCGGAGAACGTGAGTCGGAGGGTGCTGGCGGTGTTGCCCTGGGAGCCGATGCCTGCTCTGATACCAATTGTTGGAATTAGGGTTGCAGGAAAGCACACAAAGCTTGGAAAAGAAGAAGCAAGAATGCACACAACACAAAGTGTATTAGATTATGTCAATGTACAAAGATAAGTTAGCCCTAGAAGGATGGGCGTATATACAAGCCGGGGGAAAAAACCTCCTAAAGAGGGAAAAAGTGCCCCGGCGGTCCTAAGTGTGTTCACACACATCACTGCCTATATATATGGCAACAAGTAAAGGCTCTTGACTACGTTAGATTTTTTTTTTGGCGAAATTCCCTATGCCTTCTGGGCAAGGAAAATTTTTTTTGGGTTCGGTTTTGGAAGAACCGAGGGATTAGTCTCTTGTTGAGACATTCATGGGGGGAGGCCCCAAGTGGGAAGCTCTTGCATGCGTAAGAAGTTGTTACTTCCGCTGCTAGCTCCCTGGATTCCAGTGCGCAGAGGGGGCAGGAGTCTTACACAACTTTTTTTCCATGGTCTTGTGTGTTCCTTTAGTGAAACATGTGGAAGCTTGGCCCAAAGGTCGAGATCCCCCCTCCTAGAGGTTTTCTTGTTTTCCATCTCAGATATGAGCTAGGCTAATGTCTCTTGATCATGTGCTATATAATTTTATAATTTCAAGTTTCTACGTGACAACAATTCAATTTGCTGCAAATCATTATGATGTATGACCTTCAAGGAGAAGAATTGATGGGATTTACTTATTATCCTCACGTGATCAACTCACCTCGAGTATCGTATCCATGGTGGCTAACAAATGCATCGTCAAAGCATTCTTCTAGCAAATTTATATCATCAAAGGTTAGTATGATGGAAGAGCCCTTAGATTTCCAGCCCTCCATTAGGCACACACTACGAGAATCAAGCTCAGTGATACACTCGGTAGTTTCAGATGCTCCATTATCAATGGGATGCTTAGACACAGGGTGATGACTCCAATTTTTCAAATGAACCTTCATGATTGTGTCATTGTTCCAAAGGTACACATAGTTGATTCCCCAGTCATGGATCATACACAATTATCTCATAAATGGCCGACTCAAAATCACATTGTATGTTGTTGGCCTCTTGAAGTCCACAATTGGAAATATATGATCAAACTTTAACCAACAAGTTGTGAGCTTCTTAATTTGCATGATTCCTATGGGTTATGATATATGACCATTAGCTAAATCAATCTTAAGAATTATCTCACTTAGCTATAGACAACCCCATCATTCCCATTGTGCTTTCGTAGCTACATTGACACCAACACTACCATCAAGAATAGATGTACAAGATACTCTCCCTAATTTTAAAGCTGGAGTAGTGTTAATATTCTCACCTTCAAACTATTTTCCAAGCTTGTTTATGGGTACGTCCTTGAATAATAAATGGGGATTTATTTTTTCCTCTTCTCCCTTGAAATCTGAATTAACTTTGTCTTCAATAGTTAGGCTACTTCGAGTCCAACTAGTCTTTGATATTGTGCTACACATGAGAATCGGGTCTTATTAGGAATTCCCCTAGGGAAATAGTGATAGGGGTGGACATGATTGCATGCATCTTTTAAAAATCCTTTTGATGTCTTCATTTACAAACCACAGATATTCTCATAGCAGTCATAGCTTTAGCCTTTACATTAGAGCCAACATTGAAAGATAAGAAATTGATTTTGTAACATAACTTAGCGGTCATGATATCTCTAACTCTCACTCTCTCAGGTGTTGATTCATTTATAGGTTCCAGAGGATTAGGTTCCATTAATGGTTTGGGAATTGCTTCCATGATCCATGGATGGAGATTTAGCTAAGCTTGCAACCATGCACTCTTCTTCTCTAAGTCATCAACAAGGACCTTTTCTAATTGAGGAGTTAGTAATAAAGGAAAGTTAAAATCAAAAAAATCTTAGGCGCGGCTATATACACGTGGCTAAGGGCATGCAGTTGGAGCCGTGTCATGCAATAGCTATGGGTTTAGTCGTGATGTAGTTTGCTTTAAAAATGGGACAGGGGCCATTATGGGAAAGAAACAGATATTCTTCTCTCTCCCATGCTACCCTCGTCTAATTTTTAAAACAATTAACACATGAAGAATACATTAACACATATTTAAAAAACTTAAAATACATTTATATAAATAAGTGTTATTCAAGAACACAAACATATATTGAGAGTCCACAATCACTTATACATAAGATGAAAAAAACACATTGTTTATATTGTGAGTAAATGAAGCGTATACAAAGTGTTTCATAATAGTGTAATAAAAAAAGAAGCAGAGTGCAATAAAAACAAGACGGAAGATCTACTATAGCGGGTTTATGTTCTCTTTTGGGAGTGATGTTTTTACATGGAGCAACAAGATGCACAAATGGTTGCCTTATTGATGAGCATAGAGATAGAGTACAAGGGTGTTGTGATGGCAGTATGTGAGGTAGCTTTGTTATGTAAGCTACTTGGAGATTTGAGGCTGCAAGTGGATAGGCAGGTCATCATATATCCTGATAATCTTAGTAGCATAGAGTTGGCCAAGATCCCAATGTTTTATGTATGGACCAAACATATAGAGGTCCATGATCACTTTATCAGAGAAAAGGTATTGGCAAGAGATGTTCATCTCATATATGTTAGCATAGAGGAGCAGGTGGCTGACATTTTCATTAAGGCCTTAGGATCAAAGAAGCTTCATAGATTTTGCACTATGCTTTGAGTCTTGGAGATGGAGATGAGCTTAAGGAGGAGTGTTGAAATGTCAAGCTCAAGCTCGGGGTTCACCTCTAAGAAATTTAATGTATCACGTACGCTCAAGGGATATTTGAAAAACCCTTACACTATGAACCACTTGTACATAGTACTGTAGTACTTATGTTGGGTTTTCACTTATCTTTTGTAGCCTTCTTATGAGAGTAAGAAGAAAAAGAAGATTTAAACCTTCCATATTTGTGTTTGTGATCCATTGTTGTGTGAGTGTGGGTGTGCTTGCAAGAGATCAAGCTCTCTCTCTTTCCCCAATCTTTTTAGCATGGACCTAGTTTCAAAGCCAATACAAGACCAAAAAATCCCTTAAGGATTCAGAATCAAAAATTGAGCTTTAACAAAAGAAGTTTGATGATGGTGAAATACTAGAGGCGTTTCTCACCAAAGTTCTTTGTGACCATATGGTTGCAATCAACATGAGTATGCTCCATAGATCATCTCGCTCATATTTGTTGTCTAACGGTATTGCCACTACAAAATGATAGTTTTGTTACGTCTTTGAATGTTGGTGTCAAGCCTACTACTTTCACATTTGAGAGTTCAACTCATTGCTGTGGAATGAGGAGATGAGGATATAGAGCCTCAATTGTCAATTTTGCTCATGATAGAGGCACTCAAGATTCAAGAGCCTACCACCTTTGTTGAAGCACACAAAGGGATTTGAAGTGAATTGCCATGAAAATAAAATATGGCTCCGTCCTAAAGAATCACACTTGGGACCTTGTAGATCATCCTATAAGGCGTAAGGTAATTGGATCTAAGTGGCTAGAGATTGAGAAAAACCTTTTACACAAGTTAAAGGTTTTGACTTTCGAGAAACTTTTGCTCCTACACTCAGGTTAACCACCATAACCCGCTCCATGCTTGAATTGGTAGCTCACGGGGGATGGCTTGGCAAAGAGATATAGCTAGGTCAATGAGCCGAATCATTCAAGCTCTTGAGGGAGCTCCGCCAAGCCTGTCTTGAATCTTGAGCTTTGTAAAGAAGGGTAAGTTAAAACATGGACGTAAGGCTATTGCAAATCCACCATCTTTGGCATTATATATATACTAAATCATTGCATATCATGTGATGTGTCATTACTACTATGTTTCAAAGAAGAGCACCATATAAAAAAAGAAAATACAAAAGGACTTTATCCACATATTGAAAGGTACACACCTCTATCTTGCAAGGTTTGTGCTCCACTTCTATCTACATGCATGAAGTGGTGGAGATCTTTAGAGAGAGGGAGAGAGATTTTATTTCCTTCCACTTTGTGCACATAAACTCTCAAGTCAAGATCCTTGACTAAAGAAGAAGAAGAATGTTTTTAACGTCATTGGAACAATTCCCAAGGGACCAAATCAATCTAATTGATGGGTGTAATATCCAAACACAAGACTTAATCTCAAGTTGATGAGCCAACCATAAATGTGTGTGTGTGTGTGTATGTCACAAAGAGAGAGAGAGAGATAGAGAGAGAGAGAGAGAGAGAAAGAGAAAGAGAGAGAGGAATATTTTTTTAATGTCATAAGAGTATGTGAGTGAGAAAGAGGGAGGTGGAAAGAAGGGGAGGGAGAAGGAGAGAGAGAGAGAGTGAGTGTGAGTGTGAGTGTGAGAGAGAGGGATGATTATTGAAGGGCTCTTTAAGACTTTTGAAATAAATTCCAATGTCATGAATTTACTAACCTTTGAAAACTAATGTGAGTTTTGAATTTAAAGATTAATAATGCTAACCTTTGAAAACAAATGTGTTTTGTTCTTGTTATCCAAATTGGGAACATTACATCCTGGAGTAGGGTTTTCTTGAGCCATTTATTATGCATAAGGAAAAATGTTCAAGGTTTGGGTGGCATATCAAGGATACTATGAGTGTGTAGCTCTCCTAGGGCTAGCAAGGGCTACCTACTATTGACAAGGCCCCACAATTACACCACACATCATATCCTTCCTATGTTTCCCTTCCCTTCTCTCCCCTCCCCACCCTCCCTTAAATCTAAGTTAGGGTAAGGAAATTAATAGGGGCTATCCCTAATGTATGAGCTTGAGCGCCTCCTTATTTGGTGTTGTGTTGCTATCCCTAATGTATGAGCTTAAGCGCCTCCTTATTTGGTGTTGTGTTGCTATCCCTCCTTTTGTTGCAAGTCCATGCATGGCTCCTCCTTGAGATCCCATGGCTTGTACTCCTTGAGATGATGTTCTTGAGATCTACACTCCTTGTGATCGAGCTTCGGTCCTTCGTTGAGCACCCTAACTTTTTGCAACCAAAACTCCATGAATTAAACCACGAAATTTTCCCTCCTTGTGATAAAAAACAAACCAACCTACTTAATATGTTTTCTCTTCTTAAAATAATGCACAACATGTTGGGTCCTTCAATTGATCCAATGGAGCATCTTACACTTGTGAACAATTGTATTCCACCACCATCCACAATTTAAATGAAATTAATTAACTCCTTGGACCATAATACATAACCTCTAACTTGATTATGATAAAAGTAAATAGATAGCTCCATATAGATGGTTTGCATAATAGTATCTTTGCATGCTTTATATGGACTTTATTTTCAAGCCATTTGGTCACCTATAAACGTAGCATTCTTGACTATATTCTACTAGGCAAAAATATTAGATTCAAAACAATTTAAAACATTTAAAATAAAAGCAATTTTGCACTTGTGACCCAACACTCTTTATATATGATGTTTACGAAAGAAAATTAGAAGTTCAATGCTTACATAGATGATATAATGGATGAAAAGTGCATTTACAAAGGATGATGATCTTAGTGACCTCAAGAGTCATGATTGGCACAAGTTTCTACAATTTGTGCTACCCATAGCAATAAAAGATTGCCTCACTGAAGACATTAGAGCTACTATCTATAAGATTGGCACATTGGTGCGCTGGATTTCTTCAAAAGAGATAAAGAGAGACACTTTGGAGACAGCACGTTTAAACTCCATAGAGGCAGTCTGCATGGTAGAGAAGTTTTTCCCTACAAGTTTATTAACAATCCAGATGCATCTGCTAGTTCATGTTGTAGATGAGATTGCAGTTGCTGGAACAGTCCATTCAAGATGGATGTTCTTTTTGGAGAGGTTTATGAAGACATTAAAGGGATTTGTTTGCCAAATGGCTCGCCCAGAGGGTAGTATGTCAGAAGGGTGGCTGATACAAGAGTCCCTTGTTTACATCACTAAATATTTAAGTTCTTCGGATCCAGAGATACCTCGACTATGGTCTCAAGAGTCTAACAGGCGAGTCATTGGTGAGGAACCTCAAGGCCAAGGCATTAAGAGAAAGATGGATAACAATTTGAGAGAAAAAATCAACAAATTTTGCATCTTGAACTCTCATGTAATGGAGAAGTGGATTGAGACATATGAAGCTCTCAAGTGACAGCGAGTACAAGATCGCTTAAGTTTCAGAAGGAATCGCACTACAAGAAATCTCCCATATCCAAAAGGTATGCAAGCTCTTCTGGACTTTCCCACAGGTAGATGGCTAGAAGCTACAATTTTAGAAGCCAAACGTGCTGGTTTAACTATAAGAGAGGAGGAGGAGGAGCTTACAAGAGGATGCGATTGGCATGTAAGTGTTTAAGTTCTACATGTCTCTCTTTTTTTTCTCTACATGTCTCAGTGTTTGTTTGTCCATCAACAATCTTTATGTGCTATTTGTAGTATCACAAATATGGGACGTTTTGGTCACATGGACGCCATTTTTGAGTAGAACGAATAGACCAAAGAAGAGCAACCTTTGATTGTGGTGTCACAGCACAGTTTGTTCAAGAAAGTCGTGCAAGTGCAAGTGATGATAACACAATTACTAGAATGCTTGATTACTTTGGAACCATTCAAGACATATTAAAGGTTGGCTTCAGAAGTTTTGAGTTGTTTATCTTTGATGTGAAGTGGTTCAAGGTAATCACGAATGGGCCACATGCAACTGTACGTAGAGAGATAACACAATTACTGGAATGCTTGATTACTTTGGAACCATTCAAGACATATTAAAGGTTGGCTTCAAAAGTTTTGAGTTGTTTATCTTTGATGTGAAGTGGTTCAAGGTAATCACGAATGGGCCACATGCAACTATACGTAGAGACAAGAGTGGCCTCATCCAAGTGGACTCCACAAAGGTATGGACCGATCAGCAAGATACTTTTGTGCGCCCAAAGCATTGTAAGCACGTTGTCTTTAAAGCGGATCCAAAAGATCCACGCTGGCTATTTGTGGTTCAAGTCTCCCCCCGCAATAAGCAAATTTTTGAAGAATTTGAGCTACAACAGGGTGATGTGGATTCACAGGGTGGTGGGGAGCAGCAAGAACAAGCCGATATCAACAATGAAGAGGAGCAAGCAAATGAAGAGGAGCAACTAGAGCAAGCTCCAAATGAAGAGGTGCAAACCAATGAAGCTGAAAAACATGTTGAGGAAGAAGACATAGATGATGAGGACATCCTTCATCAAGGGACTTTTAATGATGAGGATGCTGAAATGTACATAGACATAGATCTCTTTGGGGCTACTGATCTTAATGAGGATGATAGAATAGATAATGATTTTTAAAATGATGTATCTTAATGATTATGCAAATAGTTATGACATATTTGTAATGATTTTATGACATTGAAGGTGCAAAGTGATATGGTTTACCATTGATGTTTAGGAAAGTTAATGCTTGTCATATGGTCCTTTCATTGTTTACCATTGTTAATGTTTACCGTCATAATCACTAGTGCAGGTGCAAATTGATATGGTTTTACCATTGTTGTTTATCATTGTTAATGTTTGTCATATGGTTCTTTCATTGTTTACCGTGTAATTTTCATTTTGCACAAGTTTGTCATATGGTTTTTTGTCCAACAGGCCATGGGTGATGACTCACTGCCGCTCGACTACAGTCCTGATTTCTCATTTAACCCTACACCGCAGGGCATGAGTCCCCAGCAGTTATATGGTTTTCTCTCGTCCATGACTCCAGAGCAGAGAGCCATGGCTCAGAGTTATTGGGGTTCTGGAGCAGGGACATCTGCCTCACCATCTGGCTTCCCGATGCCAGTTCCCACACCCGTAGTAGGTACGATAGCAGCTCCCACACCTCATACCACACAGCTTTCCACTCCTCTTACAGCTCGATCTACCACCTCTTCACATAGACGTCGCTCACGTAGTAGGTCTTTAGGGGGAGGTTGTTGTGGTGGTAGTGCCACAGATGCTGTGACACCACCACCACGTGAGCGTCATCCTTTGCTCTCATCTGTTGATAGCACACCCATAGGTTCACCTTCCACTCCCTGGGGTGCACATGACCATGACAACAGCAAGATATACACAATTAGGGATGGGGCACTAATAATGAATAGTGCAGGGAAGGCAATGAAGACACGCATTCGACAATTGTGCACTATACAGTTTCACAACTCTGTCATGACTAAATGGGATCAGTAAGATAAGGAGAAGAAAAATTATATAAATACAAAGATAAAGCAAGAGTTTCAGCCATCTGACCCTATGAATGTCGTCTCTAATGAGTGGATACAGTATACAGCTCGCATTTTGATGGGGCGTCGTATGTCAGAGGCGAGGGATGCATTTAGAGAGGGGAAAGAGAAACCTGTTTGGCTAGATGACAGGGAGTGGGAAGCCATTGCTCAGGAGCTCATAGAGACACCAAAGAGGTTTCAACAACAAAGAGAGGCAACAAGGGCAAGACTCCAAACAGTAGGGGCTTGTCATCTTGGGAGTGGTGGTTACGAAACCATGCGCCATGATTTTGTAAGTATTTGTAGCAATTTTTATTAATCTAAATGTATGTATGTGGGCTAAATGTTGATTTCTAAAAGTTGTAATTGTTAATCGTTTGTGTAGGAGTTGGCCATGAATCACCCACCAAGTAGGCGAGAGGAGAAGTACGCTCACAAACATGGCCTTGTGGCCTTATTTGAGATGCTTGAAGAAGAACGAGAGACCGTCAATTGGGAGGCATTACCATGATGTAAGATGACCTTCAAACTATTGGTATATGATCAAAAGATTCTTGAGTATTCATGTTTAATTTAATTTCTTGTTGATTTGAAAATACAAAAACGAGCACGGTTGTTTTTGTGCTCTATTTTAGACAGAATGGTGCTGTCTGTTTGCTGTTGTTAAGTCCTGTTCATTGCAGGCAGCCAGGCAACACTATTCTATCTAAATTTTTTTTTTGCTATAGCGTCGGTATATTCCTCGGTATAGACGCCGGTATAGTTGCCGGTATATGTGTTGGTATACATGCCGGTATTTATGCTGGTATTGTCGTCGATATAGATGCCGGTGAAACGTCGGTATAGACACAGGTATAAACCCCGGTATAAGTGCCGGTGTAGAAGCTGGTATAGACACCGGTATGCTCGTCGGTATAGGCACCAGTGTAACGTCGGTATAGACACCGGTATAGGCGCCAGTATTTTTCCCTGATGCTTATACCGATGTCGTCGTTCCGGCACAGATACCGACGTTTATACCGATGACGGGGCTTTTTTAGACCCCGTTCAATGACGTCGGTATAAGCGCCGGTATTAGGCTACCATGTAGTAGTGTATATCAATTATCAAATATTTTGCAAAAGCCTTCCTTGAGGCTCCACAAAAAAGATTGTTTTCTCATACCCATGTTTAAAGATCTAAAATGCTTCCGAATTCCCAGCATCCTCCCCTCACCTTTCTATACTTGACCTTGCCCACCATCATTTGTTATTGATCAAAAGCTAAACGTTATTAGGTATCCTCTTTCAAAGTTCAAGGTCAAGCCTATCCTTTTATCTCGTGAGAAAATGAGCTTCAACAAAAGAAGCTTGATGAAGGTCAAATAGTAGAGACGTTTCTCACCAAAATTCCTTGTGACCATACGGTGGTAATCAGCATGAGTATGCTCTCCCACAGATCTCGCTCCTATTTGTTGTCTAAGGGTAATGACACCAAAGTATGATAGTTTTGTTACTCCTTTGAATGTTAGTGTCAAGCCTACTCCTCTCACATTTTAGAGTTCAACTCATTGCTTTGGGATGAGTAGATGAGGATATAGAGCCTTATCTCATGAGAGAGGCTTAAGCTCCTACCACCTTTACTGACGTACACAAGAGGATTTGAAGTGAATTGCCATGAAAATAGAATATGACTATATCTCAAAAAACCATAATTAGTACCTTGTAGATTATCCTCTAAGGCGTAAGGCAATTGGAACTAAGTGGTTGCACATCGTCAAACCTTTTACACAAGTTAAAGGTTTTGACTTTTAGTAAACGTTTTCTCCTACACTCAGGTTACCCATAATCCCCTCCATTCTTGCATCGGTAGTCTTAAGGAAATTGGACTAAGCCTATCTCGAATCTTGAGCTTTGTAATGAAGGGTAGGGTGAAACATGGAGATAAGGCTATTGCAAGTGCACCAGCTTTGGCATTGCATATATACTAAATCATTGCATATCATGTGATGTATCATTACTACTATGTTTCAAAGAAGAGCACTATGTTTCAAAATCTATTATTTTTCAACCAAAGAAGAGGCCATTTCTAATATGATGGATGTTATGCCTTGCGCTTGCAACAAAAAGAATTGCAACATATAAAAAAAGAAAATACATAAGGGCTATCCACATATTGAAAGGTGCACACCTCTATCTTCTTGCAAGGCTTATGCTCCACTTCTATCTACCTGCATGGAGTGGTGGAGAGCTTGAGAGATAGAGAGAGAGAGAGAGAGAGAGAGAGATTTTATTTCCTTCCACTTTGTGCACACAAATGGTCAAGTCAAGCTCGTTGGCTAAAGGAGAAGAAGAAGAATGCTTTTAACGTCATCGGAACAATCCCAAGGGACCGAATGAATCTACCTTAAGGGAGTAATAGTCAAACACAAGACTTAATCTCAACTTAACTAGCCAACCATTTTTCCCCACTCATGAATGCATGTGTGTGTGTCAGAGAGAGAGAGAGAGAGAGAGAGAGAGATAGAGAGAGAGAGAGATAAATATACATATAGATAGATAGATAGATAGATATATATATATATAGAGAGAGAGAGAGAGACTGAGTGAGAAGAAGAATTTTTTAATGTCGTAAGAGTGTCTGAGTGAGACACAGGGAGACGGAGAGAGAGTGATGAAGAGGGAGAGAGAGTGAGAGAGAGGGATGATTATTGAAGGGCTCTTTAACACTAGTTCTGTAATTGGACACTAAAGTGTCCTGAGAGGACACTAAAGTGTCCTAAAAGTTAGCATTTTTCTTGAATTTTTGTGGGCAATCTATTAAGAGTTTTGAAATGCTTAACATCCACAGATGTTCCTCAAGACCCAAAAAAAATTTGAGATTTTTTAAATTGCACTTTTCTTAGCTTTTGCAAGGCAATATTTTAATTTTCTTAGACACATGCTGATAAAACGCATGATTTTTGCTGTTTTCAAAATAGTAGTAATTTGTACATAACTTTTAGAAGGGACATAGTTTGATCATGAAACTTGGCTTGATGGAAAGCCCATGATGTAAACTAAATCTTGGAATCATCAAACGATAATTATTGGATAAATTTTTGACTCGCTAATATAAAAATAATGTTTTTTATACAGGTGGAGCATGAATTTTTCTCCTTCCATATGCAAGCTAATAATGTAAAACTTGAGGTGCACCCATGTTATATAGGGTAAATACTACTTTTTTTTGAATTTTCCAAAACTTTAGAGCCACTTTTTGCGCCTCTTCTCATACATGGCCTTTTGCGCAACCTGTTTTTAATACGTAAAATGTCTAATTATGAGCCTAATTTTGATTTTCATCAAAGGGGAAAGCTGTGTAAGTGCATTATTTGTTGTAACTATAGGTGTAGACTACTTGTGCAAGCATAGTTATGATTAGTTTTTGAAAAAAGATGATCAAATTTTGTATTTTTATTTTTTACAGTTTTTTTAGAACTAGGCGATAAGAACCTACTTAAGTGGAGGCTAAGTTAGTGCCATACACATCAAATTATGGCTTATTTATCTCATCTCAAGCATGAAAATCAATAATCAACATTCTCATTGATAGGGCTACAATTTTTTTTAGTGGCGTGATTGAGTTTTGATAATACGCGTTACTTTTGCTGATTTTATACAACTTTTTTGGAAAAAATTCTAGGAAAGGAAAATGATTTTTTTGGTGAACTTCTACCTCCTTGGACTGATGTATGCTATCAAAATATCTTGGGAAAAATGCTATTGATATCATTGGATTTTTTTTTTGAGAGAATGATGCTTGCATATTTGGAAAAATCCTGAAAAATCCTGAAAAATGTTCATTTTCAAGACATATGCTACTTTGTTGCTTATGTACTTCCAAATAAAAAGGCATTTTATATGTTTAGCATTTTTTACATAAGCATAGAGTTATGTTCTACATGCCCAATGAAGCATTTTGGTTTTTAAAGCCTACATTAGGAGTTTGATTTTTTTTCGCAACCCCCAAAAAAGGACACTCAAGTGTCCTGTTTTGGTACCAAACTAGTGTTAAGACCTTTAAAACAAATTCCAATGTTATGAATTTAAAAGTAAATAATGCTAACCTTTGAAAACAAATGTGAGTTTTGAATTTAAAGGTAAATAATGCTAGCTTGTTTGAAAATGAATCAAAGTTTTAAATTAATTATAAAAATTTCAAACATTGCATCCTAGAGCAGGGTTTTCTTGAGCTTTTTATTATGCATAGGGAAAACCATTCAAGGTGTGGGTGGCATAGCAAAGGTTCTATGAGTATGTAGCTCTCGTATGGCTACCAAGGGCTACCTAATAGTGACAAGGCCTTGCAATTCCACCAACCATCATACCATTCATGTGTTTCCCTTCCCTTCCCTCCTCTCACCTCCCCATTCTCCCTTAAATCTAAGTTGGGGTTAGGAAATTAATAGAGGCTATCCCTAATGTATCAGCTTAAGTGTCTTCTTCTAAAACCTCTCTCTCTCTCTCCACCCTCACTCACTATTTCTATATCTCTCTTACCCTCACTCTTCTCTTCCATCTCCCTCTTGCTATTATCTCTCTCTATCTCTGTCTCTCTCTCTTAGGCTCACTCCCTCTCTCTCTCTACCACATTAAACTCAAGTGTGTGTGTGTGTGTGTGTGTGTGTGTGTGTGTGTGTAAATAAGAGAGAGTAGTCGTTGCACTTAACAAGGTTTAAGTTTCTGTTGAAGGAAGTGATTTGATTGATGTCAACAAGAAATCACTTCAAATTCAAAATCTACTATTTTCAACCAAAGAAGAGGCCATTTCTAATGTGATGGATGTTGTATCTTGCGCTTGCAACAAATGTCTAGGATGCAGCATGTATGCGTTAGACACTATTAACTTCACTAGTTGTAAGCTATTATTGCTAGAGTGGGAACCACTTCAATTTAACACAACATCGGGGCCTCCCCGGGGCCTCCCCAAATGTAGTGACCGTTCCATTTTAAAAGTCTACGGTAGTGCAACGAAAGCAAACAATAATTTATGTATTGTTTTGGACTCGAAGCACCTCACTGGGGTATATTGATTCATTGTCAAATTGCCATTGCATTAGTGAACATGTATGCCAAATATAGTGCACTTGTTGAGGCACACTTAATAGTACACATACATAACATGTCCTAGACCACTTTAAGCAAAATCTACTTGTGTCTCTATATTTATATTATGTTTATATTAATATGCATCAACGTATGTGTAGTTGTGTGTGCAAGCAAAACTTTTCTTAGTCCAAGATGGAGTGAACAAAGTATTGAACCACTAGAAGCAGGACTCTTTGCCATTTGCAACTTGTTCTTATTTTTTGTTAATTATTTTTGTGGGGGAAAGACCTTTTATAGCATCTATGCACCACAGAAAAGACCTTTTATAGCATCTATGCATCATAGAAAAGACCAATCAATAGATAAAAAAGGAGAGGACTGGGTCTTAGCATGCAAAAAATCAAGCATGGACGATGGTACCAGTCTCCATAGCACATGAAAAGTGTGTGTGTGTGTGTGTGTGTGTGTGTGTGTGTGTGTGTGTGTGTGAGAGAGAGAGAGAGAGAGAGAGAGAGGTTTTTTAGAAGAAGGCACTTAAGCTGATACATTAGGCATAGCCCCTATCAATTTCCTAACCCCAACTTAGATTTAAGGGAGGGTGGGGTGGTGAGAGGAGGGAAGGGAAGGGAAACATATGAATGATATGATGGGTGGTTGAATTGCAAGGCCTTGTCACTATTAGTAGCCCTTGCTAGCCCTTCTCTCTCTCTCTCTCTCTTTCTCTCTCCCCCCCCCCTTAGTCATTATTTCTTTATCTCTCTTACCCTCACTCTTCTCTTCCATCTCCCTCTTCCTATTATCTCTCTCTCCTCTCATGCTCACTCCCTCTCTCTCTACCACATTAAACTCAAATGTGTGTCTGTGTATGTGCATATGTAAACAAGAGAGAGCAGTCCTTGCAGCTAATAAATTATAACTTTCTGTTGAAGATGGTGATTTGATTGATGTCAACAAGAAATTAATTTAAATTGAAAATCTATTTTTTTCAACCAAATCTACTAATATGATGGATGTTGTACCTTGCTCTTGCAAACAAATGCCTAGCTTAAGTGCCTTCTTCTAAAAAACCTCTCTCTCTCTCTCTCTCTCTATTTTTATATCTCTTTTCCCCCCTCACTCTTATCTTCCATCTCCCTCTCCCTCTTCCTCTTCCTGCTCTCTCTCTCTCTCTCTCTCTCTCTCTCTCTCTCTCTCTCTCTCTCTCTGCGCTAGATCTTTTGTTGGTGATTTCTCTCTCTGATTTTGAGATTTTTGTATTGACGAATATTATTGTTACTTTGGATTTGTCTTAAATCTAAGTTGGGGTTAGGAAATTAATAGAGGCTATCCCTAATGTATCAGCTTAAGTGTCTTCTTCTAAAAAAACTCTCTCTCTCTCCACCCTCACTCACTATTTCTATAGCTCTCTTACCATCACTCTTCTCTTGCATCTCCCTCTTGCTATTATCTCTCTCTATCTCTATCTCTCTCTCTTAGGCTCACTCCCTCTCTCTCTCTAACACATTAAACTCAAGTGTGTGTGTGTGTGTGTGCGTGTGCAAACAAGAGAGAGTAGTCATTGCACCTAACAAGGTTTAAGTTTCTGTTGAAGTGTTTTGATTGATGTCAACAAGAAATCACTTCAAATTCAAAATCTACTATTTTCAACCAAAGAAGAGGCCATCTCTAATGTGATGGATGTTGTATTTTGCACTTGCAACAAATGTCTAGGATGCACCATGTATGCGTTAGATACTATTAACTTCACTAGTTGTAAGCTATTATTGCTAGAGTGGGAACCACTTGAATTAACACATCATCGGAGCCTCCCCAAATGTAGTGACCGTTCTGTTTTAACAGTCTACAGTAGTGCAATGAAAGCAAACAATAATTTATGTATTACTTTGGACTCGAAGCACCTGGGTATATTGATTCATGCTCAAATTGCCATTGCATTAGTGAACATGTATGCCAAATATAATGCACTTGTTGAGGCACACTTAATAATTACACATACATAACATGTCGTGGACCACTTTAAGAAAAATCTACTTGTGTCTCTATATTTATATTATGTTTATATTAATATGCATCGACCTATGCGCGCAAAACTTGTCTTAGTCTAAGATGGAGTAAACAAAGTATTGAACCACTAGAAGCAAGAGTCTTTGCCATTGGCAACTTGTTCTTATTTTTTGTTATTTATTTATGTGGGAGGAAGACCTTTTATAGCATCTATGCACCATAGAAAAGACCTTTTATAGCATCTATGCACGACAGAAAAGGCCAATCAATAGATCAAAAAGGTGAGGACTGGGTCTTAGCATGCAAAAAATCAAGCATGGACGATGGTATGAGTCTCCATAGCACATCAAAAGTGTGTGTGTGTGTGTGTGTGTGTGTGAGAGAGAGAGAGAGAGAGAGAGAGAGAGAGAGAGAGAGAGAGGTTTTTTAGAAGAAGGCACTTAAGCTAATACATCAGGCATAGCCCTATCAATTTCCTAACCCCAACTTAGATTTAAGGGAGGGTGGGGTGTTGAGAGGAGGGAAGGGAAAGGAAACATATGAATGATATTTTGGGTGGTTGAATTGCAAAGCCTTGGCACTATTAGTAGCCCTTCCTAGCCCTTCTTTCTCTCTCTCTCTCTCTCTCTCCACCCTTAGTCACTATTTCTATATCTCTCTTACCCTCACTTTTCTCTTCCATCTCCCTCTTCCACTTTGTGCACACAAATGGTCAAGTCAAGTACTTGGCTAAAGAAGAAGAAGAAGAAGAATGCTTTTAACGTCATCCGAACAATCCCAAGGGACCAAATCAATCTACCTGAGGGGAGTAATAGTCAAACACAAGACTTAATCTCAACTTAATTAGCCAACCATTTTCCCCCACTCATGAATGCGTGTGTGTGTGTCAGAGAGAGAGAGAGAGAGAGAGAGAGAGAGAGATAAATATACATATAGATAGATAGATAGATAGATAGATATATAAATAGAGAGAGAGAGAGAGACCAAGTGAGAAGAAGAAGAATTTTTTTAATGTCGTAAGAGTGTCTGAGTGAGACACAGGAAGATGGAGAGAGAGTGACGAAGAGGGAGAGAGAGTGAGAGAGAGGGATGATTATTGAAGGGCTCTTTAAGACCTTTGAAATAAATTCCAATGTTATGAATTTAAAAGTAAATAATGCTAACCTTTGAAAACAAATGTGAGTTTTGAATTTAAAGGTAAATAATGCTAGTTCGTTTGAAAATGAATGTAAGTTTTAAATTAATTATAAAAATTTCAAACATTGCATCCTAGAGCAGGGTCTTCTTGAGCTTTTTATTATGCATAGGGAAAACCATTCAAGGTGTGGGTGGCATAGCAAAGGTTCTATGAGTATGTAGCTCTCGTACGACTGCCAAGGGCTATCTAATAGTGACAAGGCCTTGCAATTCCACCACCCATAATATCATTCATGTGTTTCCCTTCCCTTTCCTCCTCTCACCTCCCCATTCTCCCTTAAATCTAAGTTGGGGTTAGGAAATTAATAGAGGCTATCCCTAATGTATCAGCTTAAGTGTTTTCTAAAAAACCTCTCTCTCTCTCTCTCCACCCTCACTCACTATTTCTATATCTCTCTTACCCTCACTCTTCTCTTCCATCTCCCTCTTGCTATTATCTCTCTCTATCTCTATCTCTATCTCTTAGGATCACTCCCTCTCTCTCTGTACCATATTAAACTCAAGTGTGTGTGTGTGTGTGTGTGTGTGTGTGTATGTGTGCGTGTGTAAACAAGAGAGAGTAGTCGTTGCACCTAACAAGGTTTAAGTTTCTGTTGAAGGAAGTGATTTGATTGATGTCAACAAGAAATCACTTCAAATTCAAATTCTACTATTTTCAACCAAAGGAGAGGCCATTTCTAATGTGATGGATGTCAAGTGTGTGTGTGTGTGTGGGTGTGTAAACAAGAGAGAGTAGTCATTGCACCTAACAAGGTTTAAGTTTCTATTGAAGGAAGTGATTTGATTGATGTCAACAAGAAATCACTTCAAATTCAAATTCTACTATTTTCAAGCAAAGGAGAGGCCATTTCTAATGTGATGGATGTTGTATCATGCGCTTGCAAAACAGATGTCTAGGATGCACCATGTATGATACTATTAACTTCACTAGTTGTAAGCTATTATTGCTAGAGTGGGAACTGTTGTATCATGCGCTTGCAAAACAGATGTCTAGGATGCACCATGTATGCGTTAGATACTATTAACTTCACTAGTTGTAAGCTATTATTGCTAGAGTGGGAACCACTTCAATTTAACACAACATCGAGGCCTCCCCAAATGTAGTGACCGTTCTGTTTTAACAGTCTACGGTAGTGCAACGAAAGCAAACAATAATTTATGTATTATTTTGGACTCGAGGCACCTCACTGGGGTATATTGATTCATGCTCAAATTGCCATTGCATTATTGAACATGTATGCCAAATATAGTGCACTTGTTGAGGCACACTTAATTATTACACATACATAACATGTCGTGGACCACTTTAAGAAAAATCTACTTGTGTCGTCTCTATATTTATATTATGTTTATATTAATATGCATCGACGTATGTGTAGTTGTGTGTGCGCGCAAAACCTATCTTAGTCCAAGATGGAGTGAACAAAGTATTGAACCACTAGAAGCAGGACTCTTTGCCATTGGCAACTTGTTCCTATTTTTTGTTATTTATTTATGTGGGGGGAAGACCTTTTATAGCATCTATGCACCACAGATAAGACCTTTTATAGCATCTATGCACCACAGAAAAGACCAATCAATAGATCAAAAAGGAGAGGATTGGGTCTTAGCGTGCAAAAAATCAAGCATGGACGATGGTACCACTGAAAAGACCTTTTATAGCATTTATGCACCACAGAAAAGACCAATCAATAGATCAAAAAGGAGAGGATTGGGTCTTATCTCTCTCTCCTCTCATGCTCACTCCCTCTCTCTCTACCACATTAAACTCGAATGTGTGTCTCTGTATATGCGTGTGTAAACAAGAGAGAGAAGTCCATGCACCTAATAAATTATAACTTTTTGTTGAAGGTGGTGATTTGATTGATTTCAACAAGAAATTACTTTAAATTAAAAATCTATTATTTTCAAGCAAATCTACTAATATGATAGATGTTGTACCTTGCTCTTGCAACAAATGTCTAGCTTAAGTGCCTTCTTCTAAAAAACCTCTCTCTCTCTCTCTCTCTCTCTCTCTCTCTCTCTCTCTCTCTCTATTTTTATATCTCTCTTACCCCCGTCACTCTTATCTTCCATCTCCCTCTTTCTCTTCCTCCTCTCTCTCTCTCTCTCTATTGGCTAGATCTTTTGTTGGTGATTTCTCTCTCTGATTTTGAGATTTTAGTATTGACGAATATTATTGTTACTTTGGATTTGTCTTAAATCTAAGTTGGGGTTAGGAAATTAATAGAGGCTATCCCTAATGTATTAGCTTAAGTGTCTTCTTCTAAAAAACCTCTGTCTCTCTCTCTCCACCCTCACTCACTATTTCTATATCTCTCTTACCATCACTCTTCTCTTCCATCTCCCTCTTGCAATTATCTCTCTCTATCTCTGTCTCTCTCTCTTCGGCTCACTCCCTATCTCTCTCTACCACATTAAACTCAAGGGTTGTCGTGCCACGGCACGTCTATGGTGTGAAACCATGCATGTGAGGCCATTAAATGCAAATCCAGATGCATGGATTAAGTGCCTGTGTACATATGGGATGTATGGCGTGTGGAGGGTTTTGCTTTTGAGGGCGTCGCCAGGTGTACAGGTGAAATGGTTTGGTGTGGAGCTTGTTACAAGCCTGTCTGGAGTAAGGTTCACTGCTGGAAGAGTATCAGCTGCTCGATGGCTCTGGAAATGTATACGCGTCCCCAAGGATACAATGGGCAATTAAAGGCTGCATTTGAAGAAGGTGTGGAAGGCATGGGCAATTTAAAGGTTAAAGGATAGTGTTGCCTTGGAGCATAGGTGTAAAAAGGATGTTATGGTGGCCATTTTTCAAAACAAATAAATAAATAAAATAAGGATTAACGTGGCCAATCTGTGCAAAGCCACATGGAAAGGTTGGTTGGCCGCCAGCAAATATTCGAGAAGGTGGCGAAGCACTTCGAAGAGTAGAGAAGAGGCGGCCTTGAAGTTGAGAGAGAGGGGGGGGGGATGCAGAAAAAGAGGAGGCTGGATGAAGGTGGAAAATGAGAACAATTTACCTGTAACCACGTTACTCCACGTTACTTAGGATTTTCGGAGTTCAGATACAACTTGGATAGAGAGTACCCGGATCTTTATGTGAAAAGAGGAAGGCCAGCCTGTAGTTTCTGGTGGGGTTGAATCGCCAGGTTTCTGAAAGCTGGAAAATACGCAGAGAAGGGGAAGGAGGCTGCCTGTGGAAAGCTAGAGGAGCTGGCGAAGACTGGGGCAGCGAAAAATGCTGGCGCAGACAAAAGGGGAGTTGGTTTAATAGCCCTCCCTCTAGCGCCGTTGAGGTGATTCAGGCTGCAGGTGCAAGAGGAGAAAGCCCTTAAGTGATGAGGTGGTGTGGCGTGGTGAGAGACCTGTGGGGAGGCCGCCTTTGGTGGCTGCAGGCTGAAGCTAGCAGATGCGTGGGAGACCAGAGGCAGCCGTTGAGGTGATGCGCAACTGACTGGCGCAAATGCAGAAAACGGAGAGAAGTGTGAAGAAAAATCAAGACCAGAGAGCAGATGAACCAGAGATTCTAAAAAGTGGAGAATATCTTCTGTTCATGCCATGTAGGGTTTCGAATTACAAAGGAAATCAAGCTGCTTCTATTGATACGCCTCCTGAAGCTTCCGTCAAGTGAAGGTGACTGCTGTTAAATTCATGCGATGGGCGATTCGTTGGACACTCTGGTGATAAAGCCTTCATTGCTCAAGGACTAAAAGGGAGCTCAAGAGAATGCGCTGTTGTTGGCTGAGTCTCAGAAGCTATGGTGTGAGCCCATAGAGTGTACAAAGAGCTCAAGCATCTTCGAAATATTAATGGTGATTGAAGCTTTAAGGTCCAGGAGTCGTGGCCTTCCCAATCGTACTGGTGCTCATGACCAGCCTCGAGCTACCAGTATCTAGTATGTTGGTGTTTCTTTGGGGTATGCTCCAATAGGCTGTGCATTTGTTGATGAGCTGATTTCTACCTCTTGATCTGGAGCTCTGTTGTTCTCTGCTAGTATGTGTGTTATGATTATGATGGTAAATGTGTGTGTGATTTTGGGAGTGCATGTGTGATGATGAACTTGTAACCAAGGAAGAGAAAGGGAGAATGATACTAATTTCAAAGCTTCAAGAATTGAAATGATTTGGGACATGTACATGTCAACAAAAATGGTGATGTCTTATGCTCCTTGAGGAGCTATCTATTTTGTTTCCTTGCTGGGATTTTGGAAGTTACTCTTATAGCTAGAAGTCCCGCGCTTTCCCAGCAACACCGCCCACGTCACGACAGCTTTGGTGAACTCGACGTGAAACCGCTGGGGTGAGAGTACGTAGAGATGGCTAGCAAAATGGAGCATTTATATGCAGAGATGAAAGAGCTTGAAGAGCACTTCAGGAAGATTGAAGAAGAAAAGCGAATTCAAGAAGCGATGGAAATTGCGGTGCAATTGGTATATGACAGGGTCAATATATTTGATGGTTTCGATCTAGAAAGCTATCTAAGGTGTTACGAGACAGAGATGAAGAATCAAGGGGTTCCAGAAAACATGATGATTGCATCTTTTGCACACCTTATAAGTCCTGATTTAAAAGATGAAGTGCTGGAACTAGCAGAGTATCACTCCAAACGATGGAGTGATTTTGCAGATGCACTTATTTATGCGAGTTCCATGAACCTAAAGCAGGAGCAACTTACTTGGGAAAAGAAAAAGCAAAAGGGTGATGAAATGAGGTATAATGTGAGCTGTGATAGTGTTCCAGCAACAATCCGGGCCAATTTAGAAGCAGTCGTGGAATTATGTCATATGGAGGATAATCAATTGCTATTCAAGACTGATGCAGAGATCATTGAGGCTGTCTATGCTAAATTGGAACTGCAAGTAGCCGTTAGTGAACAGCAAGACATTCACAGTGCTAAAAGGGATGCTTTGCTGCAACCTAGAAAGGATACAGTGGGTGAACTCTCATGTAAGCTTTCTAAACTCATGGATTCGCATGACAAAAGCACCCATTCAAAGGGTATTCCTCAGGTGACATATCGTATGTGCGAAGAGCTATAAGAACCAATGTTTTTTGCTGAAAGCATGATTGCAGAGTTTGAAGATCTAGGACAAGAAGAAGATGCTATCATTACTGCATTCTTATCTGGTTATGATGCTTATAAGCAGGATGATGTGAGTGGCTTTTATGATGAAGGTTTGGATCAAGATTTTGAACTTGAAGACGAGGGACCAACTACTTTGCTAATTGAAGAGCAGGTTTTAATAGAGGGTATACATGAATATGCATGTGAGGAAAATAAAATATTACAAGATGGGCCACAAATATGTGTGATTGATTTAGAAGGAGTGAGTGATATGGGTGATTCCAACAGTGATGTTGCTTCTGAAGCTGGTTGCCAAGGTTCTTTGGATTTGGGTTATCCTGGAATGCTAACTGGGTGTTCCAACAATAAACAGGGTGATGCTATGTCATCAGTGTCAAGGTTACCTTGCAACCACATTTGTGAGCAACAATCTCAAGCTTGGAAGCCTGTTTATGACGATGATTTGGAGAGGGAAATTGAATTTGTCTTTTTGGATCATACAGGGTTCAATGACATACAGATTCAAGGGTACTCGGGTGAGGGACCCATAATTCTAAGCCCATCTGCAGACAGGTATCAAGAAATACTAGGAGATAACATGCAGGATATGCAAAGTGTGGTCACAGAGCCTCATGAGGCTGCATATGAGCAATCAAATGGATATAGCTATGGGGGTATGAATGTTCATGATAATCAACATGTGGGATTGCAAGATGATAATGGCTTCAATGCGATTGATCCTGAATTGGATGCTATCCTAGATGATGCATTGGATGATTTCATGATATATAATAGATCCCCATCAGCTTTGGGCTCTTCTATGCTTGAAGCTAGTCAACTGTCGGTTGCAAGTGAGGATGTGCAGGTGTTATGTAAGCCAAATGATTGTGATGAGATTGATCCAAAGCTGGAGGCTATTCTCGATGATGCCTTGTTGGATTTTGTATGTGTTGATGGTGTGGATGCTTTGCATACTTTGCAACAGCCTAAAGAAGAGGTATATAATAGTATAGAGGAAGCCAATGAAGACCATGCTTTTCCGTCTTTGGATGAGAAGAATGAATGTTTGTCAGTGGATGAGCTAGATCCGAGTAAGGTAGATTTGGATGGGATGTTACCAAGTGTGTGTTCCATGCTGTTAATGCAGTTGTTACTTGGTGTGGCCATACAATACGTGGTGCAAAGGCTTCAAACATGGCCTGAGGAAAATTTTGAAGGAGATTATTTTGAAGAGCATCCCACTTTGAATGATGAGGGTAATTATGCATATGCAGAGAATCTAAGTGAGCAAAGGATAGGGCTTCATATGAGCAGAGGATAGGGCTTCATATGAGCAAAGGATATGGCACATATGCCAAAAGCGGTTGGTATTTGATCCAGGTGGGAAAGCAGAACCATTCAGATGTGATTGCTAAGATATAAATATCTTGCAGGCTAGGGGGGTAGGTTAAGATGTCATGCTATGTTTCAACAAAGGATAACCCCTTGTGAGTTGCACTATGTATATTCTTCTACTGTTTCATGTTTACTAGGGTGATACCAACTGGGTCAAGTTTGACAGGGTTTAAGATGCCTAGTTGGATGCTTGTACATATACCAATGTTGGTGTGCAAATAATGCATGGACACTGAATTCTAGGACCTGTGTGGCACATACCGGAGGATGTGCAGGTTTAGAGGGGGTGGATGTCGTGCCACGGCACGTCTATGGTGTGAAACCATGCATGTGAGGCCATTAAATGCAAATCCAGATGCATGGATTAAGTGCCTGTGTACATATGGGATGTATGGCGTGTGGAGGGTTTTGCTTTTGAGGGCGTCGCCAGATGTACAGGTGAAATGGTTTGGTGTTGAGCTTGTTACAAGCCTGTCTGGAGTAAGGTTCACTGCTGGAAAAGTATCAGCTGCGCGATGGCTCTGGAAATGTATACGCGTCCCCAAGGATACAATGGGCAATTAAAGGTTGCATTTGAAGAAGGTGTGGAAGGCATGGGCAATTTAAAGGTTAAAGGATAGTGTTGCCTTGGAGCATAGGTGTAAAAAGGATGTTATGGTGGCCATTTTTCAAAACAAATAAATAAATAAAATAAGGATTAACGTGGCCAATCTGTGCAAAGCCACATGGAAAGGTTGGTTGGCCGCCAGCAAATATTCGAGAAGGTGGCGAAGCGCTTCGAAGAGTAGAGAAGAGGCGGCCTTGAAGTTGAGAGAGAGGGGGGGGGATGCAGAAAAAGAGGAGGCTGGATGAAGGTGGAAAATGAGAACAATTTACCTGTAACCAGGTTACTTAGGATTTTCGGAGTTCAGATACAACTTGGATAGAGAGTACCCGGATCTTTATGTGAAAAGTGGAAGGCCAGCCTGTAGTTTCTGGTGGGGTGGAATCGCCAGGTTTTTGAAAGCTGGAAAATATGCAGAGAAGGGGAAGGAGGCCGCCTGTGGAAAGCTAGAGGAGCTGGCGAAGACTGGGGCAGCGAAAAATGCTGGCGCAGACAAAAGGGGAGTTGGTTTAATAGCCCTCCCTCTAGCGCCATTGAGGTGATTCAGGCTGCAGGTGCAAGAGGAGAAATCCCTTAAGTGATGAGGTGGTGTGGCGTGGTGAGAGACCTGTGGGGAGGCCGCCTTTGGTGGCTGCAGGCTGAAGCTAGCAGACGCGTGGGAGAGCAGAGGCAGCCGTTGAGGTGATGCGCAACTGACTGGCGCAAATGCAGAAAACGGAGAGAAGTGTGAAGAAAAATCAAGACCAGAGAGCAGATGAACCAGAGATTCTAAAAAGTGGAGAATATCTTCTGTTCATGCCATGTAGGGTTTCGAATTACAAAGGAAATCAAGCTGCTTCTATTGATACGCCTCCTGAAGCTTCCGTCAAGTGAAGGTGACTGCTGTTAAATTCATGCGATGGGCGATTCGTTGGACACTCTGGTGATAAAGCCTTCATTGCCCAAGGACTAAAAGGGAGCTCAAGAGAATGCGCTGCTGTTGACTGAGTCTCAGAAGCTATGGTGTGAGCCCATAGAGTGTACAAAGAGCTCAAGCATCTTCGAAATATTAATGGTGATTGAAGCTTTAAGGTCCAGGAGTCGTGGCCTTTCCAATCGTGCTGGTGCTCATGACTAGCCTCGAGCTACCAGTATCTAGTATGTTGGTGTTTCTTTGGGGTATGCTCCAATAGGCTGTGCATTTGTTGATGAGCTGATTTCTACCTCTTGATCCGGAGTTCGGTTGTTCTCTGCTAGTATGTGTGTTATGATTATGATGGTAAATGTGAGTGTGATTTTGGGAGTGCATGTGTGATGATGAACTTGTAACCAAGGAAGAGAAAGGAAGAATGATACTAATTTCAAAGCTTCAAGAATTGAAATGATTTGGGACATGTACATGTCAACAAAAATGGTGATGTCTTATGCTCCTTGAGGAGCTATCTATTTTGTTTCCTTGCTGGGATTTTGGAAGTTACTCTCACATCTAGAAGTCCCGCGCTTTCCCAGCAACACCGCCCACGTCACGACAGCATGTGTGTGTGTGTGTGTGTGTGCGTGTGTAAACAAGAGATAGTAGTCATTGCACCTAACAAGGTTTAAGTTTCTGTTGAAGGAAGTGATTTGATTGATGTCAACAAGAAACCACTTCAAATTCAAAATCTACTATTTTTAACCAAAGAAGAGGCCATTTCTAATGTGATGCATGTTGTATCATGCGCTTGCAACAAATGTCTAGGATGCACCATGTATGTAATAGATACTATTAACTTCACTAGTTGTATAAGCTATTATTGCTAGAGTGGGAACCACTTCAATTTAACACAACATCGGGGCCTCCCCAAATGTAGTGACCGTTCCGTTTTAACAGTCTACAGTAGTGCAACAAAAGCAAACTATAATTTATGTATTATTTTGGACTCGAAGCACCTCACTGGGGTATATTGATTCATGCTCAAATTGCCATTGCATTAGTGAACATGTATCCCAAATATAGTGCACTTGTTGAAGCACACTTAATATTTACACATACATAACATGTGGTGGACCACTTTAAGAAAAATCTACTTGTGTCTCTACATTTATATTATGTTTATATTAATATGCATCGACCTATGTGTAGTTGTGTGTGCGTGCAAAACCTGTCTTAGTCCAAGATGGAGTGAACAAAGTATTGAACCACTAGAAGCAGGACTCTTTGCCATTGGCAACTTGTTCTTATTTTTTGTTATTTATTTATGTGGGGGAAGACCTTTTATAGCATCTATGCACCACAGAAAAGACCTTTTATAGCATCTATGCACCACAGAAAAGACCAATCAATAGATCAAAAAGGAGAGGACTGGGTCTTAGCGTGCAAAAAATCAAGCATGGACGATGGTACCAATCTTCATAGCACATTAAAAGTGTGTGTGTGTGTGTGTGTGTGTGTGTGTGTGTGTGTGAGAGAGAGAGAGAGAGAGAGAGAGAGAGAGAGAGAGAGAGAGGTTTTTTAGAAGAAGGCACTTAAGCTGATACATTAGGCATAGCCCCTATCAATTTCCTAACCCCAACTTAGATTTAAGGGAGGGTGGGGTGGTGAGAGGAGGGAAGGGAAGGGAAACATATGAATGATATTTTGGGTGGTTGAATTGCAAGGCCTTGTCACTATTAGTAGCCCTTGCTAGCCCTTCTCTCTCTTTCTCTCTCTCTCCACCCTTACTCACTATTTCTATATCTCTCTTACCCTCACTCTTCTCTTCCATCTCCCTCTTCCTATTATCTCTCTCTCCTCTCACGCTCACTCCCTCTCTCTCTACCACGTTAAACTCAAATGTTTGTCTGTGTATGTGCGTGTGTAAATAAGAGAGAGCAGTCGTTGCACCTTATAAATTATAACTTTCTGTTGAAGGTGGTGATTTGATTGATGTCAACAAGAAATTACTTTAAATTAAAAATCTATTATTTTCAACCAAATCTACTAATATGATGGATGTTGTACCTTGCTCTTGCAACAAATGTCTAGCTTAAGTGCCTTCTCCTAAAAAACCTCTCTCTCTCTCTCTCTCTCTCTCTCTCTCTCTCTATTTTTATATCTCTCTTACCCCCTCACTCTTATTTTCCATCTCCCTCCTCCTCTTCCTCCTCTCTCTCTCTCTCTCTCTCTCTCTCTCTCTCTTTCTCCTTTTGATAATCTCGCACTCATCAAGCTTGATGACAAACTGAAGTACACCTCCTATCTCCTCAAATGTAATATCATAGAACTCCACCATTCTCTTTTGCAAGAGCTCCAAGTCCATATCTTATTGTGTTCATAATAGAATATGATGCCACCTTCTCCCTTAAAGTCTCCTACAATGTGGTATGAGTGACCAACATAGTGAAGCTGTTCTATGTTTAATTCCTCCCTATGTCTCTAAACTTTTGTAGGTGTTGGAAGTAGCTTTGCTTTAATGCCTTTGGCCTCAAGGAGGGATAACCGTCTGACTTGTGGATGGCACTATAACATTTACGATGACTGACTCCACTTGAATCCATGGCGGATTGAATATCCACAGCAGCAGAGCTGAAACTGTATTAATGGTTACAAATTCATCCACTATATCTCGTTGAACCACCTTGAACTTCTTCTCTTTTATCATTTCTCTTGCCATTCTTGATTTCACGAATGGTCTTAGTTGCTTTGCTAGATTAAGATTGGGATTGATATTCTCTTTGTCTGGATGTATAATAACCCTACAAGTACAACACTACTCATTACTAATGTAGAGAACATGTAAATCACCAAAGACGCCCAACAAATAAAATAATATTAACCGCTAACACAAAAGACATGTAAATAGGAATGCACTCAGTGCAGTCTTACCTTATGGCTTGGATTCTCTTCTTCATCAGGCCTCTAGAACCGAGTTTCAAGTTCTCGATGTTTTTGAGCTTTCTTTTTTGTATGCGTCGTCCAATGATTGTCTCTTTTTCTCTATATTTGCAGAGGGAACTTCTTAGTTTATTGATTTAACAGTCTTGTTCTTCCAATCTAACTTTCTGTGTCTTACATTCACTAGACAAGCCAAGAAGCATTTGCTAAGTGTTGTGAATAATGCCTTTCTCTTTCTTGCATGTAAGAAATTGACTTGCAACACCCACTATTTTTTCACATAATGTCCAAAGGGTCCTCTAAGCAAAAAATAGCGGGTCTGGGTGGGGCAGCATTATTATACGATGTCTGATGGTGGTGAAACTTTACGAGTGGGTCTATGCAGATCCTATACTACTACACCTCACAAAGTTTCACCACCATTAGAGGCTGGATGGGCGGGACGGTGTGTTGCCACACCCACTATCTTTTAACATAGTGCCAAAAGGGTCCCCTATGCAAAAAATAGCGGGTTTGGGTGGCATCATTATCATACGACTTCCGATGGTGGTGAAACTTTGCGAGCAAGTGCACGGGGCTCCTACCCTGCCATTTACAAAGTTTCACCACCGTCAGAGGATGGATGGGTAGGAGATTGTGTTGCAACTCGCTAATTTTTGCATAGCACCCAATGGGTCCCTAATACAAGAAATAGTGGGATTGGGTGAGGCATTATTATCATACGATGTCCGATGGCGGCGAAACTTTACGAGCGGGTCCAAAAGGCTCTTACCCCACTACTCGCAAACATTTTACCACCATCGGATGTCGGATGGGCAGGACGGTGTGTTTCCACCCACTATTTTTTCACATAGTGCCCAAAGGTCCCAAATGCAAAAAATAGCGGGTTTGGGTGGGGTATCATTATCATACGATGTTCGATGGTGGTAAAAATTTGCACAATGGGAACGATGGGGTTTTGCATAGCTAAGTGAGATAATTGTTAAGATTAATTTAGCTAATGGTAATATATCACAACCATCGGACGCCGGATGTGCATGACACTGTGTTGCCACCTGATATTTTTTCACATAGTACCCAAAGTGTCCCTTATGCAAAAAATAGTAGGTTTAGGTAGGGCATCATTATTAGATGGCGTTCGATGGTGGTGAAACTTTGCAAGAGGGTCCATGGGGATCCTACCCTGTCCTCGCAAAGTTTCACCACCATCAAGATGGGGGGGATGTATTGCCACCTGCTATTTTTTCACATAGTGCCCAAGGAGTCCCCTATGCAAAAAATAGTCGATTTCGGTTGGGCATCATTATTATACAATGTCCAATCGTGGTGAAACTTTGCAAGCGGGTCCACAGGGCTCCCACCCCTCCACTCGTAAATTTTCACCACCATCGGACATCGGATGGGCGGAACGGTGTGGTGCCAGCCACTATTTTTTCACATAGTGCCAAAAGGGTCCCCTCTTCACAGAATAGCAGGTTCGGGTGGAGCATCCTTATCTTATGGCCTCTGATGGTGGTAAAATTTGTGAGGGGTTCCACAGGGTTCCTAGCCCACCACTCACAAATTTTCACCACCATCTGACGCCAGATGGGCGGGACGGTGTGTTCCCACCCACTATTTTTTCACATAGTGTGTAGGGGTCCCCTACGCAAAAAATAGCAGGTTTGGGTAGGCATCATTATTATACGATGTGAGATGGTGGTGAAACTTTACGAGCAGGTCCATGTGGCTCCTACCCTACACCTTGCATAGTTTCAACACCATCAGATGCCGAATGGGTGGGACGGTGTGTTGCCACCCACTATTTTTTCACAGAGTGGCCAAAGAGTCCCCTATGCAAAGAATAGTAGGTTTCGGTGGAGCATCATTATTATACGGCATTTGGTGGTGGTGAAACTTTACAAGAAGGTTCACGTGGATCCTATACTGCACCTTGCAAATTTTCACCACCATCGAATGGTGTATTGCCACCCACTATTTTTTCACATAGTGCCCAAAGGGTCCCCTATGCAAAGAATAGTGGATCTGGGAGGGACATCATTATTATACTATGTCCGATGGTGGTGAAACTTTGCAAGTGGGTCTATGCGGATCCTACACTACACCTCGCAAAGTTTCACCACCATTAGAGGTTGGATGGGCAGGACGGTGTGTTGCCACCCGCTATTTTTTAACATAGTGCCAAAAGGGTCCCCTATGCAAAAAATAGCAGGTTTGGGTGTGGCATCATGATCATACGATGGATGGGTAGGACATTGTGTTGCAACCGGCTATTTTTTACATAGCGCCCAAGGGGTCCCCTATACAAAAAATAGCGGGATTGGGTGAGGCATTATTAACATACGATGTCCGATGGTGGTGAAACGTTACGAGCAGGTCCATGAGGCTCCTACCCCGCTACTCACAACGTTTTACGACCTTTAGACGCTAGATGGGCAGGACGGTGTGTTGCCACCTGCTATTTTTCACAGTGTCCAAAGGTCCCGAATGCAAAATATAGCGGGTTTGGGTGGAGTATCATTATCATACGATGTCCGATGTTGGAAAAACTTTGCAAAATGGGAATGATGGGGATCTCCATAGCTAAATGAGATATTCTTAAGATTAATTTAGCTAATGGTCATATATCACAACCCATAGGAACCGTACAAATTAAGAAGCTCACAACTTGTTTGGTTGAAGTTTGATCATATATTTCCAATTGTGGACTTCAAGAGGCCAACAACATATAATGTGATTTTGAGTCTGCCATTTATGAGATAATTGTGTATGGGGGAATTAACTGTGTACCTTTGGAACAATGACATAATCATGAAGGCTAATTTGAGAAATTGGAGTCATCACCCTGTTTCTAAGCATCCCATTAATAATGGAACATCCATAACTATCGAGTGTATCACCGATCCTTATAGTGTGTGCATGATGAAAGTCTTAAAATCCGAGGACTCTTCCATCAAACTAACCTTCGATAATATAAATTTACTAGAAGAATGCTTTCATGATGCATTTGTTAGCCACCATGTGGATATGATACTCGAGATGAGTGGATCACGTGAGGATAATAAGTAAATCGCATCATTTCTTCTCCTTGAATTCATACATCATAATGCTTTGTAGGGTCAAATTGAATTGTTGTCACGTAGAAACTTGAAATCATAAAAGTATATAGTAGATGATCAACAAACATTAGCCTAGCTCATATCTGAGATGAAAAACGAGTCAAAACCTCTAGGGAGGGGGGATCGGAACCTTTGTTCCAAGCTTCCACATATTTCACTAAAGGAAAACACAAGAACACGGAAACAAAGTTGGAAGTTGTGGGCTTGGGGGGTTCAATATGTATAAACTATATATATCACATGTGGTCAAGGCCTATTTGTAAAACCCCTTATCTGTAAATTTCTCATGAATAAATCACACCCTTTTTCTATTCAACTTGTGAATACCCCTTTAGAGGGTACTCCTATGTATTCAACCTTGGCACCTAATTATATGGGCAAACCATGGTGCAAGCATCTACATTGTGATTGAACCACATGCCTATGCCCTTTCTTTCTATTATTACTCACGCTAAAAATCCATCTTGGAATTTCAATGTTAAGGCTAATTATTAACCTGAAAGTTCACTCACACTTGGATGGCAATATCATTAATGCAACTTCAAAGTTCACTCAACACTTGAGTGGCAACCACGTGACACCTTTTTGATACATCATTCCTGCAATTTGCTAGACCTCTACTATTGCACAACATACACTTGGGAACATATGGAATCATGATCATTTGTACTTTTAGCTATTGTCCTCTTAGTGTGAGTGGCAACCACATGACCTACATCATGCATGCAATCTTCTAGACCTCTACTATTGCACAACATACACTTGGGAACAATATGGAAGCATGCTCATCTATATTCTCCGCTATTTTCCTCTTCTATGAAGCACTACATAGAGAAACCACTTTTCAATTCTTTTTGATTGCCTCATCAATTTGAGAATGAGAACATATCTGAAGGGAAAAATATGTGCGATATGGAGGATATTTGACTAAGGTCAAGGAATAAGCTCCATCCTACAAGAGGATGAAGGCATAGCTGCATCCATAATGGTGTTGTAATAAAGGAAAGTTAAAATCAAAAAAATCTTAGGTGCGGCCATATACACGACTTTACACGTGGCTAAGGGCATGTGGTTGGAGCCGTGTCATGCAATAGCTATGGCTTTAGCCGTGATGTAGTTTGCTTTAAAAAATGGGACAGGGGCCATTATGGGAAAGAAATGGATATTCTTGTCTCCCATGCTACGCTCGTCTATTTTTTAAAACAAAGAACACATGAAGAGTACATAAACACATATTAAAAAAACTTAAAATACATTTATATAAATAAGTGTTATTCAGGAACACAAACATACATTGAGAGTCCACAATCACTTATACATAAGATGAAAAAAACACATTGTTTATATTGTGAATAAATGAAGCGTATACAAGGTGTTTCAGAATAGTGTAATAAAAAAAGAAGCAGAAGATCTAGCATATACAAAGTGTTTCAAAATAGTGTAATAAAAATAAGACGGAAGATCTACTATAGCGGGTATATGTTCTCCTTTGGGAGTGATGTTTTTACATGGAGCAACAAGATGCACGAATGGTTGGCTTATCGACGAGCATAGAGACAGAGTATAAGGGTGTTGTGATGGCAGTATGTGAGGTAGCTTTGTTATGTAAGCTACTTGGAGATTTGAGGCTGCTAGTGGATAGGCAGGTCATCATATATCCTGAGTGAGGTAGCTTTGTTATGTAAGCTACTTGGAGATTTGAGGCTGCCAGTGGATAGGCAGGTCATCATATATCCTGATAATCTTAGTAGCATAGAGTTGGCCAAGATCCCAATGTTTCACGTATGGACCAAACATATAGAGGTCCATTATCACTCTATCAGAGAGAAGGTATTGGCAAGAGATGTTCATCTCATATATGTTAGCATAGAGGAGTAGGTGGCTGACATTTTCACTAAGGCCTTAGGATCAAAGGACCCTCATAGATTTTGCACTATGCTTGGAGTCTTGGAGATGGAGTTGAGCTTAAGGAGGAGTGTTGAGATGTCAAGCTCAAGCTCGAGGGTTCACCTCTAAGAAATTTAATGTATCACATGCGTTCAAGGGGTATTTGAAAAACCCTTACACTATGAACCACTTGTACATAGTACTCTAGTACTTATGTTGGGTTTTCAATTATCTTTTGTAGCCTTCTTATGAGAGTAAGAAGAAAAAGAAGATTTTATCCTTCCATCTTTGTGTTTGTGATCCATTGTTGTGTGAGTGTGGGTGTGCTTGCAAGAGATCAAGCTCTCTCTCTTTCCCCAATCTTTTTAGCATGGACCTAGTTTCAAAGCCAATACAAGACCAAAAAATCCCTTAAGGATTCAGAATATAAAATTGAGCTTCAACAAAAGAAGTTTGATGATGGTGAAATACTAGAGGCGTTTCTCACCAAATTTCTTTGTGACCATATGGTTGCAATCAACATGAGTACGCTCCGCAGATCTCACATTTGTTGTCTAACGGTATTGCCACTAAAAAATGATAGTTTTGTTATGTCTTTGAATGTTGGTGTCAAGCCTACTACTTTCACATTTGAAAGTTCAACTCATTGCTTTGGAATGAGGAGATGAGGATATAGAGCCTCAATTGTCAATTTTGCTCATGATAGAGGCACTCAAGATTCAAGAGCCTACCACCTTTATTGAAGCACACAAAGGGATTTGAAGTGAATTGCCATGAAAATATCCTACACTCACGTTAACCATAACCTGCTCCATGCTTGAATTGGTATCACACGGAGGATGGCTTGCCAAAGAGATATAGCTAGGTCAATGAGCCGTGTCTTGAATCGTGAGCTTTGTAAAGAAGGGTAAGTTTAAACATGGACGTAAGGCTATTGCAAGTGCACCATCTTTGGCATTATATATATACTAAATCATTGCATATCATGTGATGTGTCATTACTAC
The DNA here is from genome assembly GCF_041138505.1 of Cibotium barometz. Taxonomy (NCBI): domain Eukaryota; kingdom Viridiplantae; phylum Streptophyta; class Polypodiopsida; order Cyatheales; family Cibotiaceae; genus Cibotium; species Cibotium barometz. The sequence continues at coordinate 25,108,382 of NC_141090.1, forward strand.
TATGTTTCAAAGAAGAGCACCATATAAAAAAAGCAAATACAAAAGGACTATATCCACATATTGAAAGGTACACACCTCTATCTTGCAAGGTTTGTGCTCCACTTCTATCTACATCCATGAAGTGGTGGAGATCTTTAGAGAGAGGGAGAGAGATTTTATTTCCTTCCACTTTGTGCACATAAATGCTCAAGTCAAGATCCTTGACTAAAGAAGAAGAAGAATGTTTTTAACATCATTGGAACAATCCCAAGGGACCAAATCAATCTAATTGATGGGTGTAATATTCAAACACAAGACTTAATCTCAAGTTGATGGGCCAACCATGAATGTGTGTGTGTGTGAGTGTGTGTGTGTATGTCAGAGAGAGAGAGAGAGAGAGAGAGAGAGAGAGAGAGACAGACAGGAATATTTTTTTAATGTCGTAAGAGCATGTGAGTGAGAAAGAGAGAGATGGAGAGAAGGGGAGGGAGAAGGAGAGGGAGAGAGAGTGAGTGTGAATGTGAGAGAGAGGGATGATTATTGAAGGGGTCTTTAAGAATTTTGAAATAAATTCCAATGTCATGAATTTAAAGGTAAATAATACTAACCTTTGAAAACTAATGTGAGTTTTGAATTTAAAGATTAATAATGCTAACCTTTGAAAACAAATGTGCATTTTGTTCTTGTTATCCAAATTGGGAACATTACATCCTGGAGTAGGGTTTTCTTGAGCTATTTATTATGCATAAGGGAAAATGTTCAAGGTTTGGGTGGCATATCAAGGATACTATGAGTGTGTAGCTCTCCTAGGGCTAGCAAGGGCTACCTAATATTGACAAGGACTTACAATTACACCACACATCATATCCTTCCTATGTTTCCCTTCCCTTCTCTCCCCTCCCCACCCTTCCTTAAATCTAAGTTAGGGTAACGAAATTAATAGGGGTTATCCCTAATGTATGAGCTTAAGCACCTCCTTATTTGGTGTTGTGCTGCAGGTCCATGCATGGCTCCTCCTTGAGATCCCATGGCTTGTACTCCTTGAGATGATGTTCTTGAAATCTACACCCCTTGTGATCGAGAGCTTCGGTCCTTCGTTGAGCACCCTAACTTTTTGCAACCAAAACTCCATGAATTAAACCACTAAAATTTCCCTCCTTGTGATAAAAACCAACCAACCTCCTTAATTAATATTTTTTCTCTTCTTAAAATAATGCACAACATGTTGGGTCCTTCAATTGATCCAATGGAGCATCTTACACTCGTGAACAATTGTGAACAATTGTATTCCACCACCATCCACAATTTAAATGGAATTAATTAACTCCTTGGACCATAATACATAACCTCTAACTTGATTATGATAAAAGTAAATAGATAGCTCCATATAGATGGTTTGCATAGTATCTTTGCATGCTTTATACGGACTTTATTTTCAAGCCATTTGGTCACCTATAAACGTACGATTCTTGACTATATTCTAATAGTCAAAAATATTAGATTCAAAACAATTTAAAACATTTTAAAAAAACCAATTTTGCACTTGTGACCCAACACTCTTTATATATGATGTTTTACGAAAGAAAATTAGAAGTTCAATGCTTACATAGACGATATAATCTTTTTTTAAGACAAAGAATTGAATGTAAAAGAGATGTAGAATATTACTAAATGATACAAATTGATGGCATCTTCCCAAAGTGTGCTTGGCAAGGAGCTTTGCAATTTAGGTGTAGACTATAGATAGAGAGATGTCACACACTACCAAGGGTCCACACACAATATAGTGAAGTAAGATCTTTGATGATCTAAGTTGCATTATACATTATTTGAATATGTGTTTATATGTGAATAATGTTCATTTAATATGTCTGATATATTCATGAGAAAAAAAATGAACGAGTCCATGGAGCAAGCCCAAGAAGGTAAGACCATTAAGGAATACAATCAAGCCTTTGCCAAACTCTTGTGATTGTCCCCAACAATGGATGAAGCAGACCTTCTAAATAAGTATTTTTGGAAGATTATTAAACCACTTAACTATCTGGTCAAGAATGCAAAGCCTACAGTAAACTCCAATGCTATATCATCAGTCAGAGGCTTTGTAAAAGCTATATCAATCATCAAATATTTTGCAAAAGCCTTCCTAGTTGAGGCTCCACAAAAAATCTTGTTGTCTCATACCCATGTTAAAAGATCTAAAATTCTTCAAAATTCCAAGCATCCTCCCCTCACTTTTCTACTTGACCTTGCCCACCACCATTTGTTATTGATCAAAAGCTAAAAATCATTAGGTATCCTCTTTTGAAGTTCAAGGTCAAGCCTATCCTTTTATCTCATGAGAAAATGAGCTTCAACAAAAGAAGCTTGATGAAGGACAAATAGTAGAGACGTTTCTCACCAAAATTCATTGTGACCATACGGTGGTAAGCAGCATGAGTATGCTCTCCACAGATCTCGCTCCCATTTGTTGTCTAAGGGTATTGACACTAAAGTATGATAGTTTTGTTACTTCTTTGAATGTTAGTGTCAAGCCTACTCCTCTCACATTTTAGAGTTCAACTCATTGCTTTGGGATGAGGAGATGAGGATATAGAGCCTTATCTCATGAGAGAGGCTTAAGCTCCTACCACCTTTACTGACGTACACAAGAGGATTTGAAGTGAATTGCCATGAAAATAGAATATGACTATATCTCAAAAAACCATAATTAGTACCTTGTAGAACTAAGTGGTTGCACATCGTCAAACCTTTTACACAAGTTAAAGGTTTTGACTTTTAGTAAACATTTTCTCCTACACTCAGGTTACCCATAATCCCGTCCATTCTTGCATCGGTAGTCTTGAGGAACTGGACTAAGCCTATCTCGAATCTTGAGCTTTGTAATGAAGGGTAGGGTGAAACATGGACATAAGGCTATTGCAAGTGCATCAGCTTTAGCGTTACATATATACTAAAGCATTGCATATCATGTGATGTATCATTACTACTATGTTTCAAAGAAGAGCACGATATAAAAAAAGCAAATACAAAAGGACTATATCCACATATTGAAAGGTACACACCTCTATCTTGCAAGGTTTGTGCTCCACTTCTATCTACATGCATGAAGTGGTGGAGATCTTTAGAGAGAGAGAGATTTTATTTCCTTACACTTTGTGCACACAAATTCTCAAATCAAGATCCTTGACTAAAGAAGAAGAAGAAGAAGAAGAAGAAGAAGAAGAAGAAGAAGAAGAATGTTTTTAAAATCATTAAAACAACCCCAAGGGACTGAATAAATCAAAGTGATGGGAGTAATATTCAAACACAAGACTTAATCTCAAGTTGATGAGCCAACCACTTTTCCCCACTCATGAATGTGTATGTGTGTGTGTGTCAGAGAGAGAGAGAGAGAGAGAGAGAGAGAGAGAGAGGGAGAGAGAGAGAGAGAGAGAGAGAGAGTGACTAAGTGGTGAGAGAGAGAGAGAGAGAGAGATTGTGTGACTGACTAAGTGAGAAGAGATTTTAATGTCGTAAGAGTATGTGAGTGAGAAAGAGGGAGAGGGAGACAAGGAGAGAGAGATGGAGAGAAAGTGAGAGTGAGAGTGAGAGAGAGGGATGATTATTGAAGGGCTCTTTAAGACCTTTGAATTAAACTCCAATGTTATGAGTTTAAAGGTAAGTAATACTAACCTTTGAAAACAAATGTGAGTTTGGAACTTGTCATCAAAATTGGGAACATTGCACACTGGAGTAGGGTTTCTTGATCTATTTATTATGCATAGGGGAAAATGTTGAAGGTTTGGGTGGCATAGTAAAGCTCGGGGGCATCACTCATAAATATGTAAGTGTAGCACATGGGTTCAACAAAATGGGGTTTTAAAATACCTTTTTTACACATTTTTTACATATAGAATAGTACCATTTAAACGGGGCATTTACAAATTGAATAGAAAAAGGGTGTGTTTTATTTATTTTACGAAAAACTTATAGATAAGGGGTTTAAATTAGGCCTTGAATGCACGTGATATAGAGAGTTTACATATATTGAACCCCCCGAGTAGCAAAGTTACTATGAGTGTGTAGCTCTCCTAGGGCTAGCAAGGGCTACTTAATATTGACAAGGCCTTACAATTGCACCACCCATCATATCCTTCATATGTTTACCTTCCCTTCTCTCCCCACCCCACCCTCCCTGAAATCTAAGTTGGGGTAAGGAATTTAGTAGGGGCTATCCCTAATGTATAAGCTTAAGCGCCTCCTTCTTTGGTGTTGTGTTTCTATCCCTCCTTTTTTTGCAGGTCTATGTGTTGCTACTCCTTGGGATCCCATGGCTTGTACTCCTTGCGAGATGATGTTCTTGAGATCTACACCCCTTGTGATCGAGCTTCAATCCTTGTATGAGAACCCTAACTTTTTGCAACAAAAACTCCATGAATTGAACCACTAAAATTTCCCTCCTTGTGAGCAAAAACCAACCAACCTTCTTAATGACGTTTTCTCTTCTTCAAATAATGCACAACATATTGGGTCCTTCAATTGATCCAATGTAATATCTTACACATGTGAACAATTGTATTCCACCACCATCTAAAATTTAAATGAAATTAATTAACTCCTTGGACCATAATACTTAACCAATAGCTTGATTGTGATAAGAAGTAAATAGATCCCTCCTTATGGGTTCTTTGCATAGTATCTTTGCTTGCTTTATACGGACTTCATTTTCAAGCCATTTGGTCAACTATAAACTTAGCATTCTTGAGTACATTCTACTAGACAAAATATTAGATTCCAAACAATTTAAAAATTTTCAAATAAAACCAATTTTGCACTTGTGACCCAACACTCTTTATATATGATGTTTACGAAAGAAAGTTAAAACTTCAATGCGTACATAGACGATAGAATCTTTTTTTAAGACAAATAATTGAATGCAAAAGAGATGGAGAATATTACTAAATGATACAAATTGATCTCATCTTCCCACAATGTGCTTTGGCAGAAGGAGCTTCACAATTTAGGTAGACTATAGATAGAGAGATGTCACACACTACCATGGGTCCACAATGTCGTGAAGTAAGATCTTCGATGAGCTAAGTTGCATTATACATTACTCGAGTAGTTGTTTATACGTGAATAATGTCCGTTTAATACATCTGATATATTCATGAGAAAAAAAATGAATGAGTCCATGGAGTTAGCCTAAGAAGTTAAAACCATTAAGCAATACAATCAAGTATTTGCCAAAATCCTCTTATTCTACCCAACAATGGATGAAGCATACCTTAGAAATCAATTTTTTTGGAAGATTATTAAACCACTTAACTATCTAGTAAAGAATGCAAAGCCCACATTAAACTCCAATGCTATATCATTGGTTAGAGATTTTGTAAAAGCTATATGATTGATCAAATATTTTTAAAAGCCTTCCCAACTAAGGCTCCACAAAAAAGCTTCTTGTCTTATACCCATTTTAAAAGATCTTAAATGCTTCCAAATTCCTAGCATCCTCCCCTCACTTTTCTACTTGACCTTGCCCACCACCATTTGTTATTGATTAAAATCTAAACGTCATTAGGTATCCACTTTGGAAGTTCAAGGTCAAGCCTATCCTCTTCTCTGATGAAAAAGTGAGCTTCAACAAAAGAAAAAGTGAGCTTCAACAAAAGAAACTTGATGAAGGTGAAATAGTAGTGGCATGTCTCACCAAAATTCTCTATAACCATATGGTTGCAATCAGCATGAGTAAGCTCTCTGTAGATCTTGCTTGCCATTTATTGTCTAAGGGTATTGACACTAAAGTATTATAGTTTTTTTTACTTCTTTGAATGTTGGTGTCAGGCCTACTCTTCTCAGATTTGAGAGTTCAACTCATTGCTTTGGGATGAGGAGATGAGGATATAGAGCCTTGTCTCATGAGAGAGGCTTAAGAGCCTACCACCTTTAATTGAAGCACACACAAGGATTTGAAGTGAATTGCCATGAAAACAGAATATGAATCTATCCTAAAAAACCACACTTGAGACCTTGTAGATCATGCTTTAAGGTGTACTGGAAATCGCCAAACGTTTTACACAATAAAACGGTTTTAACTTTCAAGAAACGTTTGCTACTACATTCAGGTTAACCATAATCTGCTAAGTTCTTGCATTGGTAGGCACAAAGGGTAGGGCTTGCCAGAGAGATATAGCTAGATCAATGAGCCCAATCGCGTGAGCTCTTGAGGGAGCTGCACCAAGCCCATCTCAAATCCTAAGCTTTGTAATGAACGGTAGGGTGAAACCCATGCGTAATGCTATTGCGAGTGCACCATCTTTGGCATTAGATATCTACTAAAGCATTGCATATGATGTGTTATGTCATGACTACTATGTTTCAAGGAATTGCACCATATAAAAAAAGGAAATACAGAAGGGCTATGCACTTATTGAAAGTTACACACCTCTATCTTGCAAGGCTTATGCTCCGCTTTTATCTACATGCATGTAGTAGTGGAGAGCTTTAGAAAGAGAGAGAGAGAGAGAGAGAGAGAGAGAGAGAGAGATTTCATTTCCTTCCACTTTGTGCACACAAATGGTCAAGTCAAGCTCCTTGGCTTAAGAAGAAGAAGAAGAATGCTTTAAACGTCATAGGAACAATCCCAAGGGACCGAATCAATCTAACTGATGGGAGTAATATTCAAACAAAAGATTTACTCTCAACTTGATCAGCCAACCATTTTTCCCCTCATGAATGTGTGTGTGTGTGTGTGAGAGAGAGAGAGAGAGAGAGAAGAAGAAGAAGAAGATTTTTTTTAATATCGTTAGAGTGCGCGAGTGAGATGAAGGGAGATGGAGAGAGAGTGATGAAGAAGGAGAGAGAGTGAGAGTGAGAGAGAGGGATGATTATTGAAGGGCTCTTTAAGACCTTTGAAATAAATTCTAATGTTATGAATTTAAAACTAAATAGTGCTAACCTTTGAAAAAAAATGTGAGTTTAGAATTTAAAGGTAAATAATGCTAGTTCCTTTGAAAACTAATGTGAAATTTGTTATCAAAATTTAGAACATTACATCCTAGGGTAGGGTTTTCTTGACCTTTTTATTATGGATAGGGAAAACTGTTCAAGTTGTGGGTGGCATAGCGAAGGTACTATGAGTATGTTGCTCTCATAGGGCTAGCAAGGGATACCTACTAAGAATGACAAGGCCTTACAATTGTCCCACCCATCATATCATTCCCTCCTCTCACCTCCCCACCCTCCCTTAAATGTAAGTTGGGGTTGGGAAATTAATAGGGGCTATCCCTAGTGTATCAGCTTAAGTGCCTTCTTCTAAAAAACCTCTCTCTCTCTCTCTCTCTCTCTCTCTCTCTCTCTCTCTTTCTATATCTCTCTTACCCTCACTTTTCTCTTCCGTCTCCCTCTCCCGCTCCCTCTTCTCTCTCTGTCTCTCTCTCTCTCTCTCTCTCTCTCTCTCTCTTTGTCTCTCTCTCTCTATCGTCTCAGGCTAACTCCCTCTCCCTCTACCACATCAAACTCAAGCATATGTGTGTGTGTGTGTGTGTGTGCGCATGCGTGTGTAAACGAGAGAGAGCAGTCCTTGCACCTAACAAAGTTTAAGTTTATGTTGAAGGTGGTGATTTGATTTTGATGTCAAGCAAAAATCACTTCAAATTCAAAATCTACTATTTTCAGCCAAAGAAAAGTTCATTTCTAATATGATGGATGTTGTTTCTTGTGCTTGCACAACAAAAAGAATTGCACCATATAAGAAAACCAAATATAGAAGGACTATACACATATTGAAAGTTACACACCTCTATCTTGCAAGGCTTACGCTCCACCTCTATCTACATGCATGCAGTGGTGGAGAGGTTTAGAGAGATGAGAGATTTTATTTCCTTCCACTTTGTGCACACAAATGGTCAAGTCAAGCTCCTTGGCTAGTAAAGAAGAAGAAGAAGAATGTTTTTAACATCATAGGAACAATCCCAATGGACTGAATCAATCTACCTGATAGGGGTAATAGTCAAACACAAGACTTACTCTCATCTTAATCAGCCAACCATTTTTCCCCACTCATGAATGTGTGTGTGTGTGTGTGTCAGATATATATATATATATATATATATATATATATAGAGAGAGAGAGAGAGAGAGAGAGAGAGAGAGAGAGGTTTTTTAGAAGAAGGCACCTAAGCTGATACATTAGGCATAGCCCCTATTAATTTCCTAACCCCAGCTTAGATTTAAGGGAGGGTGGGGTGGTGAGATGAGGGAAGGGAAGGAAAACATATGAATCATATGATGGGTGGTGGAATTGCAAGGCCTTGTCACTATTAGTAGCACTTGCTAGCCCTTCTCTCTCTCTCTCTCTCTCTCTCTCTCTCTCCACCCTCAGTCACTATTTCTATCTCTCTTTTACCCTCACTCTTCTCTTCCATCTCCCTCTTCCTATTATCTCTCTCTCCTCTCATGCTCACTCCCTCTCTCTCTACCACATTAAACTCAAATGTGTGTCTGTGTGTATGTGCGTGTGTAAACAAGAAAGAGCAGTCCTTGCACCTAACAAATTATAACTTTCTGTTGAAGGTGGTGATTTGATTGATGTCAACAAGAAATTACTTTAAATTAAAAATTTGTTGTACCTTGCTCTTGCAACAAATGTCTAGCTTAAGTGCCTTCTTCTAAAAAACCTCTCTCTCTCTCTCTCTCTCTCTCTCTCTCTCTCTCTCTCTCTCTCTGCCTGCCCTCACTCACTATTTTTATATCTCTCTTACCCTCCTCACTCTTATCTTCCATCTCCCTCTTCCTCTTCCTCCTCTATCTCTCTCTCTCTCTCTCTCTCTCTCTCTCTCTCATGCTAACTACCTCTCTCTCTACCACATTAAAAATCAAGCATGTGTGTGTGTGCATGTGTAAATGAGAGACCAGTCCTTGCACCTAACAAAGTTTAAGTTTATGTTGAAGGTTGTGATTTGATTGATGTCAACAAGAAATCACTTCAAATTATAAAAAAAGGAAATACATAAGGGCTATCCACATATTGAAAGGTGCACATCTCTATCTTGCAAGGCTTATGCTCCACTTCTATCTACCTGCATGCAGTGGTGGAGAGCTTTAGAGAGAGAGAGAGAGAGAGAGAGAGATTTTATTTCCTTACACTTTGTGCACACAAATGGTCAAGTAAACCTCCTTGGCTAAAGAAGAAGAAGAAGAATGCTTTTAACGTCATCGGAATAATCCCAAGGGATCAAATCAATCTACCTGAGGGGAGTAATAGTCAAACACAAGACTTACTCTCAACTTAATTAGCCAACCATTTTTCCCCACTTATGAATGCGTGTGTGTGTGTCAGAGAGAGAGAGAGAGAGAGAGAGAGAGAGAGAGAGAGAGAGAGAAAGAGATAAATATACATATAGATAGAAAGATAGATATATATATATATGAATGGTTGGGACATGATGGCGGCGATATAGTGTAAGCAATTATCGGGATGGTTCTCATTTTGGTTTTTTTTGTTGTAGTATCTACTACAAGATTTATTAATAATATTGGCCGCCCCATTTTGATGTATTCGGGCATGGACCTATTGAGCTGCCCACTTTTGAGAGAGAGAGAGAGAGAGAGAGAGAGAGAGAGAGAGAGAGGGAGAGAAAGAGAGAGAGAGAGAGAGGGAGAGAGGGGGAGAGAGAGAGAGAGAGAGATATAAACATGGTTTCTCTTTTCTCACTCATGAAATAATTCAACCATATAAGGAAAACAATAAGAGAACTAATACTCCCTGTAGACGTTTGCCTGTCTTAGCGTATCTTGGCTCCGTGTATACAAGTACAGGCCTGCAACTTGCAACCATTGTATCTCTCTGGTTTTTTGTCATAATATAGTTGAGTTGGTACTTAAAATTATGGGAATAGGCCTGGTCTACAACTCATTGTGGGACGTTTTGCTAAACTCAACCATATGCAAAAATCGACCTCCTTTTGGGGATCTTTATCATAAATATGCTATTTTTCTCATAAATTTATTTTCTTTATAATTCTCTAATTGTTTGTAGATATTCATGTACTCTCATCTCTAACTATAATTTTTTTGAATAAATATAATTATATTCTCAAGAAAGTTCATTCACATAACAGTGTGTGTGTGTGTGTGTGTTGATTGCAAAAAACCTTAACTATTCTAGTGCACTAAAATGAACTCCCATAAACTCCCAAATTAATCAAACAAATTGGAATTTTCCAATTTCATATCATCCACATTGCCCATCCATGTGCTGCCCTTTCTCCTCCCCATCGCGCCCCTCTTACGCCCAAAAACATAATCGTCCCTCGAACCAAGAGGTTTAACAAAAGATTAAAGGACCTCTTGAGCCTCTTGCTCCAATTATTTGAGTCTCCCACACTAACACCTCTACTAGAAAAGGTCACTGTTGATGACTTAGAAAAGAAGAGTGTATGGTCTCAATTTCAGCTAGATCTCCATCCATGGATCATGGAAGAAATTCACATACCATTAATGGAACCTAAACCTCCAAAACCTATAAATGAATCAACACCTGAGAGAGTGAGAGTTAGAGATATCATGACCACCAAGTTACGTCACAAAATCAATCCATTATTTGTCAATGTTGGCTCTGATATGTAAAGGCTAAAGCTATGACTACTATGAGAATGTATGTGGTTTGCAAATGAGACATCAAAAGTATTCTTATGTAACGTACTCATATGTACGTATTTTTGGATCCATTTTTTTGGGAGATTTTTAGCATCTATATTTAATGTTGAAAAGTAGGAAATACTTAGAGGACATAAAAGATTAAGTTTGGTAAAAAATTTAGTAATTTAGATATGTCGATTTTGGGTCAATTTTGGGACTTTTTATGCATGTTTTGTGGTGTCATTTGTATGCAATTTCTATTATATACTTAACCATGTTAGATAATATATAAGAGGATCGTAGTTAGTGGTTTAACCTAAAGGAAACTCATATGGGAGTTTACATAATAAATATAACCGCAACGAGCGCCCGAAACGGGGCCCGACACTAATTTGACCCTTAATTTTTAGTAACGACCTCGCATGAGGGTGAAGAAAACTTTATTTATCATAGAGGTGAATTAAATAAAGTTAGTTCATCACAAGACGACAAATAAAGTCCGTGTTTAGATAATTAGGAGATTTCGCATGGGGTGGCTGGTATTCAGCGAAACAAATCCGACACCACTTTTTAGTGTTTTTTTTATTATTAAAAAAATGTATCTTCTCTAATTTGGTTCAAACGCATGTTTTTAGAAAAGATTTTCTATTTTTGATGATTTCATGCATGATAATCTACTAGTTCTTGTGGGATGTTCTTTTTTAGCTTCTTCCAGAGCCTTGAGGATTTTCTGTGCAGGATTTAGAGAGAGAGATTTTAAGATTCGGGCCGGCCGTCCTTAGTTAGGGAACATTGGACAGAGATTGTGATTTATGCCCACTGGGAGCCACTTGGTAGAGCCCATAGTGGACAAGATTTACTAGAGGCATACCCAGGATAGCCACGACGTCCAGAGTATGAGTAATTTTTCCTATAAGATTTGAGAAATTTTGTGTTAGAACATACGACAGAATATGGGTACATTTCAATTGGTATCAGAGCCTAGGTTAAGCAATCCGTACTTGATTGCGGATATTGCAGGTCTTGGATGACTAATATTATTTTCAAATTTGGTGATACAGCTAGGAATTTCTTTCTCTTGAGAATTGTTTGCAATTTTGATGTATAGTCACAAGATGGGGTAAGAAGAGGAGCTTTTAGAAGGATTATTGCATGTGGGTGTAACTCCAGAGGAAGTTATCAGACTTATTGACAGGAATCAAGAATTAGAGGAAAGAATGAGAGTCACGCGCACTCGAGCTTCCATGAATTTGAATGAAGAAGACATAGATGACTAAGAAGATGGGGTGATGGAAGGTCGTCTAAATTTTGATGATAGACAGGGTCAACGAGAACGACAAGGAGTAAGAAATTCTTATTTTGAGCAGCAAGAAGAATGTGGTGAATTTCCTATAAGCCCTCAACCAAGAGTTGTTGCACAAGTTGATTTCGACCTTTCAGTTCATCAAGCTATTAAGGAATTGCAAGATACAGTGCAGGCCATGAAAACTGCTATGGGCACAGGATTTAAATCGGGACATGTAGATGATTTTGCCCTCAAACAACCTTTAATGGAAAGGGGAAGAGGAGTAAAGAAGAAGAAGTATAGATTGAGTAGCTTGAAGATTATTTTCAAACATGTAACTTCAGTGAGAATGCTAAGGCAAAGACAACAATACTTCTTTTTGAAGGCTCTGCAAAATTATGGTGGAAGTCTATTATGTGCAATAGGGACTTACGGAATGAGGAATTCATAGGGCCTCTAATAAAAAGGCATATGATTCAGCATTATTGTCCACTAGAATACCATATGGAGAAAATGAAAAAAAAAACTTGGAATAGAGGGCACTTACTGTTCCAGAATATCATGATAAATTTTGGGACTTGTAGAAATATTCACCCCCATTAACAGAAAAGGAAAGAGCCTCCTAATTTTTTAATGGCTTAAACAGGCAAATCAAATTTGCTATTCGTTCCTAAAATGTGCATAGCTCATTGGAATTATAGTGATGTTTACATGCTCAACATGAGACATTTTTGTGGGGCAAAATGTAAGTTTCATTTATAGATCTTTTATCAAATCTTGTGGACTACCAAGTAGCACCACTAGTGGTTTATAAAAGTTCCCACCTTCTGAATTGTTATCATTTAATCCACATAGCACCGCAAACAAGCACTACATCTTGCAAGGAGTACATAGCTTCATCCCTTGATCGTCGCTAGTCTCTTTCTTACACAACAGTTAATAGAAGGACTCTCTCTTTCTCTCTCTCTCTCTCTTTTATTAGTGTGGTCATTACTTACCTAGATATGTGTGTGTTTTGATTGCAATAAATCTTAACTATTCTAGTGCACTAAAATGAACTCCTATAAACTCCCAAACTAGTCAAACAAATTGGAATTTTCCAATTTTATGTATCATCCACATTGCCCATCCATGTGCTACGATTTCTCTCCCCCCCCATTGAGCCCCCCTTATGGCCACAAACATTATCATCTCTCTAACAAGTAAGTTTAATAGAAGATCAAAGCACCTCTTGAACGTGTTGCTCCAATTATTTGAGTCTCCCAACTCTAACTCCTCAATTAGCCTGAAAAGGTCCCTGTTGATGACTTAGAAAAGAAGAGTGCATGGTCGCAAGGCTAGAACTCCATCCATGGATTGTGGAAGAAATTCTCAAACCATTAATGGAACCTAATCTTCGAGAACCTATAAATGAATCAACACCTGAGAGAGTGAGAGTTAGAGATGTTATGACCGCTACGTTATGTCACAAAATCAATTTCTTATCTTTCAATGCTGGCTCTGATGTAAAGCTAAAGCTATGACTACTATGAGAATGTCTGTTGTCTGCAAATGAAGACATCAAAAGGATTCTTAAAGGATGCATGCAATCATGTCCACCCCTATCACAATTTCCCTAGGAGAATTCCTAAGCCCAGCTCCTCGTGTGTGGCACTATATCAAAGACTAGTTGGACTCGAAGTACAAAGTTAATTTAGATTTCGAGGGAGAAGAGGAAAAAATGAATCCCCATTTATTATTCAAGGACGTACCCATAAACAAGCTTGGCGATAGTTTGAAGGTGAGAAGATTAACACTACTCTAGCTCTAAAATTAGGGAGAGTATCTTGTACATCTATTCTTGTTGGTAGTGTTGGTGTCAGTGTGGTTACAGAAACACAATGGGAATGATGGGGTTGTCCCTAGCTAAGTGAGATAACTCTTAAGATTAATTTAGCTAATGGTCATATATCACAACCCATAGGAATCGTGCAAATTAAGAAGCTCACAACTTGTTGGTTAAAGTTTGATTATATATTTCCAATTGTGGACTTCAAGAGTCCAACAACATACAATGTGATTTTTAGTCGGCCATTTATGAGATAATTGTGTATGATCCATGACTGGGGAATTAACTATGTGTACCTTTGGAACAATGACACAATCATGAAGGTTCATTTGAAAAACTGGAGTCATCACCCTGTGTCTAAGCATCCCATTGATAAAGGAGCATTCAAAACTACCGAGTGTATCATCGGCTTGATCCTTGTAGTGTGTGCCTAAAAGAGGGCTTAAAATCTAAGGACTCTTCCATCAAACTAACCTTTGATGATATAAATTTGCTAGAAGAATGCTTTGATGATGCATTTGTTAGCCACCATGGATACGATACTCGAGGTCAGCAGATCACATGAGGATAATAAGTAAAACGCATCAATTCTTCTCCTTGAAGTCGTACATCATAAGGATTTGTAGGGTCAAATTAAATTGTTGTCATGTAGAAACTTGAAATTATAAAAGTATATAGCACATGATCAACAAACATTTAGCCTAGCTCATATCTAAGATGGAAAACAAGAAAACCTCTAGGGAGGGGGGATCTAAACCTTTAGTCCAAGCTTCCACATGTTTCACTAAAGGAAAACACAAGACCATGGAAACAAAGTTGGAAGTTGTGGCCTGGGGGGTCACTATTTATAAACTATATATATCACGTGCATTCAAGACCTATTTGTAAAACCCCTTATCTATGAATTTCTCATGAACAAATTACACCCTTTTTCTATTCAACCTATGAATACCCCCTTTAGAGGGTACCCTTATGTATGTAAAAAATGTGCAAACAGGGATTTGAAAAACCTGTTCTGTTGTACCCACATACTACACTTACATATTTATGAGTGACCCTCCTGAGGTTATGGCTAAAGGGGTAAAAATGGAGGAAAACTACAAAGGGTTCACCTAGACATAAGCTAGGACAAAGCTTCTCCACTAAATGTAAAGGAGACTAAAAAGTGCGGAATAGAATTCGACACTAAACTTGAGAAATCTCAACTTTTATCAAATCTTGCGGACTACCAAGTATCATAACTAGTGGATTAGAAACGTTCTCACCTTCTTAATTGTTATGATTTGATAGCACTGCAATATGTCAAAAAGGGATTTGAAAAACGCGTTCTATTGTACCCACATACTACCCTTACATATTTATGAGTGACCCCCCCCCCCCCCTTGAGGTTGTGGCTAAAGGGGAAAAAATGGAGGAAAACTACAAAGGGTTGACCTAGACATAAGCTAGGACAAAGCTTCTCCACTAAATGTAAAGGAGACTAAAAAGTGTGGAATAGAATTCGACACTAAACTTGAGAAATCTCAACTTTTATCAAATCTTGCGGACTGCCAAGTATCATGACTAGTGGATTAAAAACGTTCACACCTTAATTGTTATGATTTGATCCATATAGCACTGAAAGTGCTACATCATGCAAGGTTTACATGGCTTGATGCCCCGACCTCTATTCTCTTTCTTACACAATAGTAGCAGAAGAACTCTCGCTCTCTCTCTTCTAAGTGTGGTCATTCATTACCTAGATATGTGTATGTGTGTTAATTGCAATAAATCTTAAATGTTCTAGTGCACTAAAATGAACTCTTGTAAACTCCCAAACTAATCAAACAAATTGGAAATTTCAAATTTTGTATCATTCACATTGCTCACCTATGTGTTGCCCTCTCCCCACACCCCCCCACCACGCCCCCCTCATGCCCACAAACATAATCATCCCTCGAACCAAGAAGTTCAACATGATATTGAAGGACCTCCTAAACCTGTTGCTCTAATTATTTTAGTCTCTCACACTCACTCCTCGGCTCGAAAAGGTCCCTGCTGATGACTTAGAAAAAAAGGGTGTATGGTCTCAAGATGAGCTAGATCTCCATCCACGGATCATGGAAGAAAATCCCACCACTAATGGAACCTATTCCTTTGAAACCTATAAATGAATCAACACTTGAGAGAGTGAAAGTTAGAGATATCATGATCGCCAAGTTATGTCACAAAACCAATTCTTTATCTTTAAATATTAGCTCGGATATAATGACTACAGCTATGACTACTATGAGAATGTACGTAGATTGTAGACGAAGACATCAAAACAAATTTTTAGGGATGCATTCCTCCCCTATCACTATTTCACTAACAGAATTCCTAGGACGAGATCATCATGTTTTGCACAATATCAAAAACTGGTTAGACTCGGAATATCTTAACTTTTGAAGAAAAATATGATTCAGATTTTGAGGGAGAAGAGGAAAAATTGAATACCCATTTATTATTCAAGGATGTACCTTTCAACAAGCTTGGCAATACTTTGAATGTGAGGAGCTTAACACTACTCTAGCTCTCAAATTAGGGAGAGTATGTTTTACTTCCATTCTTGATGGTGGTGTTGGTGTCAGTGCAACTACAAGAGCACAATGGGAATGATGGGGCTGACCATAGCTAAGTGAGATAATTCTCAAGATCTAGTTAGTTGATGGGGCCATATATCACAATACAAAGGAACCATGCAAATTAACAAACTCACAACTTTTTGGTTGAAGTTTGATCATATATTTGCAACTTTGGACTTCAAGAGGGCAATAAAATACAATGTGATTTTGGGTCAGCCCTTTATGAGAGAATAGCATATGATCCATGACTGGGGAATTAGCTATGCTTACCTTCGGAAGAAGGACACAATCATAAAGGTTAATTTAAAAAATTAGAGTCATCACCCTGTGGAGCATCCAAAACTATTAAATGTACCACCGCGCTTGATCGTCGTAATGTGTGCCTAATGAGAAGGGCTTGAAATTCGAGGACTCTTCCATCAAACTAACCTTTGATGATATAAATTTGCTTGAAGAATGCTTTCAAGATGTAGTTGTTAACCACCATGGATACGATACCCAAGTTGAGCGGAACACATGAGAATAATAAGTTATTGCACCAATTCTTCTCCTTGAAGCATACCTCATAATGATTTGCAGGGTCAAATTGAAATGTTGTCACACAGAAACTTGAAATTAGAAATGTATATAGCACATGCTCAACAAACATTAGCCTAGCTCATATCTGAGATGAAAAACATGAAAACCTATAAGGAGGGGGGATCAGAACCTTTGGTCCAAGCTTCCACATCTTCCACTAAAGAAAAACACAAGACCATGAAAAAAAAGTTGGAAGTTGTGGCTAAAGGGGAAAAAATGGACGAAACTACAAAGCATTCACTTAGACATAAGCTAGAACAAAACTTGGCCCATTAATGTAAAGGAGACTATCAATTGTGGAATAGTTTGTTTATGATCGTTAATCTACCTTAGGACAAGACTTTCGTTCTTTATATGTCGCTATGATTGTGCCTTCATTGTTTATGACTCAGAGCCACCATCATCATGGCCAGTTTTGTATCTCTTACTTTTTAACTCCTCCTGGACACTTCACCATACACAATTTCATTCAAATTATAAAACATTTTGCAAAGTCTTCACTAAGTTAATTTGTAGCCATTGCTAAAATGTGCGTACTTCATTGGAATCATAGTGATGTTTACACGCTCAACATAAAGAAATTTGTTGAGCAAAATGTGGGTTTCATTTATAGACCTTTTATCAAATCTTGTCGACTACCAAGTACCATGACTAGTGGTTTAGAAATTTTCTCACCTTCTCAATTGTTATCATTTAATCCACATAGCACAGCAAGGCTCTACATCATGCAAGGGGTACATGACTTGATCCCTCGATCGGCGCTAGTCTCTTTCTTACACGGGAGCAGTAGAAGGACTATCTCTCTCTCTCTCTCTCTTCTAAGTGTGGTTGTTGCTTACCTAGATACGTGTGTGTGTCATGTTTTGTCCGTCCATCTTTCTGTGGTTAATTGGGGATGCCTAATTAACACTATGTTCATAGCACAGTACTTGGGTGATTCGGAATATTCCATGTGTAGGACATATGAAATTAGCGATGGCTGGAACTAAGTGTTGGATTTAATGCTTATGTGATGTCAAGTAACTTTAGAATGTATTGCTAACTTGTAGTGTGTTTGAATGGACAACCTTGTAGGTTGGTGAGATTGATGGGATTTGTGCTCAGTAAGCCGGAATGGCTACGACGTGATGGCGGCGATATGGTGCGAGCTATTACCGGGATGGTTCTCATTTTGGTTTTTTTTGCCGTAGTATCTACTACGAGATTTATTATTATTATTGGCCACCCCATTTTGATGTATTCAGGCGTGGACCTATTGAGCTGCCCACTTTTGAGAGAGAGAGAGAGAGAGAGATTAAACATGGTTTCTCTTTTCTCACTCATGAAATCATTAAACCATATAAGGAAAACAATAAGAGAACTAATACTCCCTGTAGACGTTTGCCTGTCTTAGCCTATCTTGGCTCCGTGTATACAAGTACAGGCCTGCAACTTGCAGCCACTGTATTTCTCTGGTTGTTCGTCATAATATAGTTGAGTTGGTACCTAAAATTATGGTAATAGGCTTGGTCTACAACTCATCGTGGGACATTTTGCTAAACTCAACCGTATGCGAAAACTAACCTACTTTTGGGGATCTTTATCATAAATATGCTATTTTTATCATAAATTTATTTTCTTTATATTTCTCTAATTGTTTAGAGATATTCATGTACTCTCATCTCTAACTATATTTTTTTGAATAAATATAAATAAATTTCTCAAGAAATTTCACTCACATAACAGTGTGTGTGTGTGTGTGTGTTGATGGCAATAAACCTTAACTATTCTAGTGCACTAAAATGAACTCCCATAAACTCCCAAATTAATCAAACAAATTGGAATTTTCCAATTTCATATCATCCACATTTCCCATCCATGTGCTACCCTTTCTCCTCTCCATCGCGCCTCCCTTATGCCCAAAAACATATTCGTCCCTCGAACCAAGAAGTTTAATAAAAGATTAAAGGACTTCTTGAGCCTCTTGCTCCAATTATTTGAGTCTCCCACACTAACTCCACAACTAGAAAAGGTCCCTGTTGTTGATGACCTAGAAAAGAAGAGTGTACGGTCTCAAGTTCGGTCTCAAGCTCAGCTAGATCTCCATCCATGGATCATGGAAGAAATTCACAAATCATTAATGGAACCTAAACGTCCAAACCCTATAAATGAATCAACACCTGAGAGAGTGAGAGTTAGAGATATCATGACCACCAAGTTACCTCACAAAATCAATCCATTATTTGTCAATGTTGGCTCTGATATGTAAAGGAGAAAGCTATGACTACTATGAGAATGTATGTGGTTTGCAAATGAGACATCAAAAGTATTCTTATGTAACGTACTCATATGTACGTATTTTTGGATCCTTTTTTTGGAGATTTTTAGCATCTATATTTAATGTTGAAAAGTAGGAAATACTTAGAGGACATAAAAGATTAAGTTTGGTCAAAATTTTAGTAATTTAGATATGTCCATTTTGGGTCAATTTTGGGACTTTTTATGCACGTTTTGTGGTGTCATTTGTATGTGATTTCTATTTATACTTAACCATGTTAGATAATATATAAGAGGATTGTAGTGAGTGGTTTAACTAAAGGAAACTCATATGGGGGTTTACATAATAAATATAACCGCAACGAGCGCCCGAAATGGGGCTCGGACACTAATTTGACCCTTAATTTTTAGTAACGGCCTGGCATGAGGGTGAAGATAACTTTAGTTGTCATAGAGGTGAATTAAATAAAGTTAGCTCATCACAAGATGACGAATGAAGTCCGTGTTGTTCAGATAATTGGGAGATTCCGCATGGGGTGGCTGGTATTTGGTGAAACGAATCCGACACAACTTTTTAGTGTTTTTTTTATTAATAAAAAAATGTATCTTCTCTAATTTGGTTCGAACGCATGTTTTTAGAAAAGATTGTCTATCTTTGATGATTTCATGCATGATAATCTACTAATTCTTGTGGGATGTTTTTTTTGAGCTTCTTCCAGAGCCTGGAGGATTTTCTGTGCAGGATAGAGAGAGAGAGAGAGATTTTAAGATTCAGGTCGGCCATCCTTAGACAGGGAATGTTGGATAGAGATTGTGATTTATGCCCACTGGGAGCTATTTGGTAGAACCCAAAGTGGATGAGATTTACTAAAGGCATACCCGGGATAGCCGCGACATCCACAGTATGAGTGATTTTTTCTATAAGATTTGAGAAATTTTGTGTTAGAACATACAACAGATTACGGGTACATTTTAGTTGGTATCAGAGCCTAGGTTAGGCAATCCGCACTTGATTGCGGATATTGCAGGTCTTGGATGACTAATATTATTTTCAATTTTTGTGAAACATCTAGGAATTTCTTTCTCTTGAGAATTGTTTTGCAATTTTCATGTATAGTCACAAGAAGGGGCAAGAAGAGGAGCTTTTAGAAGGATTATTGCATGTGGGTGTAACTCCAGAGGAAGTTATCAGACTTATTGACAAGAATCAAGAATTGGAGGAAAGAATGAGAGTCATGGGTGCTCGATCTTCCATGAATTTGAATGAAGAAGACATAGATGATTGAGAAGATTGGGTGATGGAAGATCGTCTAAATTTTGATGATAGACAGGGTCAACGAGAATGGAAAGGAGTAAGAAATTCTGATGAGCACCAAGAAGAATGTGGTAAAATTCCTATAAGCCCTCAACCAAGAGTTGTTGCACAAGTTGATTTCAACCTTTCAGTTCATCAAGCTATTAAGGAGTTGCAAGATACAGTGTGAGGGCAATAAAATACAACGTGATTTTGGGTCAACCATTTATGAGAGAATAACATATGATCCCTGATTGGGGAATCAACTATGTTTACCTTCAGAAGAAGGACACAATTGTGAAGGTTAATTTAAAAAATTAGAGTCATCACCCTATGGAGCATCCAAAACTATTAAATGTAGCACCATGCTTGATCCTCGTAGTGTGTGCCTAATGAAGGGCTTGAAATTTGAGGACTATTCCATCAAACTAACCTTTGATGATATAAATTTGCTTGAAGAATGCTTTCATGATGTAGTTGTTAACCACCATGGATACGATACCCAAGTTGAGCGTCACACATGAGGATAATAAGTTAATTGCACCAATTATTCTCCTTGAAGCATACCTCATAATGATTTGCAAGGTCAAATTGAAATGTTGTCACGCACAAACTTGAAATTAAAAAAGTATATAGCACATGCTCAGCAA
This sequence comes from Cibotium barometz, assembly GCF_041138505.1. Lineage (NCBI taxonomy): Eukaryota > Viridiplantae > Streptophyta > Polypodiopsida > Cyatheales > Cibotiaceae > Cibotium > Cibotium barometz. The sequence goes on from NC_141090.1 coordinate 25,129,479, forward strand.
ACATTAGCCTAGCTCATATTTGAGATGAAAAACGGGAAAACCTTCAAGGAGGGGGGATCAAAACCTTTGGTACAAACTTCCACATCTTCCACTAAAGAAAAACACAAGACCATAAAAAAAACGTTGGAATTTGTGGCTAAAGAGGAGAAAATGGAGGAAAACTACAAAGCATTCACCTAGAGATAAGCTAGAACAAAACTTGGCCCATTAATGTAAAGGAGACTATCGACTGTGGAATAGTTTGTTTGTGATCATTAATCTACCTTAGGACAAGACTTTCATTCTTTATATGTCCCTATAAGACAAGTTTTGTTTCTCTTACTTTTCAACTCCTCCTCGACACTTCACCATACACAATTTCATTCAAATTATAAAACATTTTGCAAAGTCTTCACTAAGTTAATTTGTAGCCATTTCTAAAATGTGCATAGTTCATTGGAATCATAGTGATGTTTACACGCTCAACATACAGATTTTTTTTGAGCAAAATGTGGGTTTCATTTATAGACCTTTTATTAAATTTTGCAGACTACCAAGTACCATGACTAGTGGTTTAGAAATGTTATCACCTTCTCAATTGTTATTATTTAATCCACATAGCATCGCACGGCTCTACATCATGCAAGGAGTACATGACTTGATCCCTGGATCGTCGCTAGTCTCTTTCTTACACGGGAGTAGTAGAAGGACTCTCCCTCTCTCTCTCTCTCTCTCTCTCTCTCTCTCTCTCTCTCTCTCTCGCTCTCTTCTTAGTGTGGTTGTTGCTTACCTAGATATGTGTGTGTGTCATGGTTTGTCCGTCCATGTTTCTGTGTTTGATTGGGGATACCTAATTACCACTATGTTTGTAGCACAACACTTGGGTGATTCTGAATATTCCATGTGTAGGACATATGAAATTAGGGATGGCTGGAGCTAAGTGTTGGATTTAATGCTTATGTGATGTCGTGTAACTTTAGCATATATTGATAACTTGTAGTGTGTTTGAATGGACAACCTTGTAGGTTGGTGAGATTGACGGGCTTTGTGCTCATAAGCCGGAGTGGCTGGGACGTGATGGCGATGATATGGTGCGAGCTATTACCGGGATGGTTCTCATTTTGGTATTTTTTGCCATACTATCTACTACGAGATTTATTCATTTTGATGTATTCGAGTGTTGACCTACTGAGCCACCCACTTTTGAGAGAGAGAGAGAGAGAGAGAGATTAAACATGGTTTCTCTTTTCTCACTCATGAAATAATTAAACCGTATAAGGAAAACAATAAGAGACCTATTACTCTCTGTAGATGTTTGCCTGTCTTAGCATGTCTTGGCTCCCTCTATATACAAGTACAGGCCTGCAACCTGCAGCCACTGTATCTCTCGAGTTTTTTGTCATAATATAGTTGAGTTGGTACTTAAAATTATGGGAATAGGCCTGGTCTACAACTCTACGTGGGACGTTTCGCTAAACTCAACCATATGCAAAAACCGACCTACTTTTTGGGGATCTTTATCATAAATATGGTATTTTTATCATAAATTTATTTTCTTTATATTTCTCTAATTTTTTAGAGATATTCATATACTCTCATCTACATCTATAATGTTTATTGAATAAACATAATTAAATTCTCAAGAAAGTTCACTCACATAATAGTGTGTGTGTGTGTGTGTGTGTTGATTGCAATAAACCTTAACTATTCTACTGCACGAAAATGAACTCCCATAAACTCCCAAATTAATCAAACAAATTGAATTTTTCCAATTTTGTATCATCCACATTGCCCATCCATGTGCTGCCCTTTCTCCCACCCCCATTGCGCTCCCTTATGCCCAGAAACATAAGTGTCCCTCAAACCAAGAAGTTTAACAAAAGATTAAAGGACCTCTTGAGCCTCTTGCTCCAATTATTTGAGTCTCCCACACTAACTCCTCAACTAGAAAAGGTCCGTCTTGATGACTTAGAAAATAAGAGTGTATGGTCTCAAGCTCAGCTAGATCTCCATCCATGGATCATGGAAGAAATTCACAAACCATTAATGGAACCTAAATCTCCAAAACCTATAAATGAATCAACACCTGAGAGAGTGAGAGTTAGAGATATCATGACCACCAAGTTACGTCACAAAATCAATCCATTATCTGTCAATGTTGGCTCTACTATGTAAAGGCTAAAGCTATGACTACTATTAGAATGTATGTGGTTTGCAAATGAAGACATCAAAAGTATTTTTATGTAACGTACCCATATGTATATATTTTTGGATCCATTTGTTTTCGGAGATTTTTAGCATCTATATTTAATGTTGAAATGTAGGAAATACTTAGAGGACATAAAAGATTAAGTTTGGTCACAAATTTAGTAATTTGGATATGTTGATTTTGGGACTTCTTGTGCATGTTTTATGGTGTCATTTGTATGATGAAGAGTGGTTCTCTCTACCGATCAACAGACCATGGATACAGTTAAGCTTGAAGTGTTGATATTTTCAAAATCCAACATTAAACCTTGGAAAAATTTAGAGTAGGGTCAAGTTCAGGCACTAGGGTTTCAAGCTCCATGGTTTTATTTGGTAAAGGTTCTATTTATAGCAACACCTCCTCTTCTTGTTAGAGTATTATAAATATAATCAGTGGGTTTTTCTAAGGTGACATTTCACATTGATTGGTAAATAGAGTACTGAAAACTACTTATCCAAAATCCACCCAAGATGATTTCATCAAGGTCATCAAGAGTAATCTGGAACTTCCATTATATGTTAATCTCTTCAATGAGAATGGTGAAATAACTGTATATTTCCATGTATTCCCCACTAGTATCTATTACATCATTGTGTCTAGGGGTGATTTGGGTTTTAGGGCCATTATCATCCCTTCTCCACCAATTTTTATGGCTTGGAAGGGATTAGAGAGGTGGAGGTTAAGCGCACAGTGGTGTGAACACTACTTGGATGGGTGACCTCCCAAGAAGTGGCCCCTAATTTCCAACAATCATTAGTGATAGTACACCCACATAGCTAGTCCTATTTGATCCCTAAGAAATGATCTTTAGTTGGCACAGATATAGGGAAAATTTTGTTACTATGTTTTTATTGAAAAAATAGGTGGTGTCAGGCAACCTTGCATGGTGTCTTCGTAAAATTTTGCCTTGAAATATATTGAGGTCACTAGTTTAAATTTCAATCACTTACTCACATGGGAGTTGGTACCGAGGCCCTCGAAACGGTCTGTCTCATTGGTGCCAAGTGGGTCTTTAAGACCAAGTATATGTCAGATGGGTCGGTGGACAAACACAAAGCCAAACTTGTGGCCAAGGGTTATGCTCAATGGCCTGGCATCGTCTACGAGGATACCTTTGCACCGACAGCGAGGATGACCATGATTCGGACCGTTCTTGCCCTTGCTTCTTCTCAGCGGTGGCCCGTATATCAGATGGATGTTAAGTCTGTGTTCCTTAATGGTGACCTGCAGGAGGAGGTGTATGTTGAGTAGCCTCCGGGCTTTGAGGTTACAGGATCAGAAGCGAGTAAAGACTAGTCAAAGTGAGACGAAGTGGTAGATAGTGCTATGCAAAGGCAAGTGTGCTTGTACACGGCAGGTTATGACCGCAGTCTCAATGTCCTACAAGTGTTTAAGTTATTCCTAAGTGGCAACCCTACTCCTAAATATAAGTTATGGTGATTGGACCTGTCTTCTTTTTTTTTCTTTCTTTCTTTCTTAATTTTTTTTTGTGTAAAGAGCAGAAGATTAAAGAGAATTATCATTTTTAGCTTGATAAAGAGGAAGGTTCCATCCTAATGAGACCCAAGCAATGGCCAAGAGACCTCCGCCAAGAGAATCTAAAGGCCGCTAAGTATCTCAAGGGCGACAGACCCTTTTGTTTCTTTTTGACATAAGGAGTACCCCATGAAGATGAGGGCATCGGTCTTGAGGGCCCATAATGTACCCAAGAGTCCTACCAGCATCTATCAAGGCGATAGAGTCCTTGTAGGTCTTCTTCTTAATCTTTTAGACGTCAGTGTTCACCCCATGGAAACCAAGGCATCGGCCCCAAGGTGCTAAAACAACCCAAGGTCCTACCAAGCATTCCACATGACCGTAGACACGTCATGTCTCAAGTCACTTCTATATATTTTTTAGGGCATGTGTTTCGTGAATTTTTGTTTATCGTAGCACCTAGCCCATACCTAAGAGATAGCTACCACTAGGGATAACTAATATACTTCTAGAGCATAAGAACTTGGCATACTCCATTGGTATATGTCTTACACCGTCTTCAAATAGAAATAACTTCTACTAAGTCCTCTAAGAATCTAGAAATCACTTGCCACATAGTAACAACTAATTTAAAACTTAAACCAGCCAACTGTTTGTGAGCATGCAAACAATATATGCAAAAGTGAAAAGCACATAAAGAACAAAAGATTATGATTTGAATACACCTGTTGTAGTGCTCGTTGATGTGGCGCGTTTGTCTTGATGCATTGCTGATGTGCAGATTGCTTCTTTTGCTCTTTGTAGGCATTGCATGTCTCCCCCCTTCCTAATTTGTGTGCACAGTAGGTGGACTGTTGGAGCTTGTTTGTATGCTCTTGTTTAGTTGAGATCTCTTCAAAATGTCTTATTAACAAACAAGAAAAGAAAAGAATAAAATTTGTTATTGGTGCCAATCAGCGAATATAGCCGAGGGGAAAAACCCAATGGGAGAAAAGAGCCCTGGCTTGTTGATCTTATTGTGGAGTTGATGAGCTTATTCTTGCACTGGCAGTGAATCTGTGTCCACTTCTGCTGGAAAGATTGTATCAATCACTTCAAGATGCAAGGACAACCCTGTACACCTGTACAAAAGCCGGCCTCTGGAGAAGGTGGTAGAGGAAGGAGTGCTTCCTCGCTGAAATATGGCATTGGTTCTATGGAAAGATTAAGCAGACAATTTTGATTTTGGAATTGCTCAACATAGGTGCTCATAGTGATCCAAAATTGACATGTTGAGGCTGGGGGAAGAAGGGCTTGCAAGATAGGTGGTTGCAAGTCATTTATGCATGTATCCCTCCATTGTTGTGCTTGAACCTCCTCAGGTAATCTACATTGATTTGGTCCTCGGTCTGGTACTCTCACATCAAGAAGGTTATGGCATTGGGGTGTAATTCCCACAATTTGTTTCATTAAGCCCGTGCCATATCGTCGAAAGTAAGAGCGGCATAGCCAACAAATGTGTGAAGCTTCCCCTAATACAAGTCGTGCACATTCTTGACAATGTGAAAATGGATGATGCTGTTGATAGAATAAAGTGACAAAGTGATGCCCACAGCAAATTTCACCTAAGAAAGCATAAAAGTACCTAGAATGAGTTTGAAAAGGAGGAGCACTATAACCCTGCGATGTTCAGGTTGAGTACTATCAGGGTCAATGCATGGTGGACATTATCTCGCCAAGTATCCATCAGGAGGTATCTGGGCGTAGAACAATGAAATTTAGAAACTTTAAACTTTATACACTTATATCCATCATTACAATTTCTATAAAAAACAATGTAGTTAAGATCATCTCAAAAAGAACACAATCCTCTAAAGGTAGAAGGAACCACATTAGTAAAAGTGAGACTATTCAAACACTGATCTACCAAAGAGCTGCAATTGTAGTGTTAATGCCTTACCTTTGGTTTTGGGTATGTCCTTCTTAAGAGGTGGGAAGGATAGCAATTGTCAAGGAATTTGAGAAAGATATGAGGATTTAGGTAGTGAAGTGCTAGAATCTATGCTCAAAGGAGACTCATGTAAAGTTGGATTTGTCTTAGGTACACAAGTTGATGGTGGATTTTGTCTTAGGTACACAAGTTGATGGTGGAAGTGTGTAACAAGGAGAAGTTGGGACAACTAGTGATTCAATACATGTTTGGGGAAGGTCAACACAAGGAGATTTGTAGGTGCTATCACAACCACCTATCCTATCTTGAAGAGGTTGTGTTGATTTCCTTTGCACCCACCACTGATATGAAAAACCAAGAGTGGCTTTTGGAATCTTATTGATACACTCTTTTGGCTCTAGCAAACCATGGCATTTGGGAAGCCAAAGTGCTGTTGCACCCTCATAATAGCCTTGTGCTTTAAGAACATGCTTTGGGACCCAATGAGTAACAATCTTTGGTTTAGGCTTGGAAAAGATATGCTTTTCAGGAGGTTTAGCAACTAGGCTAGATGGTACAAGTTTGTACGCATCTTTGGGTAGCCAAATTGACAATTCCTTCTTGCCTGGCCTTCTTCGAGCAGTGACTAGAGTAGTTGGAACACGCCAGCCACCATGGCCCTCATTTGAGGGTTCATCGATTATCCACATCATTTGTCTTGGAGCTTGAAGAGCAAATGTTGAAAGTGGGTTGTGTAAGGTAGAACTACCACCCTTTTGACATGATAAAACTCGTGGAGCAGTAGATCCCAAGATGCAATCAGAATCAATTTGTAATTTGTATTGTCTAGTCTTCCAATCTAATGAACAATTGGAAGCACTTAACCATGATCGACCAAGAACAACCTCTACCACTGCCTTGGACTTACTAGCCACATAAAAGGGAACTGACATCTGGTGATCCTAAATGGACATCATAATGACACATTTTTCCTCTATAGGGTTATCTTCAACCGAGAAGCTTCGTAAGTCAATAGGAATGTGCACAAGTGTTGGTTGTCCCAAGGCTACCCATGTGTCAAATGAGACAACATTATAATCTGCACTAGAGTCAATTAAGGCAGAGACAAAGTAGGTAGTCTCATGAAGATGAAGACACACGTGAATATTGAAAGGATCGACATATTGTTCATCAGTAGCTAACTGTAAGGTCCACACAGAAGCCTTGCGACGCTCCTTGGCTTTTGCAACCCTAGCTTTAGCTTCTTCTTGAGCCTGACGCTTAAGTAGGTCATGTGCTTCTTTCTGTGTGTGGGCAGCATGCATTTGTTGAAGCATGGCTTCAGTTATTAATGGTTCATTGTATTTCTTGAGATGACTTCCATTAATGAAGTTAGGCATTTGCTCACCTTCTAGTGTCTCTAAACGCACTGCACCACTAGGAGTAAGTGTGTACAAGAGCACAAGGTCCCCTTTTTTGAATTGGCCAGCTGTTACATTTCGATCATACCATTGCTTTTCTCTCCTCCTCTTGGCATACATCCCCATTACCGCCAATAAGCGGGTCTCATCAAGCTTTTCGTGTGTTGAGAAAGCTCATGACCAGTCCAGTCCAATTGTTTAGCAGCTCGTAGAGTAGCAAGAAATTCAATGGGAAGAATTGCATCTAGCCCAAAAGGAAGCTCAAATGGGATTGTGCCCACAGATGTTTTATAGGCTGTTCTATATGCCCAAAGAACTGAGTGCAACTTTTGCTCCCAATCAGTCCTATGTCCCTCAACAATCTTTGTGAGTGCTGTGGAGAGAATCTTGTTAGTACTCTCAACTTGACCATTGGTCTCTGCTGGGGATGATAGGGTGCAGAACACTTGTGAATACCATAAATTCTTGAAGTAAAAACTCTATGACTTTATTCACAAAGTGCACACCTTGATCACTAACGATTTCAATAGGTAAGCCATAGCGTGTAAACACGTACTCATACAAGAACTTGGCTGTGGTTCTGGCATCATTTTTTACTATAGCATTTGCCTCTATCCATTTGGTCAAATAGTCAGTTGCGACTATAATATATTCGGCATGCGTGTGATGAGCTGGAGGTTTAATGGGACCGACAAAATCAATACCCTATTTGGCAAAAGCACGTGTGCTTAACATAGGCCGCAATGGCATATTGTCCTTTGTGATGGGAGGTTTGGTCCTTTGACAATCGTCACAATGTTTTACATATTCTTCGGCATCCATTTGTAAGGTTGGCCACCAAAGCCCAGACCACCTAATCAACTTAGCTGTGGTATTGTCCGAAAAGTGTCCACCCCCAACACCTGCATGTGCATGAGTCAAGATTTTCAAGTAGTCAGCTTCACATACACAACACATGCGCAAGTTGCCATCCTTGCCCCTCTTGTAGAGTTGACCCTCTATCAGCATATAGTTGGCCGCTTCAACTTCAATAGCATGCTTTCGATATTTAGGAATTGTTCGATCAGTATGACCTACTGAAGATAGTCCACAATATACTTACTCCAACTTGGTGTAGTTGAAATTTAGAATAATGTGAAATTATGAATTGGTTGTTCAATTTGACATAAAGCACAGTTACGAATAAATTTTTCAGCATCCGCATGCATGGTAGGCCACCATTGCCCATCCTGAGTTATACGTCGCACACAAGTAGTAGTTGATGCATGGATTTCACCAATACCCTCATGTGCCCATTCCAAGATCTCCTCATATTGGTCAGGGTTAGGTATAAGCCGCAACACTCCATCATTACCCTGACGATATAATCTCCCTGAGATTAACGTGAATGGTCGCCATAGGTCCACATTAGGACCCGCTAGTTGTATATGCCCACTTGTCGAAATTTCTAAGATGGGTTCAGACCATTTAGGAGCTATCTCTATACAAGGAAAAGTGTTGAATTTAACATATCATCATCCACACCCACACGAGCTTCTCCACAGGTGATTCGAGACAAATGATCTGCCCTAAGATGAGTTGTTCCTTTTCGGATTGCCACTTCAAAATCAAACTCAAGAAGGATGACAAACCACCTCACAATCCTTCCAGTTGCACAAGGCTTATTCACCAAATATAGCAGTGCTTGATGGTCCACAAAAAATATAAATTTGTTTGCCAAAAGGTAATGGAGAAACTTTTTCACTGCATATATCATGGACAAACCTTCTCTTTTTGTTGTGGTATAATTCTTCTTAGCATTGTTCAACTGTTGAGACTAGCATATGAGATTGGGAAATCCTTATTATGTTCTCCCGATTGAGCCAAAATACATCCAATTGCAAAGTTTGAAGCATCAATATGGCCATGAAAGATTTGGTTCCAATTTGGTGCCCGTAAGATGGGTGCAGACACTAATGCTTGCTTCAACTTTTCAAAGGATTCCTCACACTCGTCAGTCCAATTAAACTTTACAAGAAGAGCATATAATGGTCTGGCTAGGACAACATACATGTAAATGAATCGACGATAATAGCCACAAATTTCCATTAATATTTGTACCCCTTTAGGGTTGATAGGCCGAGGTAATGAGACAATGACATCAATTTTATCCATATCTATTGAAATACCATTGCGAGAAACAAAATGGCCCAAAATCTTCCCTTGTCTTACCATGGATTTGCACTTGTCATCAGGATTCAAGCATATACGATAAACTTGACACTTTTGAAACACAAGTCTGAGGTGTTCTATATGATCATCACGCTCTTGTGAGTGAACACATAAATCATCCATGAAGATCTCAAGAAATAGCTTGAGGTACTCCTTGAATACATGACTCATTAACCACTGAAAGGTTGCAGGTGCATTTGTTAGACCAAATGGCATAACATGATAGACAAAGATGCCATCTTCAGTAGCAAAGGCTGTCTTGTGTTGATCCTTTAGATCAATTGACACTTGATTGTAACCGGAGAATCCATCCAAGAAACTATATGCCTTTTTCCCTGCAACACGTTCCAAAACATGATCCGTGATTGGAAGTGGGTAATGATCACATACAGTAGCTGCATTTACCTTCTTGAGGTTTACACATACTAGAAGTTTTCCATTTTTCTTGGGCACCACTACAATAGGGGAGACCCATTTAGTGTGTTCAATCTCATAGATAAATTTTGCCTCTAAGAGCTTGTCTATTTCTTCTTTTATCTTTCCTGCAAAATTCTCATTGTAAGTATAAGGACGTTGCTTGGAAGGCTTTGCATCCTCTCGCAATGGAATTGTATGCTGACATATGCTTGGATCAATTCCTTTGAGGTCTTTATAACTCCAAGAAAAAACATCGCGATACTCCTTTATTGTTTGAATTAATAACTTCTCCTCATCTAAGGACAAGTCTGTGGCAATCCACACATAGCGAGACTCTTCTCTTGGCTTAGTGATATCAATTTTTTTTGCATCTTCTAGACCATCATATGAAATCCCTTGGCATGCTTGGCTTTTATTGCATGGACTGTTGAAGAACAATCTTCCGATCTTGAAGAGTGTATTGTGTGAAGTTGGGGGGAACATTGAGACCTTGTTCTTGTCCACTCTTGAGTCATCACTAATTAAAGACCATGCAGTTTTGAGCTCTCTTTTGCAATCTTGCATCGGAGTTTTTCGTTCAACCTTTATCTTTGCACTTCCGACACTCTCTTTTGAATCTGTTTGAGACTTGAGTTTTGAATCTGTTTGAGACTTGAGTTTTATTTTGGTCTCTTTGTTTTTTTACGATTTTTGCTAACAGTTTTTAGCTTTTCTCCTGGTTGGAATCCATCTAATCGTTTTACTTGGTCTTTGATACTATCTTGTGCTTGGACATAGTAAAGATATCCATTCTTTCCTGAGAAGTGAGGTGGTGGTCGAGAGTGTTCATTCTTAAACTCCTCATCTTCTTTTTATATTCTCTCACGTCGTTCCCTCTCATCTTGTTTACAGATTCTCTTATGGCTCTTACAGCATTTATGTTTGTTACCATATGGTTGTAATCAACATGAGTAAGCTCTCTGTAGATCTTGCTTGCCATTTGTTGTCTAAGGGTATTGACACTAAAGTATTATAGTTTTTTTTACTAATGTTGGTGTCAGGCCTACTCCTCTCAGATTTGAGAGTTCAACTCATTGCTTTGGGATGAGGAGATGAGGATATAGAGCCTTGTCTCATGAGAGAGGCTTAAGAGCCTACCACCTTTACTGAACAACACACGAGGATTTGAAGTGAATTGCCATTAAAACAGAATATGAATCTATCCTAAAAAACCACACTTGAGACCTTGTAGATCATGCTTTAAGGTGTAAGGTAATGTGAACTAAGTTGCTGGAAATCGCCAAACGTTTTACACAAGTTAATGGTTTTAACTTTCAAGAAACGTTTGCTCCTACATTCAGGTTCACCATAGTCCGCTAAATTCTTGCATTGGTAGAACAAAGGGCACGGCTTGCCAGAGAGATATAGCTAGATCAATGAGCCCAATCGCGTGAGCTCTTGAGGGAGCTGCACCAAGCACATCCTAAGCTTTGTAATGAAGGGTAGGGTGAAACACATACGTAAGGCTATTGCGAGTGCACCATCTTTGGCATTAGATATCTACTAAAGCATTGCATATGATGTGTTATGTCATGACTACTATGTTTCAAAGAATTGCACCATATAAAAAAAGGAAATACAAAAGGGCTATGCACTTATTGAAAGTTACACACCTCTATCTTACAAGGCTTATGCTCCGCTTCTATCTACATGCATGTAGTAGTGGAGAGCTTTAGAGAGAGAGAGAGAGAGAGAGAGAGAGAGAGAGATTTCATTTCCTTCCACTTTGTGCACACAAATGGTCAAGTCAAGCTAGTGGAGAGCTTTAGAGAGAGAGAGAGAGAGAGAGAGAGAGAGATTTCATTTCCTTTCACTTTGTGCACACAAATGGTCAAGTCAAGCTCCTTGGCTTAAGAAGAAGAAGAAGAATGCTTTAAATATCATAGGAACAATCCCAAGGGACCGAATCAATCTAACTGATGGGAGTAATATTCAAACAAAAGACTTACTCTCAACTTGATCAGCCATTCATTTTTCTACACTCATAAATGTGTGTGTGTGTGTGTGTGTGTGTGTGAGAGAGAGAGAGAGAGAGAGAGAGAGAGAGAGAGAGAAAAAGAAGAAGAAGATTTTTTTTAATATCTTTAGAGTGTGTGAATAAGACAGAGGGAGATGGAGAGAGAGTGACAAAGAGGGAGAGAGAGTGAGAGTGAGAGAGAGGGATGATTATTGAAGGGCTCTTTAGGACCTTTGAAATAAATTCCAATGTTATGAATTTACAAGTAAATAATGCTAACCTTTGAAAAAAAATGTGAGTTTAGAATTTAAAGGTAAATAATGCTAGTTCCTTTGAAAACGAATGTAAGTTTTGAATTTGTTATCAAAATTTAGAACATTGCATCCTAGGGTAGGGTTTTCTTGACCTTTTTATTATGGATAGGGAAAACCGTTCAAGGTGTGGGTGGCATAGCAAAAGTACTATGAGTATGTAGCTCTCATAGGGCTAGCAAGGGCTACTTACTAAGAATGATAAGGCCTTACAATTGCACCACCCATCATATCATTCCCTCCTCTCACCTCCCCACCCTCCCTTAAATCTAAGTTGGGGTTGGGAAATTAATAGGGGCTATCCCTAATGTATCAGCTTAAGTGCCTTCTTCTAAAAAACCTCTCTCTCTCTCTCTCTATTTCTATATCTCTCTCACCCTCACTTTTCTCTTCCATCTCCCTCTCCCTCTCCCTCTTCTCTCCCTCTCTCTCTCTCTCCCTCTCTCTCTCTCTCAGGCTAACTCCCTCTCTCCCTACCACATCAAACTCAAGCATCTGTGTGTGTGTGTGTGTGCACGCTGTCGTGCCATGGCACGTCTAAGGTGTAAAACCATGCATATGAGACTATCAAATGCAAATCTAGATGCATGGGATTAAGTGCTATGACGAGTCATTATATGATGCCTATGTACATATGTTCATATTGTAAATGAGGTTCCATAAGACAAGCTAAAGCTGAGCCAGGTCTCGAAGCCTCAGTACATGAGTGTGGTGTGTGGGTGGTTGCTAAATGCAGGGTACTAAACTGGGAAATGGCCGTGCCTTGGTAATAATGGTGCTGATGATTATGGGATGTGGGCAGCATTGTTTTTTGGAAGGTCGTTGGTGCAGTTTGATGGTTATGGGAAAGGGTGTTGATTCCTTTTGATCCAAGAGGTGGGCTAAATGTGTGTTGAATCCTTGGCCCCATTAAAGCATGGTATGTAGGTAGATGATGTGTACATAATGTGGTATGTGATGGATCCCGGATGGCAAAAGACAACGCATGGACAAATGGATAAGAACGCATGCATCAAATGAATATAGAAACTATATGGCAACCACGAGGAGTGGGGTGACACAGGTTCCAGTGTTTACATGGTTGCACCCTCGCTTTGGAACACCTTGGATGGCTATTTTGGCTACATCAATTTTGACGCTTCTACTCGCAAAATTAGCAACGGATAGACTTGGTGATTGCAAAAGAGTTCAAGGTGCTGCAATCCGAGGGACCCTCCAACACTACTTGCATTGAAATGTGTACCAAGCAAGAGAATAGAACCATTAACATGGGTGAATGTGAGGATAATTAATGTGGCCATAAAAAAAAAATATTGGGCCGCCAGCGCATCTTCTGGAAAGATGGCGAAGCTGGCGAAGGCGCAAGTGTCTTGGAAACTTTGGGAAACACGAGAATTCAGCTGCAAAAAGGTGGGGTGTGCCTGATTTCCTGGCGGGAAAGGGAAAGAAAAACCAGGGAAGGAGCGCATATTGCAAGGTGTGCAGAAAACGAGAACCAGGGTCGTCATCTACTTGAGAATTTTAAATCAAAACAGTGTCTACTGTTTACAGCTTGTTGGGGTTACAATTAAAGACAAATTTGAGCACTATCTAAGGATGTGATTTTCAGATCATACATAATCTCTTCTTGGCGCAGTCTGCAGAGCGAAGCGGCCATATAGAGATTAGCGAAAAATCAAAGAAAAATTCGCTTGTTTTACTTTCAGATAAGTGGGTTTTTTTTATTTTTGTTTACTATTAGCTATGATTTGGAAAATCGTATAGTTTATAAACCTTTTAAGGTTTTGGAGAATGAGAAAAATCCGGATTTGGAGAATCGTGGATTAAAAGCATCAAAAATACAGTAAGGTTTCTGGAAATTGGGTTTTGTTTTCTACTCAAATGGATTTTGGAATGCAAGTCATGGAGTTTCCTAAAATCACATGAGCATGTTATAGATATGCCATATGTCATCTTTTGTTTGTGAGTTGTTGGAATTTAAAAGCAGGTTTTCAGGAGATAAAGAGACACCTTGAAATGATGGAATTGGTGTCACTTGATGTATGGAATGTAAATGGTCACATGTATGTGGGAAATTTTTGAAGATTATGTTATGCCTACATGTGATTGGTTTGAGGGATTTGGAAAGGGAAGCCAGTAAATCTATGCTTGGAAAGGGACAAGCACTTGATACACAATTTATGTGCAATCATCAGGCTGAATTCAGAGATGTATTGAGGTGAATTTGCACATGTTTATGACATCAAAAAATGGAGATGGCTTATGCTCCTTGGAGAGTTATGTGTGTGAGTTTCCTTGTGGGGAATAGAAACTACTCTCACAGCTAGAAGTCCCGCACTTTCCCAGCGACACCGACCACGTCACGACGACAGCTCTTTTGGTGAACCCGACGTGAAACTATTGGGGTGAGAGTGTGGTGAAATATATAGGGAAGCTATGGCTGAGAATTCTGAGGGTCAGGGGGTTCATTTTGACCCCGGGGTTATGCAAATGTTTCAGATGTTTACTATGTATATGCAACAGCAGCAAGCTGCTGAGAGGGGACAAATTTCCATGACCAAAGCACTGCAATCAATTGTGAAAAAGGTGGATCAATTTGATGGTAAGGATATCACAAAGTACCTGCGCAATTACACAAAGGAAATGGAGCTAAACAGGGTGACTAAGGAGGATATGCTTCGAAGCTTTGAGCTGGTATGCGTTCCTGAAATAAGAGAGCGCATAAGAGGATTGCAGACAGCACATGGTGGCAGAAATTGGGAGGAGTTCAAGCTTGCTTTAAAGGATGAATATTTCATGGAGGATTCCGAGCGAGTGACCAAACGAACTTTTTTGGAATGGGTCACAAAACCCAAAATGGAAATTTCTGCCACAGAGTTGCTAAGAGAGTTTGAGAAGTGCTATGCCCAGTTGTCAAGGATAGAGCGCACAACTTTGGACAGAGAAAAAACAGAGCTCTTCTTACAAGCAGCTGGGAAAGATCTCTAAGAGAAACTGGAAATCCTCCTTGAGGATAAGGATACAGAGCAGGGGCTAAAGAATGATTGGAATGATGTCGAAGATGCGATCACCATGCTAGCAAAGCGGCAGCGAAGGAGGGATAAAATGGTGATGAGCTCGGCAACTCCAATAACTGTTGTTACCCCTGAGAATCTACCAAAACCAGCTACTATAATCCCAAAGGTAGAAGGGCCGATGGATGAGCTTATTAAGGGTATGCGAGACCTAAAATTGAAAATGACCAGGATTGAGGAAAAAGGGCTACCATTAGGGCAGGCTTCTATGCAAAGGCCTCAAAGCAAAGAAGGGTTTACATACAGATGCATATGGTGTGATTACCCAGAACATGCAAAGAAAGATTGTGCTAGCTATAAAGAAGCCCTCAGAAATCAACTTGTGTTTTTCAAAGATGGGAAAATCCACCTTACAGAGACTGGTCTTCCATTAAGCACAAACTTTGGGAAAGGAGGGATGAAAAAGCTGGTTGAGGATATGGCTGCTAGTCATGCCATCTCTATGGTTGAGGCAGCAACCTATGGATTAAAGGCTGGACAATCAAAGCAAGGATCTGAGAATGATGAAGATTATGAGAATGAAGATTTTTGGCCATCAACAATGGAATTAATTGCGTCAAAGAAGGTGTCTAAGCAAGCTTTGCATGAGGCAGGTGACTGTATACGTCTTGAGACTGGCTGGGAGGAGCCTGTGGATTCTTTATCTGTTCATGCCTACATTGCAAAATGCCAGAATAATGAGGCACAGGTAGAGGAAAAGCGTAAGAGGGAAAATGAGGAAGGAGGGCCATCAAAAAGGGTCACTCGTGGTAGTGAAAAGAAGGATCCTGGGCCATCACATATGCCTCCACCCGCAGACCTCCACAGGAAGTATCAATGGAAGAAGTGCCAGCAAAAATGAAGCATGAGAAGGAGAAGGGTAAAGGGAAAAGTCCACTCTACAAGCTTCAATCTGATATTGAAGCCGCAACAGATCTCAAAAAGGTGCTTGAAGAGAGGATTCTAAACACCAGGGTAGAATTTACACTAGGGGAAGTCTTGGGGATTGCAAAGAAAGAATTCCATGATGAGATAATTGATATTATACGAAGGAAAAGGCAGTCCATAATTGAATCTATTCCATCACAAGGGGAGGCAAGCACTTCCAAGACTCATGGAGTACAGGTACAGCAAAAGGAAGAGAGAGAAAATGTGGTGGAATGTAATCACTCTGCTGAAGGGGCACGACAAGTGCGCTTTGTGGATGAGGATGATGAAAAAGAAGTTCTTACAAAGAGTCATTATTCCAGGAGCCATTGGGCAAGAGCAACCACTGAAACCCTTGTCAAGATAGGTGACTTAGAAGAGCCGTATGTCGCTCTAATCGACCATGGGTCTGAGATAAATCTTATGGCTAAAAATCTCTACAACAAATATAAGTGGCCAATGGATGTAGATCATGGGTGGATGATTAAAGCAGCTAATAACTCATCTGGAGAGCTCTATGCAGCCTGTCCAAATGTAAGGGTAACTATAGGGGATGTGAAAGATGATCAGAACTTCTTTGTTCAGGAGATGTCATCGTACCCCCTTATCCTTGGGCAACCTTACATTACAGCTGTGAGGATGGAAACAAAAGTTTTGGATGATGGATCGGCATATGCAAGAATAAGGAGTAAAGATGGCAAGAAAGCTGTTCAGTTCTTGACAGTTTGCATTAACCATGAAAGGAACCGTGAGTCTCTTCGAGCACAGTCACTCCCAAAGATAAATAGAGAATTCATGAACTACAGGGAGATGAGGGATTTTGGCCAGGTGCCATTGTAAAGCGCGATTCCAATGGTACAAGGGAAAATGAGTTCTCGCAGGACTCAATCAATGTAAATAACTTTTCAGTAAATTTTTCAGGGATTTTCTAGCTATGGGTCACTGGTCTTTGTAAAAAGCAAGGATTTGAAGCGTGGCATGCGTAGACATGTACAAAATGAACAAAAAAGTCTTGAGCAGTGTGGTCTTTTGGAGAAGAATGAGTTTATTTCAGGGGTGCTTGATGAGGTGTCATTTGTAGATACTATGGATGTGCTTTCTGATATGGGAAGAGCATGCTTACAGGGTGGAAATGAGATGATAGAGGTGTCATCTGTGGAGATGTATAATATAATCCGGGAATTTGAGGGGGTGGAATGTAAAAACATGAATTGCGAGATGGATGCTCATGTTGATACAAAGTATAAAACAATTGCAAAGAAGGTGAAACCAGTTGCCTTGCCCTTGCCACTAGGAAGCAAGGAAAAATTAGATGAAGCCTCTATGCAACCGAATCTCAGAGATCCGAAGAAAATTGGGCATAAGTTTACACAGGAAACCCTAAAAGAGCTGAAGATTGGTGAAAAGGATTTTCTGTTGCCAGTTGAAAGGGAATGCTTTGAGGAGATGCTTGTAAAACATGGGAAAGCCTTTGCTTTTCAGCCGCATGAGATAGGCTGTGTTGATCCAAGTGTAACAGCACCAATGGTGATCTTCACTGTACCACATGTACCCTGGAACCTGCGGCCGATTCTAGTACCAAAGGCTCTCTTGCCAAAGCTGATGGAATTACTAAAAGAAAAGATCAGAATGGGAATTTTGGAGCCATCATGTGCTCCATATTCCAACTGATGGTTTACCGTGCCAAAGAAAAATGGAACATTGCGCTTTATTCAAGACATGTAACCTGTAAACAAAGTCATAATCAGGAATGTGGGAGCAGGTCCGATTGTGGATGAGTTTGCAGAAGCATTTGCAGGGAAAGCTATATACTCTATGGGTGATCTGTATTCGGGATATGATCAGTTCCAGCTGGATATACAAAGTAGGGACTTGACCACAATGAAAACTCCCTTGGGATTGGTAAGAATGTGTACCTTACCACAAGGAGCCACCAACTCAGTGGCACATATGATGAATGGAATGAATAAAGTCTTGCGAGACTTCATACCACAAATAACTATGCCTTTTCTGGATGATGTGCCAATAAAGGGCTGTGATGAGAAAAATAAAAATGAGAATTTGGATTCAAAGGGGTGCCGCAAGTTTGTGGCGAATCATATAAAGGATTGTGATATGATTTTATCCAGGCTTGAAGAGGTGAATCTTACTTTATCTGGACTGAAATCAGTGTTTGGAGTTGGTGAAGTGCTAATAGTGGGACATCTTTGTAGTACTAGTGGACGCCGACCTTGTCCACCCAAGATAGATGCAATACAAAGAATGAAAGAGATATGCATTAATGTTACAGAGCTGAGGAGATTTCTTGGTGCATGTGTCTTTTATGTTATATGGATCCCACATTATGCACATGTAGCAGATCCACTTTATCAACTTTTGAGGAAAAATCAAAAATTTTTAAGGAGTGCAGCACATACTAAAGCTATGCGGAAGCTGAAATATCTGCTTCAACATCACCTACTCTAAGGAAGGCAAATTATGAGTGTGGCAGGCCTGTGATTGTTACAGTTGATACTAGTCCTACTGGGATAGGATGGGCAGTAGGGCAAGATGATGAGGATGATCACAGGTATGTAATTAGATTTGGAGCAAAGGTATTAAGCATTTGACAACGAAAATATCCGCAGATCAAGAGAGAGTTATGGGGAATAGTCACTGCTCTAAAATGTGAAAAAGAATATCTTATTGGGGCATCTGTACTTGTGGAAACTGATTGCTTGCCACTCCTTGGGATGATAGCAAGCTGTACCACTCCAGATATTGCTATGCTTAGGTGGATTGCCTATATCAAGTCACTAAATCTTGAGTTTGAGCATATTGCAGGAAAAGATAATCCAGTTGTTGCAGATATGCTATCAAGAGCCAGGTATGAAGATGAAAAAGAGATGATTAGTGACATTGATGATGTGGGTACAAAGTTCTACACTACTGCATATGCAAAGCGGGACCATACTTGCCTATCAAATGCACTTGAGTCTTTTACTGAGGAAATGCATGAAGGAGATTGGTTGCTTATTGGTCAATACTTGAGTACTCTGACAAGACAGGAAAATTGGTCTGACTCAGAATTTAAGAGGATCCGCAGAAAAGCATATGGTTATTTTCTAAAGGATGGGTACCTCTGGAAGCATCCTAAGCAGAGGAATGCTATGCCACAGAGAGTCATATGTGATAAAAAGACTCAAGGGAAGCTTGTGAAAGAATTCCATGAGAGTCTCTGGGCTGGACATCGAAGTGTGTGGGCCACCTTTACCAAAATAAAGGAAAGATATTGGTGGGAAGGAATGTACAAGGATATTTCCCAATATGTGGAAACATGCATGGTATGTCAAATGTCCTCAAATGTGCGACATCGTGATGGCTTGCAACCAACCTACCCACCTGCCATGCACTACAAATGGGTAGTGGATCTAGTTACAATGCCTTTGGGAATTTGGCAGATGCGGTACATAGCACTTGCAAGAGAAGATTTGACAAATCAGGTAGAGGGGCGTGCTCTTAGAACAAAGAGTACGGAAACAGTATGCAAATTTCTTTTGGAAGATGTGATTTGCCGGTATGGTTGTGTTGGGAAAATAACAGCTGATAGGGGTGAGCTAGATGTTGAAGAAGCAAGGGAATTCTTCTCTAGAATTGGCATCAAACTGTCCCTAACATGTGCTTACAATCCTGAGGGCAATGGTAAAAGTGAGCGAGGACATCCTCCAATCATTAAAGCTTTGGCTAAGGCATGCAGAGAAAGAATGCGAGAGTGGCCAAGGCTGCTACCATATGCTTTGTGGGCTGACCGTACAACTCATAGCTCAGTGACAGGATACATGCCTGCAGAATTAATGTATGGTCAGAAGCCAGTAATGCCAGTTGAAGAAGTAGTTCCAACTTGGAATGTATTGCCCTGGGTGGAAGGATTGAGCAGGGAAGACCTCCTTGCATTGCGAATAAGGCAGCTGGAGAAGAGGCCTGAAGATGTAGAGCTTGCTAAAGCTCGTTTGAAAGATGCAAGGTTGAAAAATAAAGAAAGATTTGATAGAAGACACAGACTCCGGCCAAAACCTATTGAAGAAGGTGATTGGGTCCTAATGTATGATAGTAGCCTTGACAACCAATTCACTGTTCAAAGAAAATTTGCAAAAAGATGGTTTGGCCCTTACATTGTCAAGCATGTGCATGGAAATGCCATGTATACCCTGTGTGAGCTTGATGGAACAGAGATAAAGAATCTTGTAGCAGGCAAAAGGATCAAGATGTTTAAAAGAAGGCTTGACAGTGATCCTTTTGATTCACAGGGAACTCAGGATGAAAGGCTTGACAGCGATAGTATGGATATGGTTGAAGAGGAAGAGGATGATCTTCCTGGAAATGTAGAAGAAGAAGATGACATCCAGTTATATGTGGATCTTGATGATGATTTGGCACATACCAGAGGATGTGCAGGTTTAGAGGGGTTGGATGTCGTGCCATGGCACGTCTAAGGTGTAAAACCATGCATATGAGACTATCAAATGCAAATCTAGATGCATGGGATTAAGTGCTATGACGAGTCATTATATGATGCCTATGTACATATGTTCATATTGTAAATGAGGTTCAATAAGACAAGCTGAAGCTGAGCCAGGTCTCGAAGCCTCAGTACATGAGTGTGGTGTGCGGGTGGTTGCTAAATGCAGGGTACTAAACTGGGAAATGGCCGTGCCTTGGTAATAATGGTGCTGATGATTATGGGATGTGGGCAGCATTGTTTTTTGGAAGGTCGTTGGTGCAGTTTGATGGTTATGGGAAAGGGTGTTGATTCCTTTTGATCCAAGAGGTGGGCTAAATGTGTGATGAATCCATGGCCCCATTAAAGCATGGTATGTAGGTAGATGATGTGTACATAATGTGGTATGTGATGGATCCCGGATGGCAAAAGACAGCGCATGGACAAATGGATAAGAACGCATGCATCAAATGAATATAGAAACTATATGGCAACCACGAGGAGTGGGGTGACACAGGTTCCAGTGTTTACATGGTTGCACCCTCGCTTTGGAACACCTTGGATAGCTATTTTGGCTACATCAATTTTGACGCTTCTACTCACAAAATTAGCAACGGATAGACTTGGTGATTGCAAAAAAGTTCAAGGTGCTGCAATCCGAGGGACCCTCCAACACTACTTGCGTTGAAATGTGTACCAAGCAAGAGAATAGAACCATTAACATGGGTGAATGTGAGGATAATTAATGTGGCCATAAAAAAAAAATATTGGGCCGCCAGCGCATCTTCTGGAAAGATGGCGAAGGCGCAAGTGTCTTGGAAACTTTGGGAAACACGAGAATTCAGCTAGAAAAAGGTGGGGTGCGCCCGATTTCCTAGCGGGAAAGGGAAAGAAAAACCAGGGAAGGAGCGCATATTGCAAGGTGTGCAGAAAACGAGAACCAGGGTCGTCATCTACTTGAGAATTTTAAATCAAAACAGTGTCTACTGTTTACAGCTTGTTGGGGTTAGAATTAAAGACGAATTTGAGCACTATCTAAGGATGTGATTTTCAGATCATACATAATCTCTTCCTGGCGCAGTTTGCAGCGAAGCGGCCATATAGAGATTAGCGAAAAATCAAAGAAAAATTCGCTTGTTTTACTTTCAGATAAGTGGGTTTTTTTTTATTTTTGTTTACTATTAGCTACGATTTGGAAAATCGTATAGTTTGTAAACCTTTTAAGGTTTTCGAGAATGAGAAAAATCCGGATTTGGAGAATCGTGGATTGTAAGGTTTCTGGAAATTGGGTTTTGTTTTCTACTCAAATGGATTTTGGAATGCAAGTCATGGAGTTTCCTAAAATCACATGAGCATGTTATAGATATGCCATATGTCATCTTTTGTTTGTGAGTTGTTGGAATTTAAAAGCAGGTTTTCAGGAGATAAGAGACACCTTGAAATGATGGAATTGGTGTCACTTGATGTATGGAATGTAAATGGTCACATGTATGTGGGAAATTTTTGAAGATTATGTTATGCCTACATGTGATTGGTTTGAGGGATTTGGAAAGGGGAGCCAGTAAATCTATGCTTGGAAAGGGACAAGCACTTGATACACAATTTATGTGCAATCATCAGGCTGAATTCAGAGATGTATTTAGGTGAATTTGCACATGTTTATGACATCAAAAAATGGAGATGGCTTATGCTCCTTGGAGAGTTATGTGTGTGAGTTTCCTTGTGGGGAATAGAAACTACTCTCACAGCTAGAAGTCCCGCACTTTCCCAGCGACACCGACCATGTCACGACAACGCGTGCGTGTGTAAACGAGAGAGAGCAGTCCTTGCACCTAACAAAGTTTAAGTTTCTGTTGAAGGTGGTGATTTGATTTTGATGTCAAGTAAAAATCACTTCAAATTAAAAATCTACTATTTTCAGCCAAAGAAAAGTCCATTTTTGATGGATGTTGTTTCTTGCACTTGCACAGCAAAAGGAATTGCACCATATAAGAAAACCAAATATAGAAGGACTATACACATATTGAAAGTTACACACCTCTATCTTGCAAGGCTTATGCTCCACTTCTATCTACATGCATGCAGTGGTGGAGAGGTTTAGAGAGAGTGAGAGATTTTATTTCCTTCCACTTTGTGCACACAAATGGTCAAGTCAAGCTCCTTGTCTAGTGAAGAAGAAGAAGAAGAATGTTTTTAACATCATAAGAACAATCCCAATGGACAGAATCAATCAACCTGATGGGAGTAATAGTCAAACACAAGACTTACTCTCATCTTAATTAGCCAACCATTTTTCCCCACTCATGAATGTGTGTGTGTATGTGTCACAGAGATAGATAGATATATATATATATATATATATATATATATATATATATATATATAGAGAGAGAGAGAGAGAGAGAGAGAGAGAGAGAGAGGTTTTCTTAGAAGAAGGCACTTAAGCTAATACATTAGGCATAGCCCCTATCAATTTCCTAACCCCAACTTAGATTTAAGGGAGGGTGGTGTTGTGAGAGGAGGGGAGGGAAGGGAAACATATGAATGATATGATGGGTGGTGGAATTGCAAGTCCTTGTCTCACTATTAGTAATGCCTGCTAGCCCTTTGCTCTCTCTCTCTGTCTCTCTCTCTCTCTCTCTCTCTCTCTCTCTCTCTCTCCACCCTCAGTCACTATTTCTATATCTCTCTTACCCTCAATCTTCTCTTCCATCTCCCTCTTCCTATTATCTCTCTCTCCTCTCATGCTCTCTCCCCCTCTCTCTACCACATTAAACTTAAATGTGTGTCTGTGTATGTGCATGTGTAAACAAGAGAGAGCAGTCCTTGCACCTAACAAATTATAACTTTCTGTTGAAGGTGGTGATTTGATTGATGTCAACAAGAAATTACTTTAAATTAAAAATTTGTTGTACCTTGCTCTTGCAACAAATGTCTAGCTTAAGTGCCTTCTTCTTAAAAACCTCTCTCTCTCTCTCTCTCTCTCTCTCTCTCTCTCTCTCTCTCTCTCTCTCTGCCCTCACTCACTATTTTTATCTTTCTTACCCCCCTCACTCTTATCTTCCATCTCCCTCTCTCTCTCTCTCTCTCTCTCTCTCTCTCTCACGCTAACTACCTCTCTCTCTACCACATTAAAATCAAGCATGTGTGTGTGTGCATGTGTAAACGAGAGAGCAATCCTTGCACCTAACAAAGTTTAAGTTTATATTGAAGGTGGTGATTTGATTGATGTCAACAAGAAATCACTTCAAAATTAAAATCTACTATTTTTCAACCAAAGAAGAGGCCATTTCTATTATAATGGATGTTGTGCCTTGCGCCTACAACAAAAAGAATTGCAACATATAAAAAAAGGAAATACATAAGGGCTATCCACATATTGAAAGGTGCACACCTCTATCTTGCAAGGCTTATGCTCCACTTCTATCTACCTGCACACCTCTATCTTGCAAGGCTTACGCTCCACTTCTATCTACCTACATGCAATGGTGGAGAGCTTTAGAGAGAGAGAGAGAGAGAGAGAGAGAGAGAGAGAGATTTTATTTCCTTCCACTTTGTGCACACAAATGGTAAAGTCAAGCTCCTTGGCTAAAGAAGAAGAAGAAGAATGCTTTTAACGTCATCGGAACAATCCCAAGGAACCGAATCAATTTACCTGAGGGGAGTAATGGTCAAACACAAGACTTACTCTCAACTTAATTAGCCAACCATTTTCCCCCACTCATGAATGCATGTGTGTGTGTCAAAGAGAGAGAGAGAGAGAGAGAGTGAGTGACAGAGTGAGAAGAAGAAGAATTTTTTTTATGTCGTAAGAGTGTGTGAGTGAGACACAGGGAGATGGAGAGAGAGTGACGAAGAGGGTGAGAGAGTGAGAGTGAGAGCGAGAGAGAGGGATGATTATTGAAGGGCTCTTTAAGACCTTTGAAATAAACTCCAATGTTATGAATTTAAATGTAAAAAATGCTAACTTTTGAAAACAAATGTGAGTTTTGAATTTGAAGGTAAATAATGCTAGTTCCTTTGAAAATGAATGTGAGTTTTAAATTAATTATCAAAATTTAAAACATTGCATCCTAGAGCAGGGTTTTCTTGAGCTTTTTGTTATGCATAGGGAAAACCATTCAAGATGTGGGTTCCATAGCAAAGGGTCTATGAGTAAGTAGCTCTCATACGGCTAGCAAGGGCTACCTAATAGTGACAAGGCCTTGCAATTCCACCACCTATCATATCATTCATGTGTTTCCCTTCCCTTCCCTCCTCTCACCTCCCCATCCTCCCTTAAATCTAAGTTGGGGTTAGGAAATTAATAGGGGCTATCCCTAATGTATCAGCTTAAGTGTCTTCTTCTAAAAAACCTCTCTCTCTCTCTCCACCCTCACTCACTATTTCTATATCTCTCTTACCCTCACTCTTCTCTTCCATCTCCCTCTTGCTATTATCTCTCTCTATCTCTGTCTCTCTCTCTTAGGCTCACTCCCTCTCTCTCTCTACCACATTAAACTCAAGTGTGTGTGTGTGTGTGCGTGTAAACAAGAGAGAGTAGTCGTTGCACCTAACAAGGTTTAAGTTTCTGTTGAAGGAAGTGATTTGATTGATGTCAACAAGAAATCACTTCAAATTCAAAATCTACTATTTTCAACCAAAGAAGAGGCCATTTCTAATGTGATGGATGTTGTATCTTGCGCTTGCAACAAATGTCTAGGATGCACCATGTATGCGTTAGATACTATTAACTTCACTAGTTAAGCTATTATTGCTAGAGTGGGAAACCACTTCAATTTAACACAACATCGGGGGGCCTCCCCAAATGTAGTGACCGTTCCGTTTTAACAGTCTACGGTAGTGCAACGAAAGCAAACAATAATCTTTGTATTATTTTGGACTCGAAGCACCTCACTGGGGTATATTGATTCATTCTCAATCTGCCATTGCATTAGTGAACATGTATGCCAAATATAGTGCACTTGTTGAGGCACACTTAATAATTACACATACATAACATGTCGTGGACCACTTTAAGAAAAATCTACTTGTGTCTCTATATTTATATTATGTTTATATTAATATGCATCGACGTATGTGTAGTTGTGTGTGCACGCAAAACCTGTCTTAGTCCAAGATGGAGTGAACAAAGTATTCAACCACTAGAAGCAGGACTCTTTGCCATTGGCAACTTGTTTTTATTTTTTTGTTATTTATTTATGTGGGGGGAAGACCTTTTATAGCATCTATGCACCACAGAAAAAGACCAATCAATAGATCAAAAAGGAGAGGATTGGGTCTTAGCGTGCAAAAAATCAAGCATGGATGATGGTACCAGTCTCCATAGCACATCAAAGGTGTAAGGGATGGGCTTGGGAAGACCCAAGATGTGAGGGCTTGATGCATATGCAATAGAGCATGTGAAATATATTGAGCAAATGATTGAAGACTAAATGTTGATCTGTATAAGGGTCGGGTGGTGATTGTATGTCCTTGTTAAGACGTGGGAAGGATAGCAATTGTCAAGGAATTTGAGAAAGATAAGAGGATTTAGGCAGTGAAGTGCTAGAATCTATGCTCAAAGTAGACTCATGTAAAGTTGGATTTGTCTTAGGTACACAAGTTGATGGTGGAAGTGTGTAACAAGGAGAAGTTGGGACAACTGGTGATTCAATACATGTTTGGGGAAGGTCAACACAAGGAGATTTGTAGGTGCTATCACAACCACCTATCCTATCTTGAAGAGGTTGTGTTGATTTCCTTTGCACACCCACCACTGATATGAAAAACCAAGAGTGGCTTTTGGAATCTTATTGATACACTCTTCTGGCTCTAGCAAACCATGGCATTTGGGAAGCCAAAGTGCTGT
Source organism: Cibotium barometz (assembly GCF_041138505.1). Taxonomy (NCBI): domain Eukaryota; kingdom Viridiplantae; phylum Streptophyta; class Polypodiopsida; order Cyatheales; family Cibotiaceae; genus Cibotium; species Cibotium barometz. The sequence goes on from NC_141090.1 coordinate 25,155,755, forward strand.
TGCACCCTCATAATACCTTGTGCTTTAAGAACATGCTTTGGGACCCAATGAGTAACAATCTTTGGTTTAGGCTTAGAAAAGATATGCTTTTTAGGAGGTTTAGCAACTAGGCTAGATGGTACAAGTTTGTACGCATCTTTGGGTAGCCAAATCGACAATTCCTTCTTGCTTGGACTTCTTTGAGCAGTGACTAGAGTAGTTGGAACATGCCAGCCATGGCCCTCATTTGAGGACTCATCGATTATCCACATCATTTGTCTTGGAGCTTGAAGAGCAGATGTTGAAAGTGGGTTGTGTAAGGTAGAACTACCACCCTTTTGACATGATAAAACTCATGGAGCAGTAGATCCCAAGATGCAATCAGAATCAATTTGCAATTTGTATTGTCTAGTCTTCCAATCTAATAAACAATTGGTAGCACTTGACCACGATCAACCAAGAACAACCTCTACCACTGCCTTGGACTTACTAGCCACATAAAAGGGAACTGACATCTGGTGATCCTGAATGGACATCATAATGACACATTTTCCCTCTATAGGGTTATCTTCACCCGAGAAGCTTCGTAAGGATTTGTATTGCATCAAAGGTATTCCATCACTCATATAAAACCTGAATTGCAATGGCTTTGAATGTCCAATCAAGCTATCGGCTCCATCATGTAAGCATCCCTTGACAAAGCCTTTGAAGTCTGCCACCTTTTGTAGAAGAAAGGGTGCTGGTGGATGCATGCTAACACACTCATTAAAGATCTTCATCAAATGTGGAAATGTGAAAATGGTTTGTTTCCTCAACTTCTTAGAGAAGTGATTGAACAATGCATCAATATCTTCATGAGTATGACCAACCATAAGAAAACCAAGCTGCACCATGTCAAACACTCCTCGTGCAACCAATAGGGATAGATAGGCAAATACATAACGGTTCTTATTTTCAGAACCACAATTGTCAAGTTGCAACAACAACGTCCTTGGCAATCTCTTAAAAAATGTCCTTGAATTTGATGGCATTAAACTTGAGGCATTTCCATTGTCCCTATCTTGCACATGTGTGTTAGTATGAAAGACTGACTGCATATGTGAAGAACAATTTTCCTCTATATCCACATTTGTTTCTGTCTCTACATCTGCATCCTCAATGCTCTGCTTGCAATATGCATTTCTCTCCTTCAGCACTTCCATATGCTGATACAGGGCCATAGTAGACAAAACACAATCAAAAAGATCTGTTCGTGGTTCAGCATCTGAGTTTTGTGAGCTCAAGTCACCATACATGTGTTGCTCTCCTCTTTCTAAGTTTCTTAAACATTTTGAGAGAGATGGAATTGTGAAGTTGGGATCACTTGGCCATAACCCCAAGGCAAAGTGACCATAAGCTGTTTGTCCATGTCCATGAGTGAGCATTCCTATTAAGGATACTGGAAGCCTCTCAACCCTCTCAACCCCATTGAGAGATTTAGGAACTGGTTTAATTTGTGGTATGGCAGCCTTGCTCTGGTCCATCTTATCATGTATAATACACAAATACCTGTTTGGGTTCATTTCGGAAGAGCACCTCCAAGCATAGTATAGATTTCTACAACTCATTTGTTGCAACATGTGTGCCCTTCTTTGTGCCATGTATCTGGCATGCTCCTCTTGATTTTTTGTTAATTCCAACTTGACCTTGATTGCCGTACAAATGTCGCGTTTTGAGAAGGTGCTGGTTTTTGATAAACTAACTGTCTTGAACTCTGTGTTCCACAATCTTGAGAATGATGCTTGTGACAGGTGGCCGGTATTCGAACGAGACAAGTGTGTTATTCACTTCACGCAATATGTCCACTTGTTTGTACATTGTTGGTAGAACACGTTGGGTCTCGCGGGCTCCATGCATAGTTGTCCTTCACCTATGTGGCATTTGATCGGCATTATTATCTATGAAGCCCTGTATGATTGATTTTGCCATCTCAACATGTGTCATGCCCTTCCGTATTATCCCACTGTTGCCATGACTGACATTACATGCACCATTCAAGAACTTCTTTCTAAGCCTATAGAACGTTGAGTTACCGATGCCATGTGTCAGGCATTTTTCTGAGTGGTCTTTCGGGCTCGTGTACATATGGATGCGTGGCGTGTGTAAGAATTTGGCCGTGGAATGCCTGGCCAGGTGTTTAGTGTGGACAGATTTGGTTTGAGCTGTTGGCAGGCTTGTCCAAAGTGAAGTCAGATGCAGATGGTTCCAGCTACTCGATGACCTTGAAGTGTGTGGGCGTCAAAGAAAAGAATGGGCACTAGCCGGTTTGTGTTGAAGGTATGGAAGGCATGGGCAAACAATTAATGATGGGGCCAAGGCCATGGGCATATGAGTGTGAAAAGGTGAGGGTGGCCATCTTAGGTGAAATAAATATATAAAAATTTAATGGCCAAAAAGGAAAGCAAAGCGTGGAGCGCTGAAGGGCTGCCAACGTACACCCTCCAGAAGCTGGTCGAAGGTGGCGAAGTCGGCAGCTACAGATAGAAAAAGGTGAGATGGTCGTGTTGAACAGTGGGGGTTCCCAGGCGAGCTGCAGTTTCGAGCCAGAGGGAGCGCAGCTGTGGTGGCCGTCGTGTAGCAGCTGGAGACGCTGTTGTGGAGAGGCTGACGGGCTAGAGAAACCAGTGGGCTATGGAGCGCAGCTGGTCAGCGCAGAAGTGTGGGAGCCTCCCAGGTGAAATGACAGATGGTGTAAGGCCATCGTGTACAGAAAGCTGAAGTGAAACGCAGCTGGTCAAGGAAACTGGCGGCTTGCAGAGAGCAAGAGGGCGCAGCCAGGTGAGCGCTGTGGCGTGGCTGAAGCACCGGAGGGTGTGGGACAGGTTTACAAAGAGGACGGCCTTGGTGAAGCCGCCTATGGGCAAGGAAGATGCTGAAGGCGAGCATGGAGGACATGCGTGTTGGAGAAGGCAGAGGCTGGGTGGGGCGCTGCCTGTAGATAAGAGAGCGGGTGCTGGCATCAAAGGGAGCTGCTAGCGAGGACAAAAGGGATGCAGATAAGCTGCAAGTGACAGGCTGGCTGGTGTGGGCCGCCTTGGAGACAGGACAGTGGACAGAGTGGGTGCCTAGTGAGGCAGAGACAGAGATGAAGTGTTGCTGCTTGGTGGTGGGCCGGTAGCAAGGCAGATAAGCTACCTGGGTTTTTGCGAGCTGACAGAGGATCAGCACAGAGACTGAGAGAGAGATGATGGTGTAGCTGCTGCTGACGACACATGCAGAAGTGATGGGCTGCAGAGGACTCGAGGGTTAGCTGGTGTGGGCGCCTTCTGGAGCGAGAGTGGCCGGGTTCATTCTGATGTGGTTGGTACAGCAGGCAGGCAGTGGATTTCGTGGTGATCAGGGATGTGGTGTATCCTCGGCTGACAGGCCTGAGTGTTGTTTTGTGGGTTGTGTGAGTAAAGCTTCTGTGTCGGGAGAAGCTTGTAAAATGTTTTGATCTGGGAATATATTGCTGGGTGTTTGCTTGGTCTACGGTGCCCCTGTTTTTGCTGTCTGTTCTGGCGTGGGTTGGGTGGTGAAGCGTGAGAGAATTGTTCCAGCCGGTGGCTGGTGGTGCCCCCGCCGTTCGTGTGTGTTATTCCAAGTTTGCGAGGTGGAAGGGCTATAGAGGCAGGTATTTCTTTCTTTTTTTCACCTCACATCCTTCTGGTGCCCCCACTGAGGAGTGGCTCTTTCTGGTATAGTGTGACTGAGGGTGGCTCAGGCGTTGTTCGTTGCCTAGAAGGGCGTGTGTTCCACTGAGGAGAGCTCAGGGATTGGTATAGGCTGTCATGATGTGGTCCTATCCGGAGTTTCATGGCAGGAAAGGTAAGGATGTTTGTGACTTTTTGGAGCAGATGGAGTTGGCATGCATTAGCAATCATGTCACGGATGAAGAGCAGGTTCTGAAAAGCTGATAAGGATTTTTTTGAAGGGAGATGCCCGAAGCTGGCTCAAGGATTTTGAAGCACAGGATGCTGGTGTCTTGACCTTAGACAGGTTGAAGGAAGGCCTTTTGGAACGTTTTCAGCAAGTGGAGGATTCTAGTGTGATTTGGCAGGAGCTGAACATCTTGAAGCAGGTACATGGACAATCATTGGATGATTTTGTGAAGGTATTTACATGTTTGTGGAGTAAGTGGTGTGTGACATTAAAGCAGGAAGTTCCTCCAATGTTTCTGAAGAAGAGCTTGTTTATTGATGGTTTGCTACCCCATTTAAGGATCAGGGTTGAGTTGAAGAATCCCAGGTCATTTGATGATGCTGTTAGCATTGCTAGGGAAAAGGAAAGCAAGGTTTTGAAGCAGATGGAAATGGGTATTTATCTGTATGAACGTGTTGTGTCTGTAAGGGATAAGCAGGTGAATTTGGTTGAGGTGGATAGGAGTCCTATGCAAGGTTTGATTAGACAGGAGCCTCAAAGGCCGATACAGGTGCAAAGGGGTATGTTCTATATGCCTTTTGATTTTTTTCCAAAGTTTGAAAAGCATGTGCAGGTGGATGAAAAGCAGGTGAAGGAGCAAAGTGAAGATAAGGAGTTGCCAGTGGATTCTTCTTTGGATGGGGAGGTCGTGGCTATTCATGACAGGGATCTGGAGGATATGCATGCACATGGAAGTAACGAGGATGATGCCTTGGGATTGGCTGATAGTGAGAAGGAAAAGGAGCTGGATACAGGATGCTGTGAGGATGATTCTTTGTCAGGTTCTACAAGGGAGGAGGATGGGGTAGAGACTTCTGATGAAGTGAAGACGGATGCGGATGTGGAGAGCGTGGAGGAAGACTCCATTATTATGGATTTTCTTGGACAGCTGGATGGTGATCTGGTACCTGCGATGGATGATGTGGATGCATTATGTGCTGAGGAGTCTATGGACGATGATACCAGGGGGGTTGGCAACACTGAAGAAGGTATGCATGTGGATTTGGCTGATGAAGAGCGTTGTGAGGAGAGTATTGTGCCTGAGGATGATATCTGGGAAATTGCTAGCCTGGATGAGCAAGAGCCAGAGGTGGAGATGGATGCTGACATGGTCGAGAATGTAGCTAAGGCTACTTTACGTATTACTGAGATGCTGAAGGCAAAGTCCAAGGATGACAAGGATTCTGGGCCAGTTGAGGTGTATGGTTGTGATGAGATGCCTGAGGTGCAAGAGCTGGAAGTGCTTGTAGACGCTGATTGGGAAGGATATGGATTTCGGTGTGCAGAAAGGTCAAGATGCTGAAACTTGGCCTTCACAGGTGTTAATGGATGGGATGCTAAATGCTGGAATGCCACAGGTTTTGAAGACATGGAGGTTTGTTGTGGATGAAGTGGATGTGGATGATTTGGTGGTACATATGGTGAATGTTTGGTGTGCAGTGATGCAGCCATGGTGTTTGAGGAATGCTGGGGAATGGGATGGTGAGGAGATGTTCCCTTTTGATCCTGGTGGATGACTACTGGACTATGCTGAATGCTGCTGAGCATGAATGCTCTAGCAGATGGGGGGGGTGGCAAAGTATGTCAGGCTAAAATCTGAGTGGTCTTTTTGCTCGTGTATATACGGTGTGCATGGCAGTTGTGAAGGATTTGCTTTGAAATGCGTCTTCAGGTGTTCAGGGTGAACAGTTGGGTGTTGAGCTTGTTGCCGGCTTGTCTGGTGAGAGGTCAGACGGAGGTGATATCAGCTGCTTGATGGTCTCGGTGTGTACGTGTCTCCAAAGAAAAGAGCGGACACTAAGTGGCATTTGAAGAGGTATGGCATGATGGGCAAATAAATATGAAGGGGCCATGTGCCATGGACATAGTGTGAAAGGTGAGGGTGGCCATCTTAGGCAAAATAGAAAACAAATACATAATATTAAATGGCCAAAAAAAGTAGAGTAGGCGTGGAGCTTTACTATGCTGCCAACGCTACGTTCTGGAAGGAAGGCGAGCTGGCGAGTCGGCAGCCTGCAGATGAAGAAAAGGCGTCGACCGTGTTGTATTGAAGTGGGGGGGCTCTCTAGCGCAGCTGAGGAGTGCAGTGCGGCAGCTCTGCAGGTACGTAGCAAGGGTTCGCGAGGCTGACAGGCTGTAGAGGAGGGGCCCTCCCGTGTGAAAAGGTGAGATGCAGAGTGTGCAGCCGGACTGGTGAAGAGGCCGACTGTGACCTGGTGAAGAGTGCGTGGAGTGCAGCTGGTGAGACGCTGACGTGTGGGCCGTGTGGAAGCCGTCGAAGAGCTGCAAGGTAGCTGGTCAAGCACAGACAGAGTGTGGTCGAAGGTTGACAGGTGGCTGCAGCGTGGGTGAAGGCGTGTAGGAGGCCGCCTATGTGGGAAGCTTGGTGGGATGAGCCGTGGAGAGAGAGCAAGGCAGTGTTGACAGGGGACTCTCGGGCGTGTGCAACCGCTGGAGTAGACAGAGAGCCTTGTGTCGACTGGAGGCTGGAGCGTAGCTGCTGGTGTGGATAGCGTGGCCAAGTCGCCTTGGGGTGTGGCTGGTGTAGAGGCTGCCTATGAGCAAGACAAGCGCAGTTGACTCTTGTGAGTGGATAGAGCCAAGGGAAGAGCTGCAGCTGAGGCAGACTGGCTAACAGTGTTTGAGAGAAGCAAAGAGGCAGAAGAGCTGCCTTGATGAGGAAAGCCGTGTGGGCTGTAAGTGAGGAGGGCTTGCGTGTTGGAGTAGGCAGAGGCTGGTGGGGCGCTGCCTGTAGATAAGAGAGCGGGTGCTGGCATCAAAGGGAGCTGCTAGCGAGGACAAAAGGGATGCAGATAAGCTGCAAGTGACAGGTTGGCTGGTGTGGGCCGCCTAGAAGACAGGACAGTGGACAGAGAGGGTGCCGAGTGAGGCAGAGATAGAGAAGTGTTGCTGCTTGGTGGTGGGCCGGTAGCAGGGCAGATAAGCTGCCTGGGTTTGTGTGAGCTGACACAGGATCAGCACAGAGACTGAGAGAGAGATGATGGTGTAGCTGCTGCTGACGACACATGCAGAAGTGATGGGTCGCAGAGGACTCGAGGGTTAGCTGGTGTGGGTGCCTTCTGGAGCGAGAGTGGCCGGGTTCATTCTGGTGTGATTGGTACAGCAGGCAGGCGAGTGGTTCGTGGTGATCAGGGATGTGGTGTATCCTCGGCTGATAGGCCTGAGTGTTTTGTTTGTGAGTTGTGTGAGTAAGGCTTCTGTGTCGGGAGAAGCTTGTATGAAATGTTTTGATCTGGAAATATATTGCTGGGTGTTTGCTTTTGTCTATGGTGCCCCTGTTTTTGGCTGTCTGTCTGGCGTGGGTTGGGTGGTGAAGTGCGAGAATTGTTCCAGCCGGTGGCTGGTGGTGCCCCCGTTCGTGTGTGTTATTCCAAGTTTGCGAGGTGGAAGGGCTATAGAGGCAGGGTTTTCTTTCTTTTTTTCACCTCACACCATGCATTACATACCATGCTTTACTACAAACCTTCTTCCCATCAAATGTGAACTCAAAGCACTCGTCATCTTGACCTTGTCTATAGGCCATGCCCATGCAATCTAGTACAAATGTGTATCGCGTACTATAGCTCTGTCCCCAAAAGTGTACCCTAGCTTGCATGATTTTGGATCTATCTCCAATTTGACATCGGTTCTCGCAACAATCAATGGTTGCGACATTGTGAATGTTTGCAACATCACATTTTTTGCCAGCTCCATGGGTTTTATCGTAATTTTTCATTATCCTTACCCTATGGACATAGCTCCTTTTCTTATTTGTCCCTTCAATGATATCATAGTCAGTGATCATGGCATCATGGTGTTTGTCATCAGAACTATCGCCATCATTGCCCTCTACATCATCATCCTCTTTTTCATCACTTGAATTGTTTAGGCTTTCAATATTTTTTTGCATGAATTGATCTTGAATACCCTCATCAATAGAAGAAGATTCTGTGTCCTTCACTAATGGTTCACCATTCTCAAATGTGAGTTGCCTGATCGGCCAACTAACCAAATTCAAACCTGAAACACAAGTTGAACTTGGATGCAAAGATCCTTCTAATGACACCCAAGCTACTCACCACTAGTTCTCTACAATTTATAGCCTCGTATGGGTGGACCAGCAATACTACTCCATTGCCAAGTTTTGTAGATCTGTTGTCATCCCAGAGGATGAAACTTTTCTCTTTCCAGCTCTCCCTATCTATAAAGTAATCTTCTTGATCAACAAGAAGTTTCGTAAAATTATTCTCTTTGGTATTAGTAATGTATGTGTCCATAACAAGGTTGACCAATGGCCATTTGATGATGCTTCCAATTGCTTGAGACATTGTTCTTGCATCCATTGTGGCAAATGGAATGAGAAATGTGTCATCAAAGCTTTGTTGAACATGTATTACTGCACATGTCTCACCAATGAAGTGAAAACCACATGTTTGAGATGCATCAATGGAATGAATAACCCCGCATGCCTTCCTTGCAGAACCATCAATGAGAAACACTGAAGCACCTTGTTTTAAACCCTGCAATCCCTGAGAAAAATCAAAATCTCAATAAGAAAGACTAAAGCGATGTTTTTGCGGTAGTACACAAAACTATAAATGTAATTCAATCTCAACATGAGTTCAGGCTCCAACCAAAGTTTGAATCTCACCTATCAATGCTAATTTGCTAGAAGGCTAGGCTCCATCTAAAGCTTGAGCCTTTGCCTGCATATACTAGCTTGTTAGTAGGAGGCTCCATGAGGCTCACCATCATATGTTAGTTTCCTAGGAGGAACCAGTTAAAGTTATCATCCTCACTTGCATCATATATTAGTTTGCATATGTTAGCTAGAATGGTAGGCTCCTCCAACAAAAGTTAAAGCCTCACCTACGGATGCTAGTTCGCTTCTAGGAAGCTGCAAAAGTAAAGTTTGAACCTGACCCTTGCTTGGAGGCTCCAACCAAAGTTTGAGCCTCACCTTCATATGCTAGTTTGCTATTAAGAGGTCCCAATTGAAGTGATAATCCTCACCTCATGTATATGCTAGTTTCCCAAGAGGTAGGCTTCATCACCCTCTGCATCTGGCCACACCGTTTCATTGGGATATTGAGTCAAGATATGGTGTCAATTAGCCATCAATGTTTCATAGCTACAAAAGGCAGAGGTGAGCGGTTACAATAGCAGTAAAGGCAAAGAGAAAGCAATAGAGAGAAACGATATGCTAGTGAAGAGAATGTGACATGGAAATGAGCAAATGGACATTGGATTTGAGACTCTTCTCCTTCGTGAGACTCAAACTCAAGTTTGAGCCATTGTGCATTATATAGATTTTAGTTGAATTTTTAATCGCATAGTTCATAAGTATATTTGGGTGTATGGGGAGAGAGGGAAGAAAACAAGAAATCTCAAGCTCAAGGCTCAAACTTGAGTTTGAGCCTTGTCTATTACACAAGTAGGAATAGAGAGGGAAGCTAGGATAATCCAATAGAACAAGTGGGGTGTGGGTGAAGATGGGTATATAACCAAAAGTGAAAGTAACTATAATCAAAAGACCTGGGACCTGGGCCTGGGCTTGGGCTTGGGCTTGGGCTTGGGGAATGAGCCATTGTGCATTATATAGATTTTAGTTGAATTTTTAATCGCATAGTTTATAAGTATATTTGGGTGTATGGAAAAAATAGGGAAGAAAACAACAAATCTCAAACTCAAGGTCAAGCTCAAGGCTCGAACTTGAGTTTGAGCCTTTTCTATTACACAAGTAAGTAGGAATAGAGAGGGAAACTAGCCTAATCCCATAGAACAAGTGGGGTGTGGGTGAAGATGAGTATATAACCAAAAGTGAAAGTAACTATTATCAAAAGACCTGGGACCTGGGGCCTGGGCTTGGACTTGGGCTTGGGCTTGGGCTTGGGCTTGGGGAATGAAACTGAAACCTGGCTTTCTATCGCGTCATCCCGACGCTCCTTCGTCGACGTCCTCCTCTCCCGGCATCAGCGCAGCCAGCCCCCCTTACCTCCTCTCGACGTAGCCCAGCCTCTCCTGGTGACCAGCCCCCCCTTTCTCCTCTCCCGACGCAGCAAAACCCCCCTCCTCCTCTTCCGGTGCAGCAGAACCCCCCTTCCTCCTCTCCCGGCAACCAGCCCCCTCCCTCCTCTCCCGGCTGCCAACCCCCCCTCCCTTCTCTCCCGGCATAGTAGAACCCCCCCTTCCTCCTCTCCCGACGCAACCAGCCCCCACCCCCTTCCTCCTCTCCCGGCGACCAGCCCCCTCCCTCCTCTCTCAGCGCAGCAGAAACCCCCCCTTCCTCCTCTCCCGGTGCAAACTCCCCCTTCCTCCTCTCCCGGCGACCAGCCTCCTCCCTCCTCTCCCGGCGCAGCAGAACCCCCCCTTCCTCCTCTCCGTCGGCGCACCGCAACCAGCCCGCTCCTCCTCTCCCGTCGTGCACGTGCACGCCCCCCCAAATTCAAATTCAAACTTCCCCCCCTAATTCAGACCTCCAAAATTTTGAAATCCCCCCCAACGACAGTCGATTCCCCCCAACGAAATTCCGCCTGCACCCCGAAATTCCCCGCCGACCCTAAAAAATTTTTCGCCTTCCCTCACCGATCAAAAAAAATTACCTTCGCCTTCCCTCACCGATAAAAAAAAAATCGCCTTCACTTCCCTCGCAAAAAGAAGAAACGACCGACCTCGCATTTCGCCCAAACAAAAACCTGCGCACCCTGGAGCAAATCTCTCGCAACAATAATCTCCGCTTCTTGTGTCTCTACAGCTCTGCATTTCAAGCAGTTGTTCTTTGTGCGCGATAATCTTGGATCTTGAAGGCTTCCTGTGTCTCTGCAGCCCTGCGTTTCTAATAGTTTCTTTTCCTCGGATACTTCAAGCATCCATCAAGACTGTGCAACATCGGAGACTCCAGCAAGTAAGTCCTTCTTTAATTGATTGTCTACACCGATATAAACACTTACTTGATTGCACGCTAAGTGTGCCATTTGTCAATTGTTGCTCATCGTAGATTGTTTGCACCTCTTGTTGCTCTCTTTTGTATCTTCACATATGTCGAGAACCTGTAAAACTTATCCAAGATAGACTCCACAACTTGGATATAGACTCCACCTTAAGTTCGAGCCTCCCCTACATAGAACTTATGTGTTAATGCTCGACCTAGATTGAGTCTTTGTTCTCCATGTTAGTGCACCGGCCTTAAGGCTCGAACTTGAGTTTGAGCCTTTGCTCTCCGTGCTAGTGTACCCTGCCAGCCTTAAGGCTCGAACTTGAGTTGGAGCCTTGGCTCTCGATGCTAGTGTACACCGGCCTTAAGGCTTAAACTTGAGTTGGAGTCTTTGTTCTCTGATCTAGTGTACACCGGCCTTAAGGCTCGAACTTGAGTTTGAGCCTTGGCTCTCGATGCTAGTGTACACTGGCCTTAAGGCTTGAACTTCATATTGAGCCTTAAGGCTCGAACTTGAGTTGGAGCCTTGGCTCTCGATGCTAGTGTACACTGGCCTTAAGGCTTGAACTTCAGATTGAGCCTTTGTTCTCCATGCTAGTGTACTCTGGTCTTAAGGCTCGAACTTGAGTTTGAGCCTTTGCTCTCCATGCTAGTGCATCCCGGTCCTTTAAGGCTCGAACTTCAGATTGAGCCTTTGCTCTCCATGCTAGTGCACCTCGGCCCCTTAAGGCTCGAACTTGAGTTGGAGCCTTTGTTCTCCATGCCAGTGTACACCAGTCTTAAGGCTCAAACTTGAGTTGGAGCCTTGGCTCTCGATGGTAGTGTACACCGGCCTTAAGGCTCAAACTTGAGTTGGAGCCTTCGCTCTCCATGCTAGTGTACACCGGCCTTAAGGCTCGAACTTGAGTTGGAGCCTTGGCTCTCGATGCTAGTGTACACCGGCCTTAAGGCTCGAACTTCAGATTGAGCCTTTGCTCTCCATGCTAGTGTACTCTGGCCTCAAGGATTGAACTTGAGTTTGAGCATTTACTCATCATGCTAGTACATCCCGGTCCTTTAAGGCTTGAACTTCAAATTGAGCCTTTGCTCTCCATGCTAGTGCACCCTGGCCCCTTAAGGCTCGAACTTGAGTTGGAGCCTTTGTTCTCCATGCTAGTGTACACCTGTCTTAAGGCTTGAACTTGAGTTGGAGCCTTAGCTCTCGATGCTAGTGTACATCGGCCTTAAGGCTCGAACTTAAGTTGGAGCCTTTGTTCTCAATGCTAGTGTACACCAGCCTTAAGGCTCAAACTTGAGTTGGAGCCATGGCTCTCGATGCTAGTGTACACTAGCCTTAAGGCTCGAACTTCAGATTGAGCCTTTGTTCTCCATGCTAGTGTACTGTGGCCTTAAGGCTCGAACTTGAGTTTAAGCCTTTGCTCTCCATGCTAGTGCACCCCGGCCCCTTAAGGCTCAAACTTCGGATTGAGCCTTTACTCTCCATGCTAGTGCATCCCGGTCCCTTAAGGCTCGAACTTCAGATTGAGCCTTTGCTCTCCATGCTAGTGCACCCCGGCCCCTTAAGGCTTGAACTCCAGTTTGAGCCTTTGCTCTCCATGCTAGTGCATCTCGGTCCCTTAAGGCTCGAACTTCAGATTGAGCCTTTGATCTCCATGCTAGTACACCCCGGCTCCTTAAGGCTTGAACTCCAGTTTGAGCCTTTGCTCTCCATGCTAGTGCATCCCGGTCCCTTAAGGCTCGAACTTCAGATTGAGCCTTTGCTCTCCATGCTAATGCACCCCGGCCCCTTAAGCCTTGAACTTAAGTTTGAGTCTTTGCTCTCCATGCTAGTGCACCTCGGCCTTAAGGCTCGAACTTGAGTTGGAGCCTTTGTTCTCCATGCTAGTGCACCTCGGCCTTAAGGCTCGAACTTGAGTTGGAGCCTTTGTTCTCCATGCTAGTGTACACCAACCTTAAGGCTCGAACTTGAGTTGGAGCCTTGGCTCTCGATGCTAGTGTACACTGGCCTTAAGGCTCGAACTTCAGATTGAGCCTTTAATCTCCATGCTAGTGTACTCTGGCCTCAAGGCTTGAACTTGAGTTTGAACCTTTTCTCTCCATGCTAGTGCATCCCGGTCCCTTAAGGCTCAAACTTCAGATTGAGCCTTTGCTCTCCATGCTAGTGCACTCCGGCCCCTTAAGACTCCAACTTAAGTTCAAGACTCCCATACATGGAACTTCGGGCCTTAAGGCTCAAACTTGAGTTTGAGCCTTGTCTCTCTATGCTAGCGTACCCCTAGCATATGAGTGCACAACTTGGATCTAGGCTCCAGCTTAAGTCGAGCTTTTGTATAGATTAAGTAAATGCAAGTGAGGTTCTTTCTATTCAAGAAAATTTTTTATAGCATGCATTAATTTTCTTAAGTTTGATAGGTTTTGATTTGATATGTAGCATTTAAATCCATTTTTTTCTAAGGTTTTGAAACTTTTTTTTTGCTTCACAGGAATGGAAGCTAGCAGAGCGCCCGCTACCTCGCAACCACATGGTGTACCAATCTTTACTCTGGATGCTCTTGAAACAACAACTCAAGCTAAAAGTGTCACTCCTACAATTAAGGTGGATAAAACCTTCGAATTGAGTAACAAAGAAGGAGTAAAATGGTTTGTGGATAGCTATGATACTAGTGCAAACTTCAAAGAAGTCCTCCATTTGTTTCTGTCTCAAGGTGATACATCATATGGAGATATGGGGATTGTGGTAGGTGCTAAGGATGATGTGGATGCAAGAGCAAACCCATGCTTCACATGCACTGTATTACCAGAAGGAGAAACTACAAAAGCAAATAAGTTTTGCTTATCATTGGAAACTTTTCACCCAGTAGACATGACTGGCAGTAAACTAGGAAAGGACAATTCTATTGTAAAGTTAGGATTGAAGATCATTGACTTTTCCAATCAAGAAGACTCAGGGGTGGATAATGTGGAGGACCTGGTGAAAGCAGTGAGGCATGCAAAGAAGGCTTTGGATTCACAAAAAAAGTCCATACCTGAAAAGGAGACAACAACCACTCAAGTTAGGAAAATTATGGAGAAAAAAGGCAGGGCCATAGTGAAGAGTGCACTTGAAGCATCTACAAATGCTGGTGCAACTTCTTCAAAACATAAAAAGGAGGGTGACAAAATAAAAGTCCTTGATGTAAGTACAATAGCAGCTGAAGACATGGCAGGCTCTTAGGTGCAAGAAGAGGAGCAAGCACTTGCAAAGAAGAGAAAGGCAAAGCACTCTACAAAGGTTCAAGAAATCTCTTTAAAGAGGCAAAGGACAAAACCAGCAAGTGGTTCAAAGGAGATAGATGCATCCGATGACGAGCTAATGGAGGTTGAGACTCTAAACAAGGGCAGCAAAGCAATTATCTCATTAGAAATAAAGAAGGGATATTATCCCTTTGGTCTAAATGAGGTCTTCAGCATTGATGTGATGAAATGTTATCCTGCTCCTTCAAACTATGTGTATAGAAGGTTAAATAACGATTGGGTTTGTATTTTGACCCAAGACTTTATTGAGGACCCAAAGCAAGAGGAGATACTTGCAATTTTGATGCCCTGTAATCATGCTACAAAACAACCCCTTTATAAACTCGCAAAAGAAGATATTCATAAAGTTGAATATTGGATTATCTGTGGTCAACACTCCATTAGTGCTGCAAAAAGCTTGCAAGCTCTAAATATGGCTAAAGTGACCCCTCCACTACGTCAGCAATTCAGGTTTATTAGATCAAAGATAATTGTAAATTGCCTGCCCAAGATTTCTCGTGACATTTCCAAGGATGCGAATTTATCTATTGCAAAGTCAATGCAAAAGGAGCCATTCCTCGATCAATTTCTACAAGCTCGAGCACAATGGCATGCAAACGGTCGTCCTAGTAAACCTTTGCCTGGTCTCAATCAACCCAAGATGGACGAGTCTTGGAAGGTACTCTTTTGATTCTTTGCTATATCTTGGTAAATCATAGACCTACATTACTTCTTCATAGATCTATAGTTTTAAGTATAGCAGTAGCATAAGAAAGATGCATGTAATGCTTCTTCTCAAACTACATAAACTTAATAGTTTGGTTTAAAATTGAACTTCAAGCCTCACCTCTCTGTGATGGTGTAGCACTTGCATATCTAATTATGGCTCGAACTTAAGTTGGAGCCTCACTTGCAAGTGCTAGATTTGCATACGGAGGTGATGCTCAAACCTAAGATCGAGCATCACCATTATATACTAGTTTAGCACTACAAGTGAGGCTCAAACTCAAGTTTGAGCATAATCTCCAAATGATTGAAAACCCATAGATGCATAATTCCTCCTAATATTTTGTGATATCTATAGTGAGGGGACTAACTTCTTACTTTGCAACTTTGCAGGCCTTTGTGGAGACCACGGAGCACACACTACATAAGAATTTTTTCAAAAATGATTTACACTTGCTTCTATGTGATGATGATGTATGGCAAAACTGGGTTAAGATCATGAGGCTTTATGCAAAAGGCTTGCTACCAAATACAAAGGGTGAAACTCAAACTAAAGGTCTTGATCAAAATCCCAGACTTCCAACTTTGAAGAGTGGGCAAATTCAGCATGCACCAGGAACAGTCACACTAGGCCCAACGTTGTTTAGGTGCATTTTAGGCCTTCAAAAGAGTGAAGTTTTGGACATTCAAACATCACTTCTTGACAAGAGAATATTGCTTAAAAAGGGAAAGCAAACCCATTAAAGAATGGATATGGAGGAGATGGCTTGGAAGCTAAAAATAGATCGAGTTCTCAAAGATGGAATAACCGCCTTCTATTTTGATCTGACAAGGGAAAAGATGACTTGGGAACAGGTGTGTGAGACATATAAGCTAGGGGAGTATGAGTATAATCAATTGAGGAGCTACAACTAGTCCTTTGTTAGGGATGCTCTCAATCATTCAAAAAAAAATCCTTCACTTCCAAAAAGTGTCTACAGTAACTTTACTGAATCACCTATATAGAGCATCTATGGGTATTGTATCTCAACAAGAGTCTATTCCTTGGAAAATTAGGGGGTGGGTTTTGATATGACAAAGATTATAGCCTTTTGTAGTGAAGAGCATGTACCATTTCAACTGGCAATCATGGACCTACATGGTACAAAGGAGCAGCTCTCATCAGAATTTTTCTCCAAGTTGGCACTTGCTTTGAACACACTAAACTCACAATATGAATATATTCTTGTGTGTTTTGTTGATTTCATCACCATTGGAATGCTTATTGAAGGGATTTCTAGCCAGTCAACAAAGGTGCACTATGAATTTGGCATGATCCACACACAAAAAGATGATGCGTGGACATCTGGAACAATTGAGATTGCAACTGTTATTCTTTTCATCAGCAAGGTTGACAAGTTTGAGGCCATTGATAAGGTTCTCACAAAAAATGTATTCATCTCAGGCTCTAGTGGCCAAAATAGAGAATTCATCGACAAAGGCTTTATTGATGGTCTCATCATAGGGTTTTGTCGTGAACAGAGCTATGTTGTAGAGATATATTGTGGTGGAGTTGTGCTAGAGGAGAGCTTGCTAAAGAAGAGATGATGTATAGTTTTTTGCAAAGATGATTTGGAAGCGATGGCATTAGAATCAAAGTGCTCTGCTCTTTTTAGATGGTCACCCGTCCTTGCAAGAGTGGTGTGGTGCAAGTGGCGGCACAAAAAAGCAAACACTAGATGATGCAGAAAAAGAGAACCTTCAAAATCTTCACATTAATGACCCACCAAGTACAGAGGACGAAGAGGAAGGTGATGATATTGACAACAAAAATGACACAGATGATGATAAAGAAGTTGGGGATGCTATAGACTTTGAAGATGCAGGGCAAAGGAATGAAGAGGACCAAGGGAATGATGCTCTATTCAATGAGGATGCCGAAGACAATTTTGAAGATATTGGAAGGCATGAAAATGATGATGAAGGTGGGAATGGTGATGATATATTGGATTCTGCAAAAGCCATGGAAGCTACAAATGTTGGGGTTGCTATGGCCATTGAGAAGATTGGGGATACAGTTTTCAACAAGGCTTTCCATGCTCATAGCCCATCAAGCTCTCAACCAAAGAAAGGTAGAAAAGTGCATTGATAGTGCTTATTATGAATGTACAACGAATGGTGATCATTAAAAGGAGCTTATCAACAACTAATATTAGCATAGGTTTTGTTCAAAGTGTGGATTTGTTGAAATAATTATTTATTTTTTGATTAATATATTAGCTTTTTTGGATTCACTTTTAACATTTTTCTATTAAAGTGAATATTTCTATTCTATTTATCCTTTATTTCATGCCAACGTCTAGTACAAATGATGATGCACACTTACTATATTAAGAAATTACTCCATATCCTAGTGTAGCAGGCTCAAAATTAAGTTTGAGCCTAATACAAATGATGACCCACACTTCCTATTAAGAAATTACACTTGCTCCATATCCTAGTGTAGCGGTGAGGCTCAAACTTAAGTTTCAACTATACCTCCACTTATGTCCAACCTTGGGGATGTCTTCCAACACAAAGCACAATCTCAAGTTGAGCGATCTTTACGTTGCCCTTGTAAGTGAGGCTCAAACTCAAGTTTGACTCTTATGTTATGGTTCCTAATTCATTATGGTACATCAGTCCAAGTTTAGTAATCTAAGTTTGGATACAAAGTATATGTGTAGATATAAAAATGACTAGTATTGTATTAGCCTTGGTGTATTATTTAAATCCTAAAAGTAATAGCATTTTATTTTAATCTTACAGATATATTCAAAGAAGGGAAAGACGAAGATAACATTGCTCAACTAGAACATCATCATGAAAGCCCTACTAGAGAGATCAACTCTCATGATTTAAATGCTAGAAATAATGAAGACAACATGGTGGAGGTAGATCACATCGATGATTCAGCTTTGCAAACATCTTCAAGGCCTTCAAGTGATAGGACTAAAGAGACTAAGGACATTCCTAATTTGCAAGTTAATGTTGAGGTTAGTGAGAATAAAGATAAAGTTAATGAAGAGCTTGAAGAGACTTTTGCAACCAAGGTGAGACAAGAAGAGATTGTTGAACAAATGGATGAGGCTACATATGCTACAAATAAAGAGAAAATAGTTGAAATCAAGGACTATGTGGGACAGAGGGTGTTGAAGAAATTAATGAGGCTACATATGCTACGAATAAAGAGAGAATAGTTGAAATCAAGGACTCTCTGGTGGCAGAGGGTGCCAAGAAAACTAAAGGTATATCTTTTTCAATAGGATGTTATTTAAGATGATTTACTCAGCAATTTTGTGTATTAAAAAGTATGTTTCTTAGCGAGAGTTCTTTTTGTAGGTATAGCTGCTTCTAACAATCACAAGTTAAGTACACAAGAAATAGAGCAATGTGTTGAGGAGCTACGTTCCGATACACAAAAGAGTAGGCCTCTAGGAAGTTTATATTCTTTTGAGAGAGATGGAGATAGATTAGTATTTCAATCTTCACCAATCAATAGGGAAATGCAATCAAGTCTAGGAGCCATCATCATAGATGAGTATGGGAGCATGAAACGAAAGTAAACTTGTGGATGTTTTGTTGTAATTAGATCTCATTGATAATATAGGATCACTTGTTTTAATATTGTTAAGTATGTAAACACATTAAAGTGTTATCATTCTTCTGTATTGTATGCAGAAAATATTCCTCGTGCAATCACTATAAAGAAACATGCACTTATACTTGATCTTAATGGAGTAATTTTACTCAACATTAGGAAGTGAATGGGGTCTTCTTGGGCCCTTTAATTTGCCCAAGCCTAATCAAGGTGGTTAAGGAATAGCCAAATGGGGGATTGCCATGTGGACTGAAATGTTGGGTTTTTAAGAGAGGTGTAAGAGTGGTCAAAGGGTGCACTTTTTCCCCAAAAGGGGGAGGGGGGGCAATTTTACAATTTTCAGACCTCCATAACTTCTACATACAAGCTCCAATTTGAGCAGAGATTACAGATCCGTGATCTACGCATCAAGAGCTTTCCATAGATATGTTACATGATATGGTTTTATCCGCTAGATTTTAAATTCCATTTTCCCCCCAAAATTCTAATTCGAATAAAGTAGCCGTTTTGAAGCTTCTAATTAGAAAACGTTTTTTCTTAAGAGAAAAGGTTTGACTCCCTTAAACTGCCAAATAAAAGGGCCCAAGAAGCCTTCTATTGAGGTCCTAATGCAAGGAAGAGAAGAGGCATCCACAAACAAATTGTATTCGAATTGATATTGGTCGCACCACAGTTGTTATTCTCCTTGGGTGTTTTGAATTTTTGGATGAGATTTGCGAGTAATTTCATGTTGGTATTTGGTCCACCATGCTACAAAAGAATGTTTGTGCCTATGTAAACACTCTTGAACAGTATGCACAAAAGAAATATCATTTCTTTATGGTGTGGGGACAAGAAGAATGTTATATCCATAATCTTCGAAAAGTGTATAGGCCAGATAAGCCTACTGTTGCTATGTTTAAACCTTTACTCAAGGTTTGGAATCAGTTCCAAGATATTTGCAATAAGAAGAATACATTGCTTATTGATAATAGCCCTTTCAAGGGATGTGTTAATCCAAAAGACAACTGTCTCTTCCCTGAAAGTTTTCAAGGAGGGCACGACTACGTACTGTGCAATGACCTTCTACCCTACCTTTTAAATCTAAATAATACAAATGACATTAGGTCTATTATTTTGCTTAATCGGCTAGGTCAATCTCCTATCACACATGGCCAAAATTTATTTATCGATTTTCAAGATGTACTGGAAAAATGGCTCCAATTCACCTCCCTATTTTTGCGAGAAGAAGTGGAAAACTCATCTTCTGCATCTTCACACTTACCATTGTATGGTGATAAGCTAAAGTATGTCCAATCAAGAGGGGGAAAAAGAGAAGTAGAATCTATAAGCAAGGATCTAGCAATGTTGGCATCCAAAGCTGGAGTACCATTACTATCCAAAGACCAGCTAAGCTTGTTAAAAGTGTGTTACAAAAGAAGGATTTTGAGTGATCAACATGCTATTGCTTATGCTACTTGCTTGGGATATGATCGTGGTCATCTCATAAGTGGAGTTGTAGC
Organism: Cibotium barometz; assembly: GCF_041138505.1. NCBI lineage: Eukaryota > Viridiplantae > Streptophyta > Polypodiopsida > Cyatheales > Cibotiaceae > Cibotium > Cibotium barometz. Next base: position 25,175,727 of record NC_141090.1, read on the forward strand.
AAAAGCATACATATCAAGGCTACAAAAGGCTTACTTGAGTTTATGGGTAGGATAATGTCTGGTTTCATTAAACATTGAGTGATAGTATAATCAGATTCCAACCTAACCCATACTAGTTGTTGCTGCTGCAGGTCGAAGGAAACCATTTCTGAGGTCTAAACATGCAGTTTGAAGTATGGGATCTGCACAAATATCAAGACTTGTTGGGTGCAGAATGTTTGGAGCCATTTTGTACCTAAAAGACCATAAGATAGACTTAGGCTTTGGCCAAAACAATGTGCTTAGATGGGTTTAATTTTTGTATTGTACGAGCCAAATCTTTACACTATTGTATCAAGAAATCAAATGCCTTCAAACTTACTGTCATTTGATTATCTCTTTTGTCAATATTTGCAATTCAATTGCAATAAAGATGTGTTTGTTTTTTATTGAAGATATTGCCTTGTCAAGGTCTAATGCTATGAATATCATAATAATTTAATTTGGATAGAGTCAATTATCTCAATAGTGAAAATCTTTTATACATCATATTCAATAAATTTGATGAAATTTAGCATTGACAATATACTCGCTCTTTTATTTTTTTGGTTGAACTAATGAGGTATTGGAGCATTTGTCTATGAAGGTTTAAGACCATCCATATCATGGATGAATTTATGTTGTTGGTACATAATATATTTATTCAAAATTTTGAATGTACATTAACCAAACATTTTGTTTTCAAGAGGATATGTTGAAGCATATAGCTTTGATTTCAAGTGTACAGAAAACTTACTATTGAGGTGGCACCAATCATTGGTGACTTATGTACCTAGAGGCAAAAGAGTCTCACCACCCCCAAATACAATAAGGAAACAAAGAAGAGTATTGATACTTGAACTCAATGGTGTTTTACTTAAGACCATTGAGATGCAACATGGTGATGTATGTCTAGAGACTGTGCCAAACATATGCATCTTGTGGAAGAGAATAGAAGTGTTTGGCATTTGATTCGCAAAGATGCATTCACTTTCCTTGATTTTTGTATGCAATGGTTTGAGGTATGGATCTGGAGTACTAATAGACTACAAAGGACTCGACGCATTCTTGAGTTGTGCTTTCCTCGGCACCATCAAAAGTTTAAGGTCGTAGCAGGGCATGCAGCATGTCAAAAGACGGATCTTCTTATTGAATATCGATTTGTATACCACAAAAACTTGGATGTAGCATGGAGAATTTTTCATGACCTGGATGGAAATAACACACTAAGTTTTGATGATACCCTCTACAATGTAATGTGGAATATGCCTGGAACCTACTTGATTTTTCCAAAGATGTGGAATCAAAATATAGAGGAGCTTCAAAGTTTTTTGGAGACAACAATCAGCGCATGGTTACTTGGTTGGATTTATGCAAAGAACAAACGGGAGTATACTTGCAACACTTTAGTAAATGAAGCAGCTTACGATAGAGAAACTTTGTATGTATTGGAGCAATACATGAGAAAACGCTATGTTTGAGATACAATTTGTACTCAATTATTATCTTGACGAAGGGTTTTTGTCTTCGGATGAATTGTAAACTTGAATGTAACAATCTCATTGAATGTAACAAGTGTTCTTTGGCATTATCATCCCATGTTTTTACTTCAATGTCCTTCAAATTTGAGCATATATATCATGATTTATAATCTTGATATAGTGTCTAAGATGGGTTTTTATCTATGGATCAATCATAAACTTAGAATATTGTTACTGTCATTGAGATTTACTTTTTGTTTTGTTGTTTCTAACACCACACCCTTTAGAGATTTCTCATTTCTAAGGTTCCTTTTTATAATGATATTTGGAATTCTTTTGGCAAATTAAATAAACCCCATGTTTTTACTTCAATGTCTCAAAGTGGAGATAGTATTTTAACATTATCTTCTTCATATGAAAGGTGTTGTATAATCTCAATTAAGTTTAGTGTCATGTTTCCCTTGTCCTTCCAATATTGTTCCATTGATGTATGTATCTATACAACTACAAACAAATACGCCAAATAGTTGTGTCAAGATATAATCTATTGGCACAAAGAGTGCACCAACAAATAGATGTTAGCTCAAACTACACAAAAATACCGAGTTTCCAACCAATCCTATAAGAAATGGGACTCGAATAATTCCCAAAATTCCTAAATTTGTCTTTTCTCTTGTGTATACTGCATGCTTGTAGTGTGTGTGTGTAAGATCCCTGTTCCCACCGAGCAACGGATTCGGGGTACTGGCAGCGGAAGTAGCGCTTCTCGCGCGGGACAGGGGTCCCACACTCGGGGCCTCGCCCACGGATATCCGGATAAGAGACTAATCCGTCGGTTGTTCCAAAACCGAACCCGAAAAAACTTTCTTAACCGGAAGCACGGGCGATTCCACCAGGATAACTTTTTACTCTAACGTAGTCAAGATCATTTCTGATCGAGATGATCCAATTACATCTATAAGATACTTAGTCAGTTCAAGGAAGAAACTTGCACTTGGATCATTGGGATCAACGCTTTTTTCCCCATTCAAGAGGCACAGCCGTTGATTCCTATCCATAGAACAGTTACTGTCCGGGATTTTTTTTTTTCTATCGTAAAAACAAAAGTTTGAGTCTCGATTTACGGATCCATCAGTCCAGCCTAACCCCATCCAATCCCATGGGTTAGCCAACCGCCCAACCACTGTAGTGATGGGATCCAATTAAAAATTTGGTTTTGTCCCGGGTACCAAGGAAAAGAGTTCCAAGGCCCCCTAGCCGGATGTTCATGCAAAATAAAACTAGTCACACCACTCACACACCCAATATGAAATTGCCTTTTTCAACCAGATTCAACCAGTTTGAAACAATCCTTTAATAAAACCATAGTATCATTGATCACCATCTTCCAATTTATCCAATTGATTCTTAATTTCCCATCATTCCTTCATCAGAGTATCTATGGCATCATTGGCAACTAGAACGCTCAGGAGCCGTTTCGATAGTTCCTAGCCCATAATACTTGGCAATATAATCACTTAACATGATGGACTCTCGTTGAAGATCAGCAAGATCAACCAACAGATCCATATAAGGAGCCATGGACTCATCCATTGAAGACCAGCAAGGTCAATCAACCAGATCCATGCTCGATTTCAGAAAACAACTCCAACTCTGTTCCAATATCTTCCTCGACGCACGCGTGGGTATCCTAGGCGACCCAGAGCCCGAGCACCGTATGGTCAGCACCCTCTAGGATCCTTCGCAGGTAACCTAGCGCTTCACGCATAGGCCGCTTCCTTGGCCCCTCATCCACCGTACCGGAAGCTCACCATTTTAATCGCACCGAGGCTGGTCAAGACCTCGGCCGACCTTGCTACGCGAGACGTCCTTCATTGACTCCCCGTCAGCAGTTGCAACTTCCTCATCACGACCTTAATCACAAGACGGTCAAAATGCTCCCCCCAGCATTCTTGACATAAAACAATCATTTACAGACAGCATTTACAAACAGCATTTACAAACAGTTTACAATACAATTTCTATTTTAACTTTCATTTTTCCACATTATCCCTCCTCAATCTACATTACTTATTCCATATTCCATTTATATGTATACTCATCCCATCACATCATTTCCATCTCATCACTTCAGATTCCCTCACATCACAATCGTATATTCACATCCATACATCCACAACTATATGCGTACATTCACATCTACATGCATACATCTACATCCCTATGCATACATCCACATCCACATTCACATTCACCTCCATACATCTACATCTACATGCATACATCCACTCCACATTCACATCCACATCTATACATCTACATCTACATGCATACATCCACCTCTACATCCACATCTACGTCTATACACCTACATCTACATGCATACATCCCCCATCCACATCCACATCTACATCTATACATCTACATCTACATGTATACATATACATCTCCATTCACAACTACATCTACATGCATACATCCATATCTCCATTCACATCTACATCTATACTTCTACATCTACATGCATCCATCCACCTCCACATCCACATATACGTCTATACATCTACATCTACAAGTATACATCCACATCTCCATTCACATCTACATCTATACCTCTACATCTACATGCATCCATCCACATCTCCATTTACATCCTCATCTACCCATCTATTTCTACATGCATACATCCACGTCCCATGCATACATCCACCTCCACATTCACACTCACATCCATACATCTACATCTACATGCAACATCCACATCTCCATGCATAATAAAATTCTTTTAATTAATCTAGGATGATAGTTCCTAGAATATGGTAGGAATTCCTCTTTTTATACTTTGAATGAATTTATTTTATGCGTAATTTCTATAAAAATTTTGCCATAGCTCCGCTACTATGACTGATAAATCTCAATTTTTTTCTAAGGGATAAAGCTCATTATTAAAGAAATAATTAGAATGGTCTCTAATTGGATCATCAATCCATAATGGTCTCTAATTGGATCATTAAGAAAACATTTAGAATGGTCTCTAATTGGGTCATCAATCCATAATGGATTGAATCATCAATGTGCATAAACTAAAAGCATAGCAAAAAGCCATTAATTTGGCCTCAAGCATAGCTTAATCTTGGATTAAGGAAAGGCTTTATGAAAAGCTTCATTTGGATTGAGAATGGTTCATGAGTATGACCATTTCTTGAGTGAGAGAGAGAAATTACATAAAAACCATTAGAATTTAAACATAAATGGAAATTAACTTCTATAGCATTTATTAAATTATGTAACTCTTCACTACTATTCACCAATTAACTTCAATAGCATTTAAAAAACCATACCAATTAAACTTCTCAAGCTTGAGAGGGGTTGAGAAGAGAGAATCATTGAGAAATTATAGAAAGATCAAAATTCAATATACTTACCTTATAATTTGCTTGATTCTTTATTCACGGTAGAGGCCCCCAACCAATCAATTGGTTTAGTATGTTGATGGAGCCACCAATGGGGATTGAAGAAAGAGAGAAGTATCAAAAATTAGTGAATTATTAAAGAATTCACAACTCTTGGCTTAGGTAGAGTAGAGTAACAATGCATAAGACACTCTATATTTTGGCTTAGGTGGAGTAGAGTAACAAGCATAAGACTCTATCTAATTTGGCTTAGGTGGAGTAGAGTAACAAGGCATAAGACTCTATCTAATTTGGCTTAGGTGGAGTAGAGTAACAAGGCATAAGACACTATCTAATTTGGCTTAGGTGGAGTAGAGTAACAAGGCATAAGACACTATCTAATTTGGCTTAGGTGGAGTAGAGTAACAAAGCATAAGACACTATATATTTTGGCTTAGGTGGAGTAGAGTGACAAAGCATAAGACACTATATATTTTGGCTTAGGTGGAGTAGAGTGACAAAGCATAAGACACTATATTTTTTTCAACAAGGGGAGGCTTCTATTTATAGGAAAATTTGAGCTCCTAACCAAACAAACTGATTCTAGAATTTTCCAAGTCAGTTTGGTTGAATTTGGACTAGATTTGGACCTAGTTTGGTTACTTTTTGATTCGGTTTGGTTCCATTTTGATTTGGTTTGGTTCAAGAGAGATGAGAGATAAAAATATCACATTATTTTTGAGTTTAAAACTCATTCAAGCATGTGAAATATGCACCTCCTTTAAAGAATTCCCCTTCCTTACATATGTGTCAAAATTTTATTGCTCATAGTTTTTTACTAATAAACCTTGTACATTTTCAACTCTTCATCTTATGTGAAATATGCACCTCCTTTAAAGAACTCCTCTTCCTTACATATGTGTCATAGTTTTTTTACTAATAAACCTTGTACATTTTCAGCTCTTCATCTTATGTGAAATATGCACCTCCTTTAAAGAACTCCCTTTCCTTACATATGTGTTTATTTACTAATAAACCTTGTACATTTTCAACTCTTCATCTTATGTGAAATATGCACCTCCTTTAAAGAACTCCCCTTCCTTACATATGTGTTTATTTACTAATAAACCTTGTATATTTTCAACTCTTCATCTTATGTGAGCATTTACTCATTTTTGGATACCCAAAATATCTCATATTTTTAATATTGCTCATAGTTTTTTTTACTAATAAATCTTGTACATTTTCAACTCTTCATCTTATGTGAGCATTTACTCATTTTTGGGTATCTTCTTTTACAAATTGGATTTATCTCCTCCCTACACATGGATTGATGCTATTGGCCCATAGGAACCTTAATTGGACCATAATCTAAAAATTTCTGAAAATCTAGACCCTTAGACTAAGGTTCTTTATACTTATTTTCAATTAATTCCAATTGCACATTGGAAAATTCTTTTTGAATTTCTATTTCAGGGGAACTTATTTTAATAAGATGAGTTAATTTTCTATCCAAAAATATTCATAATCTGAATATTCTCCCTCTAGCATATTTTTCTCTCTCTAGGCTAAAACAATTAGAAACGAGGTCTTTATATTTCTGAAGAGGGATTGATTACAGGGGAAGATACTAGACATCAAAAAGGGGTTGGGGGAGGAATCTTACATTCTACCCCACTTAAAAAATGCGAGATGTCCTCATCTCGCAAACTGGGATAATTTTACAAGATGCACGAATATGAGATTTAGAGAAAAATTATAATCAAGATTAACCACCAAGAAAAGTCTTAAAGAGAGCAAGATTCAAAATAAGAACAAGATTTAAACTTTATTCATTCACGGAACTTATACAGTAAAGATAGAAGAACTCTTTACACTTCCATAAGCCCGTCCATCATATGGTCACAAAAGCAGTCCTCACAAGCTGCACAAGTATAGGGTAACTCATCTATGGGAATGATTCTGCTGGTTATTGCCGCACCTATCTCAGTGGTATGAGGTGATCTAACAAAAGGACCTCTGAGAGGCAAGCCAAAAACGGGATAAAGGCATATCTTCTCATGAGGAAGAAAACACGCCAGTAAGAAGACCCGCTCAGAAAACCCAAGATGCCTTGATCTCATGACGCAGTAGTATCGGGGACCCAAACCCAAAGCTTCAATAACCATGGCCAAGCGGACATTGTTACGAAAGTGCTGCTGACCCCAGGGTGTTACCCTAGTTATGTTTTGATAGGTCCGCCATTTGGTCTGCGCTACAGAAGTTCCTAGGTGAGGAAAAAGTGAGCGCTCATACTGTTCTATAAAGTCTTTCTTCACAGACTCTCTTGCGTCTTGAAGGTGAGAAATCATCAGGGATAAAACTGATTCCTGTTGCCAAGCCATGAAGGAGATTAAGAAAGAAAGGAGATTGATGGGAGTAAGATTACTGTGAGCGACAAGTAAAAGTTACGACTTATATAAAGGAAGGAGCTAGCGTAACCTAGAAGCCAACGGTAACTTGCCACTGAAGTTTTACCGTCTTTCCATGATTTGGGTTTGGCACATTTTTCTATAGAAGGCATTAAGAATTTTGAGATGAGGAGATAAAAGAAACTTGTAGGCTAAGTCACCTACTTTCATTGAATTCAGATATAAGGATCACAATATCTGGGGGATAACTTCTTATACTCCCAAGAGATAAAGAACTTCTTTTGGGCCGTGCTCGAATGAAAACCAAAACCTTGGTATCCAAAACACCGATTCTCACTTCTAAACTCATTGTTCTAAATCCTTAAAACAGGTGGGACTCCTGAGAGTATTCTAGGGAAAGGGTCTTCCTTTTTTTTAAACAGAAACTTTCTTTTATTTTAGAGAGGGAATAATTATAAGATCAAAAAGGGAGATTCTTACTCCTGTATACCTCGAAGGCTGGGGAGGAATCTTACATTCTACCCCACTTAAAAAGTGCGAGATGTCCTCATCTCGCAAGGTAGAGGACAGCTCTTTTTCTTAAGATCCAATTTTATTCTGGGGTTCCTTATATTCTGGTCAACCCAACAGAACACTGGGATAAATATCCCTTATATAGAACTCATCATTAAATAACAATTAATTCAGATCATATCATTCATATCTTTAACATGATAATGGTCCATTAGACCGCAAAGTTTCCTTCGAAACATTCCTCCACACGGAAATTTCAGTCAAGCAAGTTCTCAATTTGACATCCCTTAACTTGATCTACCGGTCAAGTATTAACAGTAGCAATCTGACAGCACAACCCACTAATCTCATAGTGATTTGCTGAATTCGTTATCATCATTCTAGTTATGAATATCATCACAGGGACTCGTCCCATTCCCCCTCATTGTGGTTTCATTATATTTCAACTAATTTTTAAAAATCAACATTTTTCAATCAGCATTTTCAATCAGAATCCAAATCAATTCATTCATTCTCAAACAGAATTAAAAATCATATCAATCACATTCAAAATCATCATCTAGATAGCATTAACGCTTATAATTTCAAGTCTTAGATTTACTCGTATATACTGTCAGTAAAGAGCTGCAGTATACTCTCGGTATATACGGGTAGTCACGGCCCTTGGAATTATAAGGTAAATACTATCATGTCTAGGCCTCAAGCAAGTCAGGGTTTCTATATAATTGCGGTACTTCCATCTGAAGACCCAATTACCAAAATTACGAATATCAAATGGTATGAATTATATCACACAATTATAACCTTTTTGTGTTTCTTGATAAATTTTTGATATATTTGTCTTCTCAGTTGATCTTTATTAACCAAATGCTCTGATACCAACTGTAAGATCCCTGTTCCCACCGAGCAACGAATTCGGGGTACTGGCAGCGGAAGTAGCGCTTCTCGCGCGGGACAGGGGTCCCACACTTGGGGCCTCGCCCACGGATATCCGGATAAGAGACTAATCCGTCGGTTGTTCCAAAACCGAACCCGAAAAAACTTTCTTAACCGGAAGCACGGGCGATTCCACCAGGATAACTTTTTACTCTAACGTAGTCAAGATCATTTCTGATCGAGATGATCCAATTACATCTATAAGATACTTAGTCAGTTCAAGGAAGAAACTTGCACTTGGATCATTGGGATCAACGCTTTTTTCCCCATTCAAGAGGCACAGCCGTTGATTCCTATCCATAGAACAGTTACTGTCCGGGATTTTTTTTTTCTATCGTAAAAACAAAAGTTTGAGTCTCGATTTACGGATCCATCAGTCCAGCCTAACCCCATCCAATCCCATGGGTTAGCCAACCGCCCAACCACTGTAGTGATGGGATCCAATTAAAAATTTGGTTAGGTTTTGTCCCGGGTACCAAGGAAAAGAGTTCCAAGGCCCCCTAGCCGGATGTTCATGCAAAATAAAACTAGTCACACCACTCACACACCCAATATGAAATTGCCTTTTTCAACCAGATTCAACCAGCTTAAAACAATCCTTTAATAAAACCATAGTATCATTGATCACCATCTTCCAATTTATCCAATTGATTCTTAATTTCCCATCATTCCTTCATCAGAGTATCTATGGCATCATTGGCAACTAGAACGCTCAGGAGCCGTTTCGATAGTTCCTAGCCCATAATACTTGGCAATATAATCACTTAACATGATGGACTCTCGTTGAAGATCAGCAAGATCAACCAACAGATCCATATAAGGAGCCATGGACTCATCCATTGAAGACCAGCAAGGTCAATCAACCAGATCCATGCTCGATTTCAGAAAACAACTCCAACTCTGTTCCAATATCTTCCTCGACGCACGCGTGGGTATCCTAGGCGACCCAGAGCCCGAGCACCGTATGGTCAGCACCCTCTAGGATCCTTCGCAGGTAACCTAGCGCTTCACGCATAGGCCGCTTCCTTGGCCCCTCATCCACCGTACCGGAAGCTCACCATTTTAATCGCACCGAGGCTGGTCAAGACCTCGGCCGACCTTGCTACGCGAGACGTCCTTCATTGACTCCCCGTCAGCAGTTGCAACTTCCTCATCACGACCTTAATCACAAGACGGTCAAAATGCTCCCCCCAGCATTCTTGACATAAAACAATCATTTACAGACAGCATTTACAAACAGCATTTACAAACAGTTTACAATACAATTTCTATTTTAACTTTCATTTTTCCACATTATCCCTCCTCAATCTACATTACTTATTCCATATTCCATTTATATGTATACTCATCCCATCACATCATTTCCATCTCATCACTTCAGATTCCCTCACATCACAATCGTATATTCACATCCATACATCCACAACTATATGCGTACATTCACATCTACATGCATACATCTACATCCCTATGCATACATCCACATCCACATTCACATTCACCTCCATACATCTACATCTACATGCATACATCCACTCCACATTCACATCCACATCTATACATCTACATCTACATGCATACATCCACCTCTACATCCACATCTACGTCTATACACCTACATCTACATGCATACATCCCCCATCCACATCCACATCTACATCTATACATCTACATCTACATGTATACATATACATCTCCATTCACAACTACATCTACATGCATACATCCATATCTCCATTCACATCTACATCTATACTTCTACATCTACATGCATCCATCCCCATCCACCTCCACATCCACATATACGTCTATACATCTACATCTACAAGTATACATCCACATCTCCATTCACATCTACATCTATACCTCTACATCTACATGCATCCATCCACATCTCCATTTACATCCTCATCTACCCATCTATTTCTACATGCATACATCCACGTCCCATGCATACATCCACACTCCATCTCCACATTCACACTCACATCCATACATCTACATCTACATGCAACATCCACATCTCCATGCATAATAAAATTCTTTTAATTAATCTAGGATGATAGTTCCTAGAATATGGTAGGAATTCCTCTTTTTATACTTTGAATGAATTTATTTTATGCGTAATTTCTATAAAAATTTTGCCATAGCTCCGCTACTATGACTGATAAATCTCAATTTTTTTCTAAGGGATAAAGCTCATTATTAAAGAAATAATTAGAATGGTCTCTAATTGGATCATCAATCCATAATGGTCTCTAATTGGATCATTAAGAAAACATTTAGAATGGTCTCTAATTGGGTCATCAATCCATAATGGATTGAATCATCAATGTGCATAAACTAAAAGCATAGCAAAAAGCCATTAATTTGGCCTCAAGCATAGCTTAATCTTGGATTAAGGAAAGGCTTTATGAAAAGCTTCATTTGGATTGAGAATGGTTCATGAGTATGACCATTTCTTGAGTGAGAGAGAGAAATTACATAAAAACCATTAGAATTTAAACATAAATGGAAATTAACTTCTATAGCATTTATTAAATTATGTAACTCTTCACTACTATTCACCAATTAACTTCAATAGCATTTAAAAAACCATACCAATTAAACTTCTCAAGCTTGAGAGGGGTTGAGAAGAGAGAATCATTGAGAAATTATAGAAAGATCAAAATTCAATATACTTACCTTATAATTTGCTTGATTCTTTATTCACGGTAGAGGCCCCCAACCAATCAATTGGTTTAGTATGTTGATGGAGCCACCAATGGGGATTGAAGAAAGAGAGAAGTATCAAAAACTAGTGAATTATTAAAGAATTCACAACTCTTGGCTTAGGTAGAGTAGAGTAACAATGCATAAGACACTCTATATTTTGGCTTAGGTGGAGTAGAGTAACAAGCATAAGACTCTATCTAATTTGGCTTAGGTGGAGTAGAGTAACAAGACATGAGACTCTATCTAATTTGGCTTAGGTGGAGTAGAGTAACAAGGCATAAGACACTATCTAATTTGGCTTAGGTGGAGTAGAGTAACAAGGCATAAGACACTATCTAATTTGGCTTAGGTGGAGTAGAGTAACAAGGCATAAGACACTATCTAATTTGGCTTAGGTGGAGTAGAGTGACAAAGCATAAGACACTATATATTTTGGCTTAGGTGGAGTAGAGTGACAAAGCATAAGACACTATATTTTTTTCAACAAGGGGAGGCTTCTATTTATAGGAAAATTTGAGCTCCTAACCAAACAAACTGATTCTAGAATTTTCCAAGTCAGTTTGGTTGAATTTGGACTAGATTTGGACCTAGTTTGGTTACTTTTTGATTCGGTTTGGTTCCATTTTGATTTGGTTTGGTTCAAGAGAGATGAGAGATAAAAATATCACATTATTTTTGAGTTTAAAACTCATTCAAGCATGTGAAATATGCACCTCCTTTAAAGAATTCCCCTTCCTTACATATGTGTCAAAATTTTATTGCTCATAGTTTTTTACTAATAAACCTTGTACATTTTCAACTCTTCATCTTATGTGAAATATGCACCTCCTTTAAAGAACTCCTCTTCCTTACATATGTGTCATAGTTTTTTTACTAATAAACCTTGTACATTTTCAGCTCTTCATCTTATGTGAAATATGCACCTCCTTTAAAGAACTCCCTTTCCTTACATATGTGTTTATTTACTAATAAACCTTGTACATTTTCAACTCTTCATCTTATGTGAAATATGCACCTCCTTTAAAGAACTCCCCTTCCTTACATATGTGTTTATTTACTAATAAACCTTGTATATTTTCAACTCTTCATCTTATGTGAGCATTTACTCATTTTTGGATACCCAAAATATCTCATATTTTTAATATTGCTCATAGTTTTTTTTACTAATAAATCTTGTACATTTTCAACTCTTCATCTTATGTGAGCATTTACTCATTTTTGGGTATCTTCTTTTACAAATTGGATTTATCTCCTCCCTACACATGGATTGATGCTATTGGCCCATAGGAACCTTAATTGGACCATAATCTAAAAATTTCTGAAAATCTAGACCCTTAGACTAAGGTTCTTTATACTTATTTTCAATTAATTCCAATTGCACATTGGAAAATTCTTTTTGAATTTCTATTTCAGGGGAACTTATTTTAATAAGATGAGTTAATTTTCTATCCAAAAATATTCATAATCTGAATATTCTCCCTCTAGCATATTTTTCTCTCTCTAGGCTAAAACAATTAGAAACGAGGTCTTTATATTTCTGAAGAGGGATTGATTACAGGGGAAGATACTAGACATCAAAAAGGGGTTGGGGGAGGAATCTTACATTCTACCCCACTTAAAAAATGCGAGATGTCCTCATCTCGCAAACTGGGATAATTTTACAAGATGCACGAATATGAGATTTAGAGAAAAATTATAATCAAGATTAACCACCAAGAAAAGTGTTAAAGAGAGCAAGATTCAAAATAAGAACAAGATTTAAACTTTATTCATTCACGGAACTTATACAGTAAAGATAGAAGAACTCTTTACACTTCCATAAGCCCGTCCATCATATGGTCACAAAAGCAGTCCTCACAAGCTGCACAAGTATAGGGTAACTCATCTATGGGAATGATTCCGCTGGTTATTGCCGCACCTATCTCAGTGGTATGAGGTGATCTAACAAAAGGACCTCTGAGAGGCAAGCCAAAAACGGGATAAAGGCATATCTTCTCATGAGGAAGAAAACACGCCAGTAAGAAGACCCGCTCAGAAAACCCAAGATGCCTTGATCTCATGACGCAGTAGTATCGGGGACCCAAACCCAAAGCTTCAATAACCATGGCCAAGCGGACATTGTTACGAAAGTGCTGCTGACCCCAGGGTGTTACCCTAGTTATGTTTTGATAGGTCCGCCATTTGGTCTGCGCTACAGAAGTTCCTAGGTGAGGAAAAAGTGAGCGCTCATACTGTTCTATAAAGTCTTTCTTCACAGACTCTCTTGCGTCTTGAAGGTGAGAAATCATCAGGGATAAAACTAATTCCTGTTGCCAAGCCATGAAGGAGATTAAGAAAGAAAGGAGATTGATGGGAGTAAGATTACTGTGAGCGACAAGTAAAAGTTACGACTTATATAAAGGAAGGAGCTAGCGTAACCTAGAAGCCAACGGTAACTTGCCACTGAAGTTTTACCGTCTTTCCATGATTTGGGTTTGGCACATTTTTCTATAGAAGGCATTAAGAATTTTGAGATGAGGAGATAAAAGAAACTTGTAGGCTAAGTCACCTACTTTCATTGAATTCAGATATAAGGATCACAATATCTGGGGGATAACTTCTTATACTCCCAAGAGATAAAGAACTTCTTTTGGGCCGTGCTCGAATGAAAACCAAAACCTTGGTATCCAAAACACCGATTCTCACTTCTAAACTCATTGTTCTAAATCCTTAAAACAGGTGGGACTCCTGAGAGTATTCTAGGGAAAGGGTCTTCCTTTTTTTTAAACAGAAACTTTCTTTTATTTTAGAGAGGGAATAATTATAAGATCAAAAAGGGAGATTCTTACTCCTGTATACCTCGAAGGCTGGGGAGGAATCTTACATTCTACCCCACTTAAAAAGTGCGAGATGTCCTCATCTCGCAAGGTAGAGGACAGCTCTTTTTCTTAAGATCCAATTTTATTCTGGGGTTCCTTATATTCTGGTCAACCCAACAGAACACTGGGATAAATATCCCTTATATAGAACTCATCATTAAATAACAATTAATTCAGATCATATCATTCATATCTTTAACATGATAATGGTCCATTAGACCGCAAAGTTTCCTTCGAAACATTCCTCCACACGGAAATTTCAGTCAAGCAAGTTCTCAATTTGACATCCCTTAACTTGATCTACCGGTCAAGTATTAACAGTAGCAATCTGACAGCACAACCCACTAATCTCATAGTGATTTGCTGAATTCGTTATCATCATTCTAGTTATGAATATCATCACAGGGACTCGTCCCATTCCCCCTCATTGTGGTTTCATTATATTTCAACTAATTTTTAAAAATCAACATTTTTCAATCAGCATTTTCAATCAGAATCCAAATCAATTCATTCATTCTCAAACAGAATTAAAAATCATATCAATCACATTCAAAATCATCATCTAGATAGCATTAACGCTTATAATTTCAAGTCTTAGATTTACTCGTATATACTGTCAGTAAAGAGCTGCAGTATACTCTCGGTATATACGGGTAGTCACGGCCCTTGGAATTATAAGGTAAATACTATCATGTCTAGGCCTCAAGCAAGTCAGGGTTTCTATATAATTGCGGTACTTCCATCTGAAGACCCAATTACCAAAATTACGAATATCAAATGGTATGAATTATATCACACAATTATAACCTTTTTGTGTTTCTTGATAAATTTTTGATATATTTGTCTTCTCAGTTGATCTTTATTAACCAAATGCTCTGATACCAACTGTAAGATCCCTGTTCCCACCGAGCAACGGATTCGGGGTACTGGCAGCGGAAGTAGCGCTTCTCGCGCGGGACAGGGGTCCCACACTTAGGGCCTCGCCCACGGATATCCGGATAAGAGACTAATCCGTCGGTTGTTCCAAAACCGAACCCGAAAAAACTTTCTTAACCGGAAGCACGGGCGATTCCACCAGGATAACTTTTTACTCTAACGTAGTCAAGATCATTTCTGATCGAGATGATCCAATTACATCTATAAGATACTTAGTCAGTTCAAGGAAGAAACTTGCACTTGGATCATTGGGATCAACGCTTTTTTTCCCATTCAAGAGGCACAGCCGTTGATTCCTATCCATAGAACAGTTACTGTCTGGGATTTTTTTTTTCTATCGTAAAAACAAAAGTTTGAGTCTCGATTTACGGATCCATCAGTCCAGCCTAACCCCATCCAATCCCATGGGTTAGCCAACCGCCCAACCACTGTAGTGATGGGATCCAATTAAAAATTTGGTTAGGTTTTGTCCCGGGTACCAAGGAAAAGAGTTCCAAGGCCCCCTAGCCGGATGTTCATGCAAAATAAAACTAGTCACACCACTCACACACCCAATATGAAATTGCCTTTTTCAACCAGATTCAACCAGTTTAAAACAATCCTTTAATAAAACCATAGTATCATTGATCACCATCTTCCAATTTATCCAATTGATTCTTAATTTCCCATCATTCCTTCATCAGAGTATCTATGGCATCATTGGCAACTAGAACGCTCAGGAGCCGTTTCGATAGTTCCTAGCCCATAATACTTGGCAATATAATCACTTAACATGATGGACTCTCGTTGAAGATCAGCAAGATCAACCAACAGATCCATATAAGGAGCCATGGACTCATCCATTGAAGACCAGCAAGGTCAATCAACCAGATCCATGCTCGATTTCAGAAAACAACTCCAACTCTGTTCCAATATCTTCCTCGACGCACGCGTGGGTATCCTAGGCGACCCAGAGCCCGAGCACCGTATGGTCAGCACCCTCTAGGATCCTTCGCAGGTAACCTAGCGCTTCACGCATAGGCCGCTTCCTTGGCCCCTCATCCACCGTACCGGAAGCTCACCATTTTAATCGCACCGAGGCTGGTCAAGACCTCGGCCGACCTTGCTACGCGAGACGTCCTTCATTGACTCCCCGTCAGCAGTTGCAACTTCCTCATCACGACCTTAATCACAAGACGATCAAAATGCTCCCCCCAGCATTCTTGACATAAAACAATCATTTACAGACAGCATTTACAAACAGCATTTACAAACAGTTTACAATACAATTTCTATTTTAACTTTCATTTTTCCACATTATCCCTCCTCAATCTACATTACTTATTCCATATTCCATTTATATGTATACTCATCCCATCACATCATTTCCATCTCATCACTTCAGATTCCCTCACATCACAATCGTATATTCACATCCATACATCCACAACTATATGCGTACATTCACATCTACATGCATACATCTACATCCCTATGCATACATCCACATCCACATTCACATTCACCTCCATACATCTACATCTACATGCATACATCCACTCCACATTCACATCCACATCTATACATCTACATCTACATGCATACATCCACCTCTACATCCACATCTACGTCTATACACCTACATCTACATGCATACATCCCCCATCCACATCCACATCTACATCTATACATCTACATCTACATGTATACATATACATCTCCATTCACAACTACATCTACATGCATACATCCATATCTCCATTCACATCTACATCTATACTTCTACATCTACATGCATCCATCCACCTCCACATCCACATATACGTCTATACATCTACATCTACAAGTATACATCCACATCTCCATTCACATCTACATCTATACCTCTACATCTACATGCATCCATCCACATCTCCATTTACATCCTCATCTACCCATCTATTTCTACATGCATACATCCACGTCCCATGCATACATCCACCTCCACATTCACACTCACATCCATACATCTACATCTACATGCAACATCCACATCTCCATGCATAATAAAATTCTTTTAATTAATCTAGGATGATAGTTCCTAGAATATGGTAGGAATTCCTCTTTTTATACTTTGAATGAATTTATTTTATGCGTAATTTCTATAAAAATTTTGCCATAGCTCCGCTACTATGACTGATAAATCTCAATTTTTTTCTAAGGGATAAAGCTCATTATTAAAGAAATAATTAGAATGGTCTCTAATTGGATCATCAATCCATAATGGTCTCTAATTGGATCATTAAGAAAACATTTAGAATGGTCTCTAATTGGGTCATCAATCCATAATGGATTGAATCATCAATGTGCATAAACTAAAAGCATAGCAAAAAGCCATTAATTTGGCCTCAAGCATAGCTTAATCTTGGATTAAGGAAAGGCTTTATAAAAAGCTTCATTTGGATTGAGAATGGTTCATGAGTATGACCATTTCTTGAGTGAGAGAGAGAAATTACATAAAAACCATTAGAATTTAAACATAAATGGAAATTAACTTCTATAGCATTTATTAAATTATGTAACTCTTCACTACTATTCACCAATTAACTTCAATAGCATTTAAAAAACCATACCAATTAAACTTCTCAAGCTTGAGAGGGGTTGAGAAGAGAGAATCATTGAGAAATTATAGAAAGATCAAAATTCAATATACTTACCTTATAATTTGCTTGATTCTTTATTCACGCTAGAGGCCCCCAACCAATCAATTGGTTTAGTATGTTGATGGAGCCACCAATGGGGATTGAAGAAAGAGAGAAGTATCAAAAACTAGTGAATTATTAAAGAATTCACAACTCTTGGCTTAGGTAGAGTAGAGTAACAATGCATAAGACACTCTATATTTTGGCTTAGGTGGAGTAGAGTAACAAGCATAAGACTCTATCTAATTTGGCTTAGGTGGAGTAGAGTAACAAGGCATAAGACTCTATCTAATTTGGCTTAGGTGGAGTAGAGTAACAAGGCATAAGACACTATCTAATTTGGCTTAGGTGGAGTAGAGTAACAAAGCATAAGACACTATATATTTTGGCTTAGGTGGAGTAGAGTGACAAAGCATAAGACACTATATATTTTGGCTTAGGTGGAGTAGAGTGACAAAGCATAAGACACTATATTTTTTTCAACAAGGGGAGGCTTCTATTTATAGGAAAATTTGAGCTCCTAACCAAACAAACTGATTCTAGAATTTTCCAAGTCAGTTTGGTTGAATTTGGACTAGATTTGGACCTAGTTTGGTTACTTTTTGATTCGGTTTGGTTCCATTTTGATTTGGTTTGGTTCAAGAGAGATGAGAGATAAAAATATCACATTATTTTTGAGTTTAAAACTCATTCAAGCATGTGAAATATGCACCTCCTTTAAAGAATTCCCCTTTTGATTTGGTTCCATTTTGATTTGGTTCCATTTTGATTTGGTTTGATTTTGGTTTGGTTCAAGAGAGATGAGAGATAAAAATATCACATTATTTTTGAGTTTAAAACTCATTCAAGCATGTGAAATATGCACCTCCTTTAAAGAATTCCCCTTCCTTACATATGTGTCAAAATTTTATTGCTCATAGTTTTTTACTAATAAACCTTGTACATTTTCAACTCTTCATCTTATGTGAAATATGCACCTCCTTTAAAGAACTCCTCTTCCTTACATATGTGTCATAGTTTTTTTACTAATAAACCTTATACATTTTCAGCTCTTCATCTTATGTGAAATATGCACCTCCTTTAAAGAACTCCCTTTCCTTACATATGTGTTTATTTACTAATAAACCTTGTACATTTTCAACTCTTCATCTTATGTGAAATATGCACCTCCTTTAAAGAACTCCCCTTCCTTACATATGTGTTTATTTACTAATAAACCTTGTATATTTTCAACTCTTCATCTTATGTGAGCATTTACTCATTTTTGGATACCCAAAATATCTCATATTTTTAATATTGCTCATAGTTTTTTTTACTAATAAATCTTGTACATTTTCAACTCTTCATCTTATGTGAGCATTTACTCATTTTTGGGTATCTTCTTTTACAAATTGGATTTATCTCCTCCCTACACATGGATTGATGCTATTGGCCCATAGGAACCTTAATTGGACCATAATCTAAAAATTTCTGAAAATCTAGACCCTTAGACTAAGGTTCTTTATACTTATTTCCAATTAATTCCAATTGCACATTGGAAAATTCTTTTTGAATTTCTATTTCAGGGGAACTTATTTTAATAAGATGAGTTAATTTTCTATCCAAAAATATTCATAATCTGAATATTCTCTCTCTAGCATATTTTTCTCTCTCTAGGCTAAAACAATTAGAAACGAGGTCTTTATATTTCTGAAGAGGGATTGATTACAGGGGAAGATACTAGACATCAAAAAGGGGTTGGGGGAGGAATCTTACAGTGTGTGTGTGCAGTCTCCATTGATGTAAGCTCTTGCCCACTTCATTGGCAATGAGTTATTCATGGATAGACTCTCTTTATGAGCTTGTGGGTTTGTGAATGTTACATTCTATGCTTGCTTAATCTTGTGGGTTAGTAGATGCACACTTATGGGTTTGCTGGCATTAGGAAAAGCTAAGATTTAATCAATGTTTGAATGGGATTAAGAGATTGCCATGCATTGCTTGTTCTCGATTAATGTAGTGGATTTAAGGGATTGAGAGATTGATTGAGGTGTTGAATGGTTGAATCATTAAGTGGTGGTTCATGTATGTGAGCTCTCCCTCATGGGATAAGCCTTCATGCACTAATCGGGTTGAGTCCTCGGATTGACATTGTGTTTCTTAACACATTTGTTGATCGATAGAACTCTATGAGCACTATATTGCACGGTAGAGAGAACCACTCTACAACGTACCTTTGGCATCATTGGAAACTAGAACACAGGGGTCCTTTCAATAGTCCCTAGTCCATAGTACCGAGGAGTATAATCACATAAAATCTATATGGACTCTCTATTGAAGATCAGCTAGATCAAACAACAAGATCCATGTAAAAGAGCCATGAACTTCTCTGTTGAAGACCTACAAGGCCAATCAACCAGATCCATGCCCATGTTTAGAAAACAACTCCAACTCATTTTCTTCCTCGATGAACGAATGGGTATCCTAGGTGACCCAGAGGCCGAGCACCGTATGGTGCACTCTCTAGGTTCTTTCACAGGTCACCTATCGCTTCACTCATAGGACATTAACCGATACAGAAGTTTATCAGTCCTAGGAATAGGATACTTATTCTTAATTGTTAATTGATTCAGTCCTCTATAGTCAATACAAAGTCTTAACGTTCCATCTTTCTTCTTTTGAAAGAGAACAAGCGCACCCTAAGGTGAGACATTGGGTTTGACGAATCCTTGTTCTAATAGTTGTCTTAATTATTCCTTGAGTTCTATGGCTTCAGGGATTGGCATTTTGTATTCACACTGGGCTACTGGGCTGAGCTCCGCCGAGGGTTAATTTGATCTCATGATCTACTTCACGAGATGAAAGCATCTCAGTCAGCTCTTCAGGAAACACATCTGCATACTCACTTAACCACTCTGGTTCTTGAGCCTTGCATTTTATGTCTACTAGATTAATTTTAACGACATACATAGCTTGCCTCTTTCTGAGCCATTATAATAATTTGGAAGCCTTGACTAACTATAGCACTGGGGATCCGGAAATTCCAATTCCTTGAACTTTATTCCCGTGAAGGTCAAGGAAAGAGATGGTTCCTTTGTGAGAATGAATGTCAGTCTGATTCTTTTGGAGCCAATCCATTCCAAGGATTCCATCATATATTCCCAGAGGTAAGACTCTAAACTGGCACTCTGTTACATTCCCATCTAGGGTAAACTGAATAAGGTCAGTCGTCTCGCAAGGTGAGTGTAAAGAATCTTCCCATTGGCTAATTCCACTTGCATAGGTTTTCCTAATTTTTTTTTTTAGGACTAATTTACGCAAACATCCTAGGGAAATAAAAGAATGAGTACTACCTGATTCAATCAAAATCTTGAATTGCTTACCTTGGTACTCTGCTAGAGTCTAGAGGACTGAGAATTGACGGTTATTCCCCTGATGCTCTATTGTTGTGTATAGATCTGTCCTTTCTCTTCCTCTACTTCCTCAGGTATGGTTACTACTGTGGCTGCTGCTACAGTCTGAGGCGGAACTCTCTCTCTTTGGTTATTCTATTTCTGGGAGGGAGTTTGGAGACTGCTTTGCATGGAGGCTGCAAGCTGAGCTGGCACTCTTCCTGGGTTACCCTGATTCTAGCGCGGGGGATCGTGATTGGACTAATAAGAAGGAGTCGGTCGTCTCTGAACTTTGGGACCCTGGCTTCCTTGACCCACCGAAGGAGATGGGCAATCCTTGAGCTTTTGCCCAAATCCCTGACATCTGAAGCATTTGTTGTCGCTTCGAAGTTCTTCCCTTTGCATTCTAGAGAGAGCCATAGTTCCTGAGAATATACTTCGGGGGTAAGGTCTTCTTTCATTTTGGAAGCTTCCCATCTCCATATTCTGGTTAGGACCTTCGTGTCTCTTTGGAGGCGGAAAGTTGGAAGAACTTCTCGGTGTGTCTGAAATCTTTTAAAGGATGAGGGAGCTGGCTTTGGCGGGACTTTCACGCGATGAAGGCTTTGGCAAAGTCCTTTCGCCATTCTGACAGCTTCAGCCATGGACACACTGGCTTGGCATTCTCTTGACCAGTGTGTCCAAGGGTTTGTTCATTCCCCGAACGAACCTGGCCATGAGTTGCTCTTCATCTAGAGGTAGTGAATATTTGAGTAGAAGAGTGAAGGCCTGGTGATATTCCTCGATGGTTTTGCTCCCCTGCTACTTTAGCTCTAAGAATTCGTTCATTTTGGTTTCCAAAAACCGAGGGGGACAAAATATCTTCCTCTAATAGGTTTTAAGGTCGTTCTAGGACTGAGTATTCCTGTCTAGACGATTGGTGTCACAATGGTTCCTCCATGCCACCCTAGCTGTTTCCACTATTTTCAGCCTGGCAAGAGCCATTTTGCTTTGCTCATTGTAGCCTATGACGTCAAAATATTCTTCCATAGCTTCCACCCATTTCTCCACAGCCTCGCCTAGGTTCTCCCCTTCTCCTTTGAAGGGTCCTCGCTGAGTTCTATGAAGAGCATTACGAACGCCAGGGTCAAGCTCGCTGAGTTCTATGAAGAGCCTTGCGAACGCCGGGGTCAAGCTCATCATATTCAGAGAGAGGGTCTGGCTGACGGCTAGGATTTTCTCCAAGATGTATGGCGCAGCGGAAGCGTGGTGGGCCCATAATCTTTGTTGCCATATATATAGGCAGTGATGTGTGTGAACACAATTAGGACCACTGGGGCACTTTTTCTCTCTTTAGGAGGTTTTTTCCCTCGGCTTGTATATACACCCATTATTCTAGGGCTAACTTATCTTTTGTACATTGACATAGTCTAATACACTTTGTGTTGTAAGCATTCTTGCTTCTTCTTCTCCAAGCTTTGTGTGCTTTCCTGCAACCCTAATTCCAACAATTGGTATTAGAGTAGGCATCGGCTCCCAGGGCTACACCGCCAGCACCCTCCGACTCACGTTCTCCGTTTGAGGTGAGCTTTTAGAAAACGTTTCGGGCTCCATTTTTGCATTTCAAGTTTTGCACAGGTGTTTTCGTCATTTTGTGCAGAAATTTTGACAGTGCAGTTTTCTACAAAACAGCCATATGTATTCTATTATGGGCCATGCTACATAGCACGAGTTGTTTTCTGTTCAGTCTTTGCTTCATTACAGGTAGCTTTTGCATTAGTTTCAGTCAGTGGCCATGGCTGATAACAGCAATGATGTATTTCTCATGTTGTCTGCTGAAGACAAACTAGATGGAGACAGCAACTACCCACTTTGGGCAAACATGATGCAGCATGTTTTGGTTGCAAAAGGAGTATGGAACATTGTGCAGGGTATGGATGTACGTCCAAGTTCTGTGGATGTAGGATCTGTTGAGAATGTTGCAGGTTCTAGCAGCTCTACTGTTGCTGCTATTTTACCCACTGCTGAAAGCTCGTTTGGGATGGTAAAGATGCGCAAGCTCATGCCTTGATTGCACCTTCTGTCAAACGTAACATCACCCCACATATTCGTTTAGCTAAAATAGTAAAACAAGCTTGGGATATTCTAGCTGGTTTATATGCAGGTCGTAACGAGGCAAAAATCTCTTACCTGCGTAAAGAGCTAGAATCGAAGATTATGTAGGAAGATGATGACATGAATGTTTTTCTTGCTAGGATTAAAGATCTCAAAGGAACAGTTGATTTTTGCAGGTGAGATTATTCTTGATCATTCTCTTGTGCAGACTGTTCTTGATGCTTTACCTGAGTCATATCAGACTTTTGCTTCCATAGTCAACAAGCTCTTGCAAGAAGCGCAGTCCAAGAAAAACAGGGCTAGGCAGCGTGCAGTTGATTAGGCATTTATTGTTGCCCACTAGCAGAGAAGGAGTGGTAAGGCAGCCCCTTCCACTGTTTCTTCTGCTATTAATAGGTCTGCAACTTCTTCTCCTTCCACAGGTAGCAACAATAAAGGCAAGAAAAAGATCAGGTGCAACTATTGTAAGGCAAATGATAATGTCATTAAGAATTGCCCTGCTAAAGGCTAAAGAGGCAAAGAAGAAAGAGTCAAATGCAGCCACAATAGCGGCGGATGCTTCTACAAATGCAGATTCTACAAATGTTGTGCAGGATACAGAATGGGCGTTTAGCGTGTATTGCCAGTGTGACCCATCTGTACATGATGCATGTTTGGCAGTTTCTGTTGACTCTCATGTTTGGTATTTTGACAGTGATGCTACAGAGCACATTACCTCGCATCGTGATATATTCACTTCTCTTGAGGCTGTCCCTAATGGGAATACTGTCACATGTGCCAATAATGCTTCTTACCCAGTGTGAAGGGCATTGGTAAAATTATGCTTACCACTGCAAATGGCAGCGCTTTCACACTTTCAGATACTTTGTATGTGCCAGGGATAAAGAAGAATCTATTGTCTGTCTCTGAGCTTGCTGGACTTGGACTTGTAGCCAAATTTGTGGATGACAGATGTACTATTCATGATTTGACTTCTTCTGGTGATACAATTATTGTATCTGGCACCTTGTTTCGTGGGCTGTATAGGCTCAATTCTTATGACAAGTGTGTGGAAGATTCAGCAAATGTAGTTTCTGATGAAAAGGCAGTTTCAAATGCAAAACTATGGCATGCTCGTTTTGGTCATCTGAACTTTGCTAGTTTGCTGTGTGAAATTTGATATGGTTGCTTCATTGCCCCCTCTTGAGGCACCATTGAAACATGTTTGTGAAGGCTGTATTTTGGGCAAAATGCAGCGTTCTACGTTTTCATACGTTTCTAAAGGATGGTTTTGTGCGGGCCAATCGCAAATTACAACTTGTACATAGTGATGTATGTGGGCCTATGCAAACTCCGTCATTTGGTAAACACTTGTACTTCGTGACTTTCATTGATGATTACTCAAGGCATGCATGGGTATATCCACTGAAGGCAAAGTCCGAAGTGTTTTTGTGCTTCAAACAGTTTCTGCTTATGGTTGAAAATGTATCCAATTGTAATGTGGGCACCCTCCGTTTTGATCGAGGGGGGAAGTGCATGTCTAAAGAGTTTGATGCATTTCTAGCTAGTCGTGGGATAAAACACCAATGTACAGTGCCGTATACCTCTCAATAAAATGGTGTTGCTGAGAGGAAAAACAGTTCACTTATGGAGATGGCACGATGTATGGTCAAGAGCCAAGCTTTGCCACATGCGTTTTGGCTTGAGGCTGCCATGTCACACTGCATATGTACTCAACAGGCGTCCCACTAAGGCCTTGCAATCTATTACTCCATATGAAGCTTGGCATGGTAGGAAGCCTTCTATTGGTCACTTGCGTGTCTTTGGTTGCTTGGCCTATGCTTTAGTGCCTGTGCAACAACGCAGAAAGACATAAAGACTGTGTTCTTGAATGGAGAGTTGCATGAGGAGGTGTATGTATCGTAGCCTCGTGGTTTTGTTCAAAGAGGGCAGGAAAACAAAGTGTGCAGGTTGAAAAAGGCTTTATATGGTTTAAAGCAAGCTCCACGAGCTTGGTATGAAAAGATACATGCATATTTGAATGCACATGGTTTTTAGAATAGTCCAACAGAAAGCACTTTGTATGTTAAACATGTGGATGATAACGTGTGGATGATGTACATCTAATCATTGCTCTCTATGTCGATGACATGCTGCTCACAAGACCAAATGAGAGTCATATTGCTGATTTTAAGGCTGATTTGAATTCCTCTTTTGAGATGTCAGATTTGGGGCATTTGCATCATTATTTGGGGATACAGTTTAAGCACTGTGATGGAGGTATTGCTTTGTGTCAAACAAAGTATATTGAGACATTGTTGCGGAGATTTTGCCTTGAAGACTACAAGCCTATTGCTACTCCAATGGAGACAGGTTTGAAGTTGAGTCTTCATGATGCTAGAGATCACTTTGATGTCACACTCTATCAGACAGCTGTTAGTTACCTCATCTATGTATGCATTACGAGGCCGAACATTCAGTTTGCAGTCTCACAGGTGAGCAGGTTTATGCATAGTCCAGGGTCTCAGCATTGGAAGGCAGTAAAATGCATCTTTCGCTTACTTGAGTGGCACCATACATCTTGGGTTATTTTATCCCAAGGGGGGATTGTTGCCGCCAGATTTACATGCTTTTTCGGACTCAGATTGGGCTGGTTGCTATGACACAAGAGTGTCCACAAAGTGGTTTTTGTTTCATGCTCGGTAGCTCATACATATCTTGGTTGAGCAAGAAGCAACCTACTGTGGCCACTTCTAGTTGTGAAGCTGAGTACAGGGCAGCTTTCATAGCTACGTTGAGTGTGTGTGGCTCAGACGGCTTATGGCTGACTTGGGTGTTGGACAGGAGTCTACCACCTCTATATTCACTGACAATCAGAGCGCATTGGCAGTTGCGAGAAACCCAATTTTTCATGCTCGCACAAAGCACATTGAGGTGCATTATCACTATGTCAGGGAGAGACTCTCAGCAGAAGAGATCAGCTTGGCCTATATGCCAACACAGGACAACCTCGCCGATCTTTTCACAAAGGCGCTTCCTCGTGAGAAGTTCAAAGCCTTCCACAAAGCTTTGGGCTTGCTCCCCTTTGTGGATTGATCTACTTCGGGCATATGGCACTCCCCTACACATGAGTGCCAGCTCTCGTTCACACCATCACTCCCAGGGGAAATTTGTTGCCATATATATAGGCATTGATGTGTGTGAACACAATTAGGACCGTCGGGACACTTTTTCCCTCTTTAGGAGGTTTTTCCCCCCGGCTTGTATATACACCCATTATTCTAGGGCTAACTTATCTTTTGTACATTGACACAGTCTAATACACTATTATTCTAGGGTTAACTTATCTTTTGTACATTGACACAGTCTAATACACTTTGTGTTGTGTGCATTCTTGCTTCTTCTTCTCCAAGCTTTGTGTGCTTTCCTGCAACCCTAATTCCAACAGTCTCATGATTCTACCAAAAATGATATATTATTTAATTTTTATTTTGATATCATCCATGAGATCCCAAGACTTAAGGGATTTGGAAAACAATTTCTTAAACAAGATAAATGATCTTATTGGAGATTTATGACATATGTCGGTAACAAATTTTTCTTTCTCACTTCCTCCAGAAACAATCACTTATACAATAGAAAATTTTTCTCCAAAAAACATTTCTTTATTTATATAAAAGTTGCAATATGTACATAAAGCAGCTCGGCTCCAGAAATTAAAATCTCCTCGGGAGACGCATAAGACGGTGGTATTGGGACATAGCCATGCCCTAATACAAATGTTCACTTACTGCCAAGGGAGCTATTATCTTCTCCTTAGGAATAAAGCGACTAAGGAGTTTATAGATTTGGCATGAAAGTTTGAAATTTCGAGGCGTTGAATGATATAGAATGACACCATGTACCACTTTCAACTTTATCAGAATCATGGCCACCAATGAGAGGTTCTGCCTCAGCATTGCACGTCGGTCACAAGAGGCGTGGACATACTGCCTTGCAAACCACTTATGCTGTCATCTCTCCACTGGGTCGGGAAAATATAAATCCTCGAAATGGTGTGTGAGTCTGACTTGGCTTGTTTGAGTTGCAGTGGAAGAGATGAGATGTTTGAAGGCGAAGGCAGTCATGTCTTGTGACTGGGTGAGGTTGGGAATACGAGATAAGTATGGAACTTCCATCTACAATAACAATTTCTTTGATTAAAAATTATTTATTAATGAGATTTGTAGAATGAAAATACATTATGAAAAAATCATTTTCTGAGTTTTTTTTTTAATTTCTCATAAGAATTCGTTTATCCTTATTAGCTTTCAACAAAGCTCTAATACTAGCTGTGAGGTCCCTGCCCCCTCCGCGGTGCCCTGCATGCTGGGGCAGTGAGGTCCCTGCCCCGTCCCCGCGGTGCCCTGCATGCTGGGGCAGTGAAAGCGACGCCAGCCTCCCATGAAGGGGGCAGGAATCCACACTCAAGGCCTCGCCCACGGATGTCCGGGACGAGAGTCTAGCCCGGGGGGCAGTCTCTCCGAGGCCAGGACCAGAAGACTCCCCTTGCCTCTAGAAGGTACGTGCCATTCCACCATGGGAAAAATATTCTAATGGGGGACCTACTAACGAGTCAAAGTCTTAACTAGTTAAACTGATGTAACTGAACCTGAAGTCACATAGTCAGATCAGAGAAGAGACTTGCACTTGGTCCATGGAATCATCGCTTTTTTCCTCATTTACGAGCCACACCTACTGATCCCCTCCCACAGAACAAGATCTTCTTAGGATTTTAAACTAATTAACGTAACTAATCATATCTAGTTGTTTGTTAGGAATCCTCCGATCTAGCCTAACCCCATCCGGCCCATGGGTTAGGCAACCACCCGACCACTGTTTTTGTCAGATTCCTTTATAAAGATTTGGTTGTGTTTTTTTGCTCGGGTACCGAGGAAAAGAGTTCCCAGACCCCCTAGTCAGCGATTTATGCAAAAATTAAGGTAGTCATACCACGTACACACCCAATATGAAATTACCACTTATAACAGATTCGACTGGCTTTAAAACAATCCTTTAATAGAAATCATAATATTTCTGATCATCATTTTCTAAAATTTCGAGTCCTTTGTATTACAATAATATTCTCTGGACTCTCCATTGAAGACTAGCTAGCCAACCAATGAGATCCAGTATTAGAGTTTGGCTCCCAAAAATCTTTCCTTTTTGTCCGTCCAAAATCTTCCTCGACGTACGCATGGGTGTCCTAGCAAAACCGCGAGCCCCTGCATCGCCTCGTCAAAACCCTGTAGGATCCTCCTTAGGTGTCCTAGCACTTCACTCAGGGACCGCTTCATTGGTCCTCACCCACTATACCCGAAGCGCACCATTTTAACTGTATCGAGGCTCGTCAAGACCTTGACAGGTTTTGCCGCGAGCGACGTCCCTTGACGACTCCCCACCGGCTGTTCCAATGAACCTCCTCTTAGAAAAACATAAGCCAAATACTCCCTCCATCATTCTGGCATAAAATAGTCCTTTGAATTAAAAAAAACAGAGGTTCCAATGCAAGTATAATTCCAGTTTGAGATTCATTCCAAAAACCCTTTTTCCATAATTCCTAGTTTCATAATAATGAGGATCCTTGATCTCTCATCAGGGTAATCTACCCATCATTCAGTCTAATTGTCCAACTAGATTCTTGGTGAGTTCGGTCAGGAGGAAAACTAGTTTAGTTTCGATAGTCTATTCTTTGTGATTACAAACTGGAATTGGTCACAAAGTTTTAACTTGATTCTGATCGAGAGATGGAAAAGTAGGTTTACTATCCGTCCTTCTCGTAATCTAACCAAATTCATTCAGCTTAGCTCTACAAGGATTCCCTTCAGATAGACATCTAGTTTTTGGGTAAATATCCTTGTAGTGATTTTACCAATTAAAATATCCAAAGATATTCCTTCTATCACATAATTTCTCAACCTTAATTCATTAGGTAGAATTATGGTGGAAATTCATCTTTTGACACAAAGATTGAATTCAAATCCCTCTTTAAATATCATAAAATTTCTTCTTTTAACTCAATACCAATACCTATTTTGTTTGAATAAACTTAAAATCCCTCTTTTTCTCATTTTAATGAGTGCAATCCAATTATCATGGGAATTCCTCTTTTACCATAAATTAAATTTATTTAAGATCCTTCTTAAAAATTACATAAAAATATCCATTAATTCCATTAAGCTAGAAATTCCACTTTTTTTATTCAAATGATTGAATTCCAAATATGGTGGGAATTCCTCTTTCATCATTTAAACTTATGTATGCAAAAAGACAAATTTAAGCAAATTTTCTCTTATAATTTAAATAAAAATTAATTCCTTTGCATAGATATTACACTTTCCTCATTTAAATATTTGAATTCCAATATGGTGGGAATTTCTCTTTCATCATTTAAACTTATCTATGCAAAAAAATAAATTTAACTAAATTTTCTCTTAAAAGTTAAATAAAAATCTCCATTAATTCCTTTACACTAGGACTTACTTTCCTCATTTAAATATTTTAATTCCAATATGGTGGGAATTTCTCTTTCATCATTTAAATTTATCTATGCAAAGAGATAAATTTAACTAGAATCCTTCTTTAAATTTTAAATAAAATATACATTATTTTAGCATCATAATTTTTCTCTTATTTCATTGGAATGCATGGATTTCCATTGTCATGGAGATTACTCTTTTAACATAAAAATGGATTACTAGAAATTCCTCTTTTCCCTATTTAACTATTTATGTATAAACATAAATATCAAATTTTCCATGATTATAATGAGAATCATTCAAATGAATCAACACTTGAGAGATTGACAGCTAGAGATATCATGACTGCCAATGTATGTCACAAAACCAATTCTTTATCTTCAAATATTGGCTCTGATATAATATCTGCAACTATGACTACTATGAGAATGTATGTAGATTGTAGACGAAGACATCAAAACAAATTTATAGGAATGCATTCCTCCCCTATCACTATTTCACTAAGAGAATTCCTAGGACGAGATCATCATCTCTCACACAATATCAAAAACTGGTTAGACTCGAAATATCCTAACTTTTTTTAAAAAATGGATTCAAATTTTGAGGGAGAAGAGGAAAAATTGAATACCCATTTATTATTCAAGGATGTACCTGTCAACAAGCTTGGTAGTACTTTGAAGGTGAGGAGCTTAACACTACTCTAGCTCTAAAACTAGGGAGAGTATGTTTTACTTCCATTCCTGATGGTGGTGTTGGTGTCAGTGCAACTACAAGAGCACAATGGGAATGATGGGGCTATCCATAGCTTAGTGATATAATTCTCAAGATCTAGTTAGCTGATGGCCATATATATCACAATACAAAGGAACCATGCAAATTAACAAGCTCACAACTTTTTGGTTGAAGTTTGATCATGTATTTGTTACTTTGGACTTCAAGAGGGAAATAAAATACAATGTGATTCTGGGTCAGCCATTTATGAGAATAGCATATGATCCATGACTTCGAAAGAAGGACACAATCATGAAGGTTAATGTATGCATTACTAATCTTTTCCTCACCCTTTTGTTGGTTTTGTAGGTCCTCTAATCCTCTCTTTCAACCTCATGAAAAAGAGGTAAGTGCTTTCATATATTTCCTCTCTTTCCACTGTTATTATTGCACCCTTGGGTGCTGGGGATTTGTTTTGTAGGTTTGTGCATAAGCTTTATGCATAATGCTCATGCATGCTTTATGCGTAAGCCCTCATGCATAAGCTTTAGGCATAAGCCCCCATGCATAAGCTTTATACATAAAGCCTCATGCATAGTTTTATGCATAAGGCCTCATGAATAGCTTTAGGCATAAGCCTTATGGATAAGCTTTATGCATAAGGCCTCATGAATAGCTTTATGCTTAAGGCCTCATGAATAGCTTTAGGCATAAGCCTTATGCATAAGGCTTAAGGCTTCATGCATAGCTTTATGCATAAGGCCTCATGAATAGCTTTAGGCATAAGCCTTATGGATAAGCTTTATGCATAAGGCCTCATGAATAGTTTTATGCTTAAGGCCTCATGATTAAGGCCTTATGCATAGTACTTGATGCATAAGCCTTATGCATAAACTTTATGCATAATTGCATAAGGCCTCGTGCATAGATTTATGCTTAAGGCCTCATGCGCTTAAGACCTTATGCATAGTGCTTTATACATAAGCCTTCTGCATAAGGCCTCATGCATAGTTTTATGCTTAAGGCCTCATGCTTAAGGCCTTATGGATAGTTCTTTATGAATAAGGCCTCATACAAAGAATTATGCTTAAAGCTTGATGCATAAGGCCTCATGCATGCTTTATGCATAAGGCCTAATGCATATTGCTTTGTGCAAGGCTTACATGACGGCTGGTATAAGGCTTGCATAACTCATAGTGCTTTAAACATAACGTATAGTGTTTTAAGCTTATGCATAGTACTTTAAACATAATGCTTTCATAAGGCTTCTCTAGCTTGCATAAGGCTTGCATAGCGGCTTGCATTGGGCTTTCAAGGCGGCTTGCATAGCTTATGCATAGTGCTTTAAACCTAATGCTTGCATAGTAGCTTGCATATTTGTGTAGTAGCTTGCATAGTGGCTTACATAGCTTGCGTAGCGGCTTGCATAGCTTGTGGAGCTTAAATAGCGGGGTCATCTGACTTAAAGAGCCGGGAAGTGTTCATTTAATAATATGTTCTTAATATTTGTTTTTTTTTGTGTTTTGAGGAATGAGATGATTCTCGGGGTCAATTGATTTAAAGAGTCAAGAAGTCTTCATTTCATAATATTTTTTAATATTTTCTTTGTTTGTACAGATGTGGCATGGGTCCTCGTCCTCTAGACCCACAGGTTGAGGCTCTCATCGAGTGTCTTAATGACGGTTTGCTAGGGAGGTAGTGTCAGAATTTGAACGTGGAAGCATACACGAGATAGGGAGGAGAGAGAGAGAGAGAGAGAGAGAGAGAGAGAGAGAGAGAGAGAGAGAGAGAGAATTGATAGTAGGCAAAGCGGCCTTTGATTAATGCAAAATGTGTGTGGGTGCAACTCCAGAGGAAGTTATGAGACTTATTGAGACAAGAATCAAGAATTGGAGGAAAGAATGAGAGTCATGCACGCTCGAGCTTCCATGAGTTTGAATGAAGAAGACAGAGATGACTGACAAGATAGGGAGATGGTCCATGCTGCATGACGTGCTGGTCCTGTGCCAGTTTTCCACTTTAGTGATCTTCTCTGTTTGGCATTATTTCGTGTTGCCCTTGCTAGATTACTCATACGTGCCCTTTCCATGGATAATTTTTGCCCAAAAGTGTATTTATAAAACCAGTTAAACGTCTCCTTGAGGTGAGTCTTCCCTCCTCCATGCATCGCCTGGTCAGAACCCTCAAGGATCCTCCTGGCACTTCACTTAGGGACCGCTTCGTCGGCCCTCTACCATCGTATCGGAAGCACACCATTTTTTACCATACCGAGGTTGGTCAAGACTTGAGCAGGTTTTTGCCGCATGAGCTGTCCTTTGACACTCCTCGCCAGCTGTTCTAACCGAACTTCCCTTAGAAAAACACATATACCAAATGCTCCCTCCAGCATTTTGGCATAAGACTGCCCTTTAAGAAAACAGGGTTTCTATGCAAGTTTTCAATTTTGAATTTCTTTTGAATACAATGAGTATATCTTAAATCCGTATTATCCAAGACTTCTAGATCGCAGGTCTAAATTCCAAACAGAATTCCTCGAATTCTATAACCTTGATCCTTAGATCAAAATCAAAGGGTCTCAACTTAGTTTCAGATTCGGTGGGTGATTGGAGTGTATTTTTCTTGAATTGGTCACATCGTCTTTCCTTGAAACTGACGAAGGAGTTTGGTCTTGGTCATAGCCTGATTCAGGATTTGAGTCTAGTAAGGTTCTTCCTGAACTATCTTTCTCAAAAGGGGGTGATATTTCAATCACTATTTTACTGAATTTCATTCATTGAATACTCACTTAACTGATTTCTAGACTAATCACGAATTCCTATGAGGAGTAAATTAATCAATTTATCTAAATTTCCGACTTCGATAGATTTTCTGAATTTTCTAATTACCATCTTAGTGAATATGAAACGATAGGATTTTTCTCTCACAAGGTATTTACTTATTCACTTATCAATTATTCATGGAAATTAAACATAGAATTAAAGAGAACCCTAATTTTGTTATAAAAACCATTTATGCATCACTTTATGCATAAAAATCAATATGGGTGAAAGTAACACTTTTATAATTAAAAAAATCCTTTTATGCATAAAAATCAATTTTGATGAAAGTAATAATTTTATAATAAAAAAATTCTTTTATGCATCATTTAATGCATAAAAATCAATATTGATGAAAGTAACACTTTTATGATAAAAAAAACTTCTTTTATGCATCACTTTATGCATCAAAATCAATTTTGATGAAAGTAACACTTTCATATTAAAAAATATGTAATATGCATCTTTCTATGCATAGAATTTAAATCTAATGAAAATCACACTTTTTTTTACTAAAATGAAAATAACACTTTAAGAATACACAAACGGAGGGGATTACTCTTTTTAAATAACATAAAGATAAAACTTATTTCCACAAAGTTTAAGAAATTTTTGCCACCATAACGTCCTTTGTAGGAGGCTCGCCATTTTTCAATTTTTACATTCTAAATCTACTTAGAATTTACTCAAAGATGAATTTAGCACTCTAAATCAATTCTCATTTTTTTAAAGAGAAAACAATATGAAAAGTTTAACTCTATTTATTTATTCACACATCTAGGATAAAGAAGGGCTGAATTCAATGAAGAGAAGGGGGAAGCCTTTTCATCAAGGCAAAACATCCAATTTCAATTTAAAAGACGCAAGAAAACATCCAAGCAACCCTGGCCGTTTCCACAATCTTTAACCTGGTGAGAGCCATCTTGCTTCTCTCATTGTAGCCAGTTACATCAAAGTATTCTTCCATAGCCTCAATCCACTTTTTCACTACTTCACCTAACTGCCCCCCTTCACCCTTGAAGGGACCAGGTTGGGATCTGTGCAGTGCTTTTCGAACATCCGGATTTAACTCTTCGTCATCGATTAGAGGATGCGGTTGCCTTGCATGGGCCGCGTGACTCATGATAACGATAAAATGAGATTTTAGCAGCTTAATTTTGACAATAGATTTATGATTATTTAATTTTTAAGATTTATCTTTAAACAGATAATTATTTCATCATACTTCTTGAACAAGATTAACCATATTCACAATCATGAAAGCAATTTGGTTTTTTTTTTTTTTTTGCAAAATCTCATTTATCAAAAGTTTGAGATATGATACATAGAGCATCATGGCTCCAAAGTCACTGCCTTAATCGCGTAACATTAGGAAGTGAATGGGGTGTTCTTGGGCCCTTTAATTTGCCCAAGCCTAATCAAGGTGATTAAGGAATAGCCAAATGGGGGGTTGCCATGTGGACTGAAATGTTG
Organism: Cibotium barometz; assembly: GCF_041138505.1. Lineage (NCBI taxonomy): Eukaryota > Viridiplantae > Streptophyta > Polypodiopsida > Cyatheales > Cibotiaceae > Cibotium > Cibotium barometz. The sequence goes on from NC_141090.1 coordinate 25,210,609, forward strand.
GGTTTGTAAGAGAGGTGTAAGAGTGGTCAAAGGGTGCACTTTTCTCCCCAAAAAGGGGGGGAGGCAATTTTACAATTTTCGGACCTCCATAACTTCTACATACAAGCTCCAATTTGAGCAGAGATTATAGATCCGTGATCTACGCATCAAGAGCTTTCCATAGATATTTTACATGATATGGTTTTGTCCGCTAGATTTTAAATTCCATTTTTCCCCCAAAATTCAAATTCGGATAAAGTAGCCGTTTTGAAGCTTCTAATTAGAAAACGTTTCTTCTTAAGAGAAAAGGTTTGACTCCTTAAACTGCCAAATAAAAGGGCCCAGGAAGCCTTCCATTGAGGTCCTAATGAGAAGCGAAACTACGAAGGAGACATGGTATGGTACACAAAATTCATTATAGAAAAAGGCTGTACTTCTACTTCTAGGGATAAAGTGGCTAAGAAGCCTAAAAACTCGACATGAAATTCTGAAGTTCCTGGGTGAGCAATTAAAGAGTTGTACATGCTGAACAAACCCTAGTCTTATCAGAATCATGGCTAAGGAAATATTTTGCCTGAGCCTCTGCTGACGCTGATTGTTGGTACTGATATTAATACATCGTCCTCCAAAGAACCACATATACCGACATCGCTCTACAGGATAAGGAAAGTAAAGACTCTCAAAATGACGTGTGAGTCTCACTCTGCTTACTCGGGTCGTAGCGGAGTTGATGAGGTGCTTGAATGCAAAGGCTATCATATCCTGGGGAGAGTTCAGGAATGCAAGGTAGATTCAGGATATCCATCTAAAAATTTTCAATTTAATTTATGAGTTTTTAATTTTTAAAGTTCATTCAACATAATATTAACAAGCGAAAACATCATTTCCCAAATTTACTTTAAAATAATAAGTAACTTCTGTTGTTATTATGTAAATTTACAACAGAGCTCTGATACAACTGTGAGATCCCACTGCCCCCTCTACACACTGGATTCCCTGTGGAAGCAGCTCCCTTATGCGTGGGGCAGGGTTTCCCACTCATGGCCTCGCCCTCGAATGTCTGGGTACAAGACTAGGCTGGTGGTGGTCATTCCGAAAACCGAAATCGAGAAAATTTCCCATGCTTGAAAAACGGGGACGATTCCACCATTTTTATTTTCTTAACGATTTTTTGTAACGAAGTCAAGATACTGAACTAACCTTCATCTCAATAAACCAGATAGAGGGGAAACTATTACAGACTTAACTTGAAGGGATCAACGCTTTTTTCCTAATTGAATAAGGCACACCCGTTGATCTACTCATTAGAGAAGTCTTCAGGCTTTTATTTAACTACTCGAGTTCTAAGCATATTCCTATTAATCAATTTTATTATTAAAACTCTACTCATTCCAGTCTATGGGTTCCACTGGAATTGGTAGAACCAGACAAGCACTCACCCACCCATAATTGAATGCCTTTCTTAATTTTTGCTTTAGAATACAGATACGGACACACTCCTCTTTAAACTTTAACTTATAAAACAATCCATTGACAAACAATTATTGGTTACAGATATCATAACTCAAAATTTCCATCCAGTTTCTTGTTTCTCAAAAATAGGTATCACTCTGGACTCTTTATCTCAAGACGAGTTGGTCAGCAAGATTGAGATCCAGTAATAGATTACAATAATTTTTCGTCATCATACATATATATCTTCCACGACATACACATGGGTGTCCTAAGCACCGCGAGCCCGTGCATCACCTAGTCAGAACCCTCCAGGATCCTCCTTAGGTGTCGTGGAACTTCACTCACAGATCGCTTCGTCGGCCCTCACCCATTGGAAGCACACCATTTTTCACCATATCAAGGCTGGTCAAGACCTGGGTAGGTTTTTGCCGCGTGAGCCGTCCTTTGAACACTCCCTGCCAGCTGTTGCAACCGAACTTCCCTTAGGAAAACACATATATTAAATGCTCTCTCCAGCATTCTGGCGTAAGACATTCCTTTAAGAAAATAGGATTTCTATGCAAGTTTTTAGTTTTGAGTTTCTTTTGAATACAATGAGTATATCTTAAATCTATATCCCAAGACTTTTTGATCGCAGGTCTGAATTCCAAACAAAATTCCTCGAATTCTTTAACCTTGATCCTTAGATCAGAATCAAAGGGTCTTAACTTAACTTCAGATTCGGTGGGTGATTTGAGTGAATTTTCTTGAACTGGTCACATCGTCTTTTCTTGAAACTGACGAAGGGGTTATGTCATGGGTCATAGTATGATTCAGGGTTTGAGTCTGGAAAGGTTCTCCCTGAACTATCTTTCTTGAAGGGTAATATTTCAATTACTACTTTATTGAATTTCATTCATTGATTATTTGCTTAGCTAAATTCAAAACTAATCACGAATTCCTATGAGGAATAAATTAATCATTTATCTAAAATTCTAACTTTGATAGTTTTTTTGAGTTTTCTTATTTTACCATCCTAGAGAATATGAAACGGTAGAATTTTCTCTCACAAAGTATTTACTTATTCATTTACCAATATTCACAAAGTATTTACTTACTCATTTACCAATATTCATTGGAATTAAACATAGGATTAAAGAGAACTCTTATTTTGATATAAAAATTATGTATGCATCTATTTATGCATAAAATCAATTTTGATGAAAGTAACACTTTTATGATTAAAAAAATCTTTTATGCATCTATTTATGGATAAAAAATAATTTTGAAGAAAGTCATAGTTTTATATAATAAAAAAATTCTCTTATGCATCTATTTATGCATATAAAAATTAATTTTGATGAAAGTAACACTTTTATAATAAAAAAAAATCTTTTATGCATCTATTTATGCATAAAAATGAATTTTGATGAAAGTAACATTTTTATAATAATAAAAATCTTTTATGCATCTATTTAGGCATAAAAATCAATTTTGATGAAAGTAACACTTTTATAAAAAAATCTTTTATGCATTTATTTATTCATAAAAATCAATTTTGATGAAAGTAACACATTTATAATAATAAAAAAATTCTCTAATATACATCTTTCTATGCATAGAAATTAATTCTAATGGAAATAACACTTTTATAATATAAATCTTTCTATGCATAGAAATTAATTCTAATGGAAATAACACTTTTATAATAAAAATATTTCTAATATGCATTTTTATATGCCTAGAATTAAAGTAACACTTTTAGAATACACAAACAGTGGGGATTGCTCTTTTTGAATAATAAAAGATAAAACTTATTTCACAAAATTTAAGAAAATTTTACCATAAGCTCCTTTGTATGGCTGACCATTTTTCAATTTTTTTCATTCTCAAGCTACTTAAAAATTATCCCAAATGGTTTAAGGCATTCTAAACTAATCAAATTCCACTTTTTAAAGAGAAACAATATGAAAAGTTTAATTCTAAGAATTTGATTACATATCGAGGATAAAGAAAGGCTGAATTCAAGAATGAAGAGAGGGGGAAAGCCTTTTCAACAAGGCGTAACATCATTTTTTATTTTAAAGAAAATAAAAATTAGAAAACCATTAAATGGAATAAAGAAAAAGTAGGATTTCTAGCTCACAAGAATTTTTGTGAGCTTTCCTTTGGCTTGATGGTTTGAGGGATCCACTCTTACTTGCAACAAGAGTGGCCACCAATTCTTTTGAAGAGGAAATGGTCAAAAACTAATGAATTATCAATAAATTCACTGTTTTTGGCTCTGGGGAGGAGTAGAGTAATAGTGCATAAAACACTATTAAGCTTCTACAAAGGGGAAGGCTTCTATTTATAGGAAAAAGTGAGCTTCTAACCAAGCAAACTAATTCTAGAATTTTCCAGATCAGTTTGGTCAATTTTTAACCATTTTTGGGTTAGTTTAGTTCACTTTTTGGATCCAGTTTTGAATTAGGAGAGAGGAGAGATGAAATATCTAATTTTATTGATTTAAAATTCAAAAGCAATGATGGAAAAAAGGTGTCTACTTCATGAGGGGGAATCCCCACTCTAAGGTGTCAATTTTTTTTTTTTTAGTATTTCCTTTGATCCTTAGTCCACTCTTCATCTTATGTGAGTATTTACTCATTTTTGGGGGGATTTTCTTTATTTCTTCAATTTACCTCCTCCCTACATTTGGATTAATCTTATTGGTCCATAGAAACCTTAATTTAAAATTTTTAAAAAATTTGGACCCTTAGGTAAGGTCTTTTGAACAGATTATAATTTATTTCTAATGCACCTTCTGAAATTCTTTTTGAACTTCTGTTTTGGGAAAATTTATTTTAATAAGATGAGATATTTCCATCCAAAAATATTTAAAAAATTGAATCACCTCTCTCTAGAAGATTTTCTCTCTAGGTCAAAACAGGTAGAAACAAGATCTTTTATATTTCTGATGAGGGATTTGATTACAGGGGAAGATACTAAACTTCTTGAGAGGCTGGGGAGGAATCTTACAGATTCTTAGACATTGGGTGATGACTCCAATTTTTCAAATGAACCTTCATGATTGTGTCATTGTTCCAAAGGTACACATAGTCAATTCCCCAGTCATGGATCATACACAATTATCTCATAAATGGCCAACTCAAAATCACATTGTATGTTGTTAACCGCTTGAAGTCCACAATTGGAAATATATGGTCAAACTTTAACCAACAAGTTGTGAGCTTCGTAATTTGCAGAATTCCTATGGGTTGTGAGATATGACCATTAGCTAAATCAATCTTAAGAATTATCTCACTTAGCTATGGACAACCCTATCATTCTCATTGTGCTTTCCTAGCTACACTCACACCAACACTACCGTCAAGAATAGATGTACAAGATACTCTCCCTAACTTTAGAGCTGGAGTAGTGTTAATCTTCTCACCTTCAAACTATTTTCCAAGCTTGTTTATGGGTACGTCCTTGAATAATAAATGGGGATTTATTTTTTCCTCTTCTCCCTCGAAATTTGAATTAACTTTGTCTTCAATAGTTATGATACTTTGAGTCCAACTAGTCTTTGATGATATTGTGCCACACACGAGGATTGGGTCTTTTTCTCCTAGGGAAATAGTGATAGGGGCGGACCTGATTGCATGCATCCTTTAAAAATCCTTTTGATGTCTTCATTTACAAACCACATACATTCTCATAGTAATCATAGCTTTAGCCTTTACATCAAAGCCAACATTGAAAGAAAAGAAATTGATTTTGTGACATAACTTGGTGGTCATGACATCTCTCACTCTCACCCACACCTTGAACGGTTTTTCGCCCACACCTTGAACAGTTTTTCCCATGCATAATAAAAAGCTCAAGAAAAGCCTACTCTAGGATGCAATGTTGTAAATTTTGATAACAAATTCAAAACTCACATTCGTTTTCAAAGGAACTAGCATTATTTACCTATGAATTCAAAACTCACATTTTTTTTCAAAGGTCTTATAGAGCCCTTCAATAATCATCCCTCTCTCTCCCTCTCACTCTCTCTCCTTCTTTGTCACTCTCTCTCCATCTCCCTTTGTCTCACTCACGCACTCTTACGACATTAAAATTTTTTTTCTTCTTATCACTCAGTCTCTCTCTCTGTCTCTGTCTCTCTCTCGCTCTCTCTCACACACACACACACACACACATACGTCATAACATGATGCTTTTTCTTATTATTATTTGTCTTTGATGGACCTCTAAGTTTTGTTACGTGCATGAGACACGCGTCTCCACTTTTAGAGTTCTAATTTTGGTTCACGTTCTATTCTTTACACGATCACTTTATGCTCGTCGTCTAGTGCATGCCTAATTTTGGCTACGTTTCTCGTATCTCCTACATGGTCTGCAAGTTTTGCGATCTTATCTTGTACAACCCGACATGGCAAACACCATACCTATAAACCGATTTCCTTAAAACCAAAAGAGGTGTGTTGGTGCGTAGATGGTACAGTGCTAGTGAATCCTATCAAAACGGTTTGTCAATCGGAGTTCTGAGAGTCAAAAGTTAGGACAGTTGAGGCAAAGTGCATCTAAAATAGTAAAATAGGTTCTTTGTGAGAGCAAACAGGTAGGTGTCTCTGAGTCATAAAAGCAGGATTTGATCGTCAAAGCTTTCCGTGAATGCTTGAGATAGGTGCTTGCTATACAAGCTACAATTAGATACAAAACTTGCCGTACAAGTTGCATCATAACACAATGCTTTTTCTTATTATTATTTGTCTTTTATGGACCTCTAAGTTTGCTTACGTGCATGAGACAAGAGTCTCCACTTTTAGAGTTCTAGTTTTGGTTCATGTTCTTTTCTTTACAAGATCACTTTTATGCTCCTCATCTGGTGCATGCCTATTTTTGGCTACGTTTCTCATATCTCCTACATGGTCTGCAAGTTCTGGGATCTTACCTTGTACATGTTTTCAAAACCAGACATGGCAAACACTATACATGTTAACAGATTTTCTTAAAAACAAAACAGGTGTGCTGGTACATAGATGGTAGAGTGCTAGTGAATCCTATCAAAATGGTTTGTCAATCGGAGTTCTGAGTCAAAAGTTAGGATAGTTCAGGCAAACTGCATCTAAAACACTAAAATAAGTTCTTTGTGAGAGCAAACAGGTAGTTGTCTTTGAGTCATAAGCAAGATTTTATCGTCAAAGCTTTCCATGAAAGCTTGAGATGGGTGCTTGCTGTACAAGAAGCTACAATTAGATACAAAACTTGCCATACAAGTTGCGTCATAACACGGTGCTTTTTCGTATTATTATTTGTCTTTTATGGACCTCTAAGTTTGCTTACGTGCATTAGACACGGGTCTCCACTTTTAGAGTTCTAATGTTGATTCATGTTCTCTTCTTTACACGATCACTTTATGCTCGCTGTCTGGTGCATGCCTATTTTTGGCTACGTTTCTCATATCTCCTACATGGTCTGCAAGTTTTGCGTTCTTATCTCGTACGTGTTCTCACAACCCGACATGGCAAACACCATACTTGTTAATAGACTTCCTTAAAACTGAAACAGGTGCCGCTATGTAGATGGTACAGTGCTAGTGAATCCTATCAAAATGGTTTGTCAATCGGAGTTATGAGTCAAAAGTTAGGACAGATCAGGCAAACTGCATCTAAAACAGTAAAATAGGTTCTTTGTGAGAGAAAACAAGTAGTCGTTTTTGAGTCATAAAAGCACGATTTGATCGTCAAAGCTTTTCGTGAAAGCTTCAGATGTACAAGCTACAATTAGATACAAAACATGCCGTACAAGTTGCGTCATAACACGGTGCTTTTTCTTATTATTATTTGTTTTTTATGGACCTCTAAGTTTGCTTACGTGCATGAGACACGGGTCTCCACTTTTAGAGTTCTAGTTTTGGTTCATGCCTATTCTTTACACGATCACTTTATGCTCGTCGTCTGGTGCATGCCTATTTTTGGCTACGTTTCTCATATCTCCTACATGGTCTGCAAGTTCTGCGATCTTATCTTGTACGTGTTCTCACAACCCGACATGGCAAACACCATATTTGTTAACGGATTTCCTTAAAAACCAAAACAGGTGTGCTGGTGCGTAGATGGTGCAGTGCTAGTGAATCCTATCAAAACGGTTTGTCAATCCGAGTTCTGAGTCAAAAGTTAGGACAGTTCAGGCAAACTGCATCTCAAACAGTAAAATAGGTTCTTTGTGAGAGAAAACAGGTAGTTGTCTCTGAGTCATAAGCCGGATTTTATCGTCAAAGCTTTTCGTGAAAGCTTGAGATGGGTGCTTGCTGTACAAGCTACAATTAGATACAAAACTTACCGTACAAGTTAACACGGTGCTTTTTCATTATCTTTTATGGACCTCTAAGTTTTCTTACGTGCATCAGACACGGGTCTCCACTTTTAGAGTTCTAATTTTGGTTCACATTCTATTCTTTACACGATCACTTTATGCTCATCGTCTGGTTCATGCCTATTTTTGGCTACGTTTCTCATATCTCCTACATGGTCAGCAAGTTGTGCGATCTTGTCTTGTACGTGTTCTTACAACCAGTCATGGCAAACACTATACTTGTTAACGGATTTCCTTAAAACCAAAATAGGTGTGCACAGTGCTAGTGAATCCTATGAAAACGATCTGTCAATCCGAGTTCTGAGTCAAAAGTTAGGACAGTTCAGGCAAACTACATCTAAAACAATAAAATAGGTTCTTTGTGAGAGTAAACAGGTAGTTGTCTCTGAGTCATAAGCAGGATTTGATCATCAAAGCTTTCCGTGAAAGCTTCAGATGGGTGCTTGCTGTACAAGCTACAATTCGATACAAAACTTGCCATACAAGTTACGTCATAACACGGTGCATTTTCTTAATATTATTTGTCTTTTATGGACCTCTAAGTTTGCTTACGTGCATGAGACATGTGTCTCCACTTTTAGAGTTCTATTTTTGGTTCACGTTCTATTCTTTACACGATCACTTTATGCTCGTCGTCTGGTGCATGCCTATTTTTGGCTACGTTTCTCATATCTTCTACATGGTCTACAAGTTCTGTGATCTTATCTTGTACGCGTTCTTACAATCGGACATGGAAAACACTATACTTGTTAATAGATTTCCTTAAAACCAAAATAGGTGTGCTGGTGCGTAGATGGTAGAGTGCTAGTGAATCCTATCAAAACGGTTTGTCAATCGGAGTTCTGAGTCCAAATTTAGGACAGTTCAGCCAAACTGCATCTAAAACGGTAAAATAGGTTCTTTGTGAGAGCAAACAGGTAGTTGTCTCTGAGTCATAAGCATGATTTGATCGTCAAAGCTTTCTGTGAAAGCTTGAGATGGGTGCTTGCTGTATAAGCTACAATTAAATAAAACCTGCTGTACAAGTTGCGTCATAACATGATGCTTTTTCTTATTATTATTTGTCTTTGATGGACCTCTAAGTTTGCTTACGTGCATGAGACACGGGTTTCCACTTTTAGAGTTTTAATTTTGGTTCACATTCTATTCTTTACACGATCACTTTATGCTTGTCGTCTAGTGCATGCCTATTTTGGGCTACGTTTCTCATATTGTTGAAATTTGAGCAATGTGATGAGCTATGGTGGATCAAACACTAGAATCAACATCATTAACAAAGTGATTAGTAAATAATTAAGACGTAATTAGTGGGTAATTAGTAAATAGATTAATGTAGACATGGATACTCAAAAACCAGCAAATTCTCATTAGGGCTATACCTCAATTTATAGAGTTTACATCAAGCATCAAATCCCATTGATTTCTCCATGATTCACTCCCAGAATATCTCCACCTCGCTTCATTCTCTCCACCTCTTCTCTTTTCTCTCAATATCTCCGAGAATAACTCCACACTTCCCAGAATATCTCCACACTTCCTAAATTCTCTCATGCTACCCTTTATTCTCTCCCAGTAGATTCTTCTCACCTTTTCACAGGTTCTTTCACATTTACTCATCTTCTTTTACAGCCTCTAACCAAGGGCTTGTTTCCCCACACACCCTATTCACTTGTATTTTCAACACCTCCCCTCAAGTGAATAATCCTAGCACACCTGGACCCTGTACCAAGTTTCTCTCTTACTTGATAGCCCGCGACCAGTGCCTCAAGTCCCTAAACTCCACAGTCCTTGACACTCTCTCTTTCTATGTATCCAAGGCTACTATAAGTGCCCGCGACCTTGACTAAAGTGCTCACACATACATCTACCATGTGGCCTACATCATCGGTGGCTCAGAGGTGGTTTTACTTTGTTGGGACAGGTTACATTGGGTTGTGGGGTCTCTCTCTCTCTCTCTCTCTCAAAAAAGATGATCCGACTCCACTTCCTTTGGAGCCTCCATGAAGTTTGCCGATGTCGTTCCTTCTTCACTGGGTTTGCTGTAGCAGTCTCTCGCCATGTGTCCTGGCTTTCCACATTTGTGGCAAGTGAAGGTCCTTCCTCCTACTCTGCCTCTTCCTCGTCCTCGTCCTCGAGAGAATCCTCCTCGGGTGAAGAATGCTTTTTCTTCTCCTGCTATTGAGTCGAGCCCTTTCTTCTCTTTGCCTGTGCTCTCTTGCTCTAGTAGAGCTGCTTCTATCTCATGTAGCTTCAATTCAGGTACATTCTTTAGTGTTGCTACAATGTTTTCATAATCTCCTTTGTCCACACTCTTCAGAAGTACAGCTAATGCTTCATCATCTTCTACCTTTTTGCCAATAACTACCAGCTGTTGCTTAATGCTTTTATATTTGTTCAAGTGTGTAATTAAAGGTTCACTTTCCTTCATGTCCAATTTGTAGAATTGCATTAACAGATTTATCTTTGAATTTTTTCTTGTGTACCAAATAATTTATTGAGTTCATCCCATGCATCTTTTGCCCATTGTATCCCTGTGATGTGATGAATGATTTCATCATTTAAGCTGAGTGCAATAAGTCCCAATGCTTTTTCATTCCTGCTCTTCCACTCATTTTTCCCTCTCTCTGGGCATTCATCTCTCCCTTCAACTAGTCCCCACAGATTTTTCCTCATCAGCAAATACATGGTTTTTGTCTGCCATGTATAAAACTGCTCCCCATTAAATTTGGCTATTTCCTGTACTGAACTCATGGTGATGTGAAGGGGGTCTTACCTCTTGATCCAATTTCAAGATTCAAGGGCAGTGTCTACCCTTTTACAACTCAATCTGGTGTTTAATAGATAATTACAAATTTATCAGCATAAAATCACGAGAAATTACACTAATCAAGGGTAACCAATTTGAACGGATTGGTTGGAGTATCAAACCAACTCCGAATTGCAATCTGAAGTTATAGGGATCTGTATCAGATACCTAATGGTTAATCTAAACCCTCAATTGTACCAAAATACAGTGATTAGCATTGATTAATTCACTAATTAGCAAATTAATGCTCTGTTTTGTGTGCAAAAAATAGAGTATGCGGGGAGTCCAGATCTGGTGCCTTAGACTTCAAATGAGCTCAAATTCTTTCAAAGGCATCAATAGCAATGAGTCTAGTAGAGAATTAAGCCAAGAAACACAAGATTTGACCAAATATTGAAAGCTTAATCTCTATTTTACCAAAGTCACCTGCAAATTTGATGAAGAGCTTGGATCTCACTGTAGACTTGATGAAATTGAATTCTGTCTTCACCAGCTTGTAGAGCATACTTGAAAACCCCCGAGACTAAGAGGAATTAGACTGATTTGACTTGTGGAAGAGAATATCTTAAATTTTTCTCAAAAATTTGGCTTGATTAATTAACTAATGGGCTCATAAACTTGATGGATTCTAGGCATGGCTCTGATACCATATTGAAATTTGAGCAATGTGATAAGCTATGGTGGATCAAACACTAGAATCAACATCATTAACAAAGTGATTAAGCAAATAATTAAGATATAATTAGTGGGTAATTAGTGGATAATTAGCAAATAGATTAATGTAGGCATGGATACTCAAAAACCAACAAATTCTCATTAGGGCTATGCCTCAATTTATAGAGTTTACATCAAGCATCAAATCCCATTGATTTCTCCATGATTCACTCCCAGAATATCTCCACCTCTTGCTCTCTCCACCTCTTCTCTTTTCCCTGAATCTCCCAGAATAACTCCACACTTCCCCCCAGAATATCTCCACACTTCCTAAATTCTCTCATGCTACCCTTTATTCTCTCCTAGTAGATTCTTCTCACATTTTCAGAGGTTCTTTCACATTTACTCATCTTCTTTTACAGTCTCTAACCAAGGGCTTGTTCTCACACACACCCTATTCACTTGTATTTTCAACATCTCCTACATAGTGTGCAAGTTCTACGATCTTATCTTGTATGTGTTCTCACAAACCGACATGGCAAACACCATACTTGTTAACGGATTTCCTTAAAACCAAAACAGGTGTGCTGGTGCGTGATGGTACAATGCTAGTGAATCCTATCAAAACGGTTTGTCAATCGGAGTTCTGAGTCAAAAGTTAGGATAGTTGAGGCAAACTGCATCTAAAACAGTAAAATAGGTTCTTTGTGAGAGCAAACAGGTAGTTGTCTCTGAGTCACAAAACCAGGATTTAATCGTCAAAGCTTTCCGTGAAAGCTTCAAATGGGTGCTTGCTGTACAAGCTACAATTAGATACAAAACTTGCCGTACAAGCTGCATCATAACACGGTGCTTTTTCTTAATATTATTTTTCTTTTATGGACCTCTAAGTTTGCTAATGTCCATGAGACACGGGTCTCCACTTTTAAAGTTCTAGTTTTGGTTCACGTTCTTTTCTTTACATCATCACTTTATGCTCGTCATCTGGTGCATGCCTTTTTTGGCTACGTTTCTCATATCTCCTACATGGTCTGCAAGTTCTGCGATCTTATCTTGTATGTGTTCTCACAACTAGACATGGCAAACACTATACATGTTAATGGATTTCCTTAAAAACAAAAGAGGTATGCTGGTGCGTAGATGGTACAGTGCTAGTGAATCCTATCAAAACGGTTTGTCAATCCGAGTTCTGAGTCAAAAGTTAGGACAGTTCAGGAAAACTTCATCTAAAACACTAAAATAGAATCTTTGTGAGAGCAAACAGGTAGTCTTTGAGTCATAAGCAGGATTTTATCGTCAAGTGAAAGCTTAAGATGGGTGCTTGCTGTACAAGCTACAATTAGATACAAAAACTTGCCGTACAAGTTGCGTCATAACACGGTGCTTTTTCTTATTACTATTTGTCTTTTATGGACCTCTAAGTTCACTTACGTGCATGAGACACGGGTCTGCACTTTTAGAGTTTTAATTTTGATTCATGTTCTATTCTTTACACGATCACTTTATGCTCATCATCGTCGTCTGGTGCATGCCTATTTTTGGCTACGTTTCTCATATCCCCTACATGGTCTGCAAGTTTTGCATTCTTATCTTGTACGTGTTCTCACAATCCAACATGGAAAACACCATACTTGTTAACAGACTTCCTTAAAACCAAAACAGGTGCTGCTATGTAGATGGTACAGTGCTAGTGAATCCTATCAAAACGGTTAAATGTCAATCGGAGTTCTGAGTCAAAAGTTAGGATAGTTCAGGCAAACTGCATCTAAAACAGTAAAATAGATTCTTTGTGAGAGCAAACAGGTAGTCATCTCTGAGTCATAAAAGCAGGATTTGATCGTTAAAGCTTTTCGTGAAAGCTTCAGATGGGTGCTTGCTGTACAAGCTATAATTGGATACAAAACTTGCCGTACAAGTTGCGTCATAACACGGTGCTTTTTCTTATTATTATTTGTGTTTTATGGACCTCTAAGTTTGCTTACGTGCATGAGAAACGGGTCTCCACTTTTAGAGTTCTAGTTTTGATACATATCTATTCTTTACACGATCACTCTATGCTCGTCGTCTGGTGCATGCCTATTTTTGGCTACGTTTCTCATATCTCCTACATGGTCTGCAAGTTCTGCGATCTTATCTTGTATGTGTTCTCACAACTGGACATGGCAAACACCATATTTGTTAATGGATTTTCTTAAAACCAAAACAAGTGTCCTGGTGCGTAGATGGTACAGTGCTAGTGAATCCTATCAAAACAGTTTGTCAATCCGACTTCTGAGTCAAAAGTTAGGACAGTTCAGGCAAACTATATCTAAAACAATAAAAAAGGTTTTTTGTGCGAGCAAAAAGGTAGTTGTCTCTGAGTCATAACCAGGATTTGATCGTCAAAGCTTTTCGTGAAAGCTTGAGATGGGTGCTTGCTGTATAAGCTACAATTAGATACAAAACTTGCCGTACAAGTTGAATCATAACACGGTGCTTTTTCTTATTAATATTTGTCTTTTATGGACCTCTAAGTTTTCTTACGTGCATGAGACACGGATCTCCACTTTTAGAGTTTTAATTTTGGTTCACGTTCTATTCTTTACACGATCACTTTATGCTCATCGTCTGGTGCATGCCTATTTTTGGCTACGTTTCTCATATCTCCTACATGGTCAGCAAGTTCTACAATCTTATCTTGTACGTGTTCTCACAACTGGACATACCAAACACTATACTTGTTGTTAATGGATTTCCTTAAAACCAAAATAGGTGTGCTCGTGCATAGATGGTTTAGTGCTAGTGAATCCTATCAAACCGATTTGTCAATCCGAGTTCTGAGTCAAAAATTAGGACAGTTCAGGCAAACTGCATCCAAAATAATAAAATCGGTTCTTTGTGAGTGCAAACAAGTAGTTGTCTTTGAGTAATAAGCAGGATTTGATCATCAAAGCTTTCCGTGAAAGCTTCAGATGGGTGCTTGCTGTACAAGCTTTAATTCGATACAAAACTTGCCATACAAGTTACGTCATAACACGGTGCTTTTTCTTAATATTATTTGTCTTTTATGGACCTCTAAGTTTGCTTACGTGCATGAGACATGGGTCTCCACTTTTAGAGTTCTAATTTTGGTTCACGTTCTATTCTTTACATGATCACTTTATGCTCGTCATCTAGTGCATGCCTATTTTTGGCTACGTTTCTCATATCTCCTACATGGTACAAGTTCTGCGATCTTATCTTATACGTGTTCTCACAATCAGACATGGCAAACACCATACTTGTTAATAGATTTCCTTAAAACCAAAACAGGTGTGCTGGTGCGTAGATCGTAGAGTGCTAGTGAATCCTATCAAAACGGTTTGTCAATCAAAGTTCTGAGTCAAAATTTAGGATAGTTCAGGCAAACTGCATCTAAAATGGTAAAATAGGTTCTTTGTGAGAGCAAACAGGTAGTTGTCTATTAGTCATAAGCATGATTTGATCATCAAAGCTTTCCGTGAAAGCTTGAGATGGGTGCTTGCTGTACAAGCTACAATTAGATACAAAACTTGCTGTACAAGTTGCGTCATGACAGGATGCTTTTTCTTATTATTATTTGTCTTTGATGGACCTCTAAGTTTGCTTACGTGCATGAGACACGGGTCTCCACTTTTAGAGTTCTAATTTTGGTTCACATTCTATTCTTTACACGATCACCTTATGCTTGTCCTCTATCAAAAGTTAGGATAGTTAAGGAGGCAAACTGCATCTAAAACAGTAAAATAGGTTCTTTGTGAGAGCAAACAGGTAGTTTTCTCTAAGTCATAAAAGCAAGATTTGATCGTCAAAGCTTTCTGTGAAAGCTTCAGATGGGTGCTTGCTGTACAAGCTACAATTAGATACAAAACTTGCCGTACAAGTTGCATCATAACACGGTGCTTTTTCTTATTTTTTTTTTATGGACCTCTAAGTTTGCTAACGTGCATGAGACACGGGTCTCCGTTTTTAGATTTCTAGTTTTGGTTCACGTTCTTTCTCTTTACACGATCACTTTATGCTCGTCGTTTGGTGCATGCCTTTTTTTAGCTACGTTTCTCATATCTCCTACATGGTCTGCAAGTTCTGCGATCTTAGCTTGTACGTTTTCTCACAACCAGACATGGCAAACACTATACATGTTAACGGATTTCTTTAAAAACAAAACAGGTGTGCTGGTGCGTAGATGGTACAGTGCTAGTGAATCCTATCAAAACGGTTTGTCATTCCGAGTTCTAAGTCAAAAGTTAGGACAATTCAGGAAAACTACACCTAAAACACTAAAATAGGATCTTTGTGAGAGCAAAAAAGGTAGTTGTCTTTTAGTCATAAGCAGGATTTTATCCAAGTGAAAGCTTGAGATGGGTGCTTGCTGTACAAGAAGCTACAATTAGATACAAAACTTGTCGTACAAGTTGCATCATAACACGGTGCTTTTTCTTATTATTATTTGTCTTTTATGGACCTCTAAGTTTGCCTACGTGCATGAGACACGGGTCTGCACTTTTAGAGTTCTAATTTTGATTCATGTTCTATTCTTTACACGATCACTTTATGCTCGTCGTCTGGTGCATGCCTATTTTTGGCTACGTTTCTCATATCTCCTACATGGTCTGCAAGTTTTGCGTTCTTATCTTGTACGTGTTCTCACAACTAGACATGACAAACACCATACTTGTTAACAGACTTCCTTAAAATCAAAACAGGTGCTCCTATGTAGATGGTACAGTGCTAGTGAATCCTATCAAAACGGTTTGTCAATCAGAGTTCTGAGTCAAAAGTTAGGACAGTTCTCGCAAACTGTATCTAAAACAGTAAAATAGGTTCTTTGTGAGAGCAAACAGGTAGTGGTATCTGAGTCATAAAAGCATGATTTGATCGTCAAAGCTTTCCGAGAAAGCTTCAGAGATGGGTGCTTACTGTACAAGCTACAATTAGATACAAAACTTGCCGTACAAGTTGCTTCATAACACGGTGCTTTTTCTTATTATTATTTGTCTTTTATGGACCTCTAAGTTTGCTTACGTGCATGAGACACGGGTCTACACTTTTAGAGTTCTAATTTTGATTCATGTTCTATTCTTTACACGATCACTTTATGCTTGTCGTCTGGTGCATGCCTATTTTTGGCTACGTTTCTCATATCTCCTACTACATGGTCTACAAGTTTTGCGTTCTTATCTTGTAGGTGTTCTCACAACTTGACATGGCAAACACCATACTTGTTAATAAACTTCCTTAAAACCGAAACAAGTGCTCTTGTGTAGATGGTACAGTGCTCGTGAATCCTATCAAAACGGTTTGTCAATCGGAGTTCTGAATCAAAAGTTAGGATAGTTCTGGCAAACTGCATCTAAAACAGTAAAATAGGTTCTTTGTGAGAGCAAACAAGTAGTGATATCTGAGTCATAAAAGCATGATTTGATCGTCAAAGCTTTCCATGAAAGCTTCAGATGGGTGATTACTGTACAAGCTACAATTAGATACAAAACTTGCCGTACAAGTTGCGTCATAACACGGTGCTTTTTCTTATTATTATTTGTTTTTTATGGACCTCTAAGTTTTCTTACGTGCATGAGACACGGGTCTCCACTTTTAGAGTTCTAGTTTTGGTTCATGTGTCTATTCTTTACATGATCACTCTATGCTCGTCGTCTGGTGCATGCCTATTTTTGGCTACGTTTCTCATATCTCCTACATGGTCTGCAAGTTCTGCGATCTTATCTTGTACGTGTTCTCACAACCCGACATGGCAAACACCATATTTGTTAACAGATTTCCTTAAAAACCAAAACAGGTGTGCTGGTGCGTAGATGGTGCAGTGCTAGTGAATCCTATCAAAACGGTTTGTCAATCCGATTTTTGAGTCAAAAGTTAGGATAGTTCAGGCAAACTGCATCTAAAACAATAAAATAGGTTCTTTGTGAGAGAAAACAGGTAGTTTTCTCTGAGTCATAAGTCGGATTTGATCATCAAAGCTTTTTGTGAAAGCTTGAGATGGGTGCTTGCTATACAAGCTACAATTAGATACAAAACTTGCGCTATAAGTTGAATAATAACACGGTGCTTTTTCTTATTATTATTTCTCTTTCATGGACCTCTAAGTTTTCTTACGTGTATGAGACACGGGTGTCCACTTTTAGAGTTCTAATTTTGGTTCACGTTCTATTCTTTACACGATCACTTTATGCTCATCGTCTGGTGCATGCCTATTTTTGGCTACGTTTCTCATATCTCCTACATGGTCAGCAAGTTCTGCGATCTTATCTTGTACGTGTTCTCACACAACCGGACATGGAAAACACTATACTTGTTAATGGATTTCCTTAAAACTTAAATAGGTGTGCTCGTGCATAGATGGTACAGTGCTAGTGAATCCTATCACAACGATTTGTCAATCCGAGTTCTAAGTGAAAAGTTAGGACACTTCAGGCAAACTGCATCTACAACAATAAAATAGGTTCTTTGGGAGAGCAAACAGGTAGTTGTCTCTGAGTCATAAGCAGGATTTGATCATCAAAGCTTTCTGTGAAAGCTTCAGATCGATGCTTGCTGTACAAGCTACAATTAGATACAAAACTTGCCATACAAGTTACATCACAACATGGTGTTTTTTCTTAATATTATTTGTCTTTTATGGACCTTTAAGTTTGCTTACATGCATGAGACATGGGTCTCCACTTTTAGAGTTCTAATTTTGGTTCACGTTCTATTATTTACACAATCACTTTATGCTCGTCGTCTGGTGCATGCCTATTTTTGGCTACGTTTCTCATATCTCCTACATGGTCTACAAGTTTTACGATCTTATCTTGTACGTGTTCTCACAATCGGACATGGCAAACACCATACTTGTTAATAGATTTCCTTAAAACCAAAACAGGTGTGCTGGTGCATAGATGGTATAGTGCTAGTGAATCCTATCAAAACGGTTTGTCAATCGGAGTTCTGAGTCAAAATTTAGGATAGTTCAGGCAAACTGCATCTAAAACGGTAAAATAGTTTCTTTGTGAGAGCAAACAAGTAGTTTTCTCTGAGTCATAAGCAGGATTTGATCGTCAAAGTTTTTCGTAAAAGCTTGAGATGGGTGCTTTTTGCTGTACAAGCTACAATTAGATACAAAACTTGATGTACAAGTTGCATCATAACACGACACTTTTTCTTATTATTATTTGTCTTTGTTGGACCTCTAAGTTTGCTTACGTGCATGAGACACGAGTCTCTACTTTTAGAGTTCTAATTTTTGTTCACATTCTATTCTTTACACGATCACTTCATGCTCGTCGTCTAGTGCATGCCTATTTTTGGCTACGTTTCTCATATCTCCTACATGGTGTGCAAGTTCTGCGATCTTATCTTGTATGTGTTCTCACAACCCGACATGGCAAACACCATACTTGTTAACAGATTTCCTTAAAACCAAAACAGGTGTGCTGGTGCGTAGATGGTACAGTGCTAGTGAATCCTATCAAAACGGTTTATCAATCCCAGTTTTGAGTCAAAAGTTAGGATAGTTGAGGCAAACTGCATCTAAAAGAGTAAAATAGGTTCTTGAGAGAGCAAACAGGTAGTTGTCTTTGAGTCATAAGCAGGATTTGATCGTCAAAGCTTTCCATGAAAGCTTCAGATGGGTGCTTGTTGTACAAGCTACAATTAGATACAAAACTTGCCGTACAAGTTGCATCATAACACGGTGCTTTTTTTTATTATTATTTGTCTTTTATGGACCTCTAAGTTTGCTTATGTGCATAAGACACGGGTCTCCACTTTTAGAGTTCTAGTTTTGGTTTACATTCTTTTCTTTACACGATCACTTTATGCTCGTCATCTGGTGCATGCCTATTTTTGGCTATGTTTCTCATATCTCCTACATGGTCTTCAAGTTCTGCGATCTTATCTTGTTTGTGTTCTCACAACCAGACATGGCAAACACTATACATGTTAATGGATTTTCTTAAAAACAAAATAGGTGTGCTGGTGCGTAGATGGTACAGTGCTAGTGAATCCTATTAAAACGGTTTGTCAATCCGAGTTTTGAGTCAAAAGTTAGGATAGTTTAGGAAAACTACATCTAAAACACTAAAATAGGTTCTTTATGAGAGCAAACAGGTAGTTGTCTTTGAGTCATAAGGAGGATTCGATCGTCAAAGCTTTTCGTGAAAGCTTAAGATGGGTGCTTACTGTACAAGCTACAATTAGATACAAAACTTGCCGTACAAGTTGCGTCATAACACGGTGCTTTTTCTTATTAATCTTTGTCTTTTATGGACCTCTAAGTTCACTTACGTGCATGAGACATGGGTCTCCACTTTTAGAGTTCTAATTTTGATTCATGTTCTATTCTTTACACGATCACTTTATGCTCGTCGTCTGGTGCATGCCTATTTTTGGCTACGTTTCTCATATCTTCTACATGGTCTGCAAGTTTTGTGTTCTTATCTTGTACGTGTTCTCACAATGCGACATGGAAAACACCATACTTGTTAACAGACTTCCTTAAAACCGAAACAGGTGCTGCTATGTAGATGGTACAGTGCTAGTGAATCCTATCAAAACGGTTAAATGTCAATCGGAGTTCTGAGTCAAAAGTTAGGATAGTTCAGGCAAACTGCATCTAAAACAGTAAAATAGATTCTTTGTGAGAGCAAACAGGTAGTCATCTCTGAGTCATAAAAGCAGGATTTGATCGTTAAAGCTTTCCGTGAAAGCTTCAGATGGGTGCTTGCTGTACAAGCTACAATTGGATACAAAACTTGTCGTACAAGTTGCGTCATAACACGGTGTTTTTTCTTATTATTATTTGTGTTTTATGGACCTCTAAGTTTGCTTACGTGCATGAGACACGGGTCTCCACTTTTAGAGTTCTAGTTGTGGTTCATGTCTATTCTTTACACGATCACTTTATGCTCATCGTCTGGTGCATGCCTATTTTTGGCTACGTTTCGCATATCTCCTACATGGTCTACAAGTTCTGCGATCTTATCTTGTACGTGTTCTCACAACCGGACATGGCAAACACCATATTTGTTAACGGATTTTCTTAAAACCAAAACAGTGTGCTGGTGCATAGATAGTACAGTGCTAGTGAATCCTATCAAAACGGTTTGTCAATCCGAGTTTTGAGTCAAAAGTTAGGACAGTTCACGCGCAAACTGCATCTAAAACAGTAAAATAGGTTCTTTGTGAGAGAAAATAGGTAGTTGTCTCTGAGTCATAAGCCGGATTTGATCGTCAAAGCTTTTCGTGAAAGCTTGAGATCGGTGCTTGCTGTACAAGCTATAATTAGGTACAAAACTTGCCATACAAGTTGAATCATAACACGGTGCTTTTTCTTGTTATTATTTGTCTTTTATGGACCTCTAAGTTTTCTTACGTGCATGAGACACGGGTCTCCACTTTTAGAGTTCTAATTTTGGTTCTGTTCCACGAGAACACGGATTATGGAAGGAGGCCGGAAGCAATTAATGCGAGAGAGCCCGATTGTAGCCATGGGAACATAAAGACGCACATAATCTTTTCATACTTTTGTGCCGAAGTGCAATGTAAATCGTTTTTGGTCAATGTGGGTTCTAAGTATATTAAGCAAGGCTCACTTATGGGGTTGTCCGCCCATGTGTGAAAGAGGCCTAGGGTTAGGGTTAGTGACATCTTTATAAAAGTGATGTTAGCTAAAGAAAGGGGACATTTTTTGGCCATTCTCATAAGCTATTGAGTGAAGCCCTTGAGCTCTCAAGCTATGGCAACTCTCTAACTCTCTCTCTCTATTGTACTATAATGAGCATCAAGCTCCAATGAGTATAGCTCCACTTCATTCTCTTAATCTGTTTTAGCATCATTGAAGTAGATTAATCTATGATTAGTTGAATGCTTCTTTCTTTCTCTTGTGTATGCATACTTGTAGGGTGTGTGTGTGTAGTCTCCATTGATGCAAACTCTTGTCCACTTCATTGGCAAATGAGTTATTCATGGATAGACTCTCACTATGAACTTGTGGGTTTGTGAATGTTACATTCTATGCTTGCTTAAGCTTGTGGGTTAGTAGATGCACGCCTATGGGTTTGCTTGCATTAGGGAAAGCTAAGGTTTAATCAATGTTTGAATGGGATTAAGAGATTGCCATACATTGCTTGTTCTGTCGATTAGTGTAGTGGGTTTAAGGGATTGAGAGATTGATTGAGGTGTTGAATGGTTGAATCGTCAAGTGGTGGTTTGTGTATGTGAGCTCTCCCTCATGGGATAAGCCTTCATGCACTAATCGGGTCGAGTCCTCGGATTCACATTGTGTTTCTTAACACATTTGTTGATCGGTAGTACTCTATGAGCACTATATTTCACGGTAGAGAGAATCGCTCTACAGGTTCACGTTCTATTCTTTACACGATCACTTTATGCTCATCGTCTGGTGCATGCCTATTTTTGGCTACGTTTCTCATATCTCCTACATGGTCAGCAAGTTTCACGATATTATCTTGTACGTGTTCTCACAACTAGATATGGCAAACACTATACTTATTTTAACGGATTTCCTTAAAACCAAAATAGGTGTGCTGGTGCATAGATGGTACAGCGCTAGTGAATCCTATCAAAATGGTTTGTCAATCCCAGTTCTGAGTCAAAAGTTAGGACAGTTCAGGCAAACTACATCTAAAATAATAAAATAGATTAAGAGAGTTCAGGCAAACCGAGTCAAAAGTTAGGACAGTTCAAGCAAACTGCATCTAAAATAATAAAATAGGTTCTTAGTGAGAGCAAACAAGTAGTTCTCTCTGAGTCATAACAAGAATTTGATCATCAAAGCTTTCCGTGAAAGCTTCAGAGATGGTTGCTTGCTGTACAAGCTACAATTAGATACAAAACTTGCCGTACAAGTTGCGTCATAACACGGTGCTTTTTCTTATTATTATTTGTCTTTTATGGACCTCTAAGTTTGCTTACGTGCATGAGACACGGGTCTCCACTTTTAGAGTTCTAATTTTTGTTCACAATCTATTCTTTACATGATCACTTTGTGCTTGTCGTCTAGTGCATGCCTATTTTTGGCTACGTTTCTCATATCTCCTACATGGTCTGCGAGTTCTGCGATCTTATCTTGTATGTGTTCTCACAACCCGACATGGCAAACACCATACTTGTTAATGGATTTCCTTAAAACCAAAACAGGTGTGCTGGTGCGTAGATGGTACAGTGCTAGTGAATCCTATCAAAACGGTTTGTCAATCGGAGTTGTGAGTCAAAAGTTAGGAAAGTTGAGGCAAACTGCATCTAAAACAGTAAAATAGGTTCTTTGTGAGAGCAAACAGGTAGTTGTCTCTGAGTCATAAAAGCAAGATTTGATCGTCAAAGCTTTCCGTGAAAGCTTGAGATGGGTGCTTGCTGTACAAGCTACAATTAGATACAAAACTTGTCGTGCATCATAACACGGTGCTTTTTCTTATTATTATTTTTCTTTTATGGACCTCTAAGTTTGCTTACGTGCATGAGACACGGGTCTCCACTTTTAGAGTTCTAGTTTTGTCTCACGTTCTTTTCTTTACATGATCGCTTTATGCTCGTCGTCTCGTGCATGCCTATTTTTGGCTACGTTTCTCATATCTCCTATATGGTTTGCAAGTTCGACGATCTTGTCTTGTACATGTTCTCACAACCGGACATGGCAAACACTATACATGTTAACGGATTTCCTTAAAAACAAAACAAGTGTGCTGGTGCGTAGATGATACAGTGCTAGTAAATCCTATCAAAACGGTTTGTCAATCTGAGTTCTGAGTCAAAAGTTAGGAGACTTCAGGCAAATTGCATCCAAAACACTAAGATAGGTTCTTTGTGAGAGCAAACAGGTAGTTGTCTTTGAGTTATAAGTAGGATTTGATGGTCAAAGCTTTCCGTGAAAGCTTGAGATGGGTGCTTGCTATACAAGCTACAATTAGATACAAAACTTGTCGTATAAGTTGCGTCATAACACGGTGCTTTTTCTTATTATTATTTATCTTTTATGGACCTCTAAGTTTGCTTACGTGCATGAGACACGGGTCTCCACTTTTATAGTTCTAATTTTGATTCATGTTCTATTCTTTACACGATCACTTTATGCTTGTCATCTGGTGCATGCCTGTTTTTGGCTACGTTTCTCATATCTCCTACATGTCCTACATGGTCTGCAAGTTTTGCGTTCTTATCTTGTACATGTTCTCACAACTCGACATGGCAAACACCATACTTGTTAACAGACTTCCTTACAACCGAAATAGGTGCTGCTGTGTAGATGGTACAGTGCTAGTGAATCCTATCAAAACGGTTTGTCAATCGGAGTTATGCGTCAAACGTTAGGATAGTTCAAGCAAACTGCATCTAAAATAGTAAAATAGGTTCTTTTTGTGAGAGCAAACAGTAGTGGTCTCTGAGTCATAAAAGCAGGATTTGATCGTCAAAACTTTTCGTGAAAGCCTCAGATGGGTGCTTGCTGTACAAGCTACAATTAGATACAAAACTTACCGTACAAGTTGCATCATAACACGATGCTTTTTCTTATTATCATTGGTCTTTTATGGACCTCTAAGTTTGCTTACGTGCATGAGACACGGGTCTCCACTTTAAGAGTTCTAGTTTTGGTTCATGTCTATTCTTTACACGATAAGTTTATGCTTGTCGTTTGGTGCATGCCTATTTTTGGCTACGTTTCTCATATCTCCTACATAGTCTGCAAGTTTTACGATCTTATCTTGTACGTGTTCTCACAACCGAATATGGCAATCACTATACTTGTTAATGGATTTCCTTACAACCAAAACAGGTGTGCTGGTGCGTAGATGGTATAGTGCTAGTGAATCCTATCAAAACGGTTTGTCAATCGGAGTTGTGAGTCAAAAGTTAGGAAAGTTGAGGCAAACTGCATCTAAAACAGTAAAATAGGTTCTTTGTGAGAGCAAACAGGTAGTTGTCTCTGAGTCATAAAAGCAAGATTTGATCGTCAAAGCTTTTCGTGAAAGCTTGAGATAAGTGCTTGTTGTACAAGCTACAATTAGATACAAAACTTGCTGTACAAGTTGCATCATAACACAATGCTTTTTCTTATTATTATTTGTCTTTTATGGACCTCTAAGTTTGCTTACGTGCATGAGACATGGGTCTCCACTTTTAGAGTTTTAATTTTGGTTCATGTTCTATTCTTTACACGATCACTTTATGCTCATCATCTGGTGCTTGCCTATTTTTGGCTACATTTCTCATATCTCCTACATGGTCTGCAAGTTCTGCAATCTTATCTTGTACGTGTTCTCACAACCGGACATGGCAAACACTATACATAATAACGGATTTCCTTAAAAACAAAACAGGTGTGCTGGTGCATAGATGGTACAGTGCTAGTGAATCCTATCAAAACGGTTTGTCATTCCAAGTTCTGAGTCAAAAGTTAGGACAGTTCATGCAAACTGCATCTAAAACAGTAAAATAGGTTCTTTGTGAGAGCAAACAGGGTAGTTGTCTCTGAGTCATAAGTAGGATTTGTTCGTCCAAAGCTTTCCATGAAAGCTTGAGATGGGTGCTTGCTGTACAAGCTACAATTAGATACAAAACTTGCCGTACAAGTTGCGTCATAACACGGTGCTTTTTCTTATTATTATTTATCTTTGATGGACCTCTAAGTTTGCTTACGTGCATCAGACACGGGTCTCCACTTTTAGAGTTCTAGTTTTGGTTCATGTCTATTCTTTACACAATTACTTTATGCTTGTCATCTAGTGCATGCCTATTTTTGGCTACGTTTCTCATATCTCCTACATGGTCTACAAGTTCTGCGATCTTATCTTGTACGTGTTCTCATAACCGAACATGGCAAACACTATACTTGTTAATGGATTTCCTTAAAACCAAAACAGGTGTGGTGGTGCGTAGGTGGTATAGTGCTAGTGAATCCTATCAAAACGGTTTGTCATTCCCGAGTTCTGAGTCAAAAGTTAGTAGGACAATTCAGGCAAACTGCATCTAAAATAGTAAAATAGGTTCTTTGTGAGAGCAAACAGGTAGTTGTCTTTGAGTCATAAGCAGGATTTGATCGTCAAAGCTTTCCGTGAAAGCTTGAGATGAGTGCTTGCTATACAAGCTACAATTAGATACAAAACTTGCTGTACAAGTTGCGTCATAACACAATGCTTTTTCTTATTATTATTTGTTTTTTATGGACCTCTAAGTTTGCTTACGTGCATGAGACACGGGTCTCCACTTTTTCTAATTTTGGTTCACGTTCTATTCTTTACACGATCACTTTATGCTCGTCGTCTGGTGCATGCATATTTTTGGCTACGTTTCTCATATTTTCTACATGGTCTGCAAGTTCTGCGATCTTATCTTGTATGTGTTCTCACAACCGGACATGGCAAACACTATACATAATAATAGATTCCCTGGTGCATAGATGGTACAGTGCTAGTGAATCCTATCAAAACGGTTTATCAATCCGAGTTCTGAGAGTCAAAAGTTAGGACAGTTCAGGCAAACTGCATCTAAAATAGTAAAATAGGTTCTTTGTGAGAGCAAACAGGTAGTTGTCTCTTAGTCATAAAAGCAAGATTTGATCGTCAAAGTTTTTCGTAAATCTTCAGATGGGTGCTTGCTGTACAAGCTACAATTAGATACAAAACTTGATGTACAAGTTGCGTCATAACACGATGCTTTTTCTTATTATTATTTGTCTTTGATGGACCTCTAAGTTTGCTTACGTGCATGAGACAAAGGTCTCCACTTTTCGATTTCTAGTTTTGGTTCACGTTCTTTTCTTTACACGATCACTTTATGCTCGTCGTCTGGTGCATGCCTATTTTTGGCTATGTTTCTCATATCTCCTACATGGTCTGTAGGTTCTGCGATCTTATCTTGTACATGTTCTCACAACCGGACATGGCAAACACTATATATGTTAATAAATTTCCTTAAAAACAAAACAGGTATGCTAGTGCATAGATGGTACAGTGCTAGTGAATCCTATCAAAATGCTTTGTCAATCCGAGTTCTAAGACAAAATTGAGGATAGTTCAGGCAAACTACATCTAAAACACTAAAAAAGGGTCTTTGTGAGAGCAAACAGGTAGTTGTCTTTGAGTCATAAGCAGGATTTGATCATCAAAGCTTTCCACGAAAGCTTGAGATGGGTGCTTGCTGTACAAGCTACAATTAGATACAAAACTTACCGTACAAATTGCATCATAACACGGTGCTTTTTCTTACTATTTTTTGTCTTTTCTGGACCTCTTAGTTTACCTATGTGCATGAGACATGGGTCTCCACTTTTAGAGTTCTAATTTTGGTTCATGTTCTATTCTTTACACGATCACTTTATGCTCGTCGTCGTCTGGTGCATGCATATTTTTGGCTACATTTCTCATATCTCCTACATGGTCTCCAAGTTTTGCGTTCTTATCTTGTACATGTTCTTACAACCTGACATGGAAAATACCATACTTGTTAACAGAATTCCTTAAAACTGAAACATGTGCTGCTGTGTAGATGGTACAGTACTAGTGAATCCTATCAAAACAGTTTGTCAATCCGAGTTCTGAGTCAAAAGTTAGGACAATTCAGGAGGCAAACTGTATCTAAAATAGTAAAATAGGTTCTTTGTGAGAGCAAACAGGTAGTTGTCTTTGAGTCATAAAAGTAGGATTTGATCGTCAACACTTTTCGTGAAAGCTTCCGATGGGTGCTTTCTGTACAAGCTACAATTAGATACAGAACTTGACGTACAAGTTGCATCATAACACGGTGCTTTTTCTTATTATTATTTGTCTTTTATGGACCTCTAAGTTTGCTTACATGCATGAGACATGGGTCTCCACTTTTAGAGTTCTAGTTTTGGCTCACATCTATTCTTTACACGATCACTTTATGCTCGTCGTCTGGTGCATGCCTATTTTTGGCTACGTTTCTCAGATCTCCTACATGGCCTACAAGTTCTGCGATCTTATATTGTACATGTTCTCACAACCGAACATGGCAAACACTATACTTGTTAACAGATTTTCTTAAAACCAAAACACGTATTTTGGTGCGTAGATGGTATAGTGCTAGTGAATCCTATCAAAACGGTTTATCAATCCGAATTCTGAGTCAAAAGTTAGGACCATTCAGGCAAACTACATCTAAAACAGAAAAATAGGTTCTTTGTGAGAGCAAACAGGTAGTTGTCTTTGAGTCATTAGCAGGATTTGATCGTCAAAGCTTTCCGTGAAAGCTTCAGATAGGTGCTTGCTGTACAAGCTACAATTAGATACAAAACTTGCTGTACAAGTTGCGTCATAACACAATGCTTTTTCTTATTTGTCTTTTATGGACCTCTAAGTTTGCTTACGTGCATGAGACATGGGTCTCCACTTTTAGAGTTCTTAATTTGGTTCACATTCTATTCTTTACACGATTACTTTATGCTCGTCGTCTGGTGCATGCCTATTTTTGGCTACGTTTCTCATATCTCCTACATGGTCTGCAAGTTCTGCGATCTTATATTGTACGTCTTCTCACAACCGGACATGGCAAAACACTATACATGTTAACGGATTTTCTTAAAAACAAAACAAGTGTGCTAAAGCGTAGATGGTACAGTGCTAGTGAATCCTATTAGAACGGTTTGTCAATCCCAGTTCTGAGTCAAAAGTTAGGACAGTTCAGGCAAAGTGCATCTAAAACAGTAAAATAGGTTCTTTGTTAGAGCAACAGCTAGTTGTCTTTGAGTCATAAGCAAGATTTGATCTTCAAATCTTCCCGTGAAAGCTTGAGATGGGTGCTTGCTGTACAAACTACAATTAGATACAAAACTTGCCGTACAAGTTGCATCATAACATGGTGCTTTTTCTTATTAATTTTTATCTTTTATGGACGTCTACGTTTGCTTACATGCATGAGACATGGGTCTCCACTTTTAGAGTTCTAATGTTCACGTTCTATTCTTTACACGATCACTTTATGCTCGTCGTCTAGTGCATGCCTATTTTTGGCTGCGTTTCTCATATCTCCTACATGGTCTGCAAGTTCTGCGATCTTATCTTGTACGTGTTCTCACAACCCGATATGGAAAACACCATACTTGTTAACGGATTTTCTTAAAACCAAAATAGGTACTGGTGCGTAGATGGTACAGTGTTAGTGAATCCTATCAAACCGGTTTGTCAATTGTAGTTTTGAGAGTCAAAAGTTAGGACAATTTAGGCAAACTGTATCTAAAAGAGCAACATAGGTTCTTTGTGAAAGAAAACAGGTATTTGTCTCTGAGTCATAAGCAGGATTTTATTGTCAAAGCTTTCTGAGAATGGGTGCTTGCTGTACAAGCTACAATTAGATACAAAACTTGCCGTACAAGTTGCGTCATAACACAGTGTTGTTCCACGGGAACACGGATTATGGAAGGAGGCCGAAAGCAATTAATGCAAGGGAGCGGGATTGTAGCCATGGGAACATAAGGACGCACATAATTTTTTCATATTTTTGTGCCGAAGTGCAATGTAAATCGTTTTAGGCCAATGTGGGTTCTAAATGAGAGTTCTAAGTGTATTGAGCAAGGCTCACTTATTGGGTTATCCGCCCATGTGTGAAAGAGGCCTAGGGTTAGTGACATCTCTATAAAAGAGATGTTAGCTAAAGAAAGAGGACTTTTTTTACGATTTTCATAAGCTATTGAGTGAAGCTCTTGAGATCTCAAGCTATGGCAACTCTATAACTCTCTCTATTATACTCTAATGAGCATCAAGCTTCATTATTCAATGAGTATAGCTCCACTTCTTTCTCTTAATCTCATTTAGCATCATTGAAGTAGATTAATCTATGATTAGTTGAATGCTTCTTTCTTTCTCTTATGTATGCATGCTTGTAAGGTGTGTGTGTGTAGTCTCCATTGATGCAAACTCTTGCCCACTTCATTGGCAATGAGTTATTCATGGATAGACTCTCACTATGAACTTGTGGGTTTGTGAATGTTACATTCTATGCTTGCTTAAGCTTGTGGGTTAGTAGATGCATGCTTATGGGTTTGCTTGCATTAGGAAAAGCTAAGGTTTAATCAATGTTTGAATGGGATTAAGAGATTACCATGCATTGCTTGTTCTCTTGATTAGTGTAGTGGGTTTAAGGGATTGAGAAATTGATTGAGGTGTTTGAATGATTGAATCGTTAAGTGGTGGTTCATGTATGTGATCTCTCCCGCAAGGGATAAGCCTTCATGCACTAACCAGGTCAAGTCCTCGGATTGACATTGTGTTTCTCAACACATTTGTTAATCGGTAGTACTCTATGAGCACTATATTGCACGGTAGAGAGAACCGCTCTTCAATGGCACCGCTGCCGGGGAGCAAGTGCCTACATTAGTTAAGCACCATACACACACTACCACTATCCTTGTTAAGCTCCAATCGGTTGCAAAACCGTTGGATATGAGAATTTGTGACTAATCTTTAGTTAAATTCTCTTCATTGTCTTGTAATTTGAGTGCGATTGGCTAGCTACGCGCAAAGGACCTCTCCCTTGAGGTGGGAACAAGGATTCAACACACAGGAAGGATTGGAGGTAGGCGCTAAACCTGCCAATTTCAATTTGTGCGAAAGAGAGAGGCCTGATTTGCATTTCTGTCAATCTGTTTGAGGATATTTTTTGCTGTCTGAGGTTAATTTTTTTGCAGTTTCAATTTTCTGCATGTTTATTTTATTTTCTGTTCTTAGCTTAGCATCTTTAATTTTGTGCATTCTAGTTCTCTATTAAACCTACACCTGGAGAGAAACCGAAATCTATATGCACACATGAAGATTGAACATTTTGAATTCCCTGCAAATCTCACACCTACACACGCACAGCTACACACGCTGTCGTGCTGTGGCACGTCTATGCAGTGAAACCATGTTCGAGGAACAACTTATGTGGAATCTGGGCCCTGAGCAGCAAGGACAGATATGGAAGGTATCCACTCATATACACTGGCATGGTTGATTTCTTTTGGGGTATACAGGGCATTTAGAGATGGGCCTTGGAAGTAGGCAGTAGAGCTGGATACAAGCGATGTGCCAACTTATGTGCCCATGGTAAATAGAATGTCTGGGAGTGTGGAGTCTGCTATGAAGCTCTGGCACTTATGGGCGCCGCGTGTAAACCCGAAGTAAAAGGAGCAGCCAGCCCTCTTAGTGTGGCCATCATTGAGCTTTAAAAATAATAATAATAATAATACAAGTGGCCAACTTTATGGCCACATGGAAGCCTTTTTTCCTGCCAGCGCAGAGCTCTAGAAGTTGGCGTGGAAGCGCAAAAGGGCCGGCGAGTGTATGGAAGAGCTGTTCGACTAGAAGGTGGGGGGGGTCTTGGGCAGCTGTAAGAAAAAAACCAGGGGAGAGTGGGCGCAGGCAGTGCTGCTGGAGGGCCGACGTGAGAGAAGAGCCGCCTAGCAGAGGCGCTGCAGCAGATAGGAAAGGAGAAGAGCCGCCGGGCCATGTGGAGCTGCTGGGAAATCGCCTGGCTGCTGGGTCGAAGAGGAGAGCCGGCTGCAAACAGTGAAGGTGAGAAGGGCTTGCTGTTGCTGCTGGCGGCGCCAGCTGAGAGAGCCAACGAGAAGAGGGACCGCCTTGTGCAGAAGGTCGCTCAGGTGCTGCAAAAGTGAGAGGCTCTCGGGTATGTGCAGCCACAGAGGATAGCAGGAAAGAAGAGGGGCTGGGCCACCTCTGTATGCGCAAGATAACTGACGGGCGTGAAGAGAGCAGAGGCCGCCGGTTGAGGTGATGCGCAGCTGAATGCGCAGAAACTACAGCGCTTGGGAAAATCGCCGGCTGCAAGCTACAAAAGGTGTGAGAGGCCCGATTTGCCTGCGGGGATCCAAAAATAACCAGAGGGACGCTTGCTGAAAGTCGGGGTGTGCAGGAAAAGAAAAGAAGGGTGTGTGAGCCGCCTCGTGTATAAAAGGCTGGCGTTACAGTGTGGGGGGGGAAGCGTCCATGACAAGAAGGGATGCTACGTGGTGGTGCAGCAAGTCAATCAGGATGAGGAATCTGCCGAGAAGCTTCAACTCATAGAAGGTCCACAGACCAGTGATTTTCTGTCATTGATTGATGGCAGGGTACTGTCTTGTCCTGAAGAGAATCCAGCTCCACCTGCTCTTGGTTCAAGCGAAGATGTGCACGATGCATGGGCTATTGGGCTAGAGAGACATGATGAGTATGCTAATGCTGAGCCTTCGGAAACAGAATGTTTCGAATCCCAATTACACCACAATGTCAACGTGATCTGCAACATCCAACCATCTGTTGAGGGAATTGTTCAAGAAGCTAAGGAAGATAAAGAGTCTGTGATTAACCTCATCAAGGAGGTCAGCAATCTGCGGACAAGGCATGTGATTAACCTCATCAAGGAGGTCAGCAATCTGCGGACAAGGCAGACCAGGAGTATGTTGCGGCTCAAAAGGCAAAGAGTGAAGCTGCTAGAGGCGGCGAAGACCTACTTATGAAGGCAGTGGAGATGCTTGCAGATCTGCATATGTTTGATGAAGCAAAAGCCTTAGCAGAGAGGACATATGCTGTAGACAGTAGGTCTCAAGCTAAAGTGCAAGAGATCATTCAGAAACAAGCAGAATGGACTGAGGAAAAGAATGATTATGCAGCTGCTATGCTGATCATGAGGTCACAATGTTATGGTTTTTCTTGGGTTTTGGAACTATAAGAAGGTTGGTTTGGTCATGTATATGAGGAGTCTATGTTGACTTTGATTTTATAGTTTTGTTGGATGTTGAGCCTTTGATGCTCCATGATAGCCATGTGTATCTTTCATGTGAATACCATGAGGTGATTTTCTGGAGTGCAAAGCCATATGAGATGAGACAAGCCATGTTAATGTCAGTTTTTTATATGTATCATGTGTCCAATATTGGCTTTGAGGATGCACATGTATAGTTGGGTACTCGATCTTTGATGGTACCAGCTTCTGTTGGTGGAGCTCCTTGAAGAACTATCTGTTTGGTTTCCTTGCTGGTTTTGAAAGCTACTCTCACAGCCAGAAGTCTCGCACTTCCCCAGCGACACCGCCCACGTCACGACAGCTTTGGTGAACCCGACGTGAAACCGCTGGGGTGAGAGTACGTAGAGATGGCTAGCAAAATGGAGCATTTATATGCAGAGATGAAAGAGCTTGAAGAGCAGTTCAGGAAGATTGAAGAAGAAAAGCGAAATCAGGAAGCGGTGGAAATTGCGGTGCAATTGGTATATGACAGGGTCAATATATTTGATGGTTATGATCCAGAAAGCTATCTAAGGTGTTACGAGACAGAGATGAAGAATCAAGGGGTTCCAGAAAACATGATGATTGCATCTTTTGCATACCTTGTAAGTCCTGATTTAAAAGATGAAGTGCTGGAACTAGCAGAGTATCACTCCAAACGATGGAGTGATTTTGCAGATGCACTTATTTATGCGAGTTCCAGGTATAATGTGAGCTGTGATAGTGTTCCAGCAACAATCCGAGCCAATTTAGAAGCGGTTGTCGATGCATGTCTTATGGAGGACAATCAATTGCTATTCAAGGCTGATACAGAGATTGTGGAGGCTGTTTATGCTAAATTGGGACTGCAAAAAGCCATTAGTGAGCAACAAGGCCTTCACAGTGCCAAAAGGGATGCTTTGCTACAGCCTCATAAAGATGCAATGGGTGAACTCTGCAAGTATAATCTGTCTTCCTTGTTTGAGGGTGCAGACATACAGGGTCCTATGATCATACCAAATGATGTGTGTATGCCTATGCTTGAGGAGACACTTGATTCAGAGAGTTTCAGGACAGGTGCTCAAGACCCAATACACGAGGAAGAGGACATCGCTAATAGTTTCCTCTTGGGCTGTGAAGCATGTAAGCTGTGTAAACTTGAGGATTCTCATGACGAAAGTGCTCATTTGAAGGGTATTCCTCAGGTGTCGTATAATATGTGTGAAGAACAGCAGGAACCAATGCTTCTTGCTGAAAGCATGATTGCAGAGTTTGAAGATCTAAGACAAGAAGAAGATGCTATCATTACTGCATTCCTATCTGGTTATGATGCTTATAAGCAGGATGATGTACATGAATATGCAGACGGGCCACAAGTATGTGTGATTGATTTAGAGGGGGTGAGTGATATGGGTGACTCCAACAGTGATGTTGCTTCTGAAGCTGGTTACCAAGGTTCTTTGGATTTGGGTTATTCTGGAATGCTCACAGTAATCTTACTCCCATCAATCTCCTTTCTTTCTTAATCTCCTTCATGGCTTGGCAACAGGAATTAGTTTTATCCCTGATGATTTCTCACCTTCAAGACGCAAGAGAGTCTGTGAAGAAAGACTTTATAGAACAGTATGAGCGCTCACTTTTTCCTCACCTAGGAACTTCTGTAGCGCAGACCAAATGGCGGACCTATCAAAACATAACTAGGGTAACACCCTGGGGTCAGCAGCACTTTCGTAACAATGTCCGCTTGGCCATGGTTATTGAAGCTTTGGGTTTGGGTCCCCGATACTACTGTGTCATGAGATCAAGGCATCTTGGGTTTTCTGAGCGGGTCTTCTTACTGGCGTGTTTTCTTCCTCATGAGAAGATATGCCTTTACCCCGTTTTTGGCTTGCCTCTCAGAGGTCCTTTTGTTGGATCACCTCATACCACTGAGATAGGTGCGGCAATAACCAGCAAAATCATTCCCATAGATGAGTTACCCTATACTTGTGCAGCTTGTGAGGACTGCTTTTGTGACCATATGATGGACGGGCTTATGGAAGTGTAAAGAGTTCTTCTATCTTTACTGTATAAGTTCCGAGAATGAATAAAGTTTAAATCTTGTTCTTATCTTGCCCTCTTTAAGACTTTTCTTGGTGGTTAATCTTGATTAAAATTTTTCTCTAAGTCTCATATTCGTGCATCTTGCGAAATTATCCCAAGTTGCGAGATGAGGACATCTCGCGTTTTTTAAGTGGGGTAGAATGTAAGATTCCTCCCCCAACCCCCTTTTTGATGTCTAGTATATTCCCCTGTAATCAATTCCTTTTCTGAAATATAAGAGATCTTGTTTGTGGCTGTTTTAACCTAGAGAGAGAAAATATGCTAGAGAGAGAATATTCAGATTATGAATATTTTTGGATAGAAAATTAACTCATCTTATTAAAATAAGTTCCCCTGAAATAGAAATTCAAAAAGAATTTTTCAATGTGCAATTGGAATTAAATGGAAATAAGTATAAAGAACCTTAGTCTAAGGATCTAGATTTTCAGAAATTTTTAGATTATGGTCCAATTAAGGTTCCTATGGGCCAATAGCATCAATCCATGTGTAGGGAGGAGATAAATCCAATTTGTAAAAGAAGATACCCAAAAAGGAGTAAATGCTCACATAAGATGAAGAGTTGAAAATGTACAAGATTTATTAGTAAAAAAAACTATGAGCAATATTAAAAATATGAGATATTTTGGGTATCCAAAAATGAGTAAATGCTCACATAAGATGAAGAGTTGAAAATGTACAAGGTTTATTAGTAAATAAACACATATGTAAGGAAGGGGAGTTCTTTAAAGGAGGTGCATATTTCACATAAGATGAAGAGTTGAAAATGTACAAGGTTTATTAGTAAATAAACACATATGTAAGGAAGGGGAGTTCTTTAAAGGAGGTGCATATTTCACATAAGATGAAGAGTTGAAAATGTACAAGGCTTATTAGTAAAAAAACTATGACACATATGTAAGGAAGAGGAGTTCTTTAAAGGAGGTGCATATTTCACATAAGATGAAGAGTTGAAAATGTACAAGGTTTATTAGTAAAAAACTATGAGCAATAAAATTTTGACACATATGTAAGGAAGGGGAATTCTTTAAAGGAGGTGCATATTTCACATGCTTGAATGAGTTTTAAACTCAAAAATAATGTGATATTTTTATCTCTCATCTCTCTTGAACCAAACCAAATCAAAATGGAACCAAACCGAATCAAAAAGTAACCAAACTAGGTCCAAATCTAGTCCAAATTCAACCAAACTGACTTGGAAAATTCTAGAATCAGTTTGTTTGGTTAGGAGCTCAAATTTTCCTATAAATAGAAGCCTCCCCTTATTGAAAAAAATATAGTGTCTTATGCTTTGTCACTCTACTCCACCTAAGCCAAATTAGATAGTGTCTTATGCTTTGTCACTCTACTCCACCTAAGCCAAATTAGATAGTGTCTTATGCTTTGTCACTCTACTCCACCTAAGCCAAATTAGATAGAGTCTTATGCTTTGTTACTCTACTCCACCTAAGCCAAATTAGATAGAGTCTTATGCTTGTTACTCTACTCCACCTAAGCCAAAATATAGAGTGTCTTATGCATTGTTACTCTACTCTACCTAAGCCAAGAGTTGTGAATTCTTTAATAATTCACTAGTTTTTGATACTTCTCTCTTTCTTCAATCCCCATTGGTGGCTCCATCAACATACTAAACCAATTGATTGGTTGGGGGCCTCTACCGTGAATAAAGAATCAAGCAAATTATAAGGTAAGTATATTGAATTTTGATCTTTCTATAATTTCTCAATGATTCTCTCTTCTCAACCCCTCTCAAGCTTGAGAAGTTTAATTGGTATGGTTTTTTTAAATGCTATTGAAGTTAATTGGTGAATAGTAGTGAAGAGTTACATAATTTAATAAATGCTATAGAAGTTAAATTCCATTTATGTTTAAATTCTAATGGTTTTTATGTAATTTCTCTCTCTCACTCAAGAAATGGTCATACTCATGAACCATTCTCAATCCAAATGAAGCTTTTCATAAAGCCTTTCCTTAATCCAAGATTAAGCTATGCTTGAGGCCAAATTAATAGCTTTTTGCTATGCTTTTAGTTTATGCACATTGATGATTCAATCCATTATGGATTGATGACCCAATTAGAGACCATTCTAATTGTTTTCTTAATGATCCAATTAGAGACCATTATGGATTGATGATCTAATTAGAGACCATTATGGATTGATGATCCAATTAGAGACCATTCTAATTATTTCTTTAATAATGAGCTTTATCCCTTAGAAAAAAAATTGAGATTTATCAGTCATAGTAGCGGAGCTATGGCAAAATTTTTATAGAAATTACGCATAAAATAAATTCATTCAAAGTATAAAAAGAGGAATTCCTACCATATTCTAGGAACTATCATCCTAGATTAATTAAAAGAATTTTATTATGCATGGAGATGTGGATGTTGCATGTAGATGTAGATGTATAGATGTAGATGTGGATGTGGATGGGGATGTATGCATGTAGATGTAGGTGTATAGACGTAGATATGGATGTAGAGGTGGATGTATGCATGTAGATGTAGATGTATAGAGGTGAATGTGAATGTGGATGTGGATGTATGCATGTAGAAATAGATGTGTAGATGAGGATGTAAATGGAGATGTGGATGGATGCATGTAGATGTAGAGGTATAGATGTAGATGTGAATGGAGATGTGGATGTATACATGTAGATGTAGATGTATAGATGTAGATGTGGATGTGGAGGTGGATGGATGCATGTAGATGTAGATGTATAGATGTAGATGGGAATGGAGATATGGATGTATGCATGTAGATGTAGTTGTGAATGGAGATGTATATGTATACATGTAGATGTAGATGTATAGATGTAGATGTGGATGTGGATGGGGATGTATGCATGTAGATGTAGGTGTATAGACGTAGATATGGATGTAGAGGTGGATGTATGCATGTAGATGTAGATGTATAGAGGTGAATGTGAATGTGGATGTGGATGTATGCATAGGGATGTAGATGTATGCATGTAGATGTGAATGTACGCATATAGTTGTGGATGTATGGATGTGAATATACGATTGTGACGTGAGGGAATCTGAAGTGATGAGATGGAAATGATGTGATGGGATGAGTATACATATAAATGGAATATGGAATAAGTAATGTAGATTGAGGAGGGATAATGTGGAAAAATGAAAGTTAAAATAGAAATTGTATTGTAAACTGTTTGTAAATGCTGTTTGTAAATGCTGTCTGTAAATGATTGTTTTATGTCAAGAATGCTGGGGGGAGCATTTTGACCGTCTTGTGATTAAGGTCGTGATGAGAAAGTTGCAACTGCTGACGGGGAGTCAATGAAGGACGTCTCGCGTAGCAAGGTCGGCCGAGGTCTTGACCAGCCTCGGTGCGATTAAAATGGTGAGCTTCCGGTACGGTGGATGAGGGGCCAAGGAAGCGGCCTATGCGTGAAGCGCTAGGTTACCTACGAAGGATCCTAGAGGGTGCTGACCATACGGTGCTCGGGCTCTGGGTCGCCTAGGATACCCACGCGTGCGTCGAGGAAGATATTGGAACAGAGTTGGAGTTGTTTTCTGAAATCGAGCATGGATCTGGTTGATTGATCTTGCTGGCCTTCAATGGATGAGTCCATGGCTCCTTATATGGATCTGTTGGTTGATCTTGCTGATCTTCAACGAGAGTCCATCTTGTTAAGTGATTATATTGCCAAGTATTATGGGCTAGGAACTATCGAAACGGCTCCTGAGCGTTCTAGTTGCCAATGATGCCATAGATACTCTGATGAAGGAATGATGGGAAATTAAGAATCAATTGGATAAATTGGAAGATGGTGATCAATGATACTATGGTTTTATTAAAGGATTGTTTTAAACTGGTTGAATCTGGTTGAAAAAGGCAATTTCATATTGGGTGTGTGAGTGGTGTGACTAGTTTTATTTTGCATGAACATCCGGCTAGGGGGCCTTGGAACTCTTTTCCTTGGTACCCGGGACAAAACCTAACCAAATTTTTAATTGGATCCCATCACTACAGTGGTTGGGCGGTTGGCTAACCCATGGGATTGGATGGGGTTAGGCTGGACTGATGGATCCGTAAATCGAGACTCAAACTTTTGTTTTTACGATAGAAAAAAAAAATAAATCCCGGACAGAAACTGTTCTATGGATAGGAATCAACGGCTGTGCCTCTTGAATGGGGAAAAAAGCGTTGATCCCAATGATCCAAGTGCAAGTTTCTTCCTTGAACTGACTAAGTATCTTATAGATGTAATCGGATCATCTCGATCAGAAATGATCTTGACTACGTTAGAGTAAAAAGTTATCCTGGTGGAATCGCCCGTGCTTTCCGGTAGAGGAAGTTTTTCCGGGTTCGGTTTTGGAACAACCGACGGATTAGTCTCTTATCCGGATATCCGTGGGCGAGGCCCCGAGTGTGGGACCCCTGTCCCGCATGAGAAGCGCTACTTCCGCTGCCAGTACCCTGAATCCGTTGCTCGGTGGGAACAGGGATCTTACAACTTTTAGAGTTCTTAATTTGGTTCACATTCTATTCTTTACACGATTACTTTATGCTCGTCGTCTGGTGCATGCCTATTTTTGGCTACGTTTCTCATATCTCCTACATGGTCTGCAAGTTCTGCGATCTTATATTGTACGTCTTCTCACGACCGGACATGGCAAAACACTATACATGTTAACGGATTTTCTTAAAAACAAAACAAGTGTGCTAAAGCGTAGATGGTACAGTGCTAGTGAATCCTATTAGAACGGTTTGTCAATCCCAGTTCTGAGTCAAAAGTTAGGACAGTTCAGGCAAAGTGCATCTAAAACAGTAAAATAGGTTCTTTGTTAGAGCAACAGCTAGTTGTCTTTGAGTCATAAGCAAGATTTGATCTTCAAATCTTCCCGTGAAAGCTTGAGATGGGTGCTTGCTGTACAAGCTACAATTAGATACAAAACTTGCCGTACAAGTTGCATCATAACATGGTGCTTTTTCTTATTAATTTTTATCTTTTATGGACGTCTACGTTTGCTTACATGCATGAGACATGGGTCTCCACTTTTAGAGTTCTAATGTTCACGTTCTATTCTTTACACGATCACTTTATGCTCGTCGTCTAGTGCATGCCTATTTTTGGCTGCGTTTCTCATATCTCCTACATGGTCTGCAAGTTCTGCGATCTTATCTTGTACGTGTTCTCACAACCCGATATGGAAAACACCATACTTGTTAACGGATTTTCTTAAAACCAAAATAGGTACTGGTGCGTAGATGGTACAGTGTTAGTGAATCCTATCAAACCGGTTTGTCAATTGTAGTTTTGAGAGTCAAAAGTTAGGACAATTTAGGCAAACTGTATCTAAAAGAGCAACATAGGTTCTTTGTGAAAGAAAACAGGTATTTGTCTCTGAGTCATAAGCAGGATTTTATTGTCAAAGCTTTCTGAGAATGGGTGCTTGCTGTACAAGCTACAATTAGATACAAAACTTGCCGTACAAGTTGCGTCATAACACAGTGTTGTTCCACGGGAACACGGATTATGGAAGGAGGCCGAAAGCAATTAATGCAAGGGAGCGGGATTGTAGCCATGGGAACATAAGGACGCACATAATTTTTTCATATTTTTGTGCCGAAGTGCAATGTAAATCGTTTTAGGCCAATATGGGTTCTAAATGAGAGTTCTAAGTGTATTGAGCAAGGCTCACTTATTGGGTTATCCGCCCATGTGTGAAAGAGGCCTAGGGTTAGTGACATCTCTATAAAAGAGATGTTAGCTAAAGAAAGAGGACTTTTTTTACGATTTTCATAAGCTATTGAGTGAAGCTCTTGAGATCTCAAGCTATGGCAACTCTATAACTCTCTCTATTATACTCTAATGAGCATCAAGCTTCATTATTCAATGAGTATAGCTCCACTTCTTTCTCTTAATCTCATTTAGCATCATTGAAGTCGATTAATCTATGATTAGTTGAATGCTTCTTTCTTTCTCTTATGTATGCATGCTTGTAAGGTGTGTGTGTGTAGTCTCCATTGATGCAAACTCTTGCCCACTTCATTGGCAATGAGTTATTCATGGATAGACTCTCACTATGAACTTGTGGGTTTGTGAATGTTACATTCTATGCTTGCTTAAGCTTGTGGGTTAGTAGATGCACGCTTATGGGTTTGCTTGCATTAGGAAAAGCTAAGGTTTAATCAATGTTTGAATGGGATTAAGAGATTACCATGCATTGCTTGTTCTCTTGATTAGTGTAGTGGGTTTAAGGGATTGAGAAATTGATTGAGGTGTTTGAATGATTGAATCGTTAAGTGGTGGTTCATGTATGTGATCTCTCCCGCAAGGGATAAGCCTTCATGCACTAACCAGGTCAAGTCCTCGGATTGACATTGTGTTTCTCAACACATTTGTTAATCGGTAGTACTCTATGAGCACTATATTGCACGGTAGAGAGAACCGCTCTTCAATGGCACCGCTGCCGGGGAGCAAGTGCCTACATTAGTTAAGCACCATACACACACTACCACTATCCTTGTTAAGCTCCAATCGGTTGCAAAACCGTTGGATATGAGAATTTGTGACTAATCTTTAGTTAAATTCTCTTCATTGTCTTGTAATTTGAGTGCGATTGGCTAGCTACGCGCAAAGGACCTCTCCCTTGAGGTGGGAACAAGGATTCAACACACAGGAAGGATTGGAGGTAGGCGCTAAACCTGCCAATTTCAATTTGTGCGAAAGAGAGAGGCCTGATTTGCATTTCTGTCAATCTGTTTGAGGATATTTTTTGCTGTCTGAGGTTAATTTTTTTGCAGTTTCAATTTTCTGCATGTTTATTTTATTTTCTGTTCTTAGCTTAGCATCTTTAATTTTGTGCATTCTAGTTCTCTATTAAACCTACACCTGGAGAGAAACCGAAATCTATATGCACACATGAAGATTGAACATTTTGAATTCCCTGCAAATCTCACACCTACACACGCACAGCTACACACGCTGTCGTGCTGTGGCACGTCTATGCAGTGAAACCATGTTCGAGGAACAACTTATGTGGAATCTGGGCCCTGAGCAGCAAGGACAGATATGGAAGGTATCCACTCATATACACTGGCATGGTTGATTTCTTTTGGGGTATACAGGGCATTTAGAGATGGGCCTTGGAAGTAGGCAGTAGAGCTGGATACAAGCGATGTGCCAACTTATGTGCCCATGGTAAATAGAATGTCTGGGAGTGTGGAGTCTGCTATGAAGCTCTGGCACTTATGGGCGCCGCGTGTAAACCCGAAGTAAAAGGAGCAGCCAGCCCTCTTAGTGTGGCCATCATTGAGCTTTAAAAATAATAATAATAATAATACAAGTGGCCAACTTTATGGCCACATGGAAGCCTTTTTTCCTGCCAGCGCAGAGCTCTAGAAGTTGGCGTGGAAGCGCAAAAGGGCCGGCGAGTGTATGGAAGAGCTGTTCGACTAGAAGGTGGGGGGGGTCTTGGGCAGCTGTAAGAAAAAAACCAGGGGAGAGTGGGCGCAGGCAGTGCTGCTGGAGGGCCGACGTGAGAGAAGAGCCGCCTAGCAGAGGCGCTGCAGCAGATAGGAAAGGAGAAGAGCCGCCGGGCCGTGTGGAGCTGCTGGGAAATCGCCTGGCTGCTGGGTCGAAGAGGAGAGCCGGCTGCAAACAGTGAAGGTGAGAAGGGCTTGCTGTTTGCTGCTGGCGGCGCCAGCTGAGAGAGCCAACGAGAAGAGGGACCGCCTTGTGCAGAAGGTCGCTCAGGTGCTGCAAAAGTGAGAGGCTCTCGGGTATGTGCAGCCACAGAGGATAGCAGGAAAGAAGAGGGGCTGGGCCACCTCTGTATGCGCAAGATAACTGACGGGCGTGAAGAGAGCAGAGGCCGCCGGTTGAGGTGATGCGCAGCTGAATGCGCAGAAACTACAGCGCTTGGGAAAATCGCCGGCTGCAAGCTACAAAAGGTGTGAGAGGCCCGATTTGCCTGCGGGGATCCAAAAATAACCAGAGGGACGCTTGCTGAAAGTCGGGGTGTGCAGGAAAAGAAAAGAAGGGTGTGTGAGCCGCCTCGTGTATAAAAGGCTGGCGTTACAGTGTGGGGGGGGGAAGCGTCCATGACAAGAAGGGATGCTACGTGGTGGTGCAGCAAGTCAATCAGGATGAGGAATCTGCCGAGAAGCTTCAACTCATAGAAGGTCCACAGACCAGTGATTTTCTGTCATTGATTGATGGCAGGGTACTGTCTTGTCCTGAAGAGAATCCAGCTCCACCTGCTCTTGGTTCAAGCGAAGATGTGCACGATGCATGGGCTATTGGGCTAGAGAGACATGATGAGTATGCTAATGCTGAGCCTTCGGAAACAGAATGTTTCGAATCCCAATTACACCACAATGTCAACGTGATCTGCAACATCCAACCATCTGTTGAGGGAATTGTTCAAGAAGCTAAGGAAGATAAAGAGTCTGTGATTAACCTCATCAAGGAGGTCAGCAATCTGCGGACAAGGCATGTGATTAACCTCATCAAGGAGGTCAGCAATCTGCGGACAAGGCAGACCAGGAGTATGTTGCGGCTCAAAAGGCAAAGAGTGAAGCTGCTAGAGGCGGCGAAGACCTACTTATGAAGGCAGTGGAGATGCTTGCAGATCTGCATATGTTTGATGAAGCAAAAGCCTTAGCAGAGAGGACATATGCTGTAGACAGTAGGTCTCAAGCTAAAGTGCAAGAGATCATTCAGAAACAAGCAGAATGGACTGAGGAAAAGAATGATTATGCAGCTGCTATGCTGATCATGAGGTCACAATGTTATGGTTTTTCTTGGGTTTTGGAACTATAAGAAGGTTGGTTTGGTCATGTATATGAGGAGTCTATGTTGACTTTGATTTTATAGTTTTGTTGGATGTTGAGCCTTTGATGCTCCATGATAGCCATGTGTATCTTTCATGTGAATACCATGAGGTGATTTTCTGGAGTGCAAAGCCATATGAGATGAGACAAACCATGTTAATGTCAGTTTTTTATATGTATCATGTGTCCAATATTGGCTTTGAGGATGCACATGTATAGTTGGGTACTCGATCTTTGATGGTACCAGCTTCTGTTGGTGGAGCTCCTTGAAGAACTATCTGTTTGGTTTCCTTGCTGGTTTTGAAAGCTACTCTCACAGCCAGAAGTCTCGCACTTCCCCAGCGACACCGCCCACGTCACGACAGCTTTGGTGAACCCGACGTGAAACCGCTGGGGTGAGAGTACGTAGAGATGGCTAGCAAAATGGAGCATTTATATGCAGAGATGAAAGAGCTTGAAGAGCAGTTCAGGAAGATTGAAGAAGAAAAGCGAAATCAGGAAGCGGTGGAAATTGCGGTGCAATTGGTATATGACAGGGTCAATATATTTGATGGTTATGATCCAGAAAGCTATCTAAGGTGTTACGAGACAGAGATGAAGAATCAAGGGGTTCCAGAAAACATGATGATTGCATCTTTTGCATACCTTGTAAGTCCTGATTTAAAAGATGAAGTGCTGGAACTAGCAGAGTATCACTCCAAACGATGGAGTGATTTTGCAGATGCACTTATTTATGCGAGTTCCAGGTATAATGTGAGCTGTGATAGTGTTCCAGCAACAATCCGAGCCAATTTAGAAGCGGTTGTCGATGCATGTCTTATGGAGGACAATCAATTGCTATTCAAGGCTGATACAGAGATTGTGGAGGCTGTTTATGCTAAATTGGGACTGCAAAAAGCCATTAGTGAGCAACAAGGCCTTCACAGTGCCAAAAGGGATGCTTTGCTACAGCCTCATAAAGATGCAATGGGTGAACTCTGCAAGTATAATCTGTCTTCCTTGTTTGAGGGTGCAGACATACAGGGTCCTATGATCATACCAAATGATGTGTGTATGCCTATGCTTGAGGAGACACTTGATTCAGAGAGCTTCAGGACAGGTGCTCAAGACCCAATACACGAGGAAGAGGACATCGCTAATAGTTTCCTCTTGGGCTGTGAAGCATGTAAGCTGTGTAAACTTGAGGATTCTCATGACGAAAGTGCTCATTTGAAGGGTATTCCTCAGGTGTCGTATAATATGTGTGAAGAACAGCAGGAACCAATGCTTCTTGCTGAAAGCATGATTGCAGAGTTTGAAGATCTAAGACAAGAAGAAGATGCTATCATTACTGCATTCCTATCTGGTTATGATGCTT
This sequence comes from Cibotium barometz, assembly GCF_041138505.1. Lineage (NCBI taxonomy): Eukaryota > Viridiplantae > Streptophyta > Polypodiopsida > Cyatheales > Cibotiaceae > Cibotium > Cibotium barometz. The sequence goes on from NC_141090.1 coordinate 25,254,815, forward strand.
ATAAGCAGGATGATGTACATGAATATGCAGACGGGCCACAAGTATGTGTGATTGATTTAGAGGGGGTGAGTGATATGGGTGACTCCAACAGTGATGTTGCTTCTGAAGCTGGTTACCAAGGTTCTTTGGATTTGGGTTATTCTGGAATGCTAACAGGGTGTTCCAACAATATATTCCATTAGCTCCCTCAAAGCTACTAATGACACCGCAATCTTGTGTATTTCTCTTTTCATCAATTCTTTGTGTTCGAAAATGCTTGCCTTCACACCATATAGCATTGAACATAGTGCACTGGACCAAAATAGAAGCAATATTTGTGTAAGCAATGTGAATAAATATTAAAAGCAAATCACTTACAACTAATGCAAAACATTAGTTCTATGTACCTTTGACATGCATCCTCGTGCATACTCCCATTCTTCCGCCGTGATATGCAGCCCCTCGTCGCTCTCTGCTCTCTCCATTTTCTCATGCAACCAATCAACATGGATATCATTCGGAAGTGTTGCTAGATGCTTAGGGTACGCCTTCCGAGAGCCATGTTGCCTCCGAAAGAGAGCTCTTTCTGCTTGCCTTTTTGTCTTTGCATCCTCATATCTTGTAACCCATCTGCTCATCACATCACTATTAAGGATACAAGTGAAATTGAGATCATCAATCAATGTTCTGTCAATTACTTTACTCTGTCCTTTTCCTTCAGGCACAATAGAGGTCATCCTCAAGTCCTCTTCATTGCTCCATAGTCGTGGCAAAGAGCTGTCCACCTGACCAAGAAATTCTGAAATATATACAAGAGACTCTTGTATCAACCAACCCTCGGCCATGCTTCCTTCAGGCCTTGCACTTTGCCTCACAAAGTCTTTTAAGGTCTTCATGAAGCGCTCTAGGAAGAACATCCAACGTGCATGCACAGTACCACATAAAGCAATTTCGTCCACTAAATGCACAATGAGATGTAGTTGACTTGTGAGAATGGTTCGCGGAAAAGTCTCCTCTACCAAACAAACCACCTCCACTGCCATAACACGCGCATCATCCAACGTGGCTGGATCAATTGCTTTGGAACTAACATATCTGAAAAATAAATAAATAGTACGTTATACCTCATGCACGTTCATTTTGCAAGGTATAATGAAGGGTGATTTGAGCATGGGTTTTACATACCTCACAAGCTCGCCCATCTTATAAATACATTTTTTCAAACTCTTATTCGCACAATGGTCGATGCTAGTAGGTAGTATGAACTGCGCACATAAGAGCACATTTATGGTTTATGGCATTACAAAATTTAATTTCAACGTACGTACAAGACTTGGAAAACACTTACTTGAAGCATCTTGTGCCAATCGTGGGACTTCAACCCATATAGTTGCTCAACGCCTCTTTTCTTAGTGGTTGTAAAGGCTCCCTTCAATGATCTCATGCATCCAGTGGGAGTACGCAAAGTGGTGATGGCCTGCTTTACCTGCTTCTCCTCTTTCTTTGATATAATCCATGGTGCAGGCGGAAGACGAACGTGCCCACCCACCTCTCGTGGCCAAGCTTGACGCATACGTCCTGCGACCCGCAAGTCCTCACGTACGCTGACATTGTCTCGTTTACCAGTAATATGTTCCCAAATACCAGATCCCACATTCTTGAAGATGTGCATGGGATCAAGAAGATGGTTGATCTTAAGATGGGTCCAATATGGCAACCGGAAAAAAATGGAGTACCTGCACAAGGGATTGCTCTATGTGACCTTTAATCCAATTAGAGACTACACAAAACAAGATTGAAAAAACATCACTATACCTGTTCATGCCATCTGGAGAAAGAATAGTTGTAGACTCCCAAATACGCTTCCAATCTTTTGCACGAAGTGTTTGTGGAGGAATGTTACTCTTACTAGCAACATATTTAGGATGATCTGAGGGGAGAAATCGATGATGATTATCGAATATAGTCTTACACAAACCATCAGCATACTCATGTACTAACGAAGGGCCACAAACAGGACATGCATGTTTACCCGATGTTTTCAAACCTGTTAAAATATAAATAAAAGTTAGAATAATAAAGTCAAACCGTCTAATTAATATATATAGCCAATAGTAATAGAGTAGGGAGGTAATTAGAATTCTTACCAGAACAATCGCTGTATCCTGGAAAGTCATGCATTGTCCACATCAACACTGCTTTTAAGTCGAAGTGTCGAGAGGAGGGAGGCCTACTAATGTCCACCACCGCAATACCTCTCCATAGTTCCTCCAACTCATCAATCAGTGGTTCAAGATAAACATCCATATGCTTGACTTTATGTTTCCCTGGAATTAGAAGGGATAACATAAGATGTCCCTTCTTGATCGCCATTGATGGTGGAAGGTTGTAATTCACCAACACAACTGGCCACACGCTGTATGCGGTGCTTTTGAAACCAAATGGATTCACTCCATCCATACCCAGGCCAAGTCTCAAGTTTCTGGGCTCTGTTTTAAAGCTGGGCCACTCATCTTCAATATGCTTCCAAGCAGGAGTGTCTGCGGGAATTCTCCACATGCCATCATCCGATCGATGTGAGGAATGCCATGACATGAGCTCTGCTATGGATTTGCACTTGAACATGTGTTTGATGCGAGGAATTATAGGAAAGTGTCGCAAGACTTTACGAGGTACATCAAAACTCTTCATATCTGTTCTGTACCTTGCTTCACCACAAGTGGGACAATGTAGAGCCTCCTTATGCGTCCCACGAAAGAGAATGCAATCATTGATGCATGCATGTATTTTATCATAATCCAGTCCTCCAAGAGATGTCACATAGCGCCTCGCTATGTCTCTTGAGGTGGGTAGTCTATTTTCCTTTGGAAGCATGTTTGATAATAGCCTGCATCCAATATCATCAATTATAATTATTAAATCCTAAACCTTAAACCACTAATTCAAATTTATAAGTTAGAATGCTTACTTCAACAATGCGTCAAGACTTGCATTGCTCCATCCATAAACTGTTTGTATATTAAGTAGTTCAAGTGAAGCACGTAAAACTGAGAATGTGCACCCTTCAAACACCGGTGTCGATGAAGCTTTATAAAGATGCTCTTGTTCCATATCATCGTCGTCCATACCTTTGGGATCATCCTTAAAAAGATTCCGCACCATATCATCAAGCACCTCCTCTTCCACAACTTCGTGGGGTGCAAGGCTATTGTCGTCCCTTTCCCACTCATCTCTGACAATAGATCCCGAAGCTCCAGCATCATCTCGTCGACGCTTTACGTGCTCTCGTCACGCGTAGGGTACCATGTTAGGGTGTGGTACTGCATCCTGCTTCAATTTATCAAATTATATGTTACAACTCTATTAATTTAATTTGGATACCATGAGTCATTTGAATACCATCAATTTACATCTACTCACCTCTAAACCTGTTTGATTCCATTCTCCATACATGGAGATGTGATTCAAGGTAATTCGACGTGCTCGTACAATGCATCCTTGACATCGATTACACATACATTTGATCCGTTATCCCAACCACACATCGCGATTACGATGACGCATTGTCTCATCTTCCCCAGAACTGCTTGAAGAGGTTGATGACATCCTGTGTACAAATCAGAAAACACAAAATCATTATATGTTTTTAATGAAAGCACAAAATCGCGTGTATTGATGCGGCTATATCCTAAAACTTGCGTGTATTAACGCGGCTACTTCCTAAATGTAAGATCCCTGTTCCCACCGAGCAACGGATTCAGGGTACTGGCAGCGGAAGTAGCGCTTCTCGCGCGGGACAGGGGTCCCACACTCGGGGCCTCGCCCACGGATATCCGGATAAGAGACTAATCCGTCGGTTGTTCCAAAACCGAACCCGGAAAAACTTCCTCTACCGGAAAGCACGGGCGATTCCACCAGGATAACTTTTTACTCTAACGTACTCAAGATCATTTCTGATCGAGATGATCCGATTACATCTATAAGATACTTAGTCAGTTCAAGGAAGAAACTTGCACTTGGATCATTGAGATCAACGCTTTTTTCCCCATTCAAGAGGCACAGCCGTTGATTCCTATCCATAGAACAGTTTCTGTCCGGGATTTATTTTTTTTTTCTATCGTAAAAACAAAAGTTTGAGTCTCGATTTACGGATCCATCAGTCCAGCCTAACCCCATCCAATCCCATGGGTTAGCCAACCGCCCAACCACTGTAGTGATGGGATCCAATTAAAAATTTGGTTAGGTTTTGTCCCGGGTACCAAGGAAAAGAGTTCCAAGGCCCCCTAGCCGGATGTTCATGCAAAATAAAACTAGTCAGACCACTCACACACCCAATATGAAATTGCCTTTTTCAAACAGATTCAACCAGTTTAAAACAATCCTTTAACAAAACCATAGTATCATTGATCACCATCTTCCAATTTATCCAGTTGATTCTTAATTTCCCATCATTCCTTCATCAGAGTATCTATGGCATCATTGGCAACTAGAACGCTCAGGAGCCGTTTCGATAGTTCCTAGCCCATAATACTTGGCAATATAATCACTTAACAAGATGGACTCTCGTTGAAGATCAGCAAGATCAACCAACAGATCCATATAAGGAGCCATGGACTCATCCATTGAAGACCAGCAAGGTCAATCAACCAGATCCATGCTCGATTTCAGAAAACAACTCCAACTCTGTTCCAATATCTTCCTCGACGCACGCGTGGGTATCCTAGGCAACCCAGAGCCCGAGCACCGTATGGTCAGCACCCTCTAGGATCCTTCGCAGGTAACCTAGCGCTTCACGCATAGGCCGCTTCCTTGGCCCCTCATCCACCGTACCGGAAGCTCACCATTTTAATCGCACCGAGGCTGGTCAAGACCTCGGCCGACCTTGCTACGCGAGACGTCCTTCATTGACTCCCCGTCAGCAGTTGCAACTTTCTCATCACGACCTTAATCACAAGACAGTCAAAATGCTCCCCCCAGCATTCTTGACATAAAACAATCATTTACAGACAGCATTTACAAACAGTTTACAATACAATTTCTATTTTAACTTTCATTTTTCCACATTATCCCTCCTCAATCTACATTACTTATTCCATATTCCATTTATATGTATACTCATCCCATCACATCATTTCCATCTCATCACTTCAGATTCCCTCACATCACAATCGTATATTCACATCCATACATCCACAACTATATGCGTACATTCACATCTACATGCATACATCTACATCCCTATGCATACATCCACATCCACATTCACATTCACCTCTATACATCTACATCTACATGCATACATCCACCTCTACATCCATATCTACGTCTATACACCTACATCTACATGCATACATCCCTATCCACATCCACATCTACATCTATACATCTACATCTACATGTATACATATACATCTCCATTCACAACTACATCTACATGCATACATCCATATCTCCATTCCCATCTACATCTATACATCTACATCTACATGCATCCATCCACCTCCACATCCACATCTACATCTATACATCTACATCTACATGTATACATCCACATCTCCATTCACATCTACATCTATACCTCTACATCTACATGCATCCATCCACATCTCCATTTACATCCTCATCTACACATCTATTTCTACATGCATACATCCACATCCACATTCACATTCACCTCTATACATCTACATCTACATGCATACATCCACCTCTACATCCATATCTACGTCTATACACCTACATCTACATGCATACATCCCCATCCACATCCACATCTACATCTATACATCTACATCTACATGCAACATCCACATCTCCATGCATAATAAAATTCTTTTAATTAATCTAGGATGATAGTTCCTAGAATATGGTAGGAATTCCTCTTTTTATACTTTGAATGAATTTATTTTATGCGCAATTTCTATAAAAATTTTGCCATAGCTCCGCTACTATGACTGATAAATCTCAATTTTTTTCTAAGGGATAAAGCTCATTATTAAAGAAATAATTAGAATGGTCTCTAATTGGATCATCAATCCATAATGGTCTCTAATTGGATCATCAATCCATAATGGTCTCTAATTGGATCATTAAGAAAACAATTAGAATGGTCTCTAATTGGGTCATCAATCCATAATGGATTGAATCATCAATGTGCATAAACTAAAAGCATAGCAAAAAGCCATTAATTTGGCCTCAAGCATAGCTTAATCTTGGATTAAGGAAAGGCTTTATGAAAAGCTTCATTTGGATTGAGAATGGTTCATGAGTATGACCATTTCTTGAGTGAGAGAGAGAAATTACATAAAAACCATTAGAATTTAAACATAAATGGAATTTAACTTCTATAGCATTTATTAAATTATGTAACTCTTCACTACTATTCACCAATTAACTTCAATAGCATTTAAAAAACCATACCAATTAAACTTCTCAAGCTTGAGAGGGGTTGAGAAGAGAGAATCATTGAGAAATTATAGAAAGATCAAATTCAATATACTTACCTTATAATTTGCTTGATTCTTTATTCACGGTAGAGGCCCCCAACCAATCAATTGGTTTAGTATGTTGATGGAGCCACCAATGGGGATTGAAGAAAGAGAGAAGTATCAAAACTAGTGAATTATTAAAGAATTCACAACTCTTGGCTTAGGTAGAGTAGAGTAACAATGCATAAGACACTCTATATTTTGGCTTAGGTGGAGTAGAGTAACAAGCATAAGACTCTATCTAATTTGGCTTAGGTGGAGTAGAGTAACAAGCATAAGACTCTATCTAATTTGGCTTAGGTGGGGTAGAGTAACAAAGCATAAGACTCTATCTAATTTGGCTTAGGTGGAGTAGAGTGACAAAGCATAAGACACTATCTAATTTGGCTTAGGTGAAGTAGAGTGACAAGCATAAGACACTATCTAATTTGGCTTAGGTGGAGTAGAGTGACAAAGCATAAGACACTATATTTTTTTCAACAAGGGGAGGCTTCTATTTATAGGAAAATTTGAGCTCCTAACCAAACAAACTGATTCTGGAATTTTCCAAGTCAGTTTGGTTGAATTTGGACTAGATTTGGACCTAGTTTGGTTACTTTTTGATTCGGTTTGGTTCCATTTTGATTTGGTTTGGTTCAAGAGAGATGAGAGATAAAAATATCACATTATTTTTGAGTTTAAAACTCATTCAAGCATGTGAAATATGCACCTCCTTTAAAGAATTCCCCTTCCTTACATATGTGTCAAAATTTTATTGCTCATAGTTTTTTACTAATAAACCTTGTACATTTTCAACTCTTCATCTTATGTGAAATATGCACCTCCTTTAAAGAACTCCTCTTCCTTACATATGTGTCATAGTTTTTTTACTAATAAGCCTTGTACATTTTCAACTCTTCATCTTATGTGAAATATGCACCTCCTTTAAAGAACTCCCCTTCCTTACATATGTGTTTATTTACTAATAAACCTTGTACATTTTCAACTCTTCATCTTATGTGAAATATGCACCTCCTTTAAAGAACTCCCCTTCCTTACATATGTGTTTATTTACTAATAAACCTTGTACATTTTCAACTCTTCATCTTATGTGAGCATTTACTCATTTTTGGATACCCAAAATATCTCATATTTTTAATATTGCTCATAGTTTTTTTACTAATAAATCTTGTACATTTTCAACTCTTCATCTTATGTGAGCATTTACTCATTTTTGGGTATCTTCTTTTACAAATTGGATTTATCTCCTCCCTACACATGGATTGATGCTATTGGCCCATAGGAACCTTAATTGGACCATAGTCTAAAGATTTCTGAAAATCTAGACCCTTAGGCTAAGGTCCTTTATACACATTTCCGATTAATTCCAATTGCACATTGGAAAATTCTTTTTGAATTTCTGTTTCAGGGGAACTTATTTTAATAAGATGAGTTAATTTTCTATCCAAAAATATTCATAATCTGAATATTCTCTCTCTAGCATATTTTCTCTCTCTAGGTTAAAACAGCCACAAACAAGATCTCTTATATTTCAGAAAAGGAATTGATTACAGGGGAATATACTAGACATCAAAAAGGGGTTGGGGGAGGAATCTTACATTCTACCCCACTTAAAAAACGCGAGATGTCCTCATCTCGCAACTTGGGATAATTTCGCAAGGTGAACGAATATGAGACTTAGAGGAAAATTTTAATCAAGATTAACCACCAAGAAAAGTCTTAAAGAGAGCAAGATTCAAAATAAGAACAAGATTTAAACTTTATTCATTCTCGGAACTTATACAGTAAAGATAGAAGAACTCTTTACACTTCCATAAGCCCGTCCATCATATGGTCACAAAAGTAGTCCTCACAAGCTGCACAAGTATAGGATAACTCATCTATGGGAATGATTCTGCTGGTTATTGCCGCACCTATCTCAGTGGTATGAGGTGATCTAACAAAAGGACCTCTGAGAGGCAAGCCAAAAACGGGATAAAGGCATATCTTCTCATGAGGAAGAAAACACGCCAATAAGAAGACCCGCTCAGAAAACCCAAGATGCCTTGATCTCATGACGCAGTAGTATCGGGGACCCAAACCCAAAGCTTCAATAACCATGGCCAAGCGGACATTGTTACGAAAGTGCTGCTGACCCCAGGGTGTTACCCTAGTTATGTTTTGATAGGTCCGCCATTTGGTCTGCGCTACAGAAGTTCCTAGGTGGGGAAAAAGTGAGCGCTCAGACTGTTCTATAAAGTCTTTCTTCACAGACTCTCTTGCGTCTTGAAGGTGAGAAATCATCAGGGATAAAACTAATTCCTGTTGCCAAGCCATGAAGGAGATTAAGAAAGAAAGGAGATTGATGGGAGTAAGATTACTGTGAGCGGCAAGTAAAAATTACGACTTATATAAAGGAAGGAGCTAGCGTAACCTAGAAGCCAACGGTAACTTGCCACTGAAGTTTTACCGTCTTTCCATGATTTGTGTTTGACACATTTTTCTATAGAAGGCATTAAGAATTTTGAGATGAGGAGATAAAAGAAACTTATAGGCTAAGTCACCTACTTTCATTGAATTCAGATATAAGGATCACAATATCTGGGGGATAACTTCTTATACTCCCCAAGAGATAAAGAACTTCTTTTGGGCCGTACTCGAATGAAAACCAAAACCTTGGTATCCAAAACACCGATTCTCACTTCTAAACTCATTGTTCTAAATTCTTAAAACAGGCGTGACTCCTGAGGAGTGTTCTAGGAAAAGGGTCTTCCTTTTTTAAACAGAAACTTTCTTTTATTTTAGAGAGGGAATAATTATAAGATCAGAAAGGGAGATTCTTACTCCTGTATACCTCGAAGGTTGGGGAGGAATCTTACATTCTACCCCACTTAAAAAGTGCGAGATGTCCTCATCTCGCAAGGTAGAGGACAGCTCTTTTTCTTAAGATCCAATTTTATTCTGGGGTTCCTTATATTCTAGTCAACCCAACAGAACACTGGGATAAATATCCCTTATATAGAACTCATCATTAAATAACAATTCATTCAGATTATATCATTCATATCTTTAACATGATAATGGTCCATTAGACCGCAAAGTTTCCTTCGGAACATTCCTCCACGGAAATTTCAGTCAAGTAAGTTCTCAATTTGACATCCCTTAACTCGATCTACCGGTCAATTATTAACAGTAGCAATCTAACAGCACAACCCACTAATCTCATAGTGATTTGCTGAATTCGTTATCATCTTTCTAGTTATGAATATCATCACAGGGACTCGTCCCATTCCCCCTCATTGAGGTTTCATTATATTTCAACTAATTTTTAAAAATCAACATTTTTCAATCAGCATTTTCAATCAGCATCCAAATCAATTCATCAATTCTCAAACAGAATTAAAAATCATATCAATCACATTCGAAATCATCATCTAGATAGCATTAACGCTTATAATTTCAAGTCTTAGATTTACTCGTATATACTGTCAGTAAAGAGCTGCAGTATACTCTCGGTATATACGGGTAATCACGGCCCTTGGAATTATAAGGTAAATACTATCATGTCTAGGCCTCAAGCAAGTCAGGGATTCTATATAATTGTGGTACTTCCATCTGAAGACCCAATTACCAAATTACGAGTTTCAGTTTGAATATCAAATTGTATGAATTATCTCACACAATTATAATCTTTTTGTGTCTCTTGATAAATTTTTGATATATTTGTCTTCTCAGTTGATCTTTATTAACCAAATGCTCTGATACCAACTGTAAGATCCCTGTTCCCACCGAGCAACGGATTCAGGGTACTGGCAGCGGAAGTAGCGCTTCTCGCGCGGGACAGGGGTCCCACACTCGGGGCCTCGCCCACGGATATCCGGATAAGAGACTAATCCGTCGGTTGTTCCAAAACCGAACCCGGAAAAACTTCCTCTACCGGAAAGCACGGGCGATTCCACCAGGATAACTTTTTACTCTAACGTACTCAAGATCATTTCTGATCGAGATGATCCGATTACATCTATAAGATACTTAGTCAGTTCAAGGAAGAAACTTGCACTTGGATCATTGAGATCAACGCTTTTTTCCCCATTCAAGAGGCACAGCCGTTGATTCCTATCCATAGAACAGTTTCTGTCCGGGATTTATTTATTTTTTCTATCGTAAAAACAAAAGTTTGAGTCTCGATTTACGGATCCATCAGTCCAGCCTAACCCCATCCAATCCCATGGGTTAGCCAACCGCCCAACCACTGTAGTGATGGGATCCAATTAAAAATTTGGTTAGGTTTTGTCCCGGGTACCAAGGAAAAGAGTTCCAAGGCCCCCTAGCCGGATGTTCATGCAAAATAAAACTAGTCAGACCACTCACACACCCAATATGAAATTGCCTTTTTCAAACAGATTCAACCAGTTTAAAACAATCCTTTAACAAAACCATAGTATCATTGATCACCATCTTCCAATTTATCCAGTTGATTCTTAATTTCCCATCATTCCTTCATCAGAGTATCTATGGCATCATTGGCAACTAGAACGCTCAGGAGCCGTTTCGATAGTTCCTAGCCCATAATACTTGGCAATATAATCACTTAACAAGATGGACTCTCGTTGAAGATCAGCAAGATCAACCAACAGATCCATATAAGGAGCCATGGACTCATCCATTGAAGACCAGCAAGGTCAATCAACCAGATCCATGCTCGATTTCAGAAAACAACTCCAACTCTGTTCCAATATCTTCCTCGACGCACGCGTGGGTATCCTAGGCAACCCAGAGCCCGAGCACCGTATGGTCAGCACCCTCTAGGATCCTTCGCAGGTAACCTAGCGCTTCACGCATAGGCCGCTTCCTTGGCCCCTCATCCACCGTACCGGAAGCTCACCATTTTAATCGCACCGAGGCTGGTCAAGACCTCGGCCGACCTTGCTACGCGAGACGTCCTTCATTAACTCCCCGTCAGCAGTTGCAACTTTCTCATCACGACCTTAATCACAAGACAGTCAAAATGCTCCCCCCAGCATTCTTGACATAAAACAATCATTTACAGACAGCATTTACAAACAGTTTACAATACAATTTCTATTTTAACTTTCATTTTTCCACATTATCCCTCCTCAATCTACATTACTTATTCCATATTCCATTTATATGTATACTCATCCCATCACATCATTTCCATCTCATCACTTCAGATTCCCTCACATCACAATCGTATATTCACATCCATACATCCACAACTATATGCGTACATTCACATCTACATGCATACATCTACATCCCTATGCATACATCCACATCCACATTCACATTCACCTCTATACATCTACATCTACATGCATACATCCACCTCTACATCCATATCTACGTCTATACACCTACATCTACATGCATACATCCCTATCCACATCCACATCTACATCTATACATCTACATCTACATGTATACATATACATCTCCATTCACAACTACATCTACATGCATACATCCATATCTCCATTCCCATCTACATCTATACATCTACATCTACATGCATCCATCCACCTCCACATCCACATCTACATCTATACATCTACATCTACATGTATACATCCACATCTCCATTCACATCTACATCTATACCTCTACATCTACATGCATCCATCCACATCTCCATTTACATCCTCATCTACACATCTATTTCTACATGCATACATCCACATCCACATTCACATTCACCTCTATACATCTACATCTACATGCATACATCCACCTCTACATCCATATCTACGTCTATACACCTACATCTACATGCATACATCCCCATCCACATCCACATCTACATCTATACATCTACATCTACATGCAACATCCACATCTCCATGCATAATAAAATTCTTTTAATTAATCTAGGATGATAGTTCCTAGAATATGGTAGGAATTCCTCTTTTTATACTTTGAATGAATTTATTTTATGCGCAATTTCTATAAAAATTTTGCCATAGCTCCGCTACTATGACTGATAAATCTCAATTTTTTTCTAAGGGATAAAGCTCATTATTAAAGAAATAATTAGAATGGTCTCTAATTGGATCATCAATCCATAATGGTCTCTAATTGGATCATCAATCCATAATGGTCTCTAATTGGATCATTAAGAAAACAATTAGAATGGTCTCTAATTGGGTCATCAATCCATAATGGATTGAATCATCAATGTGCATAAACTAAAAGCATAGCAAAAAGCCATTAATTTGGCCTCAAGCATAGCTTAATCTTGGATTAAGGAAAGGCTTTATGAAAAGCTTCATTTGGATTGAGAATGGTTCATGAGTATGACCATTTCTTGAGTGAGAGAGAGAAATTACATAAAAACCATTAGAATTTAAACATAAATGGAATTTAACTTCTATAGCATTTATTAAATTATGTAACTCTTCACTACTATTCACCAATTAACTTCAATAGCATTTAAAAAACCATACCAATTAAACTTCTCAAGCTTGAGAGGGGTTGAGAAGAGAGAATCATTGAGAAATTATAGAAAGATCAAATTCAATATACTTACCTTATAATTTGCTTGATTCTTTATTCACGGTAGAGGCCCCCAACCAATCAATTGGTTTAGTATGTTGATGGAGCCACCAATGGGGATTGAAGAAAGAGAGAAGTATCAAAACTAGTGAATTATTAAAGAATTCACAACTCTTGGCTTAGGTAGAGTAGAGTAACAATGCATAAGACACTCTATATTTTGGCTTAGGTGGAGTAGAGTAACAAGCATAAGACTCTATCTAATTTGGCTTAGGTGGAGTAGAGTAACAAGCATAAGACTCTATCTAATTTGGCTTAGGTGGGGTAGAGTAACAAAGCATAAGACTCTATCTAATTTGGCTTAGGTGGAGTAGAGTGACAAAGCATAAGACACTATCTAATTTGGCTTAGGTGAAGTAGAGTGACAAGCATAAGACACTATCTAATTTGGCTTAGGTGGAGTAGAGTGACAAAGCATAAGACACTATATTTTTTTCAACAAGGGGAGGCTTCTATTTATAGGAAAATTTGAGCTCCTAACCAAACAAACTGATTCTGGAATTTTCCAAGTCAGTTTGGTTGAATTTGGACTAGATTTGGACCTAGTTTGGTTACTTTTTGATTCGGTTTGGTTCCATTTTGATTTGGTTTGGTTCAAGAGAGATGAGAGATAAAAATATCACATTATTTTTGAGTTTAAAACTCATTCAAGCATGTGAAATATGCACCTCCTTTAAAGAATTCCCCTTCCTTACATATGTGTCAAAATTTTATTGCTCATAGTTTTTTACTAATAAACCTTGTACATTTTCAACTCTTCATCTTATGTGAAATATGCACCTCCTTTAAAGAACTCCTCTTCCTTACATATGTGTCATAGTTTTTTTACTAATAAGCCTTGTACATTTTCAACTCTTCATCTTATGTGAAATATGCACCTCCTTTAAAGAACTCCCCTTCCTTACATATGTGTTTATTTACTAATAAACCTTGTACATTTTCAACTCTTCATCTTATGTGAAATATGCACCTCCTTTAAAGAACTCCCCTTCCTTACATATGTGTTTATTTACTAATAAACCTTGTACATTTTCAACTCTTCATCTTATGTGAGCATTTACTCATTTTTGGATACCCAAAATATCTCATATTTTTAATATTGCTCATAGTTTTTTTACTAATAAATCTTGTACATTTTCAACTCTTCATCTTATGTGAGCATTTACTCATTTTTGGGTATCTTCTTTTACAAATTGGATTTATCTCCTCCCTACACATGGATTGATGCTATTGGCCCATAGGAACCTTAATTGGACCATAGTCTAAAGATTTCTGAAAATCTAGACCCTTAGGCTAAGGTCCTTTATACACATTTCCGATTAATTCCAATTGCACATTGGAAAATTCTTTTTGAATTTCTGTTTCAGGGGAACTTATTTTAATAAGATGAGTTAATTTTCTATCCAAAAATATTCATAATCTGAATATTCTCTCTCTAGCATATTTTCTCTCTCTAGGTTAAAACAGCCACAAACAAGATCTCTTATATTTCAGAAAAGGAATTGATTACAGGGGAATATACTAGACATCAAAAAGGGGTTGGGGGAGGAATCTTACACTAAAAATCGCGTGTATTCACGCGGCTAATTTCTGCAAAACGCGTGTATGAACGCAGCTAAAATCATATACACGCGAATATACCTGCGTTCATAAACGCGAATATAAACGCGGCGGCATATTTAAACTAAAAATAGCCCGCCTTCCCCAAATATAGATTTTGAACTTAGAAATCAACAGTGCATGCGTTTTTGCCTGTTTTCGCCTCTTCCAACAGCAAGGAGGGAGCAGAGAAAGGAGCACACACACGGGAGAAGGAGGGAGCAGAGAAGGAGCAGAGAGGACTCACTTTTTCAGAGGTGAGTGACTTTGTCCTGTGCCTTGTCTCTTTTGTCAGATTTGTTTACTTTGCTCTTTGCTCTTTGGGTTTGTCTTTTTGCACACGATTGGGTTGCTGCATCCTGACAGGGGCGACAATGGCTGGTCCTTTTATAAGGACATTCTGTCTTTGTCGGGGGGTCGGTCTTTTCGAGAAATTTTTTTCGCAGGTCGCGTGTACAAACGCGTGTAGAAGCGCGTGTAACCTGTCTGCAGAGTTTTTTCACGCGTATATACACGCGTTTTTGGCCGGGTGTATACACGCATTTTTTGACAGGTGTATACACGCGTTTCTGCAGACAGAAAACTGCGGCGTTTCAGATTTCATGATTTGCAGGCAATTGACTTGTGTAATGACAATGTGTGAGTCAAGAGACAGCCCATGATGTGCATGATGATGTTTGTTGCAGGTTCTTTATGGATATTCCAGGTTCTTCATCCGATCCATTTGCGTACAGCAATTGGTTGATGGAGATGATGAATCACTTTGGGCGCCAACCTGGTCCGGTTGAGCTTACAGAGTATATGTATGCCCATCCCCCTCCTTCCCTGCCTGGTGTCTATACCCCTACCGCGAGTATCCAGGGCACTCCAGTGCCGTCTATTCCTCCGAGTCCGACGAGACGGCGTGCAGCTTCTCCTCTTCCACGTCCACCGAGGAGACATACCTCGTCCCAGACACACTCACGTACACCCTCACAGCCACCATCACGTGCTCCCTCAGAGCCACCGTCACGTCAGGGCTCACAGCCACCGTCACATAGACAATCCCCCAGTCGTGACTCCACCCGCAGCAGTAGGAAGAGTGGGAGTGGAGGATGCGGCGGGTGCTTTGGTGGGGGAGGTGGGGGAGGTGGGGGAGGTAGTAGGGCACGCGGTGAGAGAGGAGATAGAGGGAGAAGAGTTAGAGGAGACAGTTCGGAAGAGGAGGAGATGAGAGAGATGGAGAGAGTGGTTTGCTATGATGTGACGGATAGGGGCGGGATAGTGATGGATGCGAGGGGGAGGGAGGTAATGGAGTACATGCGTGGGGTAGTATCAAACTCATATAGAAATTGTTTTATTAAATTTAAAGATCAAAATAGCCGATTAGTTGGGGAGGTGATAGAGGCTGTACACAGTCGGTACCCCAATCCCCCACATGCTACATTCTCGGATGTATGGGGAAGGACGCGAATAAGGGAGATCTTAAGTAATAAAAGATCTCACCTTAAAAAACTCGCGTATGATGACCGGCTAAATGTAGCTGCGGGTGGCTATCCTGCCGAGAAACCTGCCACTGCGCACAAACGCGAGTGGAAGGAGGCAAAGAAACGAGCAGAGGGTGGCGTGAAGAGCAGGCAGCATGTGGAGGCACGACGGATCCAGATGGAGACCGTTGGATCTTCGCATTTCGGATCTGGCGGCGTCGAGTCATGGGAGGCAGAGTTCGTAAGTATCCTGCCACTTTATTTGATTGTTTACTTAATTCATTGATTCTATGAATTGTTTTAATCTTACAAATTGTGTTGATTATGATACAGCGACGGGTTACGGGAAGGAAGCCCACAACCCACGATACTGCGTATGCTCGCCGGCATAGCAGACGTGACACGTGGGCCATCTTCAGAGCCGAGGGACGTATTACGGACGCGCAGTTTGAGTTGGCCATGAGACCATACGGTCGACAGGTACTTGAAAATTCGTAACGAATGGTTTTGGTTTATTGAATTGCATATATATATACTTATATACTATATATTACTTGAACAGGCACAAGCTGCTGATGATCCACCGGCCGCCGCTACAGAGGGTGGACGTGAGCACTACTCCTCGGACATTCCGACCGATGCGAGCTCATCTGAGCATGGGGGGAGCACCGAGTCATCATCTGGGTCTGAGTAGTACTCAGACTTGTAGTATCACATTCCATATTTAGGATGTGATTGTATATATTTTTTTGTAAACTCAAGCCATGGGCTACTTCGAGATATGGACTCCCTTGTATACATGTATGAAATTTTGATAGTAATATTGAATTGATTGATCGATAGTATTACATTCATGTCTGTCTTGAATCGTGTAATGACAATGTATGCATTCATGTCGTTCTTGTCTTAATCTCCCTCGTGCATATGTTCTTCGTGGAATATGGTCTAATGGGATGGTCTAATGCACCAAAAACCCTAAACCAGAGAGTGCTATTGGGTGCTGGAATGCTGGAACAGTATTCAGGCACCAAATAGCACTCTCTGGATTTTTTTTTTGCTCTCTGTTCGCGTGTATAAACGCGTCAAAACTGCTAAAACTTGCGTGTATCTGCGCGGATACCCTGGAAATTACGCGTGTATTAATGCGTATAAACTGGCAATAACGCGTGTATAAGCGCATCTAAATTAAAGAAACGCGTGTATAGCCGCAAGTAAAAACGCGTCTGGGACATTGAACTGAACAGGATGCGGCTATACACCCGTGTATAAGCGCGTCTAATATAATAAGAAGCGTGTATAACGGCGTGTATTAACGCGTCTGTATAAAAAAACGCGGCTACATACCCGTGTATACACGCGTCTGAGAGGTACTGTACACGCGGTTTTACACGCATGTCTCTGGCCGCGATTATACACGCGCTGATACACGGGCCCGCTACTTTTTTTCACAAGTCATTTTTAGCGGCTAAGAGCGCGGGTATGAGCCCAATCCCTTGTAGTGATGGTGCTGGCCCCCTGAGGTGCAACCTAGAGATCAGTGGGGTGATGACCAAAGTTCAGGGTCTAGCGCACTAGTAAATCCAGACCAGATATAGCTAACCTAGTACTAAGGAGATTGGGACAAACCTATCGCCCACCCACACAGCCACAACAATAGCAGCAGCGAATGAGGAGTGTACTACCTACAGGTCCTCATCTTTGTGGAGCATGTGGCGGTAACCATAAAACCAAAGAATGTATTACCTTTTCTCCTCTAGCCACAAACCAACCCACAAAGAAGTTGTGCCAGGCCTGTGCTTGGAATTATACCCACACTACACAGGAATGTACTCGCATTGCAAGAATGAGACAAGAGCGTGAGCAGCAAAGGGGTGCAGTGGCTCCACAAATGCATCAACAGTATACTAATTTTGAACGTAATCCACTGATGGCACAAGAGCAAGCACGACCTATACTTGGAGCCCAACCTCCTGCTCCTGGGACTGCTCCTGTGAGGTTTGTTGACTACAACAATTCAAATATGTGTAGAGACTTGGTAAACGCAAGCTATGTGGAGGAGGAATATGCATCATATTCATCGAAGGAAAATCTCTTTAAAAGTCTCGCATATCCAAGCCAAGCATTGGAGCCTCAACCGGGGGAACAAAATTCTTTGATGTTGCTAGGCAGCTACCAACCTAGGACTCCAGGCCCCTCAGGTCAATGGCAGCAAAGGAAAGTAGAAGCCAAACTAATGGGCCCCTGTTATGAGTGCGGAGAAGCCCATTGGGCTCGTGATTGTCCACATCGCCAAAGGCAAGCAGCTCGACCCAATACAACAGTACCACAGTTTTCACTAATTGAAAGATATTGTCTAGGGTGTTGTGTAGAACACTTTCCAAAGGATTGTTTGCTGAAACCACATGAGGAAGGCACCTCTCAACCAAAGGTCTCACTCAACTTTGTAAAGGCAGTTCCATCGCCACCTTTATCAGAGAATGAGGATGTCGTACCACGTAGAGTCATGACTAGATCACAGACACGAAATGCCGAAATGCAGACTGATGAGACACCTCGAACTAGGGATGCAAAGGCAAATCTAGTGGACAAGACCCTACATTCCAATAGAAAAAGGACCACTAGAAGGAAAAAGAACCACAACAAGCAAACTAAGAGTGTATCCACTAGTTCTTAAGAAGTCTCTAAACAAAACATAAAGGATCCAGCTTTTACATCACAAGAAGTGCATAAGTAGCATCAACCCCAACTTGGGCCTAGTGCTAAACAAGATGAGGCATACATTTCACAACCCTTTCCTAAGGACTTAATTGATCCCCTAGAATGGAGTCATGTCCTTGCAACATTATCGAGATGTGCTTTACCTAAGCCAATTCAAATTTGTGACTCAGATGGATATGACATTATTCCTATACGAATGGTACAACCACATGACCTTCTAGATGATTTGTACTATGGGGATGCATCCACAGCACTATGTAGAGGAAGTCTCAGTGGTGGAGGATTTAACACTCGAATCTGCTAATGATGCTAAAAAGGAAGATGGATGGGACTCTGATTTTGATGATGATGTGATAATCCCCGAGGAAGAGTTAGGAAAGGCACGCTTACTCTTGAGAGGAAGGGAGGTTCAAATAGAGATCCCTCGAAGCCGACCTTAACGTAAATGCTGTAAGAGCCATAAGAGAATCCGTAAACAAGATGAGAGGGAACGACCTGAGAGAATACAAAACGAAAACGAGGAGTTTAAGAATGAACACTCTCGACCACCACCTCACTTCTCAGGAAAGAATGGATATCTATACTATGTCCAAGCACAAGATAGTATCAAAGACCAAGTAAAACGATCAGATGGATTCCAACCAGGAGAAAAGCTAAAAACTGTTAGTAAAAATCGAAAAAAAACAAAGAGACCAAAACAAAAACTCAAGTCTCAAACAGATTCAAAAGAGAGTGTCGTAAGTACAAAGATAAAGGTTGAACGAAAAACTCTGATGCAAGATTGCAAAAGAGGGCTCAAAACTGCATGGTCTTCAATTAGCGGCGATGACTCAAGTGGACAAGAACAAGGTCTCAATGTTCCCCCCAACTTCACACAATACACTCTTCAAGATTGGAAGATTGTTCTTCAACAGCCCATGCGACAAAATCCAAGCATGCCAGGGGTTTCATATGATGGTCCAGAAGATGCAAAAAAATTTGATATCGCTGAGCCAGGAGAAGAGCCTTGCTATGTGTGGATTGCCATAGACTTGTCCTTAGATGAGGAGAAGTTATTAATTCAAACAATAAAGGAGTATCGCGATGTTTTTGCTTGGAGTTATAAAGACCTCAAAGGAGTTGATCCAAGCATATGTCAGCATACAATTCCATTGTGAGAGGATGCAAAGCCTTCCAAGCAACGTCCTTATACTTACAACAATGAGAATTTTGCACAAAAGATAAAAGAAGAAATAGACAAGCTCTTAGAGGTAAAATTTATCTATGAGGTTGAACACACTGAGTGGGTCTCCCCTATTATAGTGGTACCCAAGAAAAATGGAGAACTTGGAGTATCTGTAAACCTCAAGAAGGTAAATGCAGCTACTATACGTGATCATTACCCTCTTCCAATCACGGATCATGTTTTGGAACGTGTTGCAGGGAAAAAGGCATATAATTTCTTGGATGGATTCTGTAAGATTCCTCCCCAGCCTCTCAGGATATCCAGTATCTTCACCTGTAGTCAAATCCCTCTTCAGAATATCAAAGATCTTGTTTCTACCTGTTTTGGCCTAGAGAGAGAAAATATTCTAGAGAGAGATTATTTAGATTTTGAATATTGTTGGATAGAAAAAATTCTCATCCTATTAATATAAGTTCCCCTGAAACAAAAGTTCAAAAAGATTTCCAGAAGGTGCATTAGAATCAGGTATAATCTGCTCAAGAGCCATTATCCTGAGGGTCAAGATTTTTTCGAAATTTTAAATTAAGGTTCCTATGGGCCAATAAGATCAATCCATGTGTGGGGAGGAGATAAATCTAATTTGTAAAAGAAACTACCCAAAAATGATTAAATGCTCACATAAGATGAAAAGTTGACTATGTACAAGGGTTATTAGTAAAAAACTGAGTATTACTAAAAAAATGAGATATTTTGGGTATAATCATTCCATTTTGCAACATATGTAAGGAAGGAGAGTCCCTTCAAGGAGGTGCATACTTCACATGCTTGAATGAGTTTTAAACTCAAAAATAATGTGATATTTTTATCTCTCCTCTCTCTTGGATCAAACCGAATCTCAAACCGAATCAAAACCGAATCAAAAAGGAACCAAACTAGGTCCAAATCTAGTCCAAATTCAACCAAACTGAAATTTGGAAAATTCTAGAAATCAGTTGGTCTTGGTTAGAGCCTCCCTCTCCTATAAATAGAAACCGAGCCTCCCTCTCCTATAAATAGAAATCGAGTCTTTGTAAAAAAATAGGAGAATTATACTATGCTAAAATTATGCTAAAATAATGCTAATTTTTACTATTCTCTAAAATTCTCTCCAAATTGAAGAAATTGGAGCTTCCCTCTTTCTTCAATCTCCATTGGTGACTCCATCAGCACACCAAACCAATTGATTGGTTGGGGGCCTCTACCGTGAACAAAGAATCAAGCAATTTGTAAGGTAAATGGTGAATTTTGATCTTTTCTATAAATTCTCAATGTTTCTCTCTTCTCAACCCCTCTCAAGCTTGAGAAGCTTAATTGGAATGGGTTTTGAATGCTATTGAAGTTAATTGATGAATGGTAGTAGAGAATTACATAAATTTCTATTTATGCTTAATTTTAATGGTTTTTATGTAATTTCTCTCTCTCACTCAAAGAATGGTCATTCTCATGACCTATTCTCAATCCAAATGAAGCTTTTCATAAAGCTTTTCCTTATTCCAAGATTAATCTATGCTTGAGGCCAAATTAATGGCTTTTTTCTATACTTTTAGTTTATGTATTTCATGAATATTGATGATTCAATCCATTATGGATTAATGATCCAATTAGGGATCATTCTAATCATTCCCTTAATGATAAGCTTTATCCTTTAAAATAGTTGAGATGTATCAGTCATAGCAGCGGAGCTATGGTAAAATTTCTGTAAAAATTACACATAAAATAATTTCATTCAAAGCATGAAAAGAGGACTTCCTACCATATTCTAGGAATTATCATCCTAGATTAATTGAAAGAATTTCATAGTAATCATGGAGAAATTGATTTTTATGTTATGCATAATTGATGAATTAAAAAAAAGAGGATTTCCAGTAATTAAATTTTATGTTAAAAAGAGTAATCCCCATCGTATGAGTATTCTTAAAGGGTTATTTTCATTCTAGACATAAAAAAATATTTACTAGAAATATTTATTTATAAAAGTGTGATTTTCATCATAATTGATTTTTATGCATTATAAGTAGATGCATAAAAGTTTTTTTTAAATATATATTAAAAGTGTGATTTTCATCATAAAGGATTCTATGCATAAATTAGATGCATAAAAGAAATTCTTTTATATCAAAAGAATGATTTTCATCATAAATGGTTTGTATGCATAAAAGATTTTTTTATATTAAAAGTGAGATTTTCATCATAATTGGATTTTATGCACAAATTAGATGCATAAGAGAAATTCTTTTATTCTAAAAGTGTAATTCCTACTAAATTGGATTTGTGCATGGAAAGATGCATAAAGAAATTCTTTTAACCCAAAAGTGTTATTCTCATCAATTTTGATTTTATGCATAGAAAGATGGATAAAGAATTTTATTTTTAATTCAAAAGAGTTATTCTTATCAATTTTGATTTTATAAATAGAAAGATGCATAAAGAATTTTATTTTTAAATCAAAAGAGTTATTCTTTTCAAATTTGATTTTATGCATAGAAAGATGCATAAAGAAGTTTATTTTTAATTCAAAAGAGTTTTTTTGATCAATTTTGATTTTATGCATAGATAGATGCATAGAAGATTTATTCTAAAAGTGTTAATTTCATTAAGATGGAAATTTATGCATAGAAAGATGTATAAAAGATTTATTTTTATTTTGAAAGTATTATTCTCATTAAATTAAAATTTATGCATAGTAAAATGCGTAAAAGGATTATTATAAAAGTGTTATTCCTACTAAAGTTATCTTTATGCCTAATAAGATGTGTATGAGATGTGATACGATGTGGTAAGATGCGTATGGGAAGTGATAAGATGTGTATGAGATATGCTAGGATGTGATAAGATGTGTATGAGAAGTGATAGGATGTGATAAGATGCGTATGAGATGTGATAGGATGTGATAAGAGGTGTATGAGATGTGATAGGATGTGATAAGATGCGTATGGAAAGTGATAGGATGTGATAAGATGTGTATGAGATGTGCTAGGATGTGATAAGATGCGTATGAGATGTGATAGGATGTGATAAGAGGTGTATGAGATGTGATAGGATGTGATAAGATGCGTATGGGAAGTGATAGGATGTGATAAGATGTGTATGAGATGTGCTAGGATGTGATAAGATGTGTATGAGAAGTGATAGAATGTGATAAGAGGTGTATGAGATGTGATAGGATGTGACAAGATGTGTATGGGAAGTGATAGGATGTGATAAGATGTGTATGAGAAGTGATAGGATGTGATAAGATGCATATGGGATGAGTTAGGATGTGATAAGATGTGTATGGGATGAGGTAAGAAGTGTATCTGATGGGATAAGATGTATATGGGTTGTGATAGGGCGAGAATGGATGTGATGTAAAAGAATAGATGTGAAGGCGTATGTCGTTATATGAATGGGAATGTAGAAATAGATGTATGGATGTGGATGTATGAATGTGAATGCGGATGTGAATGTATGATATAGATGTATGGATGTGAATATGGATGTGGATGTATGGATGTAGATGTGAATGTGGATGTAGATGTGAAAATGGATGTATGGATGTAGATGTGGATGTGGATGTGGATATGGATGTATGAATATGGATGTGTATGTATGGAAGTGGATGTATGAATGTAGATGTGAATGTATGAATGTAGATATGGAATGTGGATATGGATGTAAGAATGTGGATGTATGTGAATGTGAATGTGGATGTGTGAATGTGGATATGGATGTGGATATGGATGTATGGATGTGGATGTATGAATGTGAACGCGGACGTGAATGTATGATATGGATGTATGGATGTGGATGTATGAATGTGAACGCGGATGTGAATGTATGATATAGATGTATGGATGTGCATGTATGGATGTAGATGTGAATGTCGATGTATGAATGTGGATGTAGATGTGAAAATGGATGTATGGATGTAGATGTGGATGTGGATGTATGGATGTGGATGTGGGTGTGGATGCATGAATATAGATGTGGATGTATGGATGTGGATATGGATGTGTATGTATGAATGTAGATGTGAATGTGGATGTAGATGTGAAAATGGATGTATGGATGTAGATGTGGATGTGGATGTATGGATGTGGAGGTGGAGGTGGATGTATGAATATGGATGTGGAAATGGATGTATCGATGTGGATGTATGACTGTGGATGTAAAAATGGATGTATGGATGTAGATGTGAATGTGGAAGTATGAATGTGGATGTGGATGCGGATGTGTGAATGTGGATGTGAAAATGGATATATGGATGTAGATGTGAATGTGGATGTACGAATGTGGATGTGTATGTGGAATACTGAATGCAAAATTGTATGTGAATGGATATGAAGTCGATATGAGCGAATGGATGAGATGAGATGTCATGTGAATCAAAATGTGAATGAATAATATAAGATGTGAACGAATGAGGTGTAATGAGAAATGGACGTGATGAGACGTAATGTAAATTAAGAAAGATAGGAATGGATGTTATGTGAAGTGAATGAATCTGATGTGATGGGATGGAAAATGATGTATCTGGTCAAGAATGAATACACATATGATTTGGAATTGGGTTAAGTAATATGGATTGATGTGGAACAATCTGCAAAGACGTGAGTTCATTATAGAAACTGTATTTATGACCTGTTTGTAAATGATTGTTTTATGTCAAGAATGTTGGGGAAGCATTTTGACCGTCTTGTGATTAAGGTCGTGGCAACTACTGGTGACGGAGAGTCAATGGAGGACGTCTCGCATAGCAAGGTCGGCCGAGGTCTTGACCAGCCTCGATTCGATTTAAATGGTGAACTTCCAGTACGGTGGATGAGGGACCAAGGAAGCGGCCTATGAGTGAAGCGCTAGGTGACCTGCGAAGGATCCTAGAGGGTGCTGACCATACGGTCTGGGTCGCCGAAGATACCCACATGTGCGTCGTGGAAGATATTGGAACAAGGAGTAGGAGTTGTTTTCTGAAACCAGGCATGGATCTGGTTGATTGACCTTGCTGGTCCTCCAACGGATGAGTCCATGGCTCTCTTATATGGATCAGTTGATTGATCTTGCTGATCTTCAACGAGGATTCCATCTTGATTTTTATATGTGAAAATATTGCCGAGTACTATGAGCTAGGAACTATTGAAAAGGCCCCTCAGTGAACAGGTGGTGAGTGTTCTGGTTGCCAATGATGCCATAAGTACACCGATGAATGAATGATTGGAAATATGGATTCAACCAGAGATTTTGAGGATTGTCATCAGTGACATAATGGTTTCATTAAAGGATTGTTTTAAAGTTAGCCGATGCTGAGAAAAAGGCAATTTCATATTGAATGTGTAAGTGGTGTGACTAGTTTTATGTTTGCATGAACTTCCGGCTAGGGGGCCTGGGAACTCTTTTCCCCGGTACCCAAGACAAAACCTAACAAAATTCCTAATTGGATCCCATCACTACAGTGGTTGGCTAACCCATGATGGATCCCATCACTACAGCGGTTGGCTAACCCATGATGGATCCCATCACTACAGCGGTTGGCTAACCCATGATGGATCCGTAAATCGAGACTCAATTTCTGTTTAGTTCGATAGATGAAGTAAATCCTGGATAAAAAAATTGTTCTATGGAAAAGAATCAATGACAGTGCCTCTCAATGAGGAAAAAAGCGTTGGTCTCTATGATCCAAGTACAGTCTTTTTCCCTGATCTGACTATAGGACTTACGGGTTCGGTCAGATGAGCTCAGTTAGTTAAGGCTTTTGACTATGTTAGGGAAAAGTTATCCTGGTGGAATCGCCCGTGCTTTCTGGGCAAGAGAAGTTTTTCTGATTTTGGTTTGGTAGAATCAAGGAATTAGTCACCTGTCCGGATATCCGTGGACGAGGTCCCGAGTGTGGGACCCTGCCCCGTGCAAGATGTGCTACTTCCGCTGCTAGCACTCCGAATCCGTTGCGCGGTGGGGACAGGGATCCTACAGATTCTCCGGTTACAATCAAGTGTCAATTGATCCTAAGGATCAACACAAGACAGCCTTTGCTACTGAAGATAGCATCTTTGCCTATCATGTTATGCCATTTGGTCTAACAAATGCACCTGCAACCTTGCAGCGGTGGTTAATGAGTCATGTATTCAAGGAGTACCTTCGGCTATTTCTTGAGATCTTCATGGATGATTTATGTGTTCACTCACAAGAGCGTGATGACCATATAGAACACCTCAGACTTGTGTTTCAAAAGTGTCAAGTTTATCATATATGCTCGAATCCTGATAAGTGCAAATTCATGGTAAGACAAGGGAAGATTTTGGGCCATATTGTTTCTCGCAATGGTATTTCAGCAGATATGGATAAAATTGATGTCATTGTCTCATTACCTCGGCCTATCAACCCTAAAGGGGTACAAATATTCATGGGACATTGTGGCTATTATCGTCCATTCATCTACATGTACACTGTCCTAGCCACACCATTATATGCTCTTCTTGTAGAGTTTAATTGGACTGACGAGTGTGAGGAATCCTTTGAAAAGTTGAAGCAAGCATTAGTGTCTGCACCCATCTTATGAGCACCAGATTGGAACCAAATCTTTCATGTCCATATTGATGCTTCAAACTTTGCAATTGGATGTATTTTGGCTCAATCGGGAGAACATAATAAGGATTTCCCAGTCTCATATGCTAGTCGACAATTGAACAATGTTGCGAAGAATTATACCACAACATAAAGAGAAGGTTTGTCCATGATATATGCAGTGAAAAAGTTTCGCCGTTACCTTCTGGCAAACAAATTTATATTTTTTGTGGACCATCATTAGGGGAAGGTTGAGGTCTATAGGGGCCCTTTAAGCTGCCATATTATGATTTTAATGACTTTTTGTTAAAACGTTAAGTTTCTTTGACTTTAGATACCTTCTTGTTCTTCAAACGGCTAGAAGTTTGAATTTCAAAGTTTTCCACCAAAATTGAATTGGAAATTGAGCGAGCAAAACTATATCATGTGACATATCTATGGAAAGAGCTCGACGTAGATTTTGGATCATTAATCTTCGACAAATTTTGAGCTCATATGTAGAAGTTATGGATGTCCAAAATTTCAAAAACTTCCCCCCCCCACTTTTTGGAAATGAAAAGAACAAAAAGGCATCTTTTAGAGAATCTTTTGACCACCTTTAATCACCCAACATTTTTGTATACATGGCATCACACGATTGGCTCTTTTCCTTAATAACCTTTTAATCACATGGCATCTTAAAAGGCCCCTATAGACCTCAACCTTCCCCTAATGCAAGCACTGCTATATTTGGTGAATAAGCCTTGTGCAACTGGAAGGATTGTGAGGTGGTTTGTCATTATTCTTGAGTTTGATTTTGAAGTGGCAGTCTGAAAAGGAACAACTCATCTTAGGACAGATCATTTATCTCGAATCACCTCTGGAGAAGCTCGTGTGGGTGTGGATGATGATATGTTAGATTCAACACTTTTTCTTGTAGAGACAGCTCCTAAATGGTCTGAATCCATCTTAGAAATTTCGACAAGTGGGCAGATACAACTAGCGGGTCCTAATGTGGACCTATGGTGACCATTAAAGTTAATCTCAGGGAGATTATATCGTCAGGGTAATGATGGAGTGTTGCGACTTATACCTAACCCTGACCAATATGAGGAGATCTTGGACATCGGTCCATCAAACATGACAAGGCACCGACGGCTTTGGTATGTCTTTTCTTTTGACGTACACACACACACACATGCACACAATATTTCACACACACATACAGGGAGAAACATATACAACACAGACACACACATACAGGGAGAAACATATACATCACAGACACACATACAGTACAGCCAAAGAGAGAGAGAGAGAGAGAGAGAGAGAGAGAGAGAGAGCTCAATAGAGTGGTTTTTGCGGTTTGGCATGATATGGCGCTTGCAAGACTAACAAAAGTCGATATCGCATGTTAAATGGCACAAATAGAGATAGAAGCGTTGCTAGTGCGGTCTTAGACATACACACACACACACGCACACATAGGACCGAGAGAGAGAGAGAGAGAGAGAGAGAGAGAGAGAAATGAAATGATATATTAACATCTTCATGGGTAGCCTTGGGATAACCAACACTTGTGCACATTCCTGTTGACTTACGAAGCTTCTCAGGTGAAGATAACCCTATAGAGGAAAAATGTGTCATTATGATATCCATTCAGGGTCACCAGATGTTAGTTCCCTTTTATGTGGCTAATAAGTACAAGGCAGTGGTAGAGGTTGTTCTTGGTCAATCATGGTTAAGTGCTACCAATTGTTCATTAGATTGGAAGAATAGACAATACAAATTGCAAATTGATTCTGATTGCATCTTGGGATCTTCTGTTCCACGAGTTTTATCATGTCAAAAGGGCGGTAGTTCTACCTTACACAACCCACTTTCAACATCTGCTCTTCAAGCTCCAAGACAAATGATGTGGATAATCGATAAGTCCTCAAGTGAGAACCATGGCTGGCATATTCCAACTACTCTAGTCAGTGCTCAAAGAAGGCCAGGCAAGAAGGAACTGTCAATTTGGCTACCCAAAGATGTGTACAAACTTTTACAATCTAGCCTAGTTGCTAAACCTCCTAAAAAGCATATCTTCTCCAAGCCTAAGCCTCAGATTGTTACTCATTGGGTCCCAAATCATGTTCTTAAATCACAAGGCTATTATGAGGGTGCAATAGCACTTTGGCTTCCCAAATGCCATGGTTTTCTAGAACCAGAAGAGTGTACCAATAAGATTCCAAAAGCCACTCTTGGTTTTTCATATAAGTGGATGCAAAGGAAATCAACACAACCTCTTCAAGATAGGATAGGTGGTTGTGATAGCACCTACAAATCTCCTTGTGTTGACCTTCCCGAAACATGTATTGAATCGCTAGCTGTCCCAACTTCTCCTTGTTACACACTTCCACCATCAACTTGTGTATCTAAGACAAATCCAACTTTACATGAGTCTCCTTTGAGCATAGATTCTAGCACTTCATTGCCTAAATCCTCTTATCTTACTCAAATTCCTCGACAATTGCTATCCTTCCCGCCTCTTAAGAAGGACATACCCAAAACCAAAGGTAAGGCATTAACACTACAATTGAAGCTCTTTGGCAAATCAGTGTTTAAATAGTCTCACTTTTACTAATGTGGTTCCTTATGCCTTTACAGGATTGTGTTCTTTTTGAGATGATCTTATCTACATTGTTTTTGATAGGGATTGTAATGATGGATATGAGTGTATAAAGTTTGAAGTTTCTAAATTTCATTGTTCTACGCCCAGATACCTCCTGATGGATACTTGGCGAGATACATGTCCACCATGCATTGACCCTGATAGCACTCAACCTGAACATCCCGGGGGTTAGAGTGCTCCTCCTTTTCAAACTCATTCTAGGTACTTTTATGCTCCCTTATGTGAAATTTACTGTGGGCGTCACTTTGTCACTTTATTCTATCAACAGCATCATCCATTTCCACATTGTCAAGAGTGTGCATGACTCGTATTAGGGGAAGCTTCACACATTTGTTGGCTATGCCGCTCTTACTTTCGACGATATGGCATGGGCTTAATGAAACAAATTGTTGGAATTACACCCCAACACCATAACCTTCTTGATGTGAGAGTACCAATCAACGTAGATTATCTGAGGAGGTTCAAGCACAACAATGGAGGGATACATGCATAAATGACTTGCAACCACCTATCTTGCAAGCCCTTCTTGCCCCAGCCTAAACATGTCAATTTTGGATCACTATGAGTACCTATATTGAGCAATTCCAAAATCAGCATTGTCTGCTTAACCTTCCCATAGAACCAATGCCATATTTTAGCGAGGAAGCACTCCTTCCTCTACCACCTTCTCTAGAGGCTAGCTTTTGTACAGGGTTGTCCTTGCATCCTGAAGTGATTGATACCATCTTTCCAACAGAAGTGGACACAGATCCACTGCTAGTGCAAGGGTAACTCATCAACTCCACAATAAGATCAACAAGCCAATGCACTTTTCTCCCATTGGGTTTTTCCCCTCGGCTATATTCGGTGATTGGCACCAATAACAAATTTTATTCTTTTCTTTTCTTGTTTGTTAATAAGACATTTTGTAGAGATCTCAGCAAAACAAGAGCATACAAACACACTCCAATAGTCCACCTACCGTGCACACAAATTAGGAAGGGAGGAGACATGCAATGCCCACAAAGAGCAAAGAGAAGCAATCTGCACATCAGCAATGCATCAAGACAAACGCGCAACATCAACGAGCACTACAAGAGGTGTATTAAAATCATAATCTTTTGTTCTTTATGTGCTTTTCACTTCTGCATATATTGTTTGCATGCTAACAAACAGTTGGCTAGTTTAAGTTTTAAGTTGTTACTATGTGGTGAGTGATTTCTAGATTCTTAGAGGACTTAGTAGAAGGTATTTCTATTTGAAGACTGTGTAAGATATATGCCAACGGAGTATGCCAAGTTCTTATGCTCTAGAAGTATATTAGTTATCCCTAGTGGTAGAGCTACGTCTTAGGTATGGGCTAGGTGCTACGATAAACAAAAAATTTACGAAACACATGCCCTAAAAAATATATAGAAGTGACTTGAGACATGACGTGTCTATGGCCATGTGGAATGCTTGGTAGGACCTTGGGTTATTTTAGCACCTTGGGGCCGATGCCTTGGTTTCCATGGGGTGAACACTGACGTCTAAAAGATCTAAAAGATTAAGAAGAAGACCTACAAGGACTCTATCACGTTGATAGATGCTGGTAGGACTCTTGGGTACATTATGGGCCCTCGAGACCGATGCCCTTATCTTCATGGGGTACTCCTTATGTCAAAAAGCAAGAAAAGGGTCTGTCGCCTTTGAGATACATAGCGGCCTTTAGATTCTCTTGGCGGAGGTCTCTTGGCCATTGCTTGGGTCTCATTGGGATGGAACCTTCCTCTTTATCAAGCTAAAAATAATAATTCTCTTTAATCTTCTACTCTTTACACAAAAAAGAAGAAAAAAGAAAAAAACAGAAGAAAAAAGAGAAAGAAAGGTCCAATCACCATGGCTTATATTTAGGAGTGGGTTGCCACTTGGGAATAACTTAAACACTTGTAGGACATTGGGACTACGGTTATAACCTGCGGTGTACAAGCACACTTGCCTTTGCATAGCACTATCTACCACTTAGTCTCACTTTGACTAGTCTTTACTCGCTTCTTTTATTAGCACTCTTTAAAACTCTAATCGGCCTTTCACTTGCATGCTCACGTGTGAGATTGTCATTTCTGGTTTTTTCTCAATAAATGGCTTTACTTTTCTTCCATTGTTTTTTGCAGCTTTTGTTTCTATCGCACCCGAGGAATGCGCGATTTAGGAAGGGGGGAATGTTCCACGGGAACACTCACGGGAACACGGATTATGGAAGGAGGCTGGAAGCAATTAATGTGAGAGAGCGGGATTGTAGCCATAGGAACATAAAGACGCACATAATTTTTTCATATTTTTGTGCCGATGTGCAATGTAAATCGTTTTAGACCAATGTGGGTTCTAAATGAGAGTTCTAAGTGTATTAAGCAAGGCTCACTTATTGGGTTGTCCACCCATGTGTGAAAGAGGCCTAGGGTTAGTGATATCTCTATAAAAAAAGAGATGTTAGCTAAAGAAAGAGGACTTTTTTGACCATTTTCATAAGCTATTGAATGAAGCTCTTGAGCTCTCAAGCTATGGCAACTCTCTAACTCTCTTTATTGTACTCTAATGAGCATCAAGCTCCATTAATCAATGAGTATAGCTCCACTTCTTTCTCTTAATCTTGTTTAGCATCATTGAAGTAGATTAATCTATGATTAGTTGAATGCTTCTTTCTTTCTCTTGTGTATGCATGCTTGTAGAGTGTGTGTGTGTAGTCTCCATTGATGCAAGCTCTTGCCCACTTCATTGGCAATGAGTTATTCATGGATAGACTCTCACTATGAGCTTGTGGGCTTGTGAATGTTACACTCTATGCTTGCTTAAGCTTGTGGGTTAGTAGATGCACGCATATGGGTTTGCTTGCATCATTAGAAAAAGCTAAGGTTTAATCAATGTTTGAATGGGATTAAGTATGCATTGCTTGTTCTCTTGATTAGTGTAGTGGGTTTAATTGATTGAGGTGTTTGAATGGTTGAATCGTCAAGTGGTGGTTCGTGTATGTGATCTCTCCCGTAAGGGATAAGCCTTCATGCACTAATCAGGTCGAGTCCTCGGATTGACATTGTGTTTCTCAACACATTTGTTGATCGGTGTAGTACTCTATGAGCACTATATTGCATGGTAGAGAGAACCTCTCTTCCCTTTTTCTTCTTATTATTATTTGTCTTTTATGGACCTCTAAGTTTGCTTGCGTGCATGAGACACGGATCTCCGCTTTTAGAGTTCTAATTTTGGTTCACATACACGATCACTTTATGCTCGTAGTCTGGTGCATGCCTATTTTTGGCTACGTTTCTCATATCTCCTACATGGTCTGCAAGTTCTGTGATCTTATCTTGTATGTGTTCTCACAACCCAACATGGAAAACACCATACTTGTTAACGGATTTCCTTCTGGGCAGCATTCTATTCCTCTTTTCCAAGGCCAAGGATTTTCTGGTTGGAAATACAAGATGCTATTAATTTTGGAAGGATACAAATTTGCAGATATTGTTCTTCGTATTCTTGCATGCCCTCCTTAACCTATTGATCCACTTCAAAATGATGTTATTATTACCGAAGGTCCTATTTTTGAACAGTGGAAAATTGATCATGCACACTGGATTCGTCATGATAAGGCTGCTCGTCGGTATATACTTTTTTCTACCCTTAACGATTGATCATGCACACTGGATTCATCGTGATAAGGCTACTCGTCGGTATATACTTTTTGCCCTTAACGATTCACTCATGCTAGATGTTTATCCGTTATCCATGTCATATGCTATATGGGACTATCTTATCACTATGTTTGAGAAGAAAACTGTTACAGAGATTCTGTATCTCCGTAATCTTCTGGGTAAGCTTCAATTCAAGGCACGTACATCCATGTCTAGTCACATTGAATCATTCAAAGGTATTATGAATCAACTTTGTACCGCAAAGGATCCTATTCCTCGAACTCAATTGGTTACACACCACCTTGATACGATGAAGGATCCTTTGTATAATAATATTGTCACTATATTATCTAACAAGGATGGAATTGACTTTGATCATACATGTATTTCTTTGATTGAATATTCTCAACGTCATGATCATCAGATATCGGTAACTCATGAAACGGCCATGATTGCCCAAGAGTACACAGAATCAGAGATAGCCTTTGCTGTCTGGAGACATCCATTTTAGCAACGCCCTTTCCTCCTCCTAATTTACATCTCCTGGCTTCCAAAGAGGAGGTAATTCTTCTCGTTTGAGATTTCCTGAAAAGCGTTGTTCTTACTGTGACAAAATTGGTCACTTGGTATCTGAATGTTGGGCACGAGAGTACGATGAAGAACACGATATTACAAATAAGAAACCTCGTTTATCAAGGGGTTCTTCCTCTTCTGCAACCTATGAATATTGTGGGAGCACAAGGCATTCATCCAGTCGTCGATGCTTCAAGTGGCGTTATGAATGAAGGTCAGAATCAAGCTTATGCTACTCAACACAATCCTCATGATTGAGTGATGAAGACAATGTTCATCAAGAGGCTATTTTGGTTCATTTAATGTCTCTCTAGAAAAGGTACTACATGTTGTGATAGTTCTCTCTTTATTGTTGATTCTGGTGCTATTGGGTAACATGACATCAATTGCAATGGTTATACAATTATCATCCAATTCCTATCAAGAAAGTGGTTTATCTTGCTGATAATACAACTTGCCAAGTAATGGGTATTGGCGACTTGTATTTGGGAACTTCTTCCTCAACCAAAATACTGCGAGGAGTTTTATATGTTCTTGATTTACAAAGAAACTTACTTTCTATTGCACGGCTTGTGGATCTTGGTCTATTTGTTGGATTTGATAATACAAAGTGTCGCATAGAAAAGGATGGCACCACTATTGCGGTTGCTCCTCGACATGGTAATCTCTTTGAACTTTCATTGAATGAGGATGTTGCAAATGTTGTTACGGCTCTAGGAGATCTGGATTGTAAGCTATGGCATCATTAGTTTGCTCACTCAAATTTCTCAAAGCTTCTTGATATTCATCGTCATGATCTTCGGGTATGGACCTCAAATCTCACCCGCATATGGGGATATGTGAATATTGTGCTCTAGGCAAACATCATCGTAAGCCATTTCCAATGTGTACAAATATTCATTCAAATAATCCTTTGGATCTCATTCATACTGATATTTGTGGACCCTTTCCTACATCCAAGTCTTGCTATCGTTACTTCATTACTTTTATTGATGACTATTCACGGTATACAAATGTCTTTTTGCTACGACATAAATCAAAAGCATCGGACACATTTAAGAGGTACCAAATATCTATGGAGAATCACACTGGTCGAAGAGTCAAAATTCTTTGAAGTGATAATGGTGGTGAATATATTTTCAACTTATTTCATGATCATAACATCAACCACAGCATCCACCATAAGTATACCATTCCATATTCTCCCCAACAGAATGGAGTTGCAGAGCAAAAGAATCGTACAATTTTGAATGCAATCAGTTGCATGCTTATTCATTCTAGATTATCTTGCTCTTTTTGGGCAGAAGTAGTATTGATAGCCATTTTTGTTCAAAATCATCTTCCAACTACTGCACCTTTTGGTAAGATTCCAATCACTGCTTGGACAAGCCAAACTCCTTCTGTTGCACATTTCAAAGTCTTTGGGTGTATTTCTTATATTGGCATGTCCCAAAAGAGACACGACACAAGCTAGAACCTTCAGGTTTGAAGGGTATTTTTATTGGTTATTCTGACAACTCAAAGAGTTACAAGTTTTACGATCCAAGTTCTCAAAACGCAATTGTTAGTCGAGATGCTATATTCAATGAGCAATTGATGGGAGGTTCGTTGGTCAACAAATGATGCTGATGATACAAAAACATTACTCATTTCTTTTCCTTTTGTACTTCTTTGGACAATGATTTACATGATGACAACACTCTTTTGATGGATATTGGAGACAAGTCTATTAATGTTCATCCTACGGTTTCAAAGGAGACTGCTATAGATCTTAATGTTCATCCTACGGTTTCAAAGGAGAGTGCTATAGATCTTGATATCTTTGTTGATCTTCCTATTAAACTTGAGCACAGTGCAAATCATGTATATGATGATGATCTTGAAACCTTTAATCTCACGTGTTGACTGTTTGTGAAGATACTTCAACTTATGCAAAAGCTATGTCCTCACAAAAGGAACAATGGAAGGAAGCCATGGAAGCTGAATATGAGTCTTTGATCTCAAAAAGGTACATGGGTTCTTACCAATCTACCTTGTGATCGTACTCCTATCAAATTTAAGTGGGTTTACAAGACTAAAACAAAGGCACATGGATCCTTTGTGATAAATTCAAAGCTCGTTTAGTTGCAAAGGGATACTCACAAATTGCAGGGATTGAGTATCATGACACTTTTTCACCCGTAGTTCGTAGTACAAGCATTCGAGTACTACTAGCTTTTGCAACTCAGTTTGATTTGGAAATACATCAAATGGATGTTAAGACGGCTTTTCTTAATGGAGTCTTAAAGGAGGAAATATATATGGAGAAACCTGAAGGATTTACAATTCCCAGAAAGGAACATCTTGTATGCCAACTCCACCATGCTTTGTAAGGACTAAAACAAAATTCATGATCATGGTACATCAAGATTGATCAATTTCTCACATCTCAGGGGTTTGTTTCTTGCTTCTATAATCCAAATCTTTATATCAAGCGCAATGTGGATAACCATTTTGTTATATTGGCCCTTTATGTTGATGACACTATACTTGTGTCTAATAATCTATCTTTCATGCAACAAGTAAAAAAGGTTTTATCCTTAGCCTCTGATATGGTGGATTTCGGTGATATCCATTCATGCCGTGGTATTTAAGTTCAAAGGTATCATCACAATGGTATTTTGCTTCTTCGTCAAATAAAGTTTATCCAAGATATGGATCGGCTACTGCACATTCGGCAAACACTCCTTGTCTTTCAAGCTCTACTAGGAGTACTTCTATAAATATTGAGGGTGAATCATTAGCTTTAACACTAGTTTTGTAATTGGACACTTAAGTGTCCTGAGACACTAAAGTGTCCTGAGACATTAAAGTGTCCTGAAAAGTTCTTGAATTTTTGTGGGCAATCTTTTAAGAGTTTTGAAATGCTTAACATCCACAGATGTTCCTCAAGACCCAAAAAATCCTTGAGATTTTTTAAATTGCACTTTTCTTAGCTTTTGCAAGGTAATATTTTAATTTTCTTAGACACATGCTGATAAAATGCACAATTTTTGCTGTTTTCAAAAAATAGTAGTAATTTGGACATAACTTTTAGAAGGGACATAGTTTGATCATGAAACTTGGCTTGATGAAAAGCCCATGATGTAAACTGATGATGTAAACTAAATCCTAGAATCATCAAATGACAACTATAGGATAAATTTTTGACTCGCTAATATTGAAATGACATTTTTTATACAGGTGGAGCATGAATTTTTCTCCTTCCATATGCAAGCTAATAATGTAAAACTTGAGGTGCATCCATGTTATATAGGGTAAATACTACTTTGTTTTGAATTTTCCAAAACTTTAGAGCCACTTTTTGGGCCTCTTCTCATACATGGCCTTTTGCGCAACCTGTTTTTAATACATAAAATGTCTAATTATGAGCCTAATTTTGATTTTCATCAAAGGAAAAAGCTGTGTAAGTGCATTATTTGTTGTAACTATAGGTGTAGACTACTTGTGCAAGCATAGTTATGATTAGTTTTTGATAAAAGATGATCAAATTTTGTATTTTTGTTTTTTACAATTTTTTTTAGAACTAGGCGATAAGAACCTACTTAAGTGGAGGCTAAGTTAGTGTCATACACATCAAATTATGGCTTATTTATCTCATCTCAAGCATGAAAACCAATAATCAACATTCTCATTGATAGGACTACATTATTTTTTAGTGGCGTGATTGAGTTTTGATAATACGCGTTACTTTTGCTGATTTTATGCAACTTTTTTGGAAAAAATTCTAGGAAAGGAAAATGATTTTTTTGGTGAACTTCTACCTCCTTCGGCTGATGTATGCTATCAAAATATCTTGGGAAAAATTCTATTGATATCATTGGATTTTTTTTTGAGAGAATGATGCTTGCATATTTGGAAAAATCCTGAAAAATGTTCATTTTCAAGACATATGCTACTTTGTTGCTTATGTACTTCCAAATAAAAAGGCATTTTATATGTTTAGAATTTTTTACATAAGCATAGGGTTATGTTCTACATGCCCAATGAAGCATTTTGGTTTTTAAAGCCTACATTAGGAGTTTGATTTTTTTTTCGCAACCCCCAAAAAAGGACACTTAAGTGTCCTATTTTGGTACCAAACTAGTGTTAAATCAACCCTATGCTAATCTTGTTGGTTGTCTTCAATTTGTGGGCATGAGCACTTGTCCTGATATTTTGTTTGCAGCAAATCTGTTAGGACAATACTTGTCCTCTCCATCTACAAGACATTGGGTGGTCTTACGCTAAACGTGTTTTTAGGTACTTGAAGGGAGCATTGCAAATTTCAAACTTGTATATCACCGTCAAAGAAGACATATCTTCATCAACTTCTCTTAATCTTTTGGGTTATTTAGATGCTGATTGGGAAAGCTCTAATGCGATCCACTAGTGGTAATTGCTTCTTTATCTCAATGGCTGTTTAGTATCTTGGGCTAGCAAGAAACAACGTTGTATTACAGTTTCTACTAAAGAGTCTGAATATGTAGCTGCATCTTTAGCAGCTCGTGAATTGATTTGGCTTCAACAATTGCTTGTTGCTGATATTGGTCATTCTCCTTCCTCAAGCACTCCTCTTAGATGTGACAACCAAAGTGCTATTAGTCTAGCCAAGGACTATGTGCAACATAGCAAGTCCAAGCATATTGCAGTTCATTATCACTATGTTCAACACATGAAGTAAGGAAAGGAGCAATAATGGTAGAACATTGTCCAATTGATCAAATGATTGCAAACATTCTCACCAAAGGACTCCATGAAGCTCAGTTTACACTTTTGCGATCAGAACTTGGAGTTGTGGCGGCCTCTCTTTTTGGAGATTAGCAGATCTCACGTCATGTCAATTTTTTCTAGACTTGTACATAGCCTATAGACTTTAGGACACTTCACACATTACTTCACATCATGCACATTTATTCTTTGTACTTTGTATTTAGAGGCACATTGCACATTTATTCTTCGTACTTTGTATATAGAAGCACATTGCACATGGACTTTCAGGTGGCATTGTACATTTATATGTAGGAGCTCGGGTTTTTCCCTTGTGCTCCCAAGGGTTACTCGCAACTGGAGACCTTTATTTGAGTGGGGGACCTCAGGGATCTCACTGACGTAAACGAGAACATGCGAACATGTTAATAACACAAAAAAACTTGTGATCACATGTTATATTCACAAAGCTTTCACAAGGGCCTAAAAAATTTATCTTTTTCGGGCATAAAAATCTTCTTAGGCGGCCACTGACCTGTTATTATGTGAAGATGGTACATGAGAACATGTGAATAGCTTATTCCCATGTGTAGCCAAGCTTTTAAGGGGTTCTCAAATAGCAAGTGACCTGTTATTTTGTGAACGATAACATGAGAACATGTGAATAACTTGTTCACATGTGTTATTATCACAAAAAATCTTGTGATTACGTGAATATTAAATCCCTAGTGGGGGTGTTGGAGCTATATATAGCTAGCCCTAACTCACTCTAGGTCTTGCCTATATATATGTGACTTGTGACTAATATGATTCATTCTTGTGGAGCATATGTGGTGTCTCTTGTCTCGTCTCTCTCCCTCTCTCAACACTTTATGCATGAGGCCTTATGCATAAGGCTTATGCATAAAGCACTATGCATGAGGCCTTAAGCAAAAAACTATGCATGAGGCCCTATATGCATAAAGCTTATGCATAAAACATGCATGAGGCCTTATGCATAAAGCCTATGCATAAATCTATGCACAGAGCATAAGGCCTTATGTATAAAGCTATGCATGAGTCCTTATGCATAAAGCTATGCATGACGCTTATGCATAAAGCATTATACATAAAGCTTATACATAAAGCATGCATGAGAATTATGCATAAAGCTTATGTGCAAACTTACAAAACAGATCCCCAACACCCAAGGGTGCAATAATAATAGAGGAAAGAGAGGAAAGATAGAAAAGCACTTACCTCTTTTTCGTGATGTTGAAAGAGAGGATTAGAGGATCTACAAAACCAACAAAAGGGTGAGGAAAGGATTAGTAATGCATACATACAAAAGCTTATACAAGCTATGCCACTATGCAAGCCATATGTAAACTATGACACTATGCAAGCCACATATGCTAAAGCTTATGTAAGCTATG
The DNA here is from genome assembly GCF_041138505.1 of Cibotium barometz. Classification (NCBI taxonomy): domain Eukaryota; kingdom Viridiplantae; phylum Streptophyta; class Polypodiopsida; order Cyatheales; family Cibotiaceae; genus Cibotium; species Cibotium barometz. Next base: position 25,294,374 of record NC_141090.1, read on the forward strand.
CCACTATGCAAGCCTTGTGCAAACTACATTGCTATGCAAGCTATGCTAAAGCTTATGCATAAAGCATGCATGCATGCGGCCTCATGCATAAAGCTTTAAGCATAATGCTTTATGCATGAGGCCTTATTGCATAATAAAGCTTTAAGCATAATGCTCTATGCATGAGGCCTTATGCATAAAGCTTATGCATAAAGCATTATGAATAAGGCTTATGCATAAAGAATTATGCATAAGGCCTTAAGCATCAGGCCTTAAGCATAAAACTATGCATGAGACCTAAGCATAAAACTATGCATGGCGCCTTATGCATCAAGCATGCATGAGGCCTTATGCATAAAGCCTATGCATAAAGCTATGCATGAGGCCTTATGCACAAAGCTATGCACGAGGCTTATGCATAAAGCTTATACACAAACCTACAAACCAAATCCCCATCACCCAAGGGTGTAATAATAATAGAGGAAAGATAGAAAAGCACTTACCTCTTTTTTTCGTGATGTTGAAATAAAGTATTAGAGGACCTACAAAATTAACAAAAGGGTGAGGAAACGATTAGTAATGCATACATACAAAAGCTTATCCAAGCTATTCCGCTATGCAAGCCTTATGCAAACTTCTCCGCCCGCAATGCAAGCCTTATACAAGCTATGCTAAAGCTTAATATGCTTAAAGCATGCATGAGGCCTTATGTATGAGGCCTTATCCATAAAGCTTATGCAAAAGGCTTATGCATAAAGCACTATGCATAAAGCATGCATAAGAACTTAAACATAAAACTATACATGGGCCTTATGCATAAAGCATGCATGACGCCTTATGCATAAAGCTATGCATGAGGCCTTATGCATAAAGCTATGCATGAGGCTTATGCATAAAGTATTCATGAGCATTATGCATAAAGCATGCATAAATCTTATGCATAAAGCTTATGTGCAAACCTACAAATCAAATCCCTAGCACACCCAAGGGCACAATAATAATAGAGGAAAGAGAGGAAAGATAGAAAAGCACTTACGTCTTTTTCATGATGTTGAAAGAGAGGATTAGAGGACCTACACAACCAACAAAAGGGTGAGGAAAAGATTATTAAACCATACATACAAAAGCTTATGAAAGCTATGCTAAAGCTTATGCAAGCTATGCCACTATGCAAGCCTTATGCAAACTATGCCACAATACAAGCATTATCCAAGCTATGCTAAAGCTTATGCATAAAGAATGCATGAGGCCTCCTGCATAAAGAATGCATGAGGCCTTATGCATAAAACTTTAAGCATAATGCTTTATGCATGAGGCATTTAGCTTTAAGCATAATACTTTATGCATGAGGCCTTATGCATAAAGCTTATGCATGAGGCCATATGCATAAAGCATTATGCATACGGTTTATGCATAAAGCACTATGCATAAGGCCTTAAGCATACAACTATGCATGAGGCCTTAGGCATAAAGCACGCATGAGGCCTTATGCAAAAAGCCTATGAATAAGGCTATGTATGAGGCCTTATGCATATATCTTGTGCATAAAGCATGCATAAGCATTATGCGTAAAGCTTATGCGCAAACCTACAAAAAAAATCCCTACTACCCAAGGGTGCAATAATAATAGAGGAAAGAGAGGAAAGATAGAAAAACACTTACCTCTTTTTCGTGATGTTGAAAGAGAGGATTATAGGACCTACAAATCAAACAAAAGGGTGAGGAAAGGATTAGTAATGCATACATACAAAAGCTTATGTAAGCTATGCTAAATCTTATACAAGCTATGCCGCTATGCAATCCTTATGCAAACTATGCCGCTATGCAAGCCTTATGCAAGATATACTAAAGCTTATGCATAAAGCATGCATGAGGCCTTATGCATAAAGCTATGCATGAGGTCTTATGCATAAAGTATTATGCACAAGGCTTAGCATAAGGCATGCATAATGCCTTACACATAAAGCCAATGCATAAAGCTATGCATGAGGCCTTATGCATAAAGATATGCATGAGGCTTATGCATAAAGCTATGCATGAGACCAATGCATAAAGATATGCATGAGGCTTATGCATAAAGCACTATGCAAGCCACGCTAGCCTAAACTAAACATTACCCCGGTACTATGCATTAAGCATGCATGCATAAAGCTTAATGCATGCATAGAGGTCTACGCATAGAGCTTAATCTATGCATAGATCTCTATGCATTATGAATGCATGCATAGAGATTAATCTATAATCTACGAATAGAGCTTAATGAATATATTAAGCTCTATGATTAGAGCTCTATTGCATAGAGGGCCTACAAAACAAAACCCTCTTTTTGGTAGATAAAAATAGAGGAAAGAGAGGATAAAAAGATAGGAAAGAGAGGAAAGCACTTACCTCTTTTTGGTGATGTTGAAAGAGAAGATTAGAAAACCTACAAAACCAACAAAAGAGTGATGAAAGGATTAGTAATGCATACATATAAAAGCCCTAAGAACCTAATGCATACATAAAAAAGCAAAAATATTAAGCTCTATGCATAGAGCTTAATGCATGCATAGAGCTATATGCATAGAGCTTAATCTATGCATAGATCTCTATGCATTATGAATGCATGCATAGAGCTTAATCTATGCATTAAGCTCTATGATTAGAGCTCTATTCATAGATTAAGCTCTATGCATAGAGGACATACAAAATAAAAACCCTCTTTTTAGTAGATCAAAATAGAGTAAAGAAAGGATAAAATGATAGGAAAGAGAGGAAAGCACTTACCTCTTTTTGGTGATGTTGAAAGAGAAGATGAGAAGACCTACAAAACCAACAAAAGGGTGAGGAAAGGATTAGTAATGCATACATACAAAAGCTTTTTTTGCCGAGCTTTTTGGAGCAATGAACAAGGAGTCCGAGCTTTGCAAAGGACCATGAACTTACTATGAGCTTTGTAAAGGACCAAGAACTTACTTACATATAAATAACAAGCTTTGAAAGATCAACAATAAAAATTTCAATCTTTTGATCCACATCATACTTATTGATATAATTACATATATTCATATATGTAACTAAATTCATGCACCTCATACATATACACATACAAAATATACATATACATACATACATGCAAGAGCTACCTACATACATACTAACATATATACATACATACATACATACATACTTTCTTACTTACTTAAATATAAAAAACAATCCTTTAAAGATAAAAAATATATATATCGATCTGTAAAGTTCCAAACCATGAAAATCTCGATTACAAAGTCTTTGATCCACATCATACTTATTGATATAATTATATATATACATATATCTACCTAAATTCATACACCTCATACATATACATATACATACATACATATATACAAGAGCCACCTACGCAGCACTAACATATATACATACATTGCATACATACATACTTTCTTACTTACTTAAATATAAAACACAATCTTTTAAAGATCAAAAATGTATATATCGATCTTTAAACTTCCAAACCATGACAATCTCGAATACAAAGTCTTTTGATCCACAAATTATAGCATTCTAATTATAGCATTCTTCTACATGTCATCCCGACCTAATGAGAAATCTCCCAGACATGCTTTGGCTACCTCCATGTCATTCTCTATCCCCATATAGTGCCTTTTTAACTCTTGGCATGCACGTCCCAAGCCTCCACATCCCGCAAAAACGTCCAAGACACTATCTCCTTCACTTGAAAAGGTCTCCACTAGCCACCTACAATGAAATACAATCATAAACGTGCATCTAAGTATTTTGAAAAAGTAGCTATGAAAATGACCAGAATGAAAATTATCTCACCTAAAGAACATAGGAGATCTTTCTGCACCACCTCGAATGTAGCGCTCCAAGACCATTGTGCGTTGGAATGGATGCTTCTTATTCTTCTCAAAAATGACATTTCGTTGAGCATTGAATAACTTCTTTGAAACATTTTGCCCAGCCTCACGATCAATAATAGGGACATGGCAATTTACTCGATAGAACATACTAAGCGCCAATGTATCCACCTACCATAACGAGAAAACATTATGTTTGGATATCCATACCACATAACATGTATACACAAAGGGAAATATTTCAGAGATTATGACTTACCCGTTCTCCATTGTCATACAAATAACTTGATTCCACATGAACAGACATTGTTCGATGCATGACCAATCCAACTTTCTTTCCCATGGAATATATTTTAGGAAGTTGATCCATTAGACTCAAACACACAAACCAACCCTCATCAGCCACAAACAAACCAACAAAACTGAGTGTGGCACGTATCAATGATGAAGAAACTTGATTCCATGAGGGACACCCATCTGTATCTACATCAACAACCTGTAAACCTGTAGGAAAGTTAGCCCATAGGAGGCGAGCCACTGTATCTGAGGGAGCACCTCTATGAGATAGAGCCTTGGGAATCTTCATCAAGAATTCTTTCACACTACATAAAAGATTTATGATGTTTGGTTTTGGTAAGTACAACTTGGAAAACTAATTATATGGTGAAATTTTTCTTTTTACCTATCTGAGCCCTTCGAAAGAGTGTGGATGTCTACCAGCAATATGTGTGAAAAACATCTCTCACCTGCAAGTAAACAAGACAAAAAATGAGATGCATTTCGAAAGCACACACTTCTCAAAATAAATTTGCAATGGAAAGTACTCTTACTAGTCATGTCCATGATGTCACGTTGTCCTGACACCTCCCCCTCTTGAAGATGCTCTGGAGGGTCTCTCTCTTGATCTTCATTTGTGGGGTCTCCCTCTTGAACATCATGCATAATGTCAAGACGTCTCTTTGTTCGCCTCTCACGTTGCACTTGAGATGATGTAGATGTATGCTCTTGGTGTGATTGTGGCACTCGTGACAGTGGTGTGGATGGTTTTGGGGCCACGCGCGAGGATCCAACTACTGGAGACTGGGTCAAGATTGTTGGCTGTGGGGAAGGTATTCTAGAGTCTTCTTGAGTTGGGGGCTCTCTTTCAAGCTCAGATTGGCAATTCTTAAATTCTTCAAGAAATAGATCAAGATAATTAGTAAAAAGGTAAAAATCCCCATACCTTTTTGTATATGTATATGTACGTAGATGTATATGTATCTATGTATATGTATATGTACATGTATGTGTATGTGTATATGCATATGTATATGTATATGTATATGTATGTAGGTATGTATCTATGTATATGTATAGGTATGTATATGTATGTAGGCATGTGTCTATGTATATGTATGTAGGTATATGTATCTATTTATATGTATATGTATGTAGGTATGTATGTATCAAAACTTAACAATGTTTCTTTAAAATCTAACATGCCAAATCTTAAATGTAACATGAACTTTGTATGTATGTAGGAATTTAGTGTATGTGTGTAGGTATGTATTTATGTATGCATATGTATATATACATATGTATTTGTATATGTATATATCTGTATGTATATGTATCTAATATGTATATGCATATGGATAGTTTACATATGTATAGGTAGGAAGGTTTACATAAACATATACATTTACATTTACATGCATATAATTTAGTAGAAAGCAAAAAAGTACCTTTTTCTAGGAGCTCCTCGCTTGGAGGCACATGATTTAGAGGATAGTCCAACCACCAAGGACATCTCTTAAATTCCCAATCAGAAACCCCTCTCTCAACCCATTCCTTCGGGTACATTGTTTCCGAGGAATTTGGATCTACCCATTCTTTGATTGCTTCCGTCTCTTCGTCCATTAGACCTTGGCCAATGAGTAGCTGCACCCACCTACATGTCCAAAATAAAACAAACAGTACTAAAATATTTTTTTAAAAGCGTATATGTATTTTCTACAAAAATGTAATGGCAATAGAAGATATATACCTATAGACAACCCTCTTTGCGGCATTCTCCACCTCAGGTTGCTTTTGGCCTTCCTTTACTTTTCCAATCTTTGCCCACACCTCATGAAAAGCCCATGGTATGTGTTTCGATCGCTCCTCTTGCACCCATTGCATAAATGGTGGGATGTAGACAACATCATCATATACCAATAAACCCTCCAAAATAGAGTCTGCCTCCCCTATTAGCTCTTCCCAATACAACTCTTTCTTCATATGCAGCAACGTCTTTTTGTTATCCCCAAACATCTCTGAAATTACCTTGTCCTTTGCCCTCCCGGTCATAAGCATTTGAAGCAATTCCGTCTTCCTATTTCAGCATCATACCAAAACCATAAGAGATTAGATATTAAGGTTAGTTTATGTTAAGGGAGGTTTATTGACATGTGACATACCTTTGAGTTGAAATCCGAGATATGGCGACTGTGTAGAGCTTTTCTTTGGTCAGAGCAACCAATCCCTTCTTGGACCAATCATAGTTATATACGAGTTGAAAGAATGCATCACCATTGGTGGATGGGTTTGCAATTATGAGCATCTTGTACGCTCTATCTCGAAATGTTTGCTCTACACCACGTCTGGCTTTCTCACATTTTGTCTCATATTCTTGCAACCCCATGGCATGTCTATCAATGCATGATATAGCTTGCTTCACCGCATTTTCAAACGGTGTCTACGTATAACAAAAAGGACTCATTATCACTCACACGATTAAAAAACATTGATAATCCGTTTATTAATAAAAGATGGGAAATGCAAACACCACACAAGCTGTGCCAAGATTGTAGCTGGAGCATTGTACCATTGCTCTCCACTTCGTCGCTCCAAACTAAGCTCCATTAAAGCCCACCTCCTTACGTCTTCACCAAGGTAGTCCAATATGGATGATTTGTCCGCCATTCCAAATCGTTGAAACATGAAGATCTCATGTGACAATTCATTTCGTTCTCCAACACAAGCACTTCTTCCTCATGACCAAGAGAATTATGCGCTTCTGTTTCCTCTCTAACAGGAGATACATGTGAGGACAAAGGTGTCCGTGATTGAGCTTCCTCGCTAAGAGTCAAACAAACACGCCCAGATCTTAGTGAGTATCCCCTGTTGTCTGTAAGACACACACACCAAGCCCAAGTAAGCATATCTAAAACAATAAAACACAATCTCAATAGAATCTTGGCTATTCACATCATATACCTTTCTTAGTCTTTGCCTGTTGTTTTCCTGCTTTTCTTGGAGCCATCTTCCTTTCTTTTGCCCTGAATATGAGTAGCAAAAAGTTTGAGCTGAATCACACATAAACCCTACTTCATGTATATAGGAAAACATCAACCTCACACACAAACATCTCCTACTAGTGTGTGTGTGTGTGGGGAGAGAGAGAATAGCATAGACATGAAGTGAAGCCACGGATTATATTGAAGAGCTAGAGTTGCAAAATGGGCTCTTCTGGTTAGAGTGCACATTTGAGGAGAAACCAATAAACCTGAGCTTCCTAGCTTAATACAAGAGCCATTGAAGGAGCTAATATATATTGGCTGTTCATGGTGGCAGTGATGCAAACCCATTGCAGTGTTTCGTCCGAGAGGACCATGATATAAGCGTACAAGGACGTGCAGGTGCAAGAACCATTATGCAAGCCTTACTACTGAGAAATGCACCCGAACTCGTCTGCCCATTTCTTCGTCATCATCATTACGATGATCCATAGCCAAATGTGAGCTCAAATTCATTGTGCCATATGTTCAAGCAATGCGTACAAGAAATGAACCATTCAAATGGGACTTACACGACTCTCTGTTGTGTGAGCTTGTGCTTTAAAGTTTCCTATTCCTATTGGGAGAAGTAAAGGTAAGCCTAATGTATCTAATATTTGAATGGGAGTAAAGGTGCTAAGCCTAAGGACGTAAAGGTAAGCCTAAGGTATCTAACATTTCAATGGACGTAAAGGTAAGCCTAAGGTATCTAACATTTGAATGGGAGTTAAAAAATTCTATGTTGTGTATAAATTCACATGACCTCTATGCTATGTATATATTATATGGCTAAAGGTTGTGGTAGAACTAAAGTACTTAATGTTTATAGGAAAAGGTAAACATAAGGTACCTAACATTTAGGTTCCTTTAGGTGCCCACCCACCCACCTCCCCTCTCCTATGTACATCTTGATGCTTCCACCCCAGGCAATGTGTGCCCTCTTTTTCTAGAGCGCCAACGCACAATATTGTGCTCCAATAGCCCCTATACCTGCATTCGAGAGAGCAACATTCCAAATGCAAGAGATAAGGAGAGTTCTCAACCATTGTTACCCGCCTACGCTAGAGATAAGGAGAGATACCCGCCTACACTAGAGATAAGGAATACGCTAGAGATACGCTAGAGATAAAGGAAAAATATCAATGTTTTCGAAATACGCTAGAGATAAAGAAAAATATCACTGGAAAAAATTGTTGCTCGAATTCTGCAGAGAACCTTCCAAACGCATGGGTAAGCGAAACCTTCCAAATGCAATGGTCGCTCGTGCATTTCCACCCCCCCGGCTCTGCCGGGGGGGAGGAAATGCACGAGCATGGCTTATTAAGGTTGTCTTCTCCAGCAAAACGTCTGTGCGACTTCTGTGTCTGGGGCAGCGCTGGCCGCAACGCCTCCTCAACAAAACGTTCAGCGACGCCAAAACGCCACCGGCTCAACCTCTACATCTGCTCAGCAACGCCTCCATCGCCTCTCCTTCCAAACGCATGGGTAAGCGAAACCTTCCAAATGCAATGGTCGCTCGTGCATTTTCACCCCCCCGGCAGAGCCGGGGGATGGTCTGCGCTAGCGCAGACCATCCCTCGGCTCTGCCGGGGGGGAGGAAATGCACGAGCATGGCTTATTAAGGTCGTCTTCTCCAGCAAAACGTCTGTGCGACGCCTGTGTCTGGGGCAGCGCTGGCCGCAACGCCTCCTCAACAAAACGTTCAGCGACGCCAAAACGCCACCGGCTCAACCTCTACATCTGCTCAGCAACGCCTCCATCGCCTCTCCTCCAGCATGTCCACTCCCCCGGCAGAGCCTGGGGATGGTCTGCGCTAGCGCAGACCATCCCCAGGCTCTGCCGGGGGAGTGGACATGCTGGAGGAGAGGCGATGGAGGCGTTGCGGCCAGCGCTGCCCCCGTCTCCTCACACTTGACCTTCTCAACATAGTGTCCGCCAACGCCACAAACTGGACGTCCTCAACACCATCACCGCCTACGAAAGCTACAACGTACACCTCAAACGAAGCCGCTGCCGGCGCACAGAAAAGAAGAACAGAGAAAAATCGAGAAATGAAAAAAAAAACTCACCTCTTCTCTTGCATTCGTCTGCCTGCTTGCTGAATTGAAAGTATCCTTCATGTACCCTGAATATCTCTTTTCTTCGTGTACCCTTTAAACTAAGCACCACATATGTGTGTGTGGCCTAAAACATACTTAGCCTAAAAATAGATACATATACACACACATATATATATGTCTAAAAATGTATTAAGCTATATGTGTTTTATTGTACACACGTACATTTTGTTTAGGCTATTTAAATATGTATATATATATTGATGTTAATAAATGTGTGTGGTGTGTGTGTAGCCTACTAGATATATAATCTAATATATTTGTATATCCTAAAATAAGTAAAAGACTAGTCTCTTTGTAAATACACACACACACTAAAATACATATATCCTCGTCGGGGGATTCTTAGCCTAGAATATATACAATATAATAATATAAATATAAACATGTGTGTATGTGTATTTACATATATCCCCATCCGGGGTTCTTAGCCTAGAATTTATACAATATAATAATATAAATATAAACATGTGTGTGTGTGTATTTACAAAGAGATAAGCTTTTTATTAAAATAACACTTAGAATCAATAAATGTATATATTTGTGTATTTTTTTATATATTTGTAGATACATATATATTTGTATATTTTTTATTAAAAAATTTGATCGTGGTCATTCTCAATCGTGATTGCTCCACCTTGTTTTATCATTTCAACCACCTACATTCTCAATCGTGATTGCTCCACCTTGTTTTATCATTTCAACCTCCTTCATTCTCAAATCGTGATTGCTCCACCTGTTCCTTCGTTTTTATATTTTCATTTCACATTTTCGTCTCTCCTATCCTTTCTGTTTCACATTTTCGTCTCTCCTGTCCTTTCTGCATCTTCATATTGCCTTCCCTATGGAGCACACTGTTACCTTTGAGTGGGAGCTTGATGGCAGTAGCAAAAAATCTCAAACTTTAATACTTCTCCACCAGACCACGCTTGTTAGTCACGGATATCTACAAGGGTTTTTGCCTTCTTCACACGCCCTTTCTGGAGTGAAAGCTACTAGGACCGATGGAAGCCTACAGGAAATCATCGCTCATTATGATATGGAGGGCAATAAAAACTACCTCATAGATATTTCTCGAAGTAAAACATATATGCTACAATGTAGTCCTCTTTGTGCTGCTGATAGTCTTGATTCTAGTGCTGACGACATTGCCCAAGATGTCCGACATTTGGAGAGTTCAGTGGATAAAGAATTAGGGACACAAAACACCCATGCTCATATCTCGAGCTCCTCCTCTGAGAGTGACTTGAATGGCTCAGCAACTATTTTGCAACCAGGTGAAGGCACAAGTAATCCAAAAGGTTCAAAGCACAAGATCTCTGAAGATGAATGTATTGCTTCAGAGAGTATACTTTCGGTTCTTCGTAAGAAGGAGCAACCTTCTCTTCTGCGTTCATTGTTGGAAAAAGTTACTCGAGTCATCCAAGTCCAGGAGGTGCCAAGACATTATGATGGTGATTCCATCCTAGAGTTTCCACCAACATATGGCAAAATAGGAAATATGGATGGAATGGAGCAAAAATATGATGGTCACCTATGGACACGTCCAGTAACATCAAACATGTCTGTAAGTTGTACCGTGCGTATTAGCTATTGTGTTGGTACTTTGGAGTGCCATAGGCTCAGCTGTCCTTTTTACTTGAACAATAAAAGGTATAACAACACCTTCTTTCATGGACATCTGACAAAAAAGATTGCAATTGGACTTTTGACAGAGGATGAGAAATCTAAAATAGTTTGTCACTTTTGTCGCAAAACTGCACATTGTGTGCAAGTGTGTAGATGTATTGTGTATTACGTAATGCCTCGTGACACAACTATTACAAGAATGATGCTCCACACTGGGCTGCATGAACATCCAGTTCAGCCAGGAACTTCAAGGTCAATGTTGGAGCGCGTGAAAATGTTTGTTTCTCAAGTGCTGAAAACCCAGAGAAGTGCTGGTCCTCGAAAAATACAGATGGATATTGTGAAGGATATGCTATTTTCCTCCATGATGAATCAAAATGATGAGCTACCTACAAGTATTGGGGATCATGAGCTCTGCAATTTTTTGGAGGAGTTGAGTCCTCTTGTGGAAAACCAGAGGTGAGTATTCACTCTATAACTTAATTATATTTGGAAGTATTTTTCTACATTCGGTCCTCTCTTTATTATGAAATTATGTTTTTTAGGTTTAGACGCATTGTATCCCAGGAGAAAAGAAAATTGATGCCAGCAGGAGAGGGCTTTGATAGCATCCTTCTTATACAGAGAAGATCTCGCTATTCATTTATACAAGGTAGCCGTTTCCCAGGACAAGGTGGCCCTGATGACAAATGTTATGTCTTTAAGATGTCTTTGCGAGGACCAGCATCAGGCGTGGACTTGGTGAATCGTATGCGGTGTGACAGTGGAGGTGACTTGTCAAAGTCCTGGGTTTTGTTTGATCACACTCATCGAGTTTTTGGTTGGTCAACAATGGCTTGTCATGTTTACGACCCAAGGTGAGACTACGAACTCCAATTTTTTCATTTCTTTCATTTACCTTGAATGATAGCTGACTGAAAAAATTATCTCCAAAATCTTATAGTGTTCAAGAGTTGTTGACAATTGCCACATGCGAAATGAAGGAGGAGGATACAAAAAGCCAAGTACTATTTTGGGAAATGCTGAATAGCACAATGGAGCAATGCGGTTATACACCCGCACACTTCTATGGGTTTATGGCTGATGAAGCAGGGTCTAATTGGTGTGCAGTTAGGACCGTTTTCAATGGGGGTCCGCACAACATTATGGAGGACAGGGAGCGAACGTGCTTATTCCATTGGAAACAAAGTTTGATGAAGCATGCTAAACAATGCGTGAAGGCAGAAAGTTGACAACACCATATTGACTTGTGTGAAGAATGGAGATTGGCAACCAATAAGGAGTCAGCTTTCTTAAAAAGTAAAGAGATTCGTGAGTGGTGGAGAAATGGACATGTTCATGAGGGAAAACTATCAGTGATGGATACGTGGATGAGTTGGTGGGAAGTACGAATAGCACATTGGGGCAACCTCATGTCAAGGGTGAGAAATTTTATAGAGAACTGATATGTTGTATGGATGCATTTGCATTGGAGTCAATTTTATGAATTCTTGTATGAAACCTCTTGTGTGCAGGTGGTCTTAAGCTCGGTGGATTTAGCACAAACCCCTCGAACAAACTTATTCGAAAGTGTACATGGGAGTTGGCTTGCTGGTGAAGGATACAAGGAAAAGGTTAGCTTGTATGATGCGTGCATTTCAGATATGGCAAACGCTTTACTACAAAGTGCAAAGCAATATGCATATCAGATGGGGAAGCACAAAGGTGAGGGACCAAGCTTGAGCAAGTTGCTGGACAGGGTAGCAGCAAGGTCAAGACTAACACCACCACAAGTGGCTCGCATGGTCCATGAAACAGTAGCTAATACTCCTATGTATGAGGAATCAAGGCCTCTACATGGAGATAAGGAGACTATTCAACGGAAGAGGGTGAGGACAACGGAAGTAGACCAATGCTCACATCGTCCAGGTTATGTCATGCAAAGCAGACATCGTCAAAACCGGGGAACAGCAAGAAGAGTAAGTTTTGGAGATAGATCTAGAACAAACAGTGCAGCAAGTCCCGCTTCAAGGGGAGGACCAAAAAGTCCAATGACTGGAGGAAACAAAGATGTCGGACATGAAGAGCCTAAACAACATTATGGCACAATGAGCGGAGGACAAATGCATGTAAAGGAAGAGGCCGTTGGACGCACAATGTGGGCCATTAGACGAACCCCATTGAACTCAAAAGTCAAATGTTTGGGAGGTATTGATGGAAGACTTAAGTGCAACTCATACATACAGGGAAGCTCTATTGGAGTTGTTGCCCCTAGCTTCTACTCAAAGCGACGACATCCTGGTCCGGGAGGGCCAAAGGCTCAAATGATGTGGTTTTGTCCTTCAGATGTTTCACACACATGGCATGTAGATCCAAACATAATATACAAGCCATCATACCCAAATATGTGGAAAGTGGATGTTGGGACCAACATAACCAGCCAAGAGGTAGATAAATTAGTAAAGGCAGGGTTCAAGTTAGATGTTACTCATGAAGAACCTTTTGTGTCGGGGGTGGGAGAAACGTCCACACAAGCAGCGGGCAACAAAGAAAGTGACAAGAGGCCACATGATGCTACACAGAATACAAAGAGATCAACCAAGTGGAGGCATTGGATTTCCAAAGAAGCAGAAAAGAGGATTGGTAGTGCCGAGGCCATGACAGCGACAGTCCTTAATGAGAGTGCAATGCAGCCATCCCCCTACTCTATTTTTCATTTGGCATGTGAGAGTGGAGAGGACTATTTTATACACATCAAGGTACAACCTTGGTGTACATGTCGTGATTTCATGCAAAGAGAATCTAGAGGAAAGTCTTACGTTGCATGTAAGCATATCTATTTTGTCTTCTTGCGAGTTTTGGGATTACATAAGAATGAGGATATGGTAATGCATCAACCGACACTATCACCAGAGGAAGTGGACAATATACTATCACGTCCTCGAAGGAAGGATGTTTGTGCTTATACTTAAGCTTTAATCAAGCCTGTTTGTGCCTATACTTAAGCTTTAATCAAGCCTCTCATGTTTGTGCCTACTTAAGCTTTAATCAAGCCTTCCATGTTTGTGCTTACTTAAGCTTGTAAGGAAATGTGAAGTCAGTCTTTTTGTAAGAAAATTTGAACCAATATTATTTTTGTCTTGCTTTGGGATGGAGTATACTGTCACGTACTCTAAAGTCTTATTGTAGGTAGCTTGCGACGCTATGGTAAAGGAGTTATACCAACCAGATATCTTCTTGTAAGGAAATGTGAACTCAATCTTTTTGTAAGAAAACATGAGCCAAGTATACTTGTTTTTACTTGTGTTGAAATAAACATTGGAAGAAAGGTACATAGATAGGTATTTTTGTGTCTATATTTAAGTTTCTTGGACATAAAATGTGTGTTTATATGTAGGAAGGTAGGTATGTAGGTATGTATGTATGTATGCATGCATGTATGTAGGTATATATGTAGGAAGGTAGGTAGGTAGGTAGGTAGGTAGGTAGGTAGGTGTGTATGAGAATATACATGTATATATGTATGTATGTATGTGAATGAATATAGGTAGGTAGGTAGGTAGGTAGGCAGGTAGGCAGGTAGGTAGGTAGGCAGGCAGGTAGGCAGGTAGGCAGGTGGGTGTGTTTGAGAATATACATGTATATATGTATGTATGTATGTGAATGTATTTATTTCTCTTTCATAAATACTTACTATATAAAAGCTCACCAAAATGTATCATTTTTCTTACAAGCTCACATAAAACTATCTTATCTCCAAAAAGCTCGCCAAATAAAGCTCGCAAAAAAATCAAACCCACCTGGAAAGTTGTAGGCACAGAAATAACACATACATCCACTCCCAAATTCCTGACAATTCCTAAGGTTTTCACCCTAGTATTATCAGAGCAAGTTTGATGCGATAGGGAGATTTAGTAGAAGACAACTTTAAATCGGCATCTTTCATTGTTTTTTCACTCATGACATTGATTGACGCACCTCCATCAATGTATGCATTAGAAATTGTTTGCCCCTCACAATGATAACATCAATCACACAGGCACATCATCTCCTACATCAACATCCACCTTTTGATCCATAGGAGTCCCATTATCCCTCTTCTTCTTTTTCTTAGATTCCCTTGTGCTAGCCAGCTTACCCCATTCCTTTCTGAGCTTTGGAGAGAGTGCCAAAAGCTGCCCAAATGTGATTTGTGCCGTTTTCTCCCTAAGATCTGTTAAGAGGTCATAACTAAGAGATCCTTGTCCAAGAGGAAAGTTAGATTGTCCAATTTTTCTCCTAGACTTCTTCTTATTATTATTATTTTTCTCCTCTTCTTCAGATTTATCTTCTTGTTGTTCTTCTTCTTGGCTCCTAGTTTTACGACTCCTTTTTGTAAATAATGGCATCAATGTTTCCTCTTCTTCTTTTGAGCATGTTTCCTCTAAAAGTGCTAAACTTATATCCTCTCTTTTTCTCAAATTTGGACACTCAGTGCGATAGTGCCCCTTCTCTTGACATTCATAGCATGTGACACTTCTTCTATCCCTAGGTTTATCCTCAACTCGTGGAACCCTAGGTGGCCTTGCGTTGACTAAGTGTAACTTCAAATCAGCAATTTTTGCCATAAGTTGTGCAATGTTATGATCCAAGGATGGCGCTTGTACCTAAGATGTTGAGGCTATCTCTACTCATGGGGTGGGGTTGGCACACTCAGAGAAGATTGGAATGTGGACTCAATATGAAGATTGGCCTCCTTCTTCAAAGCAATACGAAGAGACTCTTTAAAATTAGTGGGATCTTTCCTAAGGACTTTTCCATACAAGCGGGGATCCAAAGCCATGATAAACTTGCTCATCTCTTAAGGTGCTCTATTGCTAAAGAACTCTTTGAATCTCCCATAGAAGGTGAAAAAGAATAAGCAACAACATGTAAAGCAGCTTGTTGATATTTAATGAACAAGGCTTCATACCTCACTGAAAAGGCAGAAACTGACTCTCCTTCCTTTTCGAGAATCTGATCCAATTGCAATAGTAAAGCATTTGGTGACTCCACTGTCCCAAACCTCTCCTTCATTTCTTTGGTCAACCTTTCCCAATCATTATTGGACTCCTTTGGCAAAGCCTCATGCCAAGTTAAGGCCACACTCTCCAAGAAATCTGTAAGTATTTGTGCCCCCCTCTCCTTTCATAGACCCAAACCATCAAACGGCATGCTCGGTTAAACTCTCTGAGATAACTCCCCGGGTCTTATCTTTTCGATTCTTAGAACACTGGAATGTTAAACATCTTGCACCAAAAGATGAGTAGCAACAAGGGAATTTTACTTAATAAGGTAACTAGTTTGCTTGAAGCTGGATTTATTTTTCTAGTAGACAATTTAGAGTGGATTTCCCCTATTGTAGTCACTCCCAAAAAGGGTAGAAAATGGCATGTGTGTGTGGACTTTTGCCCTATGAATAATGCACGCACAAAGAGGGATTATTATCCTCTACTCTTTCAGAATGAGATTTTGGATCAAGTTGCAGGTCATGATTTGTATTCAATGTGTGATGGATACTCTGGATACTTTTAAATCCAGATTTGTAAAGAATATCAAAGGAAAACCTCATTTATCACCCCTTGGGGAGTGTATGCCTATAAGGTGATGCCATTTGGCTTGACCAATGCATCAGCAACTTTTCAGCGCTTCATGAGCTAGGTTTTTTCACCTTACTTAGGAAAGTTTATAAGGGCCTTTTTGGATGATTTTTGCATTTATTCAAGCCACATGGATCACTTGAAAAAGTTGAGGTTATCCTTGCAAAGTATTGATGATGCAAAAAAGGGTGTCTTAATCCTAGAAAATGCCACTTGGCGCACGAAGGAAGGTGGTTCTCTTGGGACATATTATCTCAAAAGAACGCATAGAGATGGATCCTCAGAAGGTGGACGCAATTGTGTCAAGAAGGATTTTGGGTAAAACAAAGTATTACCAACGCTTTGTTGACATGTTCTCTGAGAAGATGTATCCTATAAATCTGTTGACAAAGAAGAATGTTTCTTTCCAATGGAGACCCGATCAAATTCAATATTTTTGTTTTCTTAAGGAATGCATGAGTCAAAGTCCAATTATGCAACCTCCTAGGTATAGCACCCAAGTGTCTCATCACATTTAGTGGGTGCTATACTCTTGCAAAAGGGAGACAATGGGCATATGCAACAAGTGTATTATGCAAGCCGACAACTCACTTATGCGAAGGAGAGGTATGGTGAAATGGAGAAAGGGGGTTTGTCTCTTGTTTTTGCAATAAAGAAGTTCAGGTCATACTTGTTACCTCACCCTTTTTTCTTCCTCACATCTCAACCTTCTTTACAATTCTTGGTCCGCAAACCCGGCAATCCTGCTAACAGGAGGAAAGTTTGCAAAGTGGATTTGTGAGCTTCAAGAATTCTCTTTCACTTTTATTACAGAAAACACCACTAGGGCCTCTCTTGCAATTTTGCTTACAAGGAAGGAAGAGGAAGAAGGAACAGGAACAAAGGAAGAAGTATATGAAGATTTGGAGACACCACCAACTGCTTTCACTATGCATTTCGATGGAGCCTTTAGCCCTTCCAGGTAATGTGTGGCTGGGGGGATAGTTTTATTTGATCCAGAAGGAAAAGAGGTATGGGGCAAGGGTAGAGAATTTCCAAAGGCTATATCAAATAATGTGGCTGAGTACAATGCATTAATTTGGGGATTAGATTGTATAAAATATGGAATTAAAGAGGTAGAGGTTAAAGGGGATTCGCAATTGTTCATTCAACAAATCAAAGGAGAATATAAGGCAAGGAGTCCTAATCTCCAAGAATTGTATAAAAGGGAAATGGAGTAAAAAGAAGCTTTTGAGTTTTGTAAATTTGTGCATGTTAACAGGAAGGATAGTCAAAAGGTTTATGAATTGGCTACTAAAACTTTGGCTTCTTTCAAAGTAGCTATTCTTACATTAATGGATACAGGTTGGCCTGAGCTCCAAGATATTCAACACTATTTAGATACAAGATATTTCCCTGCTAGACTGAATCTTCAACAGAAGCAAAGGCTTACAAGAAGGAAAGCTCATCCTTCCACAATTCTAGGGGATGTTCTTTACAAGCAAGGTAAGGATAAGATTCTTAGGAGGGTAGTGAGCCTCGAAGAATCTAAAAGGATTATGGAATTATGTCATGAATGTTCAGGTCACTTTGCCTCACTCAGCACAACTCGGAGGATCCTTAACACAGGTTATTATTGGCCTCAACTCAGCAAAGATGTCTACGAGTGGTGCAAAAGCTATGAAGTATGCCAGGCATATGGGCATAAGCAATTGGTTCCCGGACCCTTAAACCCTATCCCAGCATATGGTCCATTTGAAAGGTGGGGATTAGATTTTGTGGGCCCACTTCCTCGTTCCTCACATGGGAAGTATTACATATTGGTGGCCACAGATTATGCAACAATGTGGGCAGAAGTAAAGACCATGGTCAATAATAAAGCAGTGGATGTGGCATCCTTTCTCAAGGAATACATATGTGCCCGATTTGGGTGCCCATTAGATTCTTGATGGTGGTGTTGGTGTCAGTGCAACTACAAGAGCACAATGGGAATGATGGGGCTGTCCATAGCTAAGTGAGATAATTCTCAAGATCTAGTTAGTTGATGGCCATATATCACAATACAAAGGAACCATGCAAATTAACAAGCTCACATCTTTTTGGTTGAAGTTTGATCATATATTTGCAACTTTGGACTTCAAGAGGGCAATAAAATACAATGTGATTTTGGGTCAGCCATTTATGAGAGAACAGCATAATGAAGGGCTTGAAATTCGAGGACTAATGTGTGTGCCTAATGAAGGGCTTGAAATTCGAGGACTAATGTGTGTGCCTAATGAAGGGCTTGAAATTTGAGGACTCTTTCATCTAACTAACCTTTGATGATATAAATTTGCTTGAAGAATGCTTTCATGATGTAGTTGTTAACCACCATGGATACGATACCCAAGTTGAGCGGAACACATGAGGATAATAAGTTATTGCACCAATTCTTCTCCTTGAAGCATACCTCATATTGATTTGTAGGGTCAAATTGAAATGTTGTCACGCAGAAACTTGAAATTAGCAAAGTATATAGCACATGCTCAACAAACATTAGCCTAGCTCATATCTGAGATGAGAAATGGGAAAACCTTTAAGGAGGGGGATCAGAACCTTTGGTGCAAGCTTCCACATCTTCCACTAAAGAAAAACACAAGACCATGAAAAAAAGTTGGAAGTTGTGGCTAAAGGGAAAAAAATGGAGGAAAACTACAAAGCGTTCACCTAGAGATAAGCTAGAATAGAACTTGGCCCATTAATGTAAAGGAGACTATCAATTGTGGAATAGTTTGTTTATGATCACTAATCTACCTTAGGACAATACTTTCGTTCTTTATATGTCGCTACGATTGTGCCTTCATTGTTTATGATTTAGAGCCACCATCATCATGGCCAGTTTTGTATCTCTTACTTTTTAACTCCTCATCGACACTTCACCATACACAATCTCATTCAAATTATAAAACGGTTTGCAAAGTCTTCACTAAGTTAATTTGTAGCCATTGCTAAAATGTGCGTACTTCATTGGAATCATAGTGATGTTTACACGCTCAACATAAAGAAATTTTTTGAGCAAAATATGGGTTTCATTATAGACCTTTTATCAAATCTTGTAGAGTACCATGACAAGTGGTTTAGAAATGTTCTCACCTTCTCAATTGTTATCATTTAATCCACATAGCATCGCAAGGCTCTACATCATGCAAGGGGTACATGACTTGATCCCTCGATCGTCGCTAGTCTATTTCTTACATGGGAGCAGTAGAAGGACTCTCTCTCTCTCTCTGTCTCTCTCTCTCTCTCTCTCTCTCTCTCTTTAGTGTGGTTGTTGCTTACCTAGATATGTGTGTGTGTCATGGTTGCCCGTCCATCTTTCTATGGTTAATTAGGGACGCCTAATTACCACTATGTTCATAGCACAGTACTTGGGTGATTTGGAATATTCCATGTGTAGGACGTATGAAACTAGGGATGGCTGGAAGTAAGTGTTGGATTTAATGCTTATGTGATGTCGTGTAACTTTAGCATGTATTGCTAACTTGTAGTGTGTTTGAATGGACAACCTTGTAGGTTGTGAGATTGACGGGCTTTGTGCTCGGTAAGCCGAAATCTACACGCATGGTTCTCATTTTGGTTTTTTTTACCGTAGTATCTACTACAAGATTTATTATTATTACTAGCCGTCCCATTTTGATGTATTCGGGCGTGGACCTATTGAGCTGCCCACTTTTGCGAGAGAGAGAGAGAGAGAGAGATAGAGAGATAGAGAGAGAGAGAGAGAGAGAGAGATAAAACATGGTTTCTCTTTTCTCACTCATGAAATAATTAAACCATATAAGGAAAACAATAAGGGAACTAATACTCCCTATGTAGACATTTGCCTATCTTAGCCTATCTTGGCTCCATGTATACAAGTACAGGCCTGCAACTTGCAGAGCCACTGTATCTCTCTAGTTTTTTATCATCATAATATAGTTGATTTGGTACTTAAAATTATGGGAATAGGCCTAGTCTACAACTCATCATGGGACATATTGCTAAACTCAACCATATGCAAAAATCGACCTACTTTTGGGGATCTTTATCGTAAATATGCTATTTTTATCATAAATTTATTTTCTTTATATTTCTCTAATTGTTTAGAGATATTCATGTACTCTCATCTCTAACTACGATTTTTTTTGAATAAATGTAATTAAATTCTCAAGAAAGTTCACTCACATAACAGTGTGTGTGTGTGTTGATTGCAATAAACCTTAACTATTCTAGTGCACTAAAATGAACTCCCATGAACTCCCAAATTAATCAAACAAATTGGAATTTTCCAAATTCATATCATCCACATTGCCCATCCATGTGCTTCCCTTTCTTCTCCCCATTGTGCGCCCCTTATGCCCAAAAACATAATCGTCCCTCGAACCAAGAAGTTTAACAGAAGACTAAAGGACCTCTTGAGCCTCTTGCTCCAATTATTTGAGTCTCCCACACTAACTCCTCAACTAGAAAAGGTCCATGTTGATGACTTAGAAAAGAAGAGTGTATGGTCTCAAGCTCAGCTAAATCTCCATCCATGGATCATGGAAGAAATTCACAAACCATTAATGGAACCTGAACCTCCAAAACCTATAAATAAATCAACACCTGAGAGAGTGAGATTTAGAGATATCATGACCACCAAGTTACGTCACAAAATCAATCCATTATTTGTCAATGTTGGCTCTGATATGTAAAGGCTAAAGCTATGACTACTATGAGAATGTATGTGGTTTGCAAATGAGACATCAAAAGTATTCTTATGTAACGTACTCATATGTACGTATTTTTGGATCCTTTTTTTGGAGATTTTTAGCATCTATATTTAATGTTGAAAATTAGGAAATACTTAGAGGACATAAAAGATTAAGTTTGGTCAAAAATTTAGTAATTTAGATATGTCAATTTTTGGGTCAATTTGGGGACTTTTTATGCATGTTTTGTGGTGTCATTTGTATGCGATTTCTATTCTATACTTAACCATGTTAGATAATATACAAGAGGATTGTAGTGAGTGGTTTAACCTAAAGGAAACTCATATGGGGGTTTACATAATAAGCATAACTGCAACGAGCTCTCGAAACGGGACTCGGACACTAATTGGACCCTTAATTTTTAGTAACGGCCTCGCATGAGGGTGAAGATAACTTTATTTGTCATAGAGGTGAATTAAATAAAGTTAGTTCATCACAAGATGACGAATAAAGTTCGTGTTCAGATAATTGGGAGATGGTATTCGGCGAAACGAATCCGACACCCCTTTTTTTTAAATTAAAAAAACATATCTTCTCTAATTTGGTTCGAACGCATGTCTTTAGAAAAGATTTTCTATCTTTGATGATTTCATGCCTGATAATCTACTAATTCTTCTGGGATGTTTTTTTTTAGCTTCTTTCAGAACCTTGAGGATTTTCTATGTAGGATATAGATAGAGAGAGATTTTAAGATTTGGGCCGCCGTCCTTAGACAAGGAACGTTGGACAGAGATTGTGATTTATGCCCACTGGGCACCATTTGGTAGAACCTAGAGTGGACAAGATTTGCTAGAGGCATACCCGGGATAGTCACCACATCCACAGTATGAGTGATTTTTTCTATAAGATTTGAGAAATTTTGTGTTAGAACATACAACAAAATATGGGTACATTTCAGTTGGTATCAGAGCCTAGGTTAGGCAATTTGCACTTGATTGCGGATATTGTAGGTCTTGGATGACTAATATTATTCAGAACATGTAGATGATTTTGCCCTCAAACAACCTTTAATGGAAAGGGGAAGAGGAGTGAAGAAAAAGAAGTATAGATTCAGTAGCTTGAAGATTATTTTCAAACATGTAACTTCAGTGAGAATGCTAAGGCAAAGATACAATACTTCTTTTTGAAGGTTCTACAAAATTATGGTGGAAGTCTATTATGTGCAAGAGGGACTTACAGAATGAGGAAATCAAGTGGCCTCTGATAAAAAGGCATATGATTCAGCATTATTGTCCACTAGAATACCATATGGAGAAAATGAATAAATTTTTAAACTTGGAATAGAGGGCACTTACTGTTCTAGAATATCATGATAAATTTTGGGACTTGTAGAAATATTCACCCCCATTAACAGAAAAGTAAAGAGCCTCCTAATTTGTGAATGGCTTAAATAGGCAAATCAAATTTGTGGTTAAGGGGGTAACAAGCCAACTACAGTTCAAGGTGCTATGTTGTGTGCCATGACATATGAACAGATGGAAAAGAATGAAGAAAGTTTTGGAAATAAAAGAAAGAGATCAAATCCGTTTTATGATGAGAAGGGGAATTTTATGCAGAATAGGAGAATGGAGACTAGAGCGAGAAGAAGAATGGTAATCAGCCTTTCACATATTTGTCCCCATAGATGGTAGAAAAGGCACGACATGAAGGCTTATGTTCTCATTGTTTACAAAGGGGTCATAAAACTTATGAGTGCAAAAACAAACTAGCTTCATGTGAGATATAGCTAGATCAATGAGCCCAATCACTCAAGCTCTTGAAGAAACTGCCCCAAGCCTATCTCGAATCTTAAGCTTTGTATGTGTCATCACCACTATGTTTCAAAGAAGAGCACCATATAAAAAAAGCAAATACAAAAGGACTATATCCACACATTGAAAGGTACAAACCTCTATCTTGCAAGGCTTATGCTCCACTTGTATCTACATGCATGAAGTGGTAGATATCTTTACAGAGAGAGAAATTTTATTTCCTTACACTTTGTGCACACAAGTGTTAAAGAAGAAGAAGAATGTTTTTAAAATCATTGGAACAATCCCAAGGGACCCAATCAATCTAACTGATGGGAGTAATATTGAAACAGAAGACTTAATCTCAAGTTGATGATCCAACCATTTATCCCCACTCATGAATGTGTGTGTGTGTGTGTGTGTGTGTGAGAGAGAGAGAGAGAGAGAGAGAGAGAGAGAGAGAGAGAGATTGTTTGACTGACTGACTGACTAATTGAGTGAGAAGAGGTTTTAATGTCGTAAGAGTATGAGATTGAGAAAGAGCGAGAGGGAGAGAAGGAGAGAGATTGAGAGTGAGAGAGAGGGATGATTATTGAAGGGCTCTTCAAGACCTTTGAATTAAATTCCAATGTTATGAGTTTAAAGGTAAATATGCTAACCTTTGAAAACAAATGTGAGTTTTGAACTTATTATCCAAATTGGGAACATTGCATCCTAGAGTAGGGTTTCTTTAGCTATTTATTATGCATAGCGCAAAACGTTCAAGGTTTGGGTGGCATAGCAAAGCTCGGAGAGGCATGGGTTCAGCAAAAGGGGTTTTTTAGATCCCTTTTTTACACATTTTTTACATATAGAAAAGTACCATTCACTAACGGGGCATTTACAGATTGAATAGAAAAAGGATGTGTTTTATTTATGAAAGATTTACAGATAAGGGGTTTAAAATAGCCCTTGAATGCAGGTGATATAGAGATTTTACATATAGAGAACCCCCCGAGTAGCAAAGTTACTACGAGTGTGTAGCTCTCCTAGGGCTAGCAAGGGCTACCTAATATTGACAAGGCCTTACAATTACACCACCCATCATATCCTTCCTATGTTTCCCTTCCCTTCTCTCCCCACCCCACTCTACCTTAAATCTAAGTCGGGATAAGGAAATTAATAGGGGCTATCCCTGATGTATGAGCTTAATTGCCTCCTTCTTTGGTGTTATGTTGATATCCCTCCTTTTGTTGCAAGTCTATGCGTTGCTACTCCTTGGGATCCGGTGGCTTGTACTCCTTGAGATGATATTCTTAAGATCCACACCCCTTGGTTAAGAGCCCTAACTTTTTGCAACAAAAACTCCATGAATTGAACCCCTAAGATTTCCCTCTTTGTGAGTAGAAACCAACCAACCTCCTTAATATGTTTTCTCTTCCTAAAGAATGCACAACATGTTGGGTCCTTCAATCGATCCAATGTAACATCTTACACTTGTGAACAATTGTATTCCATGACCATCCAAAAATTAAATGGAATTAATTAACTCCCTGGACCATAATACTTAACCTCTAGCTTGATTGTGATAAGAAGCAAATAGATCCCTCCTTATGGGTTCTTTGCATAGTATCTTTGCTTGCTTTATATACGGACTTTATTTTTTGGCCATTTGGACAAAATATTAGATCCAAAACAATTTGAAAATAAAACCAATTTTGCGCTTGTGACCCAACACTCTTTATATATGATGTTTACAAAATAAAATTAGAACTTCAATGCTTGATGGCATCTTCCCACAATGTGCTTTGGCAAGTGTTAGGAAAAATTTTGCAAAAGTGTTTTGGGCTTGTGTACATATGGGATGCATGGTATGCAAAAAAACTTTGCCCTGAATGCCCTAGCAGATGTACAGAGTGGGTGGTTTGGTAGCAAGCTAGCACATGCATGTTTTTTTGGGAGCAGGTGCTCGAGATTTGAAGTTTTTTTATTGCAGCAGTGTGTATGGCTACCAGTGGGAAACGGCCTTCTGATAGGCGGTGCTCTTGGTGGACATGTATACCAAGTGTGAGACAATAACTATGGTTGCCGGTCATAGCAAAAGATTCTTGGGCTAAAATTAGAAAGCACATGGATGCCTCATGGGGGCTAGTAAAAGGATGAGCGTGCACACCAAAAAAGAAAGAAAAGCGCAGAGAGAAGGTGCTTCGGGAAGATTTAGAGTGAGGGTATCCCACCGCCTACAGTGACCATGCTGGTTTTTGGATGGTGTAGCTGACAGAGAACCTGTAGCAAAAAGAACCTGTGGTGGTGGCTCTGTAGGAAAGGATGAATATGATAGCGCAGCTCATGTACATGATCGTTGCAGTAGTCGAGGGCCAGGGTGATCCTGGTTGGATTTTGATGGACTGCTACAGCTAGTGGTGAAGGATGATTGTTGTTTTGTCGTGATGGGATGGGCTGTAAAGGTTTTGCTCTCCAGCAAAGAAGGCACTGGCGATAGCAGGCTCTGCAGAGGCGGGTACTTTGTGTGTTGTTGCCGCCAGTTCTCTATAGCGGGCGTCGCCTTGTACGCAGTAGTAGCTACAGTAGAGGAGGCTGGTGTCAGAGATAATGAAGCTAAGGGAGAGAGCAGAGTGAAAAAGAAGAAGGGCGTCACTTGCAGAGGAGCAAAGAAAGAAAAAGAGCATGGACTGCAGGTAGAGAAGCAAAGGTGAAATGAGGTGGCGACCGACTGAAGCTGCGAAGACAAGGAAGGTCGGCTGGTGGCAACGAAGCGGAAGAAGTTTGTTACTGAGTGGGCCGCCTCTGGTAGTAACAGGTGTGACTGCAGGCTAGGAGGGAGAACAAGTAGTGGGAGGCGAGCTGGCCATGGTTGTCTTGGAAAGGAGTAAGAAGAGGAAGTAGTACCCACCACGAAGGCATGTAGGGAGCTGAGCGGGAGTGAATGAACAACATGAGTTGCTGTGGACTAGAACGAAGGGTGACTGAGTATTTGCAGGGTGAGAGATGCAACAGAGGCGGGTTCTTGTTATTTTGTTGTCGCCAGTTCTCTGCGCGGCGGCTGGTGTCTGGTGATGCCAGAGAGTTTTTTTCTTGTTGGGATGCAGCTCGTCGTAGGGAGCAGGGACAACCTCGTGAGTATACATCTTGTGTGTTGATGTGAAGGTGTCGTGTATGTGACATGGTTGTGTGAGGAAAAGCTTCTGTGTCGGAAGAAGCTTGTATGGACTATTGACTGGGAATTCAAAGATGGATGATACTGGTGATGTATCTGGCTATGGTTGTGTGTTCGTATCCTGTGTGTGTTGATTTGCAGGCGAAGGCGTGATTGACGTGTTTGGTGGTGTAGTCCACGGGTTTACACTCTCATAGCGCACTTTGTGCTAGCCTTTGATTACCTCATCATGCACACAGTGGAAATGCATGTGTTTACTAGGTGTTTACTTTGACTATGGTGCCGCTGTTTTGTGCTAGTGATTTCAAGGTTGGGGGAGTGGGAAGCTATAGAGGCATGTTTCCCTATCTCCATGTTTTTTTTTCCCACTCCACAGCTTTTTGGTGCCTCCACTGAGGAGAGCTCAGGTATTTTTCTTTGCTAAGGATTATCTCTTTCACATTTAGAATCACTTAAAGTAGTTTTTTAACTACTTATAAATAATTTAAAAGAATTCACCATGATTTTGTTATCATAAAGGCATAAAAATACCATTATCCTCTAGCTTTACAAGCTTAGAGTTTGGTTTTGAATTAAGAATTTATCAATAAGAAGCATGCTTTTTCTAAAGAATTAGCCATAAGAATGACTATTCTTTTGGGAGATAGAGAAGCTCCAAGCTCTCCAAAAGTAGAGGATTTTTAAGGGATAATAGAAAATATGATTATTTTATTGTAATACTGGCATGGCATAGTTTACAAAAGACTAAGGTAGGGTCTATTTATAGGTGAGGGAGGCCACTAACCAAGCCCAATTGAGTTCTAGAATTTCCCAGGTTCAATTTGACTCAATTTGGACAAGATTTGGACCAGTTTGGCTCCCTTTTTTATTTGGTTTGATCCAAGAGAGGAGAGATAAAAATATCACAATTTTTTTTAATTAAAAACCCTTCCACACATGTGAAATAGGCGCCTACCTCAAGAGTCCCCCTCTCACCAAGGTGTCAAAAATGCATCATTATTCTAAAATATCTCATTTTTTTAGTAAAATCTCATAGTTTTTAACTAATAAACATTGGATTCAGTCAACTCTTCATCTTATGTGAGCATTTACTCATTTTTGGGTATTCTCTTTTATTCTTTTCGATTTATCTCATCCCAACACTTGGATTAATCCAATTGTCCATTGGAACGTTAATTGGACCATAATCCAAAAATTTCTGAAAATGTAGACCCTTAGGCTAAGGTCCTTGATACCCATTTTCAATTAATTCCAAATGCACATTGGAAAGTTCATTTTGAATTTCTCTTTCAAGGGAATCCATTTTAGACACTAGGAGGATTTTTATATCCAAAGATATCACACTTTTGGATTATCTCTCTCTAGACATTTTCTCTCTTTAGGCCAAAAAAGGATAAAACAAGATCTTTCTTCTATTTCAAAGAAGGGAATAATTACAAAAGCAGAAGGGGAGGTTCTTACACCTTCACACCTCAAAGATGGAGGGAGGAATCGTACACTACCCATCCAATGTCTGATGGTGGGTGAAATTTTGAGAGTGGTGTGGTAGAAGCCCCATGGACTTACTCGCAAAGTTTCACAACCATCCGGGAGGAATCTTACACCACCCATCCAATGTCTGCTGATGGTGGGTGAAATTTTGAGAGTGGTGTGGTAGAAGCCCCATGGACTTACTCGCAAAGTTTCACAACCATCCCACAATGTATGATGATGATGCCTCACCCATGCCCGCTATTTTTTGCATATGGGACCCCTTTGGGCACTATGCAAAAAATAGCATGTGGCAACACAACGTCCCGCCCACATCCAGAGTCTAATGGTGACCTGAAAAATTTGCGAGTGGTGGGGCAGGATCCCCATGGACCTGCTCGCAAAGCTTCACCACCTGAATAATTTGCGAGTGGTGGGGCAGGATCCCCATGGACCTTCTCGCAAAGCTTCACCACCATCAAATGCCATATGATAATGTTTTCCCCCAAAACTCGGTATTTTTGCATTGGAAACCCTTTGGCCACTATGTGAAAAAATAGTGGGTGGCAACATACGGCTCACCCATCCGATGTCGTATGGTGGGTGAAAGTTTGCGAGTGGTGGAATTGGTGCTCCTTGGACCCGCTCCACAAAGTTTTAACACCATTAGACATTGTACATCCTATGGTACAATGATGCCTCACCCGAACCCGCTATTTTTTGATAGGGAACCCTTGGGCACTATTTGAACAAATAGCAGGGTGGCAACACACTGTCTCGCCCATTCAACGCCCGATAGTGATGAAACTTTACAAGTGGTAGGGTACGCATCTTGTGGACCCACTCGTAAAGTTTCACACCATAAATCGGCATCGTATGATCATGATTCCCAACCCAAACTTGCTAGGTTTTGCAAAGGGGACCCATTGGGCACTAGGGAGAAAATAGTGGGTGTGGCAACACAACGTCCTACCCACCCGGCATCTGATGGTGGTGAAATTTTATGAGTGGTGGAATAAGATTCTCAGGGATCCACTTGCAAAGTTTCACCACCATCGGACGCCATATGATAATGATGCCCTACCCAAACCCGCTATTTTTTGTATAGGGGACCCTTTGGGCACTATGTGGAAAAATTGGAAGTGGCAACACGCTGTCCTTCCCATCCAGCATGCCATGTTGGTGAAGCTTTGGGACATGATGGGTAGGCATCCCATGGACTTGCTCGTAAAATTTCACCACCATGGGATATCGTATGATAATGATGTCCCACCAAAATCCTCTACTATTTGCATAGGGGACCCTTTGGGCACTATGTGAAAGCAACACACCGCTCCACCCATCCCACGTCCGCTGATGGTGGTGAAACTTTGAGAGTGGTGAGGTAGGAGCCCCATGGATAGGCTCGCGAACTTTAACCACCATGGTACATCGTATGATAATGATGGCCCAACCCAAACCCGCTATGTTTTGCATAGGGGACCCCTTGGGCACTATGAAAAAATAGCTGGTGGCAACACGACATATAGCCCATCCGTCCTCAAGTGGTGGTATAACTTTGCAATTGGTGTGGGATAGGACCCCTCTAGATCCACTCACAAAGTTTCACCATCAGCTGGCGGTGTATGAAAATGATGCCCCACCCAAAGTTGCTATTTTTTGCATAGGGGACCCTTTGGGCACTATGTGAGAAAATAGCAGGTGGCAACACACCATCTTGCCCATCAAGTGTCGGATGGTGGTGAAACTTGCAAGTGGAGAGGTAGGAGTCTTATGGACCCACTCGTAAAGTTTCACCACCATCGAAAATTGTATGATTATGATGCCTAAACCCAAACTTGCTAGTTTTTGCAAAGGGGACCCATTGGTCACTATGCAAAAAATAGCAGGTGGCAACATAACGTCCTACCCATCCGACATCCGATGGTGGTGAACTTTGCAAGTGGTGGGGTAAGACCCTAATGGATGCGATTGCAAAGTTTCACGACCCCATCGGACGTCGTATGATAATGATGCCCTACCCAAACCCGCTATTTTTTTGCATACGGGACCCTTTGGGCACACTATGTGGAAAAATAGCGGGTGGCAACATGCCGTCTTGCCCATCGGGTATGAGATTGCTGTGAAACTTTGCGAGGTGAGGGGTAGGTACCCATGGACCCACTTGTAAAGTTTAACCACCATCGGATATCGTATGATAATCATGCCTTACTCAAACCCGCTATTTTTTGCATGGGGGACCCTTTAGGCACTATGCAAAAAAATAGAAGGTGCCAACACACCTTCCCCCCCATCCAGCATTTGATGGTGGTGAAACTTTGGGAGTGGCCAAATAGGAGTCTTGTGGAGCCGCTCGTAATGTTTCCACACCATGGGACATTCTATGAAAATGATGCCCCACCAAAACTGTCTATTTTTTCCATAGGGGAAAAAAAAGCAGGTGGCAAAACAATGTCTTACCCATTAGGCATATAATGGTGGTGAAACTTTGTGAGTGGTGGGGTAAGATCCCTATGGACCCCCTTGCAAAGTTTCACCACCATCGGATGCAATATGATAATGATGCCCCACCCAAACCCGCTATTTTTTGTATAGGGGACCCTTAGGGCACTATGTGAAGAAATAGTAGGTTGCAACACCGTCCTGCCCATTGGGGAACTATGTGAAGATATAACAGTTTGTGAGGTGCGGGGTACCAGTGCTATGGAACCACTCACAAATTTTCACCACCATGGGATACCATATACTAATGATGCCCCAGCCAAACTCACTATTCTTGCATAGGGGACCCTTTGGGCGCACTATGTGAAAAAATAACAGGTGGCAACACATCGCCCCGCTCTCCTGACATCCAATGGTGGTGAAAATTTGCAAGTGGTTGGCTAGTGTACTTACTCAGCAAGTTTCACTACCATCGGACATCGTATCATAATGATGCTCACCCAAGCCCGCTATTTCTACATAGGGGACCCCTTGTGGGTACTATGGAAAAAAATGTGGGTGGCAACACAACATCCTGACCGTCTCGCATTTGATGGTAGTGAAACTTTGTGAGTGGTGGGGTAGTAGTCCTATGCACCTGCGCATAATGTTTAACCACCATCGTACATCGTATGATAATGATTCCCAACCCAAACCCACTACTTTTTGCATAGGAGATCCCTTGGGCACTATGCAAAAAATAGAAGGGGGCAACACACCGTCCCACCCATCCAGTGTTGGATGGGGTGAAATTTTGGCATGGTAGGAGCCCCATGGACTTGCTCGCAAAGTTTCACAACCATCCCACAACGTATGATGATGATGGCTCACCCAAGCCCGGTATTTTTTGCATAGGGGACCCATTAGGCACTATGCAAAAAATAGCATGTGTGGCAACACAATGTCCCGCCCATCCGGAGTCTAATGGTGACTTGAAA
The DNA here is from genome assembly GCF_041138505.1 of Cibotium barometz. Classification (NCBI taxonomy): domain Eukaryota; kingdom Viridiplantae; phylum Streptophyta; class Polypodiopsida; order Cyatheales; family Cibotiaceae; genus Cibotium; species Cibotium barometz. The sequence goes on from NC_141090.1 coordinate 25,325,379, forward strand.
ATTTGTGAGTGGTGGGGTAGGATTCCCATGGACATAATTGCAAAGCTTCACCACCATCAAATGCCATATGATAATGATGCCCCCCCAAACTCGGTATTTTCTGCATTGGGGACCCTTTGGCCATTATGTGAAAAAATAGCGGGTGGCAAGATACGATCTTCCCCCCCATACAATGTCTGATGGTGGTGAAACTTTCAGAGTTGTGGAGTAGGTGCCCCTTGGAGGTGCTCACAAAGTTTCAACACTATCAGACATCGTATGATCATGACACCCCACCTAAACCCGGTATTTTTTGCATAGGGGACCCCTTTGATGCTATTCAAAAAACAGCGGGTGGCAACACAATGTCCCTCCCATGCGATGGGGGTGAACCTTTGTGAGTGGTAGGGTAGGAGTCACATTCACCAGCATCGCACATCCTATGGTAATGATGCCCCACCCGAACCCGCTATTTTTTTCATAGGGAACCCTTGGGCACTATGTGAACAAATAGCAAGTGGCAACACACCGTAACGCCCATTCAGCACGTCTAATGGTGATGAAACTTCTACGCATGATAGGGTATGCATCTTGTGGACCCACTCATAAAGTTTCACCACCATCATAGGACTTGGTATGATCATGATTTCTAACCCAAACCAACTAGTTTTTACAAAGGGGACCCATTGGGCACTATGGAAAAAATAGCGGGTGGCAACACAACGTCCTACCCATCTGGCATCCAATGGTGGTGGTTGGTGAAATTTTACGAGTGGCGGGATAAGAGCCTCAAAGATCCACTTGCAAAGTTTCACCACCATCGGATGTCGTTTGATAATGATGCCCTACCCAAAACCGCTATTTTTTGCATAGGGAACCCTTTGGGCACTATGTGGAAAAATAGCGAGTGGCAACACACTGTGCTGCCCATCCGGCATGCGATGGTGGTAAAGCTTTGGGAGGTGATGGGTAGGCATCTTGTGGATTGGCTCGTAAAGTTTCACCTCCCAAACCCTCTATCGTATGATAATGATGTCCCACCCAAACCCTCTATCGTATGATAATGATGTCCCACCCAAACCCTCTATTTTTTGCATAGGGGACCCTTTGGGCACTATGTGAAAGCAACACACCGTCCCACACCCATCCGGTGTCATGAAACTTTGAGAGTGGTGAGGTAGGAGCCCCATGAACAGGCTTGCAAAGTTTAACCACCATGGTACATCGTATGATAATGATGCCCAACCGAAACCCGCTATTTTTTCATAGGGGACCCCTTGGGCACTATAAAAAAATAGCAGGTGGCAACACAGCATCCCCCCCATCCGGCGTCAAATGGTGGCAAAACTTTGCGAGTGGTGGGATAGGACCCCTCTAGACCCACTCACAAATTTTCACCACCAGCGGGCGGACGGGGTATGATAATGATACCCCACCCAAAGCCGCTATATTTTTCATAGGTGACCCTTTGGGCGCACTTTGTAAGAAAATAGCAGGTGGCAACACACCCTCCTACCCATCCAGCGTCAGATGGTGGTGAAACTTGCAAGTGGCGGGCATTCAATGGTGGTGAAACTTTGGGAGTGGCCAAATAGGAGCCCTGTGGAGCCGCTCACAATGTTTCCGCACCATGGTACATTCTATGGTGGTGAAACTTTTGGAGTGGCCAAATAGGAGCCCTGTGGAGCCGCTCACAATGTTTCCCCACCATGGTACATTCTATGAAAATGATGCCCCACCAAAACTCTATTTTTTCCATAGGGCACCCCTTGGGCACTATGCAAAAAATAGCGGGTGGCAACACAATGTCTTGCCCATCTGATGGCGGTGAAATTTTGTGAGTGGTGGGTTAATATCCCTACAGACTTGCTCGTCACAAAGTTTCACCACCATCGGATGCCATATGATAATGATGCCCCACCCAAACTTGCTATTTTTTGCATAGGGGATGTGATGCGTCCGTACAGCCATCACGGGACCCTTGGGGAACTATGTGAAGAAATAGCAAGTTGCAACATCGTCCCGCCCATCCAACATCAAATGTTGCTGAAAGTTTGTGAGGTGTGGGGTATGAGTGCTGTGGAACCATCATCACAAAGTTTCACCACCATGGGATGCCGTATACTAATGATGCCCCACCCAAACTCACTATTCTTGGATAGGGGACCCTTTGGGTACTATGTGAAAAAATAGCAATCGCCCGTCCGACATGCAATGGTGGTGAAACTTCCTTGAAACTGACGAAAGAGTTTGGTTTTGGTCATAGTCTGATTCAGGTTTCGAGTTTGATAAGGTTCTTCCTGAACTATCTTTCTCAAAAAGGGGGTGATATTTCAATTACTTTTTTACTGAATTTCATTCATTGAATATTCACTTAACTGATTTCTAAACTAATCACGAATTTTGATGAGGAATAAATTAATCACTTATCTGTATTTATGACTTCGATAGATTTTTTGAATTTTCTTATTACAATCTGAGTGAATATAAAATGATAGAAAATTTTCTCTTAGAGTATTTACTTATTTATATATCAAATACTCGTAGAAATTAAACATAGAATTAAAGGGAACTCTAATTTTGATATAAAAAATCTTTATGCATCTATTTATGCATAAAATCAATTTAATAGTAGTAACACTTTTGTAATAAAAAAATATCCAATATGCATCTTTCTATGCATAGAATTTAAATCTAATAAAAATAACACTTTTATAATAAAAAAATATCCAATATGCATCTTTCTATATGCATAGAATTTAAATCTAATGAAAATAACACTTTTATAATAAAAAAATATCCAATATGCATCTTTCTATGCATTGAATTTAAATCTAATGAAAATAACACTTTTATAATTAAAAAAATCCAATATGCATAGAAATTGAATTTAATGCAAATAACACTTTTATTAATAAAAAATATCCAATATGCATCTTTCTATGCATAGAAATTGAATCTAATGAAAATAACACTTTTATAATAAAAAATATCCAATATGCATCTTTCTATGCATAGAGTTTAAATCTAATGAAAATAACACTTTTATAATAAAGAAATATCCAATATGCATCTTTCTATGCATAGAATTTAAATCTAATGAAAATAACAGTTCTATAATAAAACAAAATATCCAATATGCATCTTTCTATGCATAGAATTTAAATCTAATGAAAATAACACTTTTATAATAAAATAAAATATTCAATATGCATCTTTCTATGCATAGAAATTGAATCTAATGAAAATAACACTTTTATATAAAAGAAATGTTTTTATGCATCTATTTATGCATAAAATAGGAATAACACTTTTAAAATAAAAAGAATTTCTTTTAGAATACACAAATGGTGGGGATTATTCTTTTTGAATAACATAAAAATAAAACTTTTTTCCATAAAATTTAAGGAAAATTTTGCCATAACCTCCTTTGTATGGCTGACCATTTCTCAATTTTTACATTTACTTTAAAATTTATCCCAAGATAAAATAAAGCACTCTAATCTAATCAATTTTCACTTCTAAAGAGTAATCAATAGGAAAAGTTTAACTTAATTTCTTGGTTTCTCCTTTTAGGATAAAGAAAGGCTGAAATTCTTAATGAAGAGAAGGGGGAAGCCTTTTCATTAAGGCTTAACATCCAAAATCACATTAAAAATCAAGAATTAAAAAAAACCATAGATTAGAATTAAAAAAAGTAGATTTTCTAAGTTACATGGAGTTTTGCGACCTTTCCTTTGGCTTGAGGGATTGAGGGTTCTACTCTTGTTTGGATCAAGAATGGCCACCAATTCTCTGTAGAAGAATTATTCAAAAACAAGTGAATTATCAAGTGAATTCAATGTTTTTGGCTCTAGGGAGGAGTAGAGTAACAGTGCATAAACACTATTAAGCTTTTACAAAGGGGAGGCTTCTATGTATAGGAAAAAGTGAGCCTCTAACCAAGCAAACTGATTCTAGAATTTTCCAGATCAGTTTGGTCGATTTTTGACCATTTTTTGGTCAGTTCAACTTACTTTTTGGAATTAGACTTGAATTAGGAGAGAGGAGAGATAAAATATCTCATTATTTGAGAGTTTAAAACTCCACCACACATGTGAAATAGGCGCCTCCTTCATGAGGGGGAATCCCCACTTTGAGGTCTCAAAATTCTTTTTTTTTTGTATTTCCTTTGGTCCTTAGTCCACTCTTCATCTTATGTGAGTATTTACTCATTTTGGGGGGTTTCTTCTTTATTTCTTCCATTTATCTCCTCCCTACATTTGGATTAATCTGATTGGTCCCTCAGAACCTTAATCTAAAATTTTTAGAAAATCTGGATCCTCAGGCTAAGGTCTTTAGCGGATTATAATTTATTTCTAATGCACCTTAGGAAATTCTTTTTAAACTTCTGTTTTCAGGGAAATTTATTCTAATAAGAAAGGATATTTTTCCATCCAAAGATAATAAGAAAGGATATTTTTCCATCCAAAGATATCTAAAAACTGAGTTACCTCTCTCTAGAATATTTTCTCTCTCTAGGCCAAAACAGGTAGAAACAAGATCTTTTATTATTCATAAAAGGGGATTGATTACAAAGGAAGATATTGGACATCTTGAGGGGCTGGGGAGGAATATTACATTCTCTCCTACTTGAAAAATGCGAGATGTCCTCATCTCACAAACTGGGGGTAATCCTGCAATAGTTCACCTTCTTTCTCCCAAGTGACGTCTTCAAAAGGATAGAACTTCCATTTGACTAAGAATTCTCTCAAAATTTTGTTCTTGAGAACCTTCTCTCAAACATCAAGGATTTCTTCAGGTTGGAGTTCCATCAGCCCGGGTTGAAGAAGTTAAGAGTTCATCATTATAAGCACATGATTCGGGCTTAGTACATACTTTTTAAGTTCCATCAGCCCGAGTTGAAGAAGTTAAGACTTCATCATTATAAACGCATGATTCGGGCTCGGTACATACTTTTTAAGTAAGTTGACATGAAATACATTATGTACTTTGAGATGAGGAGGCAGAAGAAGTTCATAGGCTAAGTCACCTACTTTCTTTGTAATCAGATATGGCCCACAGTATCTAAGGGATAACTTCTTGAACTTCCCAAGAGATAGAGAACTTCTTTTTGGGTGTACTGGAATGAAGACCATATCTGCTTCTTTGAATTCTCTATCTGATCTCTTCTTATCTGCATACTGCTTTTGTCTATCCTGGGTAGCAGCTCTTAAATCTTTTGTCTATCCTAGGTAGCAGCTCTTAAATCTTTTACGGATTGACTGCATCTGCTGCTCGATGTCGTCAAGCATCTGTTTGGAAATCTCGACCCTAATCAATGGGTCGGACCAAGTTAATGGTGTTAGGCAGTCTTGTCCATACAGAGCTTTGAAAGGGCTCATCGTGAGCATGACCAAATTATATCTTCGATTACTTGGTTCACTCTTTCTGTTTGACCATCGGTCTTGGGGTGGTAAGCTGTGCTGAGACCCAAGAAAGTTCCTACTGCTTCGAAAAATGTAGTCCACAACCTTGACGTGAACTTGGGATCTCGATCACTTACTATTCTCTTGGGTAAGCCATGCAATCTGAAGATTTCCTTGAGGAACAATCTGGCCACATCCACTGCAGTGTACGTTTCTTTTACTGGAATTAGATGGGCAACTTTGGTTAGTCTATCAACTACCATGAAGATGGAGTGGTAACCTGATTGCACTGAAGGTAGTCCAGTAATAAAATCCATACTGATACATTCCCACTTCATCTGGGGGATGTCTAATGGATGTAACTTCCCTGACATTTTTACTCTTTTTTCTTTGACTTTCTGACAATTTAGGCATTGTCGTATATGATTAAGTATATCCTTTTTTAGTCTAGGCCAAAAGAAGCTTTTCTTCACAGACATATAGGTCTTGATGAAACTTGGATGTCTTGCAATAAGGCTGTCATGGGCTTCATTCAGAATTTGACCTTCAGTTCCCTCATCATTTGGAATGCATAGCCTTCTATTATAATACATATTTCCATCATCCAGACTGTACCCTTGAACTCGGTTCAACTCATGAGGAGTTTTGCTTTCTTGCATAAGTAGGGTAGCAATAGGGCCAAAGAATCAATCCTACATGATCTTCTCTCTTGCTTCATTAATCAATGGATTTGACACCACTGTGATTGCAAGAAAGGAGGCCCTTGCCTAACTGGTACTTGATCTCAAAATCAAATTCTTGTAGGGTCTGCATCCACCTTCTTTGACACATGTTGAGATCCTTCTGAGTGAAGATCCACTTTAAGCTCTAATGATCTGACATCAAAGTGAATCTTTGACCCAGTAGGTAACGTCTCCACAACTTCAGGGCATATACTACCGAAAGTAGCTCCAAGTCGTGTGGACAACATAATTTCTCTCATGTGTTCTGAGTTTTCAGGATTCATAGGTCACTGCATGACCTTCTTGCATGAGTACACCTCCTAGGGTAAAACCACTGGCATCAGTTACCTCAAAGGGTAGAGAGAAATCTTGCAATTTTAGAATGGGATTGGTTACCAAGGCGGTGTTTAGCTTATCAAAAGCACTCTAACACCTGGCAGACCATTGAAATGGTATATTCTATTTGAGAAGATTAGTCAGGGGGCAGCTATGAGAGCATACTTAGGTATAAAAATTCTATACCAAACAACCAGTTAGTCCCAAGAATCCTCTGACTTCTTTCACTGTCTTTGGTTCAGGCCAATCTATGACTACTTGGACTTTAGCGAAATCTGGAGAAATCCCGTCTTTGGATACTAGGAAGCCCAAGTATTCAACATGGTCGGCAGAGAAAGTGCATTTGCTCTTTTTTGCAAGAGTTGGTGCTTCCTTAGAATCTCAAGAAGGTGAGCTTCATGGTCAATTGCATTCTTTGAGTAAATCAGAATATCATCAAAGAAAACAAGAACAAAATCATCCAAGTATTCTCTTAGAATGTCCTGCATTAGGCGATTGAATGTAGCTAGGGCATTTGTTAAACCAAACGGCATATGACAGTAAATTCATAGTTCCCATACCGAGTATTGATGGCTGTCTTCAAGATATCTTGCTCATTAATCCTGATGTAATAATACCCTGATTTGAAATCTATCTTTGTTGTGAAGATCTGGTCTCCACTTAGCGTGTCTAGAAGCTCATCAATTCTGGGGACAGGATACTTATTCTTAACGGTCTGATTGAGACCTTTGTAATCAACATAGAGTCTTAGCGTTTCATCATTTTTTTCTGAAAGAGAACTGGCACTCCCCAAGGTGAAACTTTGGGTCTTACAAACCCTTGTTCTAACAACTGCCTAAGCTGTTCCTTGAGTTCAATGGCTTCAGGGACTGGCATCCTGTAGGTGCGTTGGGCTATTGGTGGCTGAGCTCCGGGGGTCAATTCTATCACATGATCTACTTCTCGAATTGGAGGCATCTCTATTCACTCTGCTAGGAACAAATCATCATATTCACCATTGTGGTTCTTTAGCTTTTAACTTTGTGTCTACTGGATTCATTTTGACAATGTAAATGAGCTGCTTCTTTCTAAGTCCTTTCGGTAACTTAGAAGCTTTTACTAATTGCAAACTTGGGGATCTTGAAGTTTTGGTTACTTGAACTTTGTTTTCGTGAAGGTCACGGAAGGAAATGGTTCCATTATGAATGATGTCAGCTTGATTTTTGTGGAGCTAATCCATTCCAAGGATACCGTCGTGAAAACTCCCAAAGGTAGAACTTTGAACTGACAGAGTCAGTTATATTCCCATCTAGATTGAACTGAATATGATCTGTCTCATGGTGAGTGAAAAGGATCTTCCCATGGGCCAATTCAACTTGCATAGGTTTCCCTCATTTCTAATCTAAGCCTAGCTTACGCAAGCATCCAAGGGAAATAAATGAATGAGTACTGCCTAAATCAATCAAAAGTTCGAATGCCTTACCCTTATACTTAGCTGGAGTATGGATGACTGAGAATTGATGGTTTGGCCCTTGGTTTTCAATTGTGGCATAAATCTGGCCTCTTTGCTCTTCCACTACTTCTGTTATTGTAACCGCTGTGGATACTGTGGACTCTTTCTGTTTGGTTACCCTAGTTCTAGGAGGGAGTTCTGAGATTACTCTGTACAGAGACAGATGGCTGAGCTGGATTCCTCTTGGGATTGCCCTGATTTTGACGAGACTACTTGACTGATAGGAAGGGGCTGGTCTCTGCATTCTGGGTCCTTGACTTTCTTGTCCTCTTGACATGGCAGGAGTCGGGCAGTCTTTCAGCTGGTGACCAAAACCCTGACATCCAAAACACCGGTTCTCACTTCTGAGCTCATCCCTCTGAATCCTTGAAAAAGGTGGGGCTCCTTAGAAAGTGTTCTGAGGGAAGGGTCTTCCTTCACTTCTGAATCTACCAGCATCTTGATTCTGACTTGGGCCTTGTTGCCTCTTTGGGGGTGGAGGTTTCTCTACTAGATCAGGAAAGTCTAGATCCTCAAAGTGACGGGCAAGTCTCACTCTGCTTACTCGGGTTGTAGCGGAGTCGATGAGATGTTCGAATGCAAAGGCGATCATGTCTTGACTCTGGGAAAGTCTAGGAATGCTAGACAGATTTGGGGTATCCATCTAAAAATCCAATTCAATTTATGAGTTTTCAATTGATGAATTCATTTCAAACATAATCTTAGCAAGTGAAAACATTTTTTTCCCAGATTTACCTAAAAAAAATTTAAGCGATTTCTGCTACTACTGTTTCAAAAGTTTACAATAGCACTCTGATACCAACTGGAGATCCCATTGCCCCCTCTGCACACCGGATTCTCGGTTGGTAGCAACAACGCAAGTAGCTTCCTCTTGCGCGAGGAAGGGTTTCCCACTTGGGGCTTCGCCCACAAATGTCCGGGCACGAGGCTAATCTGGTGGTCATCATTCCAAAACCAAAACTGGGAAAATTTTCCTTGCTCGAAAAATGGGGACGATTCCACCTTTTTAAATTTCTTAACGAATTTTCTAACGGGGTCAAGAGACTAAAGTAACCTTCATCTGATTAAACGCATCTGATTAAACGAGATAGAAGGAAACTATTACTTATCTTGAATAAATCAACGTTTTTTTCCTAATTGAATCACGCACAACCGTTGATCTATTCATTTGAGAAGTCTTCAAGATTTTATTTAACTACTCAAGTTCTAAGCGTATTCCTATTAATCAATTTTATTATTAAAACTCTACTGATTCCAACTTAGGCCCGCGGCTCATGGGTTAGCCACGGCCCAACCACTACAATTGGTAGAACCAGACAAGTACTCACCCACCCATAATTGAATGCCTTTCTTAACTTTTGCTTTAGAATACAGATACACACACACTCCTCTTTAAAACTTTAACTTATAAACAATCCATTGACAAAAAATTATTGGTTACACATGTCATAACTCAAAATTTCCTTCCAATCCTTGTTTCTCAATAAAAACAGTATCACTCTGGACTCTCCATTGAGATCAGCTGGTCAGCAATGGAGATCCAATAATAGATTACAATAAACATTGGTCCAACATACACATGGGTGACCTCGGCACCGCGAGCCCGTGCATCGCCTGGTCAGAACCCTCCTCTTGAGGTGTCCTGGCACTTCACTGAGGGACCGCTTTGTCGGCCCTCATCCATCATACCGAAAGTGCACCATTTTAACACTACCAAGGCTAGTCAAGGCTTTGCCGCGTGAGTTGTTCTTTGAACACTCCCCGCCAGAGCTGTTGCAACCGAACTTCCCTTAAAAAAACACATATACCAAATGCTCACTCTAGCATTCTGGCGTAAGATAGTTCTTTAAGAAAATAGGGTTTCTATGCAAGTTTTCAATTTTGATTTTCTTTTGAATACAATGAGTATATCTTAAATTTGTATCCCAAGACTTCTTGATCGTAGGTCTGAATTTCAAATAGAATTCCTCGAATTCTGTAACCTTGATCCTTAGATCAATTAAAAGGGTCTCAACTTAGTTTCAGATTTGGTGGGTGATTTGAGTGATTTTTCTTGAACTGGTCACATCGTCTTTCCTTGTTGAAACTGACGATAGAGTTTGGTCTTGGTCATAGTCTCATTCAGGTTTCGAGTTTGATAAGGTTCTTCCTTAACTATCTTTCTCAAAAAGGGGTGATATTTCAATTACTATTTTACTAAATTTCATTCATTGAATATTCACTTCACTGATTTCTAAACTAATCACGAATTTTGATGAGGAATAAATTAATTATTTATCTATATTTACGATGTCGATAGATTTTTTGAATTTTCTCATTACAATCCGAGTGAATATTAAATGATAGAAATTTCTCTCTTAGAGTATTTACTTATTTATTTATCAAATACTCGTAGAAATTAAACATAGAATTAAAGAGAACTCTAATTTTTATATAAAAACTCTTTATGCATCTATTTATGCATAAAATCCAACTTCAATAGAAATAACACTTTTATAAAAAAGAAAATCCTTTTATGCATCTATTTATGCATAAAATCAATTTAATAGGAGTAACTTTTTTATAATAAAAAAATATCCAATATGCATCTTTCTATGCATAGAATTTAAATCTAATGAAAATAACACTTTTATAATAAAAATATCTAATATGCATCTTTCTATGCATTGAATTTAAATCTAATAAAAATAACACTTTTATATTAAAAAAATATCCAATATGCATCTTTCTATGCATAGAGATTGAATCTAATGAAAATAACACTTTTATAATAAAAAAAATCCAATATGCATCTTTCTATGCATAGAAATTGAATCTAATGAAAAAAACTTTTTTATAAAAAAAAATCCAATATGCATCTTTCTATGTAAAGAAATTGAATCTAATGAAAATAACACTTTTATAATAAAAAATATCCAACATGCATCTTTCTATGCATAGAGTTTAAATCTAATGAAAATAACACTTTTATAATAAAAAATATTGGGTATGCATCTTTCTATGCATAGAATTTAAATCTAATGAAAATAACACTTTTATAATAAAACAAAATATCCAATATGCATCTTTCTATGCATAGAATTTAAATCTAATGAAAATAACACTTTTATAATAAAATAAAATATCGAATATGCATCTTTCTAAGCATAGAAATTGAATCTAATGAAAATAACACTTTTATATAAAAGAAATCCTTTTATGCATAAAATAGGAATAACACTTTTAAAATAAAAAGAATTTCTTTTAGAATGCACAAATGGTGGGGATTATTGTTTTTGAATAACATAAAGATAGAACTTATTTCCACAAAATTTATGAAAAATTTTGCCATAACCTCCTTTGTATGGCTGACCATTTCTTAATTTTTACATTCTAAATTTACTTTAAAATTTATTCCAAGATGAAATAAAGCACTCTAATCTAATCAATTTTCACTTCTAAAGAGTAATCAATAGGAAAAGTTTAACTTAATTTTTTGCCATAACCTCCTTTGTTTGGGTGGCTGACCATTTCTCAATTTTTAACATTCTATTTTCAATTCAAAATTAACCCCAATTTGAAGTAAAGTACTTTAATCTACTCAATTTTCACTTTCTAGTGAGTAAACAATAAGAAAAGTTTAATAAATTCATTTATTACTCATTTTAGGATAAAGAAAGGCTGAATTCTTAAGGAAGAGAAGGGGGTAGCCTTTTCATCAACTATTAAAAGAAAACAACTATTAAAAAAAACAAGGAAATCAGAAAACCATAGATTTGAAATTAAAAAGTAGAAATTTTAGCTTACATGGAGTTTTGTAAGCTTTCCTTTGGCTTGAGGGTTCTACTTTTGTTTGGATCAAGAGTGGCCACCAATTTCTTTGGAGAGGATTTAATCAAAAACAAATGAATTATCATTCAATGTAATTGGCTATGGGTAGGAGTAGAGTAACAGTGCATAAACAATATTAACCTTTTACAAAGAAGGAGGCTTCTATTTATAGGAAAAAATGAGCCTCTAACCAAGCAAACTGATTCTAGAATTTTCCAGATCAGTTTGGTCAATTTTTGACCATTTTTGGGTCAGTTTAGCTTACTTTCTGGATCTAGTTGAAATAGGAGAGAGGAGAGATGAAATCACAATGAAACGGTGTGGCCAGATGCAGAGGGTGATGAAGCCTACCTCTTGGGAAACTAGCATATACATGCGGTGGGGATTATCACTTCAATTGGGACCTCTTAATAGCAAACTAGCATATGAAGGTGAGGCTCAAACTTCGGTTGGAGCCTCCAAGCAAACTAGCATTTGTGGGTGAGGTTCAAACTTTACTTTCAGCTTCCTAGAAGCGAACTAGCATCCGCGGGTGAGGCTCAAACTTTTGTTGGAGGAGCCTACCTTCTAGCTAACATATGCAAACTAATATATTATGCAAGTGAGGATGATAACTTTAAATGGAGCCTCCTAGCAAACTAACATATAATGGTGAGGCTCATGGGGCCTCCTACTAACAAGCTAGCATATGCAGGCAAGTCTCAAGCTTTATCTCATTATTTATGAGTTTAAAACTCCTCCACACATGTGAAATAGGTGCCTCCTTCATGAGAGGAGATCCCCACAATGAGGTGTCAAAAATGCATCATTTCCTCTAAATATCTCTTCTATTTTAACTAATAAACCTTGTCCTTAGGCAACTCTTCATCTTATGTAAGCATTTACTCATTTTTGGGAGATTTTCTTTTATTCTTCAATTTATCTCCTCCCTAGATTTGGATTAACCTTATTGGTCCATAGGAACCTTAATTGGAGCATGATTCATAAATTTCTCAAAATCTAGACCCTTAGGCTAAGGTCCTTTATACCTATTTTTAATTAATTCCAATTGCACATTGGAAAGTTCTTTTTAAATTTCTGTTTCAGGGGAAACCATTTTAGACATTAGGAGGATTTTTATATCCAAAAATATCTCAATTTTGAATTACCTCCCTCTAGATATTTTCTCTCTCTAGTCCAAAATAGGGTAAAACAGGATCTTTCTTTTATTTCTTAGAGGGGAATAATTATAAGATTAGAAGGGGAGGTTCATACACCTGCACACCTCAAAAGCCGAAGGAAGGAATCTTACATCCTATCCCACTTAAAAAACGCGAGATGTCTTCATCTCCCAAAAAATTAGAGGAGAACTCTTTCCCTTAAGATCCAACTGATTCTGGGGTTCCTTATAGTCTGGTCAACCCAACAAAATCTTGGGATAAAGATCCCTTATAACAACTCACTCAGATCATATCATTCAAATCCTTATCACAATAATAGTCGATTAGATCGAAATTTCTATTTGAACAGTTCTCCATGGAAATTTTCAATTAAAAAGATTAATTTGACATCCCTTAACTTAATCCACTGGGTCAAGTGTTAAGAGCAGCAATCTGTCAGCACAATCCACTAATCTCATAGTGATTTGCTGAAGCCATTAATGTCATTCTAGTTATAAACATCATCACAGGGCCTCGTCCCCATTCATCCTCATTGTGGTTTTGCTCAGCTTTTCATTTCAACCAAAATTCAAGAATCGTCATTTTTCAATTAGAAGCCAAATCAACTCATCAATTTTCTCAACCAGAATTTAAAAATCATATCAACCACATTCAAATTCATCATCTGGATAGCATTTATGCTTATAATTTCAAGTCTTAGATTTACTCGTATATACTGCCAGTAAAAAGTTGCAGTTATATCCTCGGTATATACGGGTAGTCACGGTCCTTGGAGCCATAAGGTAAATACCATCATGTCTAGGTCTCAAGCAAGTTAGGGATTCCATGCAATTGCGGTACTTCCATCTGAAGACCCAATTACCAATTTATGAATTTCAGTCTGAATATAATTTGTATGAATTTTATCACACAATTATAATCTTTTACTGCTACGTTATAAATTTTTGACATTTTTGGCTTCTCGATTGATCCACATTAGCTAATTTTCTTTGATACCAGCTCTGAGATCCCTGTCCCCACGTGCAACAAATTCAGGGGTGCTGGTAGTGGAAGTAGCACTTCTTGCACGGGGCAGGGTCCCTCACTCGAGGCCTTGCCCACGGATATCCGGACAAGAGACTATTCCATCAGTTCTTCCAAAACCTATCCCGGAAAAACTTCCCTTGCCCGGAAAGCACGGGCAATTCCTCCAGGATAATTTTTCTCTAACGTAGTCAAAAGCCTTAACTAACTGAATTAATCTGATCGAACCCGTAAGTCCCATAGTCAGATCAAGGAAAAGATTGCACTTGGATCATAGAGACCAATGCTTTTTTCCTCATTGAGAGGCACAACCGTTGATTCTTTTCCATGGAACAATTTTTATCCCCCGCGATTTATTTCATCGATCATACTACAAAATAGAATTGAGTCTCAATTTTTAGGATCCATCAATCCAGCCTAATCCCGTGGGTTAGCCAACCGCCTAACCACTGTAGTGATGGGATTCAATTAAGAATTTGGTTAGGTTTTGTCTTGGGTACTAGGGAAAAGAGTTCCTAGGACCCCTAGCCTGATATTCATGCAAACTTAAAATTAGTCACACCACTTACACAGCTAATATGAAATTGCCTTTTTCACAGAATTAGCTGTCTTTAAAACAATCATTTAATGAAACCATAGTGTCACTCATCATAATCCTTAAAATCTCTACTTGAATCCTTAATTCCAATCATTTCTTCATCGGTGTACCTATGGCATCATTGGCAGCTAGAATGCTCACCACCTGTCCACTCTAGGGCCTTTTCAATAGTTCCTAGCTCATAGTAACCGGCAATATATTCTATCAAAATGGAATCTCCATTGAAGATCAACAAGATCAACCACCAACGGATCCATATAAAAGAGCCATGGACTCATCCGTTGAGGACTAGCAGGGTCAATCAACCAGATCCATGCTCGAATTTAGAAAACAACTCTTACTCCTTGTTCCAATATCTTCCTTGACGCATGCATGGGTATCGTCGGTGACCCAGAGCCGAGCACCGTATGGTCAGCACCCTCTAGGATCCTTCGGGTGACGTAGCGCTTCACTCATAGGCCGCTTCCTTGGTCCCTCATCCACCGTACTAGAAGCTCAACATTTTAATCGAACCGAGGCTGGTCAAGACCTCGACTGGCAGACCTTGCTAACGAGAGATGTCCTCCATTGACTCTCCGCAGCTATTGTAACTTTATCAGACTAGGTCTCCACAACCTAATTCACACAAGATGGTCAAAATGCTTCCCAACATTCTTGACATAAATTAGCCATTTAAAAACAGGTCATAAATAGAGTTTCTATAACGAACTCTCGTCTTTCCACATCAATTCTTATTTATTTCATGTGTATTCCCATTCTCATCACATCATTTTCCATTTCATCACATCTTTTCTCATTTATTCGCATCAGATCTCATCCACTTGCATCTACCCATTTCCACATCTCATCACATCACATTCATTCACATCACACCCATTTAGACCACATCACATTCATTCACATCACACCTCATTCATTTTACCTCACATCTCATTCATTCACATCTATCCCGATTCACATCCCATCACATCTATTCACCTCACATCTCATCACCTCTATTCATATCACATCCATCCATCCATCCACATCTATCTGATTCGCATCACATCTCATCACCTCTATTCACATCACATCCATCCATCCATCCACATCTATCTGATTTGCATCACATCTCATCACCTCTATTCACATCACATCCATCCATCCATTCACATCACCTCTATTCACATCACATCCATCCATCCATTCATATCTATCTAATTCACATCACATCTCATCACATCTTTTCACCTCATATCTCATCACCTCTATTCACATCACATCCATCCATCCATTCACATCTATCTGATTCACATCACATCTCATCACATCTATTCACATCTCATCACCTCTATTCACATCACATCCATCCATCCATCCATCCACATCTATCTAATTCACATCACACCTCATCACATCTATTCACCTCACATCTCATCACCTCTATTCACATCACATCCATCCATCCATTCACATCACAATTTATCACATCTATTCACCTCACATCTCATCACCTCTATTCACATCACATCTATTCACCTCACATCTCATCGCCTCTATTCACATCACATCCATCCATCCATCCACATCTATCTGATTCACATCACATCTCATCACCTCTATTCACATCATATCCATCCATCACATCTCATCACCTCTATTCACATCACATCCATCCATCCATCACATCTCATCACCTCTATTCACATCACATCCATCCATCCATTAACATCTATTTGATTCACATCACATCTCATCACATCTTTTCACCTCACATCTCATCACCTCTATTCACATCACAACCACCCATCCATTCATTCACACTTATCTAATTCTCATCACATCTCATTACATCTATTCATAGAATTTAAACATAGAATTTAATAGAATTCTAATTGTTTAAGTAAAGATTCTTTACGCATCTATTTATGCATAAAAATCAACTTCAGTGGGAATAACACTTTTATAAAGATCCTTTTATGCCTCTATTTATGCATAAATTCAATTTTATGGAAAATAACACTTCTAAAAATAAACTTAAATCTTTTATGCATCTTTATAGGCATAAAATTGATTTAAATAAAAATAACACTTTTGAATTAAAAATAAACCTTTTATGCATCTTTCTATGCATTTTATGCATCTTTCTATGCATAAAATCAATTTTAATCAAAATAACACTTTTGAAAACAAATAAATCCTTTATGCATCTTTCTATGCAAAAAATCAATTTTAATGAAAATAACACTTTTGAAAGAAAAACAAATCCTTTATGCATATTTCTATGCATAAAATCAATTTTAATGAGAATGACATTTTTGAAAGAAAAATAAATTTTTAATGTATCTTTCTATGCATAAAATCAATTTTAATAAAAATAACACTTTTGAAAGAAAA
This sequence comes from Cibotium barometz, assembly GCF_041138505.1. NCBI lineage: Eukaryota > Viridiplantae > Streptophyta > Polypodiopsida > Cyatheales > Cibotiaceae > Cibotium > Cibotium barometz. The sequence goes on from NC_141090.1 coordinate 25,342,283, forward strand.
ATAAATCCTTTATGCATCTTTCTATGCATAAAATCAATTTTAATGAGAATAACACTTTTAAAATAAAAATAAATCTTTTATGCATCTTTATATGAATAAAATCAATTTTAATGAAAATAACACTTTTGAAAGAAAAATAAATCCTTTATGCATCTTTCTATGCATAAAATCAATTTTAATGAGAATAACATTTTTGAAAGAAAAATAAATCCTTTATGCATCTTTCTATGCATAAAATCAATTTTAATGAGAATAACACTTTTGAACAAAAATTAAATCCTTTATGTATCTTTCTATGCATAAAATAAAATTTAATGAGAATAACACTTTTGAAAGAAAACTAAATCCTTTATGCATCTTTCTATGCATAAAATCAATTTTAACGAGAATAACACTTTTGAAAGAAAAATAAATCCTTTATGCATATTTCTATGCATAAAATCAATTTTAATGAGAATAACACTTTTGAAAAAAAAAATCCTTTATGCATCTTTCTATGCATAAAATTAATTTTAATGAAAATAATACTTTTAGAGTAAAAAATTCCATTATGCATCTTTCTATTCATAGAAATAAATTCAATAAGAACAACACTTTATAATAAAAATTTCCATCATGCATCTTTCTATGCATAGAAATTTAATTCAATGAGAACAACACTTTTATAATAAAAATTTTCATCATGCATAGAAATTAAATTCAACGAAAACAACACTTTTAAAATAAAAATTTCTATTATGCATCTTTCTATGCATAGAATTTAAATTCAATGAAAACAACACTTTTATAATAAAAAGATTTTCAATATGCATCTTTCTATGCATAGAAATTAATTTCAATAATTAATATCAATGATATACATGCATATTCATAGGTGAATATGTACATGGAGTAAATAAAAATATCTCTTCTAGAATGCACAAACAGTGGGAACTACTCTTTTAGAATAACATAAAAATAAACTTTATTTTCCATAAAATTTAAGAAAATTTAGCCATAACCTCCTTTGTATGGCTGACTATAAAAAAAAACAAAGAAATCAGAAAACCATAGATTAAAAAGTAGAAATTTTAGCTTACATGGAGTTTTGTAAGCTTTCCTTTGGCTTGAGGGATTGAGGGATTGAGGGTTCTACTCTTGTTTGGATCAAGAGTGGTCACCAATTTATTTGGAAAGGATTTAGTAAAAAACAATTGAATTATCAAGTGAATTCAATGTAATTGGATCTGGGTAGGAGTAGAGTAATAGTGCATAAACACTTTTAACCTTTTACAAAGGGGGTGCCCTTTCTTGTCCAAATCAGATAAGCCTAATTTCAAACATAAAGTCAAAATTCTATTGGCAAACTGAAGGACTGGTTGTGCGAATTTTTGACCATTTTTGGGTCACTTTAGCTTACTTTTTGGATCTAGTTGAAATAGGAGAGAGGAGAGATGACAATATCTCATTATTTATGAGTTTAAAACTCATCCAAACATGTTAAATAGGTGCTTCCTTCATGAGGGGAGATCCCCACACCGAGGTGTAAAAAATGCATCATTTCCTCTAAATATCTCTTCTTTTTTGAACTAATAAACCTTGTCCTTAGTCAACTCTTCATCTTATGTGATCATTTACTCATTTTTAGGAGATTTTCTTTTATTCTTCAATTTATCTCCTCGCTTCATTTGGATTAATCTAATTAGTCCATAGGAACCTTAATTGGAGCATAATTTAAATTTTTTTTGAAAATTTGGACCCTTACGCTAAGGTCCTTTATACCTAATTTTAATTAATTCCAATTGCACATTGGAAGTTCTTTTTGAATTTTTTTTAGGGGGAACCATTTTAGACACTAGGAGGATTTTTATATCCAAAAATATCTCAATTTTGAATTACCTCCCTCTAGACATTTTCTCTCTCTAGTCCAAAATGGGATAAAACAAGATCTTTCTTTTATTTCAAAGACAGCAATAATTATAAGATCAGATGGGGAGGTTCCTACACCTGCACACCTCAAAAGCCGGAGGGAGGAATCCTACAGATTTTATGCATAGAAGATGCATAAAGGATTTATTTTTATTCAAAAGTGTTTTTCTCATTAAAATTGATTTTATGCATAGAAAGATGCATAAAGGTTTTATTTTTATTTCAAAAGTGTTATTCTCATCAAAATTGATTTTATGCATAGAAAGACGCATAAAGGATTTATTTTTTTCAAAAGTGTTATTCTCATGAAAATTGATTTTATGCATAGAAAGATGCATAAAGGATTTATTTTTATTCAAAAGTGTTATTCTCATTAAAGTTGATTTTCATGCATAAATAGATGTGTAAAGAATCTTTATATCAAAATTAGAATTCTCTTAAATTCTATGTTTAAATTTTATGAATCACATAGATGTGAATGAATGTATGGATGGATGTGATGTGAATAGAGGTAATGAGATGTGAGGTGAATAGATGTGATGAGATGTGATGTGAATCAGATAGATGTGATGTGAATCAGATAGATGTGAATTAATGGATGGATGGATGTGATGTGATGTGAATAGAGGTAATGAGATGTGAGGTGAATAGATGTAATGAGATGTGATGAGAATCAGATGGATATGTGAATGAATGGACGGATGGATGTGATGTGAATAGAGGTGATGAGATGTGAGGTGAATAGAGGTGATGAGATGTGAGGTGAATAGATGTAATGAGATGTGATGAGAATCAGATAGGTGTGAATTAATGGATGTATGGATGTGATGTGAATAGAGGTGATGAGATGTGAGGTGAATAGATGTGATGAGATGTGATGTGAATCAGATAGATATGAATGAATGGATGAGATGTGATGTGAATCAAATAGATATGAATCAATGGATGAGATGTGATGTCATGTGAATCACGATGTAAATGAATGATATGGGATATGAGTGGATGATATGTGATGAAAATGGATGTGAATGTATAAGTGAAGAATGGATGTGGATGTATGTGAAAGAATGAATGTGGATATGTATGTGAAAGAATGGATGTGGATGTATATGTGAAAGAATGTGATGTGAATGTGTATGTGAAGAATGGATGTGAATGAGTATGTGAAAGAATGGATGTGGATGTATGTGAAATAATGGTTATAAATGTGTATGTGTGAAAGAATTGGATGTGATGTGTCATGAATATATGTGGATGTGAAAGAATTGGATGTGATGTGTCATGAATATATGTGGATGTGAAGTGATAGATATGAATGTATGGATAGATGTGAGAAGTCGTACATGTGAACAGTTGGACGGATGTGGATGAATGAGATGAGATTTGTATGAATGAGATATGATGTGGATACAAGTGATAAGATAGAATGTGGAGAGAATGTATGTGATGGGATGGTTATGAGAATGTATGTGGTAGATATAAACGAATGAATGTGATGGATATGAATGAATGTGATGTGATGTAAATGAAGATAGATGTGATGTGTGATGTGAACGAATATGATGTGATGAGATGTGGATATGGGTAGATGCGAGTGGATGAGATCTGATGCGGATAAATAATAAAAGATGTGATGAAATGGGAAATGATGTGATGAGAATGGGAATACATATGAAATAAATGAGATCTGATGTGGTGTTATATGGAAAGACGAGAGTTCGTTATAGAATTTGTATTTATGAACTATTTTTAAATGATTGTTTTTAAATGATTATTTTATGTCAAGAATGCTAGGGAGGCATTTTGACCGTCTAGTGAATGAGGTCATGGAGACCTAATCTCTTAAAGTTGCAACAGCTCACAGAGAGTCAATGGGGAGGACATCTCGTGTAGCAAGGTCGGCCGAGGTGCAGCTCTTTACCGGTAGTATATATACAAGTAAATCTAAGACTTGAAATTATAAGCAAAAATGCTATCCAGATGATGAATTGGAATGTGGTTGATATGATTTTAAAAACTCTGGTTGAGAACTGATGAGTTGATTTGGATTGTAATTGAAAAATGATGATTCCTGAGTTTTGGCTGAAAAGCGATAAGCTGAGCAAAACCACAATGAGGATGAATGGGACGAGTTCCTCTGATGAAGTTCGTAACTGGAATGACGATAATGACTTCAGTTAATCACTATGAGATTAGTGGATTATGTTGACAGATTGCTACTGTTAACACTTGACCGAGTGGATCAAGTTAAGGGATGAGAAATTAAAAATCTATATAATTGAAATTCCCATGGAGGACTGTTCAGATGGAAATTTCGGTCTAATGAAACATTATTGTGATAAGAAATTGAATGACATGATTTGAGTGAATTGTTATCTAATGATGACATCTATGTAAGGGATCTTTATCCCTTACATAGATGTCATCTATGTAAGGGATCTTTATCCCATGATTCTGTTGGGTTCACTAGACTATATGGAATCCCAGAATCTTAAGGGAAAGAGTTGTCCTCTAGTTTGCGAGATGAGGACATCTCGCGTTTTTTCAGTGGAATAGGATTTAAGATTCCTCCCTCTAGTCTTTGAGGTGTGGAAGTGTAAGAACCTCCCCTTCTGATCTTATAATTATTTCCCTCTAAAAAATAAAAGAAAGATCTTGTTTTACCCTGTTTTGACGTGGAGAGAGAAAATATCTAAAGGGAGGTAATTCAAAACTGAGATATTTTTGGATATAAAAATCCTCCTAGTGTCTAAAATGATTTCCCCTAAAACAGAAATTCAAAAAGAACTTTCCAATGTGCCATTGGAATTAATTAAAAATAGGTATAAAGGACCTTAGCCTAAGGGTCCAGATTTTCAGAAATTTTTGGATTATGGTCCAATTAAGGTTCCTATGGACCAATAAGTTTAATCCAAATGTAAGGAGGAGATAAATTGAAGAATAAAAGAAAATCTCCCAAAAATGAGTAAATGCTCATATAAGATGAAGAGTTGACTAAGGACAAGGTTTATTAGTTAAAAAAGAAGAGATATTTAGAGGAAATGATACATTTTTGACACCTCAGTGTGGGGATCTCCCCTCATGAAGGAGGCGCCTATTTCACATGTATGGAGGAGTTTTAAACTAAAAAATAATGAGATATTTTCATCTCTCCTCTCTCCTAATTCAACTAGATCCAAAAAGTAAGCTAAACTAACCCAAAAATGGTCAAAAATTGACCAAACTGATCTGGAAAATTCTAGAATTAGTTTGCTTGGTTAAAGGCTCAATTTTTCCTAAAAATAGAAGCCTCCCCCTTTGTAAAAGGTTAATGGTGTTTATGCACTAATACTCTACTCCTATCCAAAGCTATTTACATTGAATTTTCTTGATAATTCAATTGTTTTTGGTTTAATCCTCTCCAAAGTAATTGGTAACCACTCTTGCTTCTTGCTTCAAACAAGAGTAGAACCGTCAAGCCAAAGGAAAGCTTACAACTCCATGTAAGCTAAATTTTTCTTACTTTTTAATTTTAAATCTATGGTTTTCTTGATTCTCTTGTTTTATAGTTGATTAAAGTAAATTCTAATGCTATGCCTTGATGAAAAGGCCACCCCCTTCTCTTCTTTACATTCCAGCGCAACAAGACAAAGCACCTATAGACGTGCACACAGACACGTTTACTCAACTAAAAAAAACTTACAGGCACGTCTATTTGCACCTCTATTAGCGCATCTAAAGGCACGTTTAAAAGGTAGCAAACAGATGCGCCTATAGATGTGCATATAGATGCGCATATAGACGTGCAAATAGACGATCGGAGAGAAATTTAAAAAATAGACAGACACATGCATAGACGTGTTTATACACACAAATAGACAGATGCATGCATGGACGCGTTTATAGACGCTCAAATAGACGCTTCTTGAACAAAAAAACGCGTATATAGATGCGTTTATAGACGCGCTTCAGAATATTTTTTAAATTTTGTGTGCTTTAATAGAATGCTGTGTATGTTGTGTATGCTATGTAGTTACAGGAATCCCATTTCCACATTGTGTAATTCAATTCTTACAACCAATCGCATTTTAATTAGCACTCTTGCAAGCACGTCTATAGCCAACATTAATTACAATTCCAAATAAAACATTACAACTCGAAAACGTTTAGTTACAAGGCATTAATTGATAGCTCAAAAAGTGCTTGTATGTATATATAGCACGAAGCTAAGCCACGTCCTGTGGCTTCAAGTACCAAAAATAAGAGGAGTGTATATACAAGAGGCACGAAGCCAAGCCAGTGGCTAAGTACAAAAAAGAGTAGCTAGCACTACTCCTCGTTCCCTTCTGTGCTCCCTTCTCCGCCTCCTTCTTCCTCGTCTTCTTCCTCATCTTCTTGTGTAGGGTCCTATAAACAAGGGACAACATAAATCAATGTATGAAAAATCAAATCTTTATTTATAATATTGACATTATTTAATTACTTTTAAATACCTCGGGGGACTCTCTAGTAGCTTGGATATACTGCTCCTCAGTAATCAACCCGTCATTATAGGCCTCCATGTATCTCCTCAGTAATCAACCTGTCATTATAGGCCTCCATGTATCTCCTCTGCGATGGTGGCGGTGGTAGGCCGTCTCGATAGGAGTAGGGTACCTGCCCACGATATCAAGCTGCAAGATGACACAATTTGCGAAGGGGTTAGTACAAAGAAATAACCTCCTAATAAACTACATAAATAATATAATTTGAGATCGATACTTACAAACTGGGCCTCCCATGATTCAACACCCCCTCCTCCAAAATGCACGCTTCCATATTGCTCCATTTGGATCCTTCGTGCCTCCACGTGCTTTGGACTGGTGGGTTCCTCCTTCGCTGACTTCATTGCTTTCTTCCACTCACGCTTGTGAGCGGTGTGGAGTGGGCCCCCTAGTGGTTGACCTCCCTGGAGCCTGGCAAGCTCCGCTAGTGCATGTCTCTTAAGCGAAGATTTTTTATTGCTAAGTATCGAAACAATCTTTGACTTGGCCCATTTATCTGTGAACTAAACATTGGGGGGGTTAGAATACCTACAGCGAATAGCAGCGAGGGTCTCATTAGCTAACCTCTTTGGTTGATCTTTGTAGTGAATAAAATTGTGTCTTGTTTTAAGTTTGTATGAATATCTGGCTAGGGGGCCTGGGAACTCTTTCCCCTGGTACCCGAGACAAAACCTAACCAAATTCTTAAATGGATCCCATCACTACAATGGTTGGGCGGTTGGCTAACCCACGGGACTAGGCTGGACTGATGGATCCCTAAATTGAGACTCAATTCTATTATGGTACGATAGATGAAGTAAATCCCAGATAAAATTTGTTCTATGGAAAAGAATCAACGGCTGTGCCTCTCAATGAGGAAAAAAGCGTTGGTCTCTATGATCCAAGTGCAATCTTTTCCTTGATTTGACTATGGGACTTACGGGTTCGGTCAAATCAGTTCAGTGCTTTTGACTACATTAGAGTAAAATTATCCTGGAGGAATCGCCCGTGCTTTCCAGGCGAGGGAAGTTTTATCGGGTTCAATTTCGGAAGAACCAAGGGATTAGTCTCTTGTCCGGATATCTCTGGGTGAGGGCCCGAGCGAGGGACCCTGCCCCATGCAAGAAGTGCCACTTGTGAGATCCCTGTTCCCACCGCGCAACGGATTCGGGGTACTAGCAGCGGAAGTAGCACTTCTTGCGCGAGGCAGGGTCCCACACTCGGGGCCTCGTCCACGGATATCCGGACAAAAGACTAATCCGTCGGTTTTTCCAAAACCAGACCCGGAAAAACTTCCCTTATCCGGAAAGCACGGGCGATTCCACCAGTATAATTTTTACTCTAACGTAGTCAAAACTCTTACTGATCAAACAGATCCGACTGCATCTATAAAGATACTTGGTCAGATCAAGGAAGAAACTTGCACTTGGATCATTGGGATCAACGCTTTTTTCCCCACCAAGGAGGCACAGCCGTTGATTCCTATCCATAGAACAATTACTATCCGGGATTTACTTTATCTATCGTAATAACAGAAATTGAGTCTCGATTTACGGATCCATCAGTCCAGCCTAACCCCATCCGATCCCATGGGTTAGCCAACCGCCCAACCACTGTAGTGATGGGATCCAATTTGGAATTTGGTTAGGTTTTGTCCCGGGTACCAAGGAAAAGAGTTCCAAGGCCCCCTAGCCGAAATTTCATGCAAACATAAAACTAGCCACACCACTTACACACCCAATATGAAAATTGCCTTTTTCTTAGCATCAGCTAACTTTAAAACAATCCTTTAATGAAACCATAGTACCACTGATCACAATCTCCCAAATTATCCAGTTGATTCATAATTTCCCATCATTCCTTCATCAGAGTATCTATGGCCTCATTGGCAACTAGAACGCTCACCACCTGTCCACACAGGGGCCGTTTCAATAGTTCCTAGCCCATAATACTCAACAATATAATCATTTATCAAGATGGACTCTCGTTGAAGATCAGCAAGATCAACCAACAGATCCATATAAAAGAGCCATGGACTCATCCGTTGAGGACCAGCAAGGTCAGTCAACCAGATCCATGCCCGGTTCCAGAAAACAACTCTTACTCCTTGTTCCAATATCTTCCTCGACGCACGCGTGGGTATCCTGGGCGACCCAGAGCCCGAGCACCGTATGGTCAGCACCCTCTAGGATCCTTCGCAGGTGACCTAGCGCTTCACTCATAGGCCGCTTCCTTGGTCCCTCATCCACCGTACCGGAAGCTCACCATTTTAATCGAACCGAGGCTGGTCAAGACCTCGGCCGACCTTGCTACGCGAGACGTCCTCCATTGACTCTCCGTCAGCAGTTGCAACTTTATCAGTTAGGTCTCCACGACCTTAATCACAAGACGGTCAAAATGCTTTCCCAGCATTCTTGACATAAAACAGCCATTTACAAACAGCATTTACAAACAGTTTACAAATACAATTTCTATATTAACTCTCATTTTTCCACATTATCCCTCATGCAATCCACATTACTTATTCCACATTTCATTTATATGTGTACTCATCCAATCATATCATTTTCCATCTCTTCACTTCAGATTCCTTCACATCACATATCATATATTCACATCCATATCCACATCCATACATCCACATCCCCATCCACATTCACATCCATACATCCACATCTACATGCTTATCTCCATTTTCACATCCTCATTTATACATCCACATCCCATATCCACATTCATACATACACATCCATATCCACATCCATATCCGCATTCATACATACACATCCATATCCACATCCACATGCATACATTCATTATCACGTCCTCATTCATACATCCACATCCACATACATACATACATCCACATCCACATCCACATCCACATTCTCATTCACATCTATACATCCATATCTACATGCACATTCACATCCATACATCCACATCTATATCCTCATTCACATCCATACATCCACATTCATGCATCCACATCTACATGCCTACATCCATACATACAAATCCACATTTACATCCATGCATCCACATCCACATCCTCATTCACATCCATACATCCACATTCATACATCCACATCCACACCCACATTCGCATCCATACATCCACATCTACATGCTTATCTCCATTTTCACATCCTCATTTATACATCCACATCCCATATCCACATTCATACATACACATCCATATCCACATCCACATGCATACATACATCCACATCCACATTCCCATTCACATATATACATCCATATCTACATGCACATTCACATCCATACATCCACATCTATATCCTCATTCACATCCATACATCCACATTCATGCATCCACATCTACATGCTTATCTCTATTTTCACATCCTCATTTATACATCCACATCCCATATCCACATTCATACATACACATCCATATCCACATCCACATGCATACATACATCCACATCCACATTCCCATTCACATATATACATCTTTATCTACATGTACATTCACATCCATACATCCACATCTATATCTTCATTCACATCCATACATCCACATTCATGCATCCACATCTACATGCATACATCCATACATCCACATCCACATTTATATCCATGCATCCACATCTACATCCTCATTCACATCCATACATCCACATTCATACATCCATACATCCACATTCATACATCCACATCCACATCCACATTCACATCCATACATCCACATTCATACATCCACATCCACATCCATACATCCACATTCATACATCCACATCCACATCCACATTCACATCCATACATCCACATTCATACATCCACATCCACATCCACATCCACATCCACATGCATCTTATCATATCTTATCACTTCCCATATCTTTTATGCATACCTCTATGCATGAAATTCAATTATGCTAAAAGTAACACTTTTATAATAAAATATTCAACTTTTATGCATACCTCTATGCATGAAATCCAATATGATAAAAGTAACACTTTTTGATATAAAAAATTTTCCTTTATGCATCCTTCTATGCATGAAAATTAAAAATGATAAAAATAACACTTTTAATATAAAAAAATTATCCTTTATGCATACTTCTATGCATGAAAATTAAAAATGATAAAAGTATCACTTTTGATATAAAATTTTTCCTTTATGCATACTTCTATGCATGAAAAATTAAAAAAAATGATAAAAGTAACACTTTTGATATAAAATTTTTCCTTTATGCATACTTCTATGCATGAAAATTAAAAATGATAAAAGTAACACTTTTGATATAAAAAAATTATCCTTTATGCATGATATTAAAATTCAATTTCTCCATGATTATAATGAAATTCTTTCAATTAATCTAGGATGATAATTCCTAGAATATGGTAGGAAGTCCTCTTTTTATGCTTTGAATGAAATTATTTTATGCATAATTTTTATAAAAATTTTGCCATAGCTCCGCTGCTATGACTGATAAATCTCAATTTTTTCTAAGGGATAAAGCTTATCATTAAGGAAATAATTAAAATGATCTCTAATTGGATCATTAATCTATAGTGGATTGAATCATCAATATGCATAAACTAAAAGCATAGAAAAAAGCCATTAAATTGGCCTCAAGCATAGCTTAATCTTGGGTTAAGGAAAAGCTTTATGAAAAGCTTGATTTGGATTGAGAACGGGTCATGAGTATGACCATTTCTTGAGTGAGAGAGAGAATTTACATAAAAATCATTAGAATTTAAACATAAATGAAAATTAACTTCAATAGCATTTATTAACTTATGTAACTCTTCACTACTATTCAAACTTCAATAGTATTTAAAAAAAACCATACCAATTAAACTTCTCAAGCTTGAGAGGGGTTGAGAAGAGAGAAACATTGAGAAATTATAGAAAGATCAATATTCACTAATTACCTTACAACTTGCTTGATTCTTTGTTCACGGTAGAGGCCCCCAACCAATCAATTGGTTAAGTATGTTGATGGAGCCACTAATGGGGATTGAAGAAAGAGGGAAGCTCCAAAAACTAGTGAATTATTAAATGAATTCACAGTTCTTGGCTTAGGTGGAGTAGAGTAACGATGCATAAACACTAACTATTTTTCAACAAGGGGGAGGCTTCTATTTATAGGAAAAATTGAGCTCCTAACCAAACAAACTGATTCTAGAATTTTCTAAATCAGTTTGGTCAATATTTGACCATTTTTAGGTCAGTTAAGCTAACTTTTTGGAACTAGACTTGAATGAGGAGAGAGGAGAGATGAAATATCTCAATTTTTATGAGTTTAAAACTCATTCAAGCATGTGAAATATGCACCTCCTTTAAAGAACTCCCCTTCCTTACATATGTGTCATAATGGAATCATTTTAATATTGCTCATAGTTTTTTTTTTACTAATAAACCTTGTACATTTTCAACTCTTCATCTTATGTGAAATATGCACCTCCTTTAAAGAATTCCCCTTCCTTACATATGTGTCATAATGGAATCATTTTAAAATTGCTCATAGTTTTTTACTAATAAACCTTGTACATTTTCAACTCTTCATCTTATGTGAAATATGCACCTCCTTTAAAGAATTCCCCTTCCTTACATATGTGTCATAATGGCATCATTTTAATATTGCTCATAGTTTTTTACTAATAAACCTTGTACATTTTCAACTCTTCATCTTATGTGAGCATTTACTCATTTTTGGATACCCAAAATATCTCATATTTTTAATATTGCTCATAGTTTTTTACTAATAAACCTTGTACATTTTCAACTCTTCACCTTATGTGAGCATTTACTCATTTTTGGGTATCTTCTTTTTTACAAATTTGGATTTATCTCTTCCCTACACATGGATTGATGCTATTGGCCCATAGGAACCTTAATTGGACCATAGTCTAAAGATTTCTGAAAATCTAGACCCTTAGACTAAGGTTCTTTATACCTATTTCCAATTAATTCCAATTGCACATTGGAAAATTCTTTTTGAATTTCTATTTCAGGGGAACTCATCTGAATTATAAGAGATATTTTTCTATCCAAAAATATTCAAAATCTGAATATTCTCTCTCTAGAATATTTTTCTCTCTCTAGGCTAAAACAGATAGAAACAAGGTCTTTATATTTCTGAAGAGGGTTGATTACAGGGGAAGATACTAGACATCAAAAAAGGGGTTGGGGGAGGAATCTTACATTCTACCCCACTTAAAAAACGCGAGATGTCCTCATCTCGCAACTTGTGATAATTTCGCAAGATTCACGAATATGAGACCTAGAGAAAAATTTTAATCAAGATTAACCACCAAGAAACATCTTAAAGAGAGCAAGATTCAAAATAAGAACAAGATTTAAACTTTATTCATTCTCGGAACTTATACAGTAAAGATAGAAGAACTCTTTACACTTCCATAAGCCCGTCCATCATATGATCACAAAAGCAGTCCTCACAAGCTGCACAAGTATAAGGTAACTCATCTATGGGAATGATTCTGTGGGTTATTGCTGCGCCTATCTCAGTGGTATGAGGTGTTCTAACAAAAGGACCTCTAAGAGGCAAGCCAAAAACGGGGTAAAGGCATATCTTCTCATGAGGAAGAAAACACGCCAGTAAGAAGACCCGCTCAGAAAACCCAGGATGCCTTGATCTCATGACGCAGTAGTATCGGGGACCCAAACCCAAAGCTTCAATAACCATGGCCAAGCGGACATTGTTACGAAAGTGCTGCTGACCCCAGGGTGTTACCCTAGTTATGTCTTGATAGGTCCGCCATTTGGTCTGCGCTACAGAAGTTCCTAGGTGAGGAAAAAGTGAGCGCTCATACTGTTCTATAAAATCCTTCTTCACAGACTCACTTGCGTCTTGAAGGTGAGGAATCATTATGGATAAAACTAATTCCTGTTGCCAAGCCATGAAGGAAATTAAGAAAGAAGGAAGATCGATGGAAGTAAGATTACTGTGAGCGACAAGTAAAAGTTACGACTTATATAAAGGAAGGAGCTAGCGTAACTTAGAAGCCAACGGTAACTTGCCACTGAAGTTTTACCGTCTTTCCATGATTTGGGTTTGACACATTTTTCTATAGAAGGCATTAAGAATTTTGAGATGAAGAGATAAAAGAAGCTTGTAGGCTAAGTCACCTACTTTCATTGAATTCAGATATAAGGCTCACAATATCTGGGGGATAACTTCATATACTCCCCAAGAGATAAAGAACTTCTTTTGGGCCGTACTCGAATGAAGACCAAAACCTTGATATCCAAAACACCGATTTTCACTTCTGAACTCATTGTTCTGAATCCTTAAAACAGGTGGGACTCCTGAGAAGTATTCTAGGAAAAGGATCTTCCTTTTTTTTTTAACAGAATCTTTCTTTTATTTTAGAGAGGGAATAATTATAAGATCAAAAGGGAGATTCTTACTCCTATATACCTTGAAGGTTGGGGAGGAATCTTACATTCTACCCCACTTAAAAAAGTGCGAGATGTCCTCATCTCGCAAGGTAGAGGATAACTCTTTTTCTTAAGATCTAATTTTATTCTGGGGTTCCTTATATTCTGGTCAACCCAACAGAATACTGGGATAAATATCCCTTAGAACTCATCAACAATTCATTCAGATCATATCATTCATATCTTTAACATGATAATGTTCCATTAGACCGAAAAATTTCCTTCTGAACATTCCTCCACGGGAATTTTAGTCAAGTAAGTTCTCAATTTGTCATCCCTTAACTTGATCTAACGGTCAAGTATTAATAGTAGCAAACTGACAGTACAATCCACTAATCTCATAGTGATTTGCTGAAATCATTATCATCATTCCAGTTATGAATATCATCACAGGGACTCGTCCCATTCATCCTCATTGAGGTTTCGCTCATCTTATTACATTTCAACCAATTTTCAGGGATCATCATTTTTCAATCAGAATCCAAATCAATTCATCAATTCTCAAACAGAATTAAAAATCATATCAACCACATTCGAAATCATCCTCTGGATAGCATTAACGCTTATAATTTCAAGTCTTAGATTTACTCGTATATACTGTCAGTAAAGAGCTGCAGTATACTCTCGGTATATACGGGTAGTCACAGCCCTTGGAATTATAAGGTAATTACCATCATGTCTAGGCCTCAAGCAAGTCAGGGATTCTATATAATTGCGGTACTTCCATCTGAAAACCCAATTCCCAAATTACGAATTTTAGTTTGAATATCAAATTGTATGACTTATATCACACAATTACAACCTTTTTGTGTTTCTTGATAAATTTTTGACATATTTATCTTCTCAGTTGATCTTTATTAACCAAATGCTCTGATACCAACTGTGAGATCCCTGTTCCCACCGCGCAACGGATTCGGGGTACTAGCAGCGGAAGTAGCACTTCTTGCGCGAGGCAGGGTCCCACACTCGGGGCCTCGTCCACGGATATCCGGACAAAAGACTAATCCGTCGGTTTTTCCAAAACCAGACCCGGAAAAACTTCCCTTATCCGGAAAGCACGGGCGATTCCACCAGTATAATTTTTACTCTAACGTAGTCAAAACTCTTACTGATCAAACAGATCCGACTGCATCTATAAAGATACTTGGTCAGATCAAGGAAGAAACTTGCACTTGGATCATTGGGATCAACGCTTTTTTCCCCACCAAGGAGGCACAGCCGTTGATTCCTATCCATAGAACAATTACTATCCGGGATTTACTTTATCTATCGTAATAACAGAAATTGAGTCTCGATTTACGGATCCATCAGTCCAGCCTAACCCCATCCGATCCCATGGGTTAGCCAACCGCCCAACCACTGTAGTGATGGGATCCAATTTGAAATTTGGTTAGGTTTTGTCCCGGGTACCAAGGAAAAGAGTTCCAAGGCCCCCTAGCCGAAATTTCATGCAAACATAAAACTAGCCACACCACTTACACACCCAATATGAAAATTGCCTTTTTCTTAGCATCAGCTAACTTTAAAACAATCCTTTAATGAAACCATAGTACCACTGATCACAATCTCCCAAATTATCCAGTTGATTCATAATTTCCCATCATTCCTTCATCAGAGTATCTATGGCCTCATTGGCAACTAGAACGCTCACCACCTGTCCACACAGGGGCCGTTTCAATAGTTCCTAGCCCATAATACTCAACAATATAATCATTTATCAAGATGGACTCTCGTTGAAGATCAGCAAGATCAACCAACAGATCCATATAAAAGAGCCATGGACTCATCCGTTGAGGACCAGCAAGGTCAGTCAACCAGATCCATGCCCGGTTCCAGAAAACAACTCTTACTCCTTGTTCCAATATCTTCCTCGACGCACGCGTGGGTATCCTGGGCGACCCAGAGCCCGAGCACCGTATGGTCAGCACCCTCTAGGATCCTTCGCAGGTGACCTAGCGCTTCACTCATAGGCCGCTTCCTTGGTCCCTCATCCACCGTACCGGAAGCTCACCATTTTAATCGAACCGAGGCTGGTCAAGACCTCGGCCGACCTTGCTACGCGAGACGTCCTCCATTGACTCTCCGTCAGCAGTTGCAACTTTATCAGTTAGGTCTCCACGACCTTAATCACAAGACGGTCAAAATGCTTTCCCAGCATTCTTGACATAAAACAGCCATTTACAAACAGCATTTACAAACAGTTTACAAATACAATTTCTATATTAACTCTCATTTTTCCACATTATCCCTCATGCAATCCACATTACTTATTCCACATTTCATTTATATGTGTACTCATCCAATCATATCATTTTCCATCTCTTCACTTCAGATTCCTTCACATCACATATCATATATTCACATCCATATCCACATCCATACATCCACATCCCCATCCACATTCACATCCATACATCCACATCTACATGCTTATCTCCATTTTCACATCCTCATTTATACATCCACATCCCATATCCACATTCATACATACACATCCATATCCACATCCATATCCGCATTCATACATACACATCCATATCCACATCCACATGCATACATTCATTATCACGTCCTCATTCATACATCCACATCCACATACATACATACATCCACATCCACATCCACATCCACATTCTCATTCACATCTATACATCCATATCTACATGCACATTCACATCCATACATCCACATCTATATCCTCATTCACATCCATACATCCACATTCATGCATCCACATCTACATGCCTACATCCATACATACAAATCCACATTTACATCCATGCATCCACATCCACATCCTCATTCACATCCATACATCCACATTCATACATCCACATCCACACCCACATTCGCATCCATACATCCACATCTACATGCTTATCTCCATTTTCACATCCTCATTTATACATCCACATCCCATATCCACATTCATACATACACATCCATATCCACATCCACATGCATACATACATCCACATCCACATTCCCATTCACATATATACATCCATATCTACATGCACATTCACATCCATACATCCACATTCATGCATCCACATCTACATGCTTATCTCTATTTTCACATCCTCATTTATACATCCACATCCCATATCCACATTCATACATACACATCCATATCCACATCCACATGCATACATACATCCACATCCACATTCCCATTCACATATATACATCTTTATCTACATGTACATTCACATCCATACATCCACATCTATATCTTCATTCACATCCATACATCCACATTCATGCATCCACATCTACATGCATACATCCATACATCCACATCCACATTTATATCCATGCATCCACATCTACATCCTCATTCACATCCATACATCCACATTCATACATCCATACATCCACATTCATACATCCACATCCACATCCACATTCACATCCATACATCCACATTCATACATCCACATCCACATCCATACATCCACATTCATACATCCACATCCACATCCACATTCACATCCATACATCCACATTCATACATCCACATCCACATCCACATCCACATCCACATGCATCTTATCATATCTTATCACTTCCCATATCTTTTATGCATACCTCTATGCATGAAATTCAATTATGCTAAAAGTAACACTTTTATAATAAAATATTCAACTTTTATGCATACCTCTATGCATGAAATCCAATATGATAAAAGTAACACTTTTTGATATAAAAAATTTTCCTTTATGCATCCTTCTATGCATGAAAATTAAAAATGATAAAAATAACACTTTTAATATAAAAAAATTATCCTTTATGCATACTTCTATGCATGAAAATTAAAAATGATAAAAGTATCACTTTTGATATAAAATTTTTCCTTTATGCATACTTCTATGCATGAAAAATTAAAAAAAATGATAAAAGTAACACTTTTGATATAAAAATTTTTCCTTTATGCATACTTCTATGCATGAAAATTAAAAATGATAAAAGTAACACTTTTGATATAAAAAAATTATCCTTTATGCATGATATTAAAATTCAATTTCTCCATGATTATAATGAAATTCTTTCAATTAATCTAGGATGATAATTCCTAGAATATGGTAGGAAGTCCTCTTTTTATGCTTTGAATGAAATTATTTTATGCATAATTTTTATAAAAATTTTGCCATAGCTCCGCTGCTATGACTGATAAATCTCAATTTTTTCTAAGGGATAAAGCTTATCATTAAGGAAATAATTAAAATGATCTCTAATTGGATCATTAATCTATAGTGGATTGAATCATCAATATGCATAAACTAAAAGCATAGAAAAAAGCCATTAAATTGGCCTCAAGCATAGCTTAATCTTGGGTTAAGGAAAAGCTTTATGAAAAGCTTGATTTGGATTGAGAACGGGTCATGAGTATGACCATTTCTTGAGTGAGAGAGAGAATTTACATAAAAATCATTAGAATTTAAACATAAATGAAAATTAACTTCAATAGCATTTATTAACTTATGTAACTCTTCACTACTATTCAAACTTCAATAGTATTTAAAAAAAACCATACCAATTAAACTTCTCAAGCTTGAGAGGGGTTGAGAAGAGAGAAACATTGAGAAATTATAGAAAGATCAATATTCACTAATTACCTTACAACTTGCTTGATTCTTTGTTCACGGTAGAGGCCCCCAACCAATCAATTGGTTAAGTATGTTGATGGAGCCACTAATGGGGATTGAAGAAAGAGGGAAGCTCCAAAAACTAGTGAATTATTAAATGAATTCACAGTTCTTGGCTTAGGTGGAGTAGAGTAACGATGCATAAACACTAACTATTTTTCAACAAGGGGGAGGCTTCTATTTATAGGAAAAATTGAGCTCCTAACCAAACAAACTGATTCTAGAATTTTCTAAATCAGTTTGGTCAATATTTGACCATTTTTAGGTCAGTTAAGCTAACTTTTTGGAACTAGACTTGAATGAGGAGAGAGGAGAGATGAAATATCTCAATTTTTATGAGTTTAAAACTCATTCAAGCATGTGAAATATGCACCTCCTTTAAAGAACTCCCCTTCCTTACATATGTGTCATAATGGAATCATTTTAATATTGCTCATAGTTTTTTTTTTACTAATAAACCTTGTACATTTTCAACTCTTCATCTTATGTGAAATATGCACCTCCTTTAAAGAATTCCCCTTCCTTACATATGTGTCATAATGGAATCATTTTAAAATTGCTCATAGTTTTTTACTAATAAACCTTGTACATTTTCAACTCTTCATCTTATGTGAAATATGCACCTCCTTTAAAGAATTCCCCTTCCTTACATATGTGTCATAATGGCATCATTTTAATATTGCTCATAGTTTTTTACTAATAAACCTTGTACATTTTCAACTCTTCATCTTATGTGAGCATTTACTCATTTTTGGATACCCAAAATATCTCATATTTTTAATATTGCTCATAGTTTTTTACTAATAAACCTTGTACATTTTCAACTCTTCACCTTATGTGAGCATTTACTCATTTTTGGGTATCTTCTTTTTTACAAATTTGGATTTATCTCTTCCCTACACATGGATTGATGCTATTGGCCCATAGGAACCTTAATTGGACCATAGTCTAAAGATTTCTGAAAATCTAGACCCTTAGACTAAGGTTCTTTATACCTATTTCCAATTAATTCCAATTGCACATTGGAAAATTCTTTTTGAATTTCTATTTCAGGGGAACTCATCTGAATTATAAGAGATATTTTTCTATCCAAAAATATTCAAAATCTGAATATTCTCTCTCTAGAATATTTTTCTCTCTCTAGGCTAAAACAGATAGAAACAAGGTCTTTATATTTCTGAAGAGGGTTGATTACAGGGGAAGATACTAGACATCAAAAAAGGGGTTGGGGGAGGAATCTTACACCACTTCCGCTGCTCCTAGCACCCCATGAATTCATTGTGCGGTGGGGACAAGGATCTTTCAGACATGCTCACAAATCTTGTCACTGTCTGTTAATCCAATTCTGGGAATAACAAGAGCTATCGTCACGATAGATACACCAAAGGGTCATACATTCAAGATATGAAGTAATAGTGTCCACTAAAGCTACAACATGGACGGGCGCCCATAATGATGTGATGGAGTATTTATGGCCATTCTTGCTTCAAGAGCATGTGGTAGCAAGTTAGGATGAAGTTCTAAGTGATGTACTTCATGGATATATTATGAGAGGAGTCATTGTAATAGCATTAGGCCTCTTATGAGCCTAAACTGCCCGACTGACCATAGTTTAAGTGAGTGTGAACACTTATGGCCATGTATATAAGCGAATTTCTCTCATAATACAACAGACTCTCCCATTGTGCAATTGAGTCTTAGTCTTGCTAATCCTCTTGCTCATCTCTCTCCCTAATGCATGTTAGTGAGTGTGTGTGAGTGAAGTGAGGTGAGAGAAGAAACCAGGACCCGTCATAGTGCAACACAACGGTGTGATGACGCTCACGGGGGAGATGCGGTGGAATTGCTTCTCAAGGAGTTATAGAGCTTGGAGACCTCAAGGGTTACGAGCTCGGCCATTGGAAAGATCCTCACAACAGTTGCAATTCACTAGGTAATCTCTTTTTGGATGTGTTTCAAAGAGGGTTAGGGTGAGTGATAACATTTTTGGCGCCGTTGTCAGGGAGCCATTCCTTGGCTTTTTCCATCATTTTGCTTCCAATCTATGCATAACCCATTGCCCATTATCTTGATTAATGGTTTCCCATGAAAAAGATGTGGAATTGATGGTGCTTTGTGTGAGATTTTGTGTAGAATAGCTCTCTTTTTTATTTTTGAAAGGAATCTTTTTTGCTTAAATTTAAGATTAATTTGTTGTTTTTGTTATTGTTTTTGTGGTTTTTCATGTTCTTAGGACTTGCACATAGTTTTGATTAGGCTTAGTTTGCATCCATTGCATCAAACAATTCAAGAGAATGCATTTCTTAGTGAATGTTAGCTCTCTTTAGTGAATGTTAGCTCTCTTTAGTTTAAACATAGAACTAAGATCATTATTTTAGTTATATTATGTGTTTTTTGTGGAAATTATTTGGATTAGAGTGTTAGAAAGCATTAGGAGTAGTTTTATCTTTCAAAAATTTCTTAAAACCATCAAAAAATCCTTGAATTTGACTACTTTCTCTTAATGGACTAGTTTTTATCATTAAGGGTGATTAATCTTGTTCAAGAGGCTAAAAATTTAGAAAATGTGTTAATTGGGGTCTACATTGATCATATGAGCAGTCAAAATTGGGGTTTTTGAGTGTTTTGAGAGCATCTAGATGCATCAAACACACCTAATCACTTCAATTTTTTGATAAATTGGAGAAATTTGACTCTCTTTGCTTAAATTTGACTTAAAAGAGGAGACTATAATTAAGGGTCTAATTAATCTCCTAATTTAGATTAATTTAGACAATTGTTGATGCAGAAAGATTAGGTTCCCCTTTCTCTATCCAATGATGTGCTCAATTGTGTGAATTAATTAGGGATTTGTGATTAATTAGAGTAAAAGAGAAAGAATAGTGAAAGGATTAATCTTGGATTAATCTTTAATCACTATTTTACATACTCATTAAGAATAATGAGCATTCAATGAGTAGATGCTCATGAGTTGTCGATTGGTCCATTTTGGGGGTCATTTTTGAAGGGTGTAAGGCGTGTCATTAAAAGGTTGACTTTTTTTATTCCCACTTACCTTTTTGAAAAAATGCCCATATCCCTTTTGAAAGATCCCTGCCCCATCTACGCAACGAATTCGGGGGTGTTAGCAGTGAAAGTAGCAACTTCTTGTGCAGGGAAAATCTTCCACCACTCAGAGCCTCGCCCAGGAATCAGGGATTTAATATTCACGTGATCACAAGAATTTTTGTGATAATAACACATGTGAACAAGTTATTCACATGTTCTCATGTTACCGTTCACAAAATAACAGGTCACTTGCCATTTGGGAACCCCTTAAAAGCTTGGCTACACATGGGAATAAGCTATTCACATGTTCTCATGTTACCATCTTCACATAATAGCAGGTCAGTGGCCACCTAAGAAGATTTTTTATGCCCGACAAAGATAATTTTTTTAGACCCTTATGAAAGCTTTGTGAATATAACATGCGATCACAAGATTTTTTGTGTTATTAACATATGTTATTAACATGTTCACATGTTTTCGTTTACGTCAGTGAAATCCCTGCCACCCACGAATGTCCGGACAAGAGACTAATCCCTCGATTCTTCCAAAACCGAATCCGAAACAACTTCCTTTGCCCGCAAGGCATAGGCGATTCCTCTAGGAAAAAATATTCTAACGTAGTCAAGAGTCTTAAATTACCCTTTTTCATTCCGACTGATTCCACAGATCACATAGCCGGATCAAGGGAGGAACTTGCATTTGGATCATAGAGACCAACACTTTTTTCCCTGTCATTCAAGAGGCACAACCGTTGATTCTTTTCCATAGGACAAGGATTATCCGTGATTTACTTCAACTATCGAAATGTAAATAGAATTAAATTTTTTTTTAGGAATCCATCAGTCTAGCCTAACCCTATCTAATCCCATGGGTTAGCCAACTGCCCAACCCTTGTATTGATAGGATCTATTTAGAAATTTGGTTATGTTTTGTCCCGGGTACTAGGGAAAAAAGTTCTGAGGCCCCCTAGGCAAATCTCATGTAAAATACAATTCAGACATACCACTTACTAGCCCAATATGAAATTGCCTTTCACAGATTTGGCTATCTTTAAAGCAGAATTGCCTTTCACATATTTGGCTATCTTTAAAGCAAAATTGCCTTTCACAGATTCGGCTATCTTTAAAGCAAAATTGAGATGAAACCATAGTATTTAGGTCCTAATCCTCCAAAATATCCAGTTTGAAGTCCAGTTTCCAATCATCCCTTCCTTGGTGTACCTATGGCATCATTGGCACAACTAGAACGCTCACCACCTATTCATTCACGGGCTGTTTCAATAGCCCCTAGCCCATAGTACCTAGGAATATAATCACATAAAATCTAGATGGACTCTCTTCCGCTAGATCAATCAACAAGATCCATGTAAAAGGGTCATGAACTCATACGTTGAAGACCAGCAAGGCCAATCAACCAGATCCGTGCCCTTGTTCAGAAAAAACAACTCCAACTCATTTTCTTCCCCAACACATGCGTGGGTATCTTCGGTGACCCAAAGCCCGCCGAGCACCATATGGTCAGGACCCTCTAGGCTCCTTCGCAGGTCACCTAGCACTTCACTCATAGGCCGCTTCCTTAGTTCCTCATCCATCGGGAAGCTCACCATTTTAACTAAACTGAGGCTAGTCAAGACCTCGGCTAACCTTGCCACGCTAGACGTCCTTCATTGACTCTCCATTAGGTGTTGCAACCTTTTCACTTACGACCTTATTCGACAAGATATTCAAAATGCTTCCGCAACATTCTTGACATAAAACAGTCTTTTAAAAATAGGTTTTCATATACAAATATAGTTTCCAATGAACTCCCATCTTTCCACATCATTTCTCATTATTCCACATTCTTCTACATTAATTCACATCGCATCATTCCACATCCATTCATAGCTATTCATAGCTATCCATAGCTGTTCTCATTATTCCACATTCTTCTACATTAATTCACATCGCATCATTCCACATCCATTCATAGCTATTCACATCATCCTACATCCATTCACATCATTCCATATCCAATCACATCCACTCACATTGTCCTACATCCATTCACATCCATTCATATCCATTCACATCCATTCAGATCATATCACATCCATTCACATCCATTCACATCATATCACATCCATTTACATCCATTCAAATCCATATCACATCCATTCAAATCATATCACATCCATTTACATCCATTCACATCCATTCACATCGATTCACATCCATTCACATCGATTCGCATCATATCACATCCATTCACATCCATTCGCATCATATCACATCCATTCACATCCATTCATATCTATTCTCATCCATTCTCATCCATTCACATCCATTCGTGTCCATTTAGATCATATCACATCCATTTACATCATATCACATCCATTCACATCATTCACATCCATTCAAATCATATCACATCCATTCAAATCATATCACATCCATTCACATCAAATCACATCTATTCTCATCCATTCACATCCATTCACATCCATTCGCATCCATTTACGTCCATTCACATCCATTTAACTCAGGTTGAAAGTACAGCTACTCTACTTTCGATACTCATAAAACTTTTCTAAGTTTCTGCCAATTGCTTGGCTTAGTTAAAGGTAACTTTTTCTCGATTCCATTAAAGCTAAGTAGTAGAGTATTGTTGAAGGTTTACAAAAAGAAAAATGAACTTTATCATAAATTTATAGTAAAAACTCAGAAAGAGCATTTATGTATTGTGTTTTCATTCCTTAAGCTTCATTAATGAAGACTTTTAATCAATGAATTGGATTTCATAGATGGACATCCCATGTTTAAATCTAAATTTCCATTGACTTTTTGGATCCTTGATCCTCTTAGGGATTCTAGATTCCTTTTCCAGGGAAACTAGGAATAAATCAATCATACATTCATTCAATTAAGCATGTTTCTGGTCTTTTTCTGGGAAGTCCTTTTTCCATTCAGAAAGTATTTCAAGATTCTATTTTCGAAGAATCTAGACATATAATTCAAATTTCGAAAAGTTAAATGTATTCAAAATTCCTTTTTCTGATTATGAATTATCCAAGTTTTCTTTTCGATAAATATTTTCACATTCTTTCTCAAATTTCTCAAAATAAGATATACTCAATATTCTTCTTTTTGAATAAAAGATTCATGGGATTTACAAAATCAATTATACCCATATTTCTTCTTTCAGTATAAAAACTAATCAAATTATTTAAATGAATCATTTCCATAACTCTCGTAAATTGAGTGATTCCTCTTTTTGTATAAAATTTATTACACATAAATTCATTCCCGTATTTTAAAAGAAAATGATAGAATAAGAAAACTCATATTTTGAAATATGATAAAAATTCATCTTTTCTTTATTTAAATAATTATGCATAAATTCTAAAAAAGTATTTTTCATAAAAATGATAAAAATCATTCTTTTAGCATAAGAATATCTATGCCTAGAATATGAAAGGAATTCCTCTTTTATGCATAAAAATAAGATTTATCTCTTTTCTAGAAAATTTCACCAAAGCTTGTCTGCAATTACTAGAAATGTTCAATTTTCTAGTTTGAAATGAAAACTTCTATTTGAAATATGATAAGAACTCTAGATTTAGACTAAAATTTGAATATGCATACCTAGGATAATTATAAGCATAATTATGATTAAATCTCTTGATTATTCTAAAAAAAACCATTTCTCATTTCAAAAAATGTTAGCATAACCCTCTTTCAAATTAAATGAGTTAATATGATTTTCCTTAATCATAAATTAGCATACAAGTAAGGGATTTTTGGAGATTACACCTAATGTTGAAATGATAAGTTTTCAACTTGTATTTGACTAAATCTTAATAGTAACGATCGGATATTACCATACTTGCAGGCTTTTGAAAGACCAGATATTGCCAAACGGCAACGAGATGCCTCCATCTCGTGCAGATGCCAAGAAGTTATTGAAATCCATAGGCATGGATTACAATAATATTCATGCTTGTCGCAATGATTGTTGCCTCTTCCGCCATGAATATGAGCATTTGCAAGAATGTCCTCATTATGGCTCTAACAGGTATAGAGAAGATATTCAGGGGGAAGCTATCCCGGTAAAGGTTCTTAGGCACTTTCCAATCATCCCAAGAATAAAAAGCATGTTCAGGTGCAAATCTATAGCAAGCTTGATGACATGGCATGCCACAACTTGATCCACAGATGAAGTGATGCGTGTGCTGCTGATTCACTCGCATGGAGACACATTGAAGAGAAATGGCCGGCTTTTAGGGAAGATCCTCGTAACCTCCGTCTTGGCCTAGCAATGGATGGTATAAACCCTTTTGGTTTAAGGAGCTCTTCATGGAGCACATGGCCTATTTGCCTTGTGAATTATAATCTTCCGCCATGGTTAGCAATAAAGAAAGGTCATTTGTTGCTCTCATTAATAGTTCCAGGAAAGTACAAGGTGAAGAACATGGATGTATATTTGGCACCACTTATTGATGAGTTACGCACCTTGTGGAGGAATGGAATTGAAGTGAAGGACATGTCAAAGCAGCACAGTGGCCAAAGACTTGCAACTGTGCAAGGTATTCTCATGGGGACAATGCATGATTGGCCTGGCTATGGAGAATGCTCAAGTTTGTCTATATCAGGTTATAATGCATGTCCTCTATGTGGTCCTCGACTTGATTCAAGATACTCAAAAGCATTACGAAAGAGTGTCTACCAAGGACATGTTAGGTATCTTCCAGAAAATCATGAATTGCGGGATGGTAATCTAGGAAGACCTCCTCCAAGTGCACTGAAGGCAAGGGATTGGAAGATCAAATGGGAGGAATGTGGCAACTTGGCATGTCCTGGGATGAAGAGGTTCTCTATCTTTCACCAACTCCCCCATTGGGGTGATCTCCTTTTATAAACCATTTGCTTGACCTGATGCATATTTTCAAGTAGCTGACATTCTATGGAAGACCATGACAGGAAAAAAGGAGACTAAAGGCCAAAGGGATGACTTAGAAGAGATAGGTTGCATGCAAGAGTTGTGGGCTCGCACTAGACCCAATGGAAAGGTGCTACTTCCAAGAGCCCCATGGGTTTTTAGTAAGATGGAGGAACAACAAGTGAAGAGGACAATTTCAGAGTTTCGGACTCCTACAGGTTGTATGCATTGCTTGAAAAGTGCATTTATAAAGGATGATGATCTTAGTGGCCTCAAGAGTCATGAGTGGCACAAGTTTCTACAATTTGTGCTCCCCATAGCAATAAAGGATTGCCTCACTGAAGACATTAGAGCTACTATCTATAAGATTAGCACATTGGTGCATTGGATTTCTTCAAAAGAGATAAAGAGAGACACTTTGGAGATAGCGCGTTTAAACTCCATAGAGGCCCTCTGCATGGTAGAGAAGTTTTTCCCTACAAGTTTATTAACAATCCAGATGCATCTGCTAGTTCATGTTGTAGATGAGGTTGTAGTTGCTGGAACAGTCTATTCAAGATGGATGTCTTTTTGGAGAGGTTTATGAAAACATTAAAGGGATTTGTTTGCCAAATGACTCGCCCGGAGGGAAGTATGTCAGAAGGGTGGCTAATACAAGAGTCCCTTGTCTACATCACTGAATATTTAAGTTCTTCAGATCCAGAGATACCTCGACTATGGTCTCAAGAGTCTAACAGGCGAGTCATTGGTGAGGAACCTTAAGGCCAAGGCATTAAGAGAAAGATGGATAACAATTTGAGGAAAAAAATCAACAAATTTTGCATCTTGAACTCTCATGTAATGGAGAAGTGGATTGAGACATATGAAGCTCTCAAGCGACAGCGAGTATAAGATCGTTTAAATTTCAAAAGGAATCGCACTATAAGAAATCTATCATATCCAAAAGAAGGTATGCAAGCTCTTCTGGACTTTCCCACAGGTAGATGGCTAGAAGCTACAATTTTAGAAGCCAAACGTGCTCGTTTAACTATAACACAGGAGGAGGAGGAGCTTACAAAAGGATGCGATTGGCATGTAAGTGTTTAAGTTCTACATGTCTCTCTTTTTTTTCTCTACATGTCTCAGTTTTTGTTTGTCCATCAACAATCTTTATGTGCTATTTGTAGTATCACAAATATGGGGCGTTTTGGTCACATGGACGTCATTTTCAAGTAGAACAAATAGACGAAAGAAGAGCAACCTTTGATTGTGGTGTCACAACACAGTTTGTTCAAGGAAGTCGTACAAGTGCAAGTGATGATAACACAATTACTGGAATGCTTGATTACACCATTCAAGACATATTAAAGGTTGGCTTTAGAATTCTTGGGTTGTTTATCTTTGATGTGAAGTGGTTCAAGGTAATCACAAATGGGCCACATGCAATTGTACGTAGAGACAAGAGTGGCCTCATCCAAGTGGACTCCGAAAAGGTATGGACCAATCAGCAAGATACTTTTGTGTGCCCAGAGCATTGTGAGCAGGTTGTCTTTAAAGCGGATCCAAAAGATCCACACTGGCTATTTGTGGTTCAAGTCACCTCCCGCAGTAAGCAAATTTTTGAAGAATTAGAGCTACAACAGGGTGATGTGGATTCACAGGGTGGTGGGGAGCAACAAGAACAAGCCGATATCAACAATGAAGAGGAGCAACTAGTGCAATATCCAAATGAAGAGGTGCAAACCAATGAAGCTGGAAAGCCTGTTGAGGAAGAAGACAAAGATGATGAGGACATCCTTCATCAAGGGACTTTTAATGATGAGGATGCTGAAATGTACATAGACATAGATCTCTTTGGGGCTACTGATCTTAATGAGGATGATAGAATAGATAATGATTTTTAAAATGATGTATCTTAATGATTATGCAAATAGTTATGACATATTTGTAATGATTTTATGACATTGAAGGTGCAAAGTGATATGGTTTACCATTGTTGTTTAGGGAAAATGTTTGTCATATGTTCCTTTCATTGTTTACCATTATTAATGTTTACCGTCATAATCACTAGTGTAGGTGCAAAGTGATATGGTTTGCCATTGTTGTTTATCATAGTTAATGTTTGTCATATGGTTCTTTCATTGTTTACCATGTAATTTTCATTTCGCACAAGTTTGTCATATGGTTTTTTGTCCAACAGGCCATGGGTGATGACTCACCATTGATTTCTCATTTAACCCTACACCTTAGGGCATGAGTCCCCAGCAGTTATATGGTTTTTTCTCGTCCATGACTCCATAGCAGAGAGCCATGGCTCAGACTTATTGGGGTTCTAGAGCAGGGAGGACATCTGCCTCACCATCTGGCTTCACGAAGGCAATTCCCACACCCATCGGTGTACGATAGCAGCTCCCACACCTCATACCACACAACCTTCCACTCCTCTTACAGCTCGATTAACCACCTCTTCACATAGACGTTGCTCACGTAGTAGGTCTTCAAGGGGAGGTTATTGTGGTGGTAGTGCCACAGATGCTGTGACACCACCACCACGTGAGCGTCGTCCTTTGCTCTCATCTGTTGACCTTCCACTCCCTCGGGTGCACATGACCATGACAACAGCAAGATATACACAATTAGGGATGGGACACCTATAATGAATAGTGCAAGGAAGGCAATGAAGACACGAATTCGACATTTGTGTACTATACAGTTTCACAACTCTGTTATGACTTTATGGGATCAGCAAGATAAGGAGAAGAAAAATTACATAAATACAAAGATAAAAAAAGAGTTTCAGCCATCTGACCCTATGAATGTCATCTCTAATAAGTGGATACAATATACAGCTCGCATTTTGATGAGGCATCGTAGTAGGTCAAAGGCGAGGGATGCATTTAGAGAGGGGAAAGAGAAACCTGTTTGGCTAGATGATAGGGAGTGGGAAGCCATAGCTCAGGAGCTCACAGAGACACCAGAGAGGTTTCAACAACAAAGAAAGGCGGCAAGGACAAGACTCCAAACAGTAGGGGCTTCTCATCTTGGGAGTGGTGGTTACGAAACCGTGCGCCATGAATTCGTAAGTATTTGTAGCAATTTTGTTTATCTAAATATATGTATGTGGGCTAAATGTTGATTTCTAAAAGTTGTAATTGTTAATCGTTTATGTAGGAGTTGGCCATGAATCGCCCACCAAGTAGGCGAGAAGAATACACTCACAAACATGGCCTTGTGGCCTTATTTGACATGCTTGAAGAAGAAGGAGAGACCATCAATTGGGAGGCATTGCCATAATGTAAGACCTTCAGACTATTGGTATATGATCAAAATATTCATGAGTAATGTTTAATTTCTTGTTTATTTGAAAAATAAAAAAACGAGCACAATTGTCTTTTGTGCTCTATTTTAGACAGAATGGTGCTGTCTGTTTACTGCTCTTGAGTCCTGTTGACTGCAGGCAGCCAGGCAACACCATTCTGTCTTAAAAAAAATTCTGCTATGGCTTCGGTATATTCCCCGATATAGGTGTCGGTATACTCGTCGGTATATCTGCCGGTAAATCTGTCGGTATATCTGTTGGTATTGTCGTCGGTATATGTGTCGGTATACACGTTGGTATATTTGTCGGTATTAACGTCGGTATTTTTGCCGGTATTTTTGTCGATATTTGCACCGGTATAGGTGTCGATATACGTGCCGGTATTTTTATCGGTATTTGCACCGATATAGGCGCCGGTATAAGCACTGGTATTAATGCCCGATGCTTATACCAACGTCATGGTTCCGACGCAGATACCGGGGTTTATACCAATGACAGGGCTTTTTTAGACCCCGTTTAATGACGTCGATATAAGCGCCGGTATTAGGCTATCATGTAGTAGTGATTATGGATTAATGATCCAATTAGGGATCATTCTAATCATTCCCTTAAAGATAAGCTGTATCTTTTAAAATAATTGAGATTTATCTGTCATAGCAGCAGAGCTATGGCAAAATTTTTGTAAAAATTACACATAAAATAATTTCATTCAAAGCATGAAAAGAGGACTTCCTACCATATTCTAGGAATTATCATCCTAGATTAATTGAAGGAATTTCATTGTAAACATAGAGAAATTGATTTTTATATTATGCATAATTAATTTTCATACATAGAGGTATGCATAAAAGATTATTATTTTATTGTAAAAGTGTTACTTTTATCATAATTGATTTTCATGCATAGAGGCATGCATAAAAGATTATTATTTTAATATAAAAGTGTTACTTTTATCATAATTGATTTTCATGCATAGAGATGCATAAAAGATTATTATTTTATTGTAAAAGTGTTACTTTGATCATAATTGATTTTCATGCATAGAGGTATGCATAAAAGATTATTATTTTAATATAAAAGTGTTACTTTTATCATAATTGATTTTCATGCATGGAGGTATGCATAAAAGATTATTATTTTAATATAAAAGTGTTACTTTTATCATATTTGATTTTTATGCATAAATGGGTGCATAAAAGATATTTTTTATACTAAAAGTGTGATTTTCATCATAAATGGATTTTATGCATAAATTAGATGCATAAGAGAAATTCTTTTATTCTAAAAGTGTAATTCCTACTAAATTGGATTTATGCATGAAAAGATGCATAAAGAATTTATTTTAATCCAAAAGTGTCATTCTCATTTAAAATGAATTTATGCATAGGAAGATGCATAAAAGATTGATTTTTAATTCAAAAGTGTCATTCTCATTTAAAATGAATTTATGCATAGGAAGATGCATAAAAGACTGATTTTTTTAATTCAAAAGTGCCATTCTCATTTAAAATGAGTTTATGCATAGGAAGATGCATAAAAGATTGATTTTTAATTCAAAAAGTGTCATTCTCATTTGAAATGAATTTATGCATAGGAAGATGCATAAAAGATTGATTTTTAATTCAAAAGTGTCATTCTCATTTAAAATGAATTTATGCATAGGAAGATGCATAAAAGATTGATTTTTATTTCGAAAGTGTTATTCTCCTTAAAATGGAATTTATGCATAAATAGATGCGTAAAGAAATCTTATATCAAATATAAGAATTCTCTTGAGTTCTATAAATAGATATTAGGGTGTGATAAGATGCATATAAGATGAGTTAGGATGTGATAAGATGCATATGGGATGAGTTAGGATGTGATAAGATGAGTTAGGATATGGTATGATGCATATGAGATGTGATAGGATGTGATAAGAGGTGTATGAGATGTGATAAGATGCATATGAGATGAGTTAGGATGTGATAAGATGAGTTAGGATGTGGTATGATGCATATGAGATGGGATAAGATGTGATAAGAGGTGTATGGGATGTGATAAGATGTGATAAGATGCATATGGGATGAGTTAGGATATGATAAGATGAGTTAAGATGTGATAAGATATGTATGGGATGAGGTAAGAAGTGTATGTGATGGAATAAGATGTATATAGGTTGTGATAGGGCGAGAATGGATGTGATGTAAAAGAATAGATGTGAAGGCGTATGTGGTTATATGAATGGGAATGTGGAAATGGATGTATGAATGTGAATGTGGATGTATGAATGTGAATGTGGATGTGGATGTATGAATGTGAATGTGGATGTGGATGTATGAATATGAATGTGGATGTGGATGTATGAATGTGAATGTGGATGTGTGGATGTGGAAATGGAAGTGTCATTAGGGGAAGGTTGAGGTCTATAGGGGTCCTTTAAGCTGCCATATTATGATTTTAATGACTTTTTGTTAAAACATTAAGTTTCTTTGACTTTAGATACCTTCTTGTTCTTCAAATAGCTAGAAGTTTAAATTTCAAAGTTTCCCGCCAAAATTGAATTTGAAATCGAGCGAGCAAAACTATATCATGTGACAT
Source organism: Cibotium barometz (assembly GCF_041138505.1). Classification (NCBI taxonomy): domain Eukaryota; kingdom Viridiplantae; phylum Streptophyta; class Polypodiopsida; order Cyatheales; family Cibotiaceae; genus Cibotium; species Cibotium barometz. The sequence goes on from NC_141090.1 coordinate 25,374,619, forward strand.
ATCTATGGAAAGAGCTCGACGAGTAGATTCTAGATCTGTAATCTCCGACAAATTTTGAGCTCATGTGTAGAAGTTATGGACGTCCAAAATTTCAAAAACTTTCCCCTCCACTTTTTGGAAATGAAAAGTACAAAAAGGCATCTTCTAGAGAATCTTTTGACCACCTTTAATCACCCAACATTTTTGTATACATGGCATCACACGATTGGCTCTTTTCCTTAATAACATTTTAATCACATGGCATCTTAAAGGGCCCCTATAGACCTCAACCTTCCCCTAATGGGATGTATGAATGTGGATGTGGATGTATGCATGTAGATGTGTATGTATAAATGTGGATGTGGATGTATGGATGTAGATACGGATGTGGATGTATGTATGTGGATGTGGATGTATGAATGAGGATGTGAAAATGGATGTATGCATATAGATGTGGATGTATGGATGTAAATGTGGATGTGGATGTGGATGTATGGATGTAGACACGGATGTGGATGTATGTATGTGGATGTGGATGTGGATGTATGGATGTAGATATGGATGTGGATGTATGTATGAATGGATGTGGATGTATGGATGTAGATATGGATGTGGATGTATGGATGTAGATACGGATGTGGATGTATGGATGTAGATACGGATGTGGATGTATGTATGTGGATGTGGATGTATGAATGAGGATGTGAAAATGGATGTATGCATGTAGATGTGGATGTATGGATGTGAATGTGGATGTGGATGTGGATGTGGATGTATGGATGTGGATATGAATGTGTATGTATGAATGCGGATATGGGATTGGATGTATGATGTGGATGTACGAACATGGATGTGTATGTAGAATAATGAATGTGAATGTGTATGTGAAATAATGTGTCGTCGATATGAGTGAATGGATGAGAATGAGTACACATATGAATGGAATGTGGAATAAGTAATGTGGACCGAGGAGGAATAGTGTGGAAAGACGAGAGTTCGATATAGAAATTGTATTTTGTGAACTATTTGTACATGACTGTTTTATGTCAAGAATGCTAGGGAAGCATTTTGACTGTCTTCTGGATTAAGGTCATGGAGACCTAACTGATAAAGTTACAACTGCTGACGGAGAGTCAATGGAGGACGTCTCGCGTAGCAAGGTCGACCGAGGTCTTGACCATCCTCGGTTCGACTTAAATGGTGAGCTTCCGGTACGGTGGATGAGGGACCAAGGAAGCGGCCTATGAGTGAAGCGCTAGGTCACCTGCGAAGGATCCTAGAGTGTGCTGACCATACGGTGCTCGGGCTCTGGGTTGCAGAAGATACCCACACGTGTATCGTGGAAGATATTGGAACAAGGAGTAAGAGTTGTTTTCTAAAACCGAGCATGGATCTAGTTGATTGACCTTGCTGGTTCTCAACGGATGAGTCCATGGCTCTCTTATATGGATCTGTTGATTGATCTTGCTGATCTTCAACGAGGATTCCATCTTGATTTTTATATGTGAAAATATTGCCAGGTACTATGAGCTAGGAACTATTGAAAAGGCCCCTGAGTGAATAGGTGGTGAGCGTTCTGGTTACCAAATGATGCCATAAGTACACCGATGAATGAATTATTGGAAGTAAGGATTCAGCCAGAGATTTCGAGGATTGTCATCAGTGACATAATGGTTTCATTAAAAGATTGTTTTAAAGTTAGTTGATGCTGAGAAAAAGGCAATTTCATATTGGGTGTGTAAGTGGTGTGACTAGTTTTATGTTTGCATGAACTTCCGGCTAGGGGGCCTGGGAACTCTTTTCCCTAGTACCCGGGACAAAACCTAACCAAATTCCTAATTGGATCCCATCACTACAGTGGTTGGGCGGTTGGCTAACCCATGGGATTGGATGGGGTTAGGCTAGACTGATGGATTCGTAAATCGAGACTCAATTTCTCTTATTACGATAGATAAAATAAATCTCGGATAGTAATTGTTCTATGGATACAAATCAACGGGCTGTGCCTCTTGATGGGGAAAAAAGCGTTGATCCCAATGATCCAAGTGCAAGTTTCTTCCTTGATCTAACGGAGTATCTTTATAGGTGCGGTCGGATCAGCTTGATCAGTAATGGTCTTGACTACGTTAGAGTAAAAAGTTATCCTGGTGGAATCGCCCGTGCTTTCCGGATAAGGGAAGTTTTTCGGGTTCGGTTTTGGAAAAACCGACGGATTAGTCTCTTGTCCAGATATCCGTGGGGATTAGTCTCTTGTCCAGATATCCGTGGGGCGAGGCCCCGAGTGTGGGACCCTGGCCCGCGCAAGATGTGCTACTTTCGCTGCTAGCATCCGAATCTGTTGCGTGGTGGGGACAGGGATCTCACACCTATCTAAGGATGGCCGGCCTGAATCTCAAAATCTCATGTCGAGTCTCATCATACACATGCATATCAATCAGTCATACGTGTGCATATCAATCATTCATCTCAAAACAAAGCAATCATAACTCATAAATATCATCTCACACTCATCTCTAGTCCATAATCTTTCAAGGCATGCATATTCAAATCAATCATAATCAATTTCAAGTATAAAACAAGCTTTTAATTTAAATAGTTTTTAACTACTCTTTATCTTTTAAGTCACATGGGAATCCTTGTTTTTAACATAATGAATTATCGTGTTCTAACGAGCGAGGTCATCTCTAGTCACTATAGTTAAGTCTTTAACTATGTTTATGTGTTAGTCCATCTGGTCTATATAGACAAGATAGTCAATCTTGATAGCAATTTCTAAGGCAAAGCCTAATAACTCGTCTCTTTGGAAGAGTAATATCTTCCAATCTATTTGGAATTAGAGAAAAGTCAAAACTACAGAGTTTTTGGACTTCTAATGCGCTCTAATTCCAATCTATTTGGAATTAGAGAAAAGTCAAAACTACAGAGTTTTAGGACTTCTAATGCGCTCTATAAAGCACGTCTCAGTGATGGTTCTCTAAAAATGAGTTCTAAGGTCTCTTTGAGAGCATTCAAAACAGCCAAAGTTGTGTTTTCAACATGAAACTGTCAAAAACAGCCAAGTGTCTCACTTTGCACTCGAATAACTCAAAAACGAAAGGAATTTTGGCTTTCTAGAGTCTCATACACTCTTGTAGAGTTTCTTGCCATCTAAAACTTTCTTGTTTACATCAAAATCTGATTCTAAATGTAGAGAAAGAAAAACTCTTCACAAAATAGTCCCTAATGAAGGTTTTATCTAGAATCTAGTCATAGACTAGTTAAATATTCTATCTTCTAATTCTTTATCTCCAAAAGTGTTTATTCTATGAGTCACATAGACTAAAGCGATCATGTATAATTAATAAATTCAAGAATTACTCATCGTTAAGTATGTCTTGTATCGACTTGGATTCTCTCATATATGCACTTATCAATTTATTTATTTAATATCAATAGAATTTAAAGCAAAATAGTAAAAAGAGTGTTTGTGTACTTCCTCGATATATTTTTTGATGCCCTTGATTGATTGGAAATCCATGTCTACTCTCCACAAGTTGTGGAAGAACTGTTTAAAGATTTGACAAGCCTCTCAGATCTATATTAGGGGGCTGCAACCTACAACAGGTATAACTTCATGCACAGTTTTAGAAACTTTGTGCACAAGTATAACTTCGCGCACAGGCTCAATTGATGGATCCCTAAATTGAGACTCAATTCTATTATGGTATGATAGATGAAGCAAATCCCGGATAAAATTTGTTCTATGGAAAAGAATCAACAGCTGTGCCTCTCAATGAGGAAAAAAGCATTGGTCTCCTATGATCCAAGTGCAATCTTTTCCTTGATCTGACTATGGGACTTACGGGTTCGATCAGATCAGTTCAGTTAGTTAAGGATTTTGACTACGTTAGAGTAAAATTATCCTGGAGGAATCGCTCGTGCTTTCCGGGGAGCGAGGGAAGTTTTTTTGGGTTCACTTTTGGAAGAACCGAGGGATTAGTCTCTTGTCCAAATATCCGTGGGCGAGGCGCCGAGTGACGGACCCTGCCCCACTCAAGAAGTGCTACTTCTGCTGCTAGCACCCCATGAGTTCATTGTGTGGTGGGGACAAGGATCTTTCACACATGCTCACAAATTTGGTCACCATCTGTTAATCCAATTCTGGGAATAACAAGAGCTATCGCCATTATCTTACATATCAAGGAGTCACGATAGATACACCAAAGGGTCATACATTCAAGATATGAAGTAATAATGTCCAAAGCTATAACTTGGATGGGCTCCCGTAATGATGCCCATATCCCTTTTGAAAGATCCCTGCCCCCTCTGCGTAATGAATTCTGGGGTGTTAGCAGCGGAAGTAGCAACTTCTTGTGCAGGGCAGATCTTCCACTCAGAGCCTCGCCCATGAATGTCTGGACAAGAGACTAATCCCTCAATTCTTCCAAAACCAAACCTGAAACAACTTCCCTCGTCCGGAAGGCATAGGCGATTCCTCCAAGAAAAATTATTCTAACGTAGTCAAGAGCCTTAAATTACTCTTTTTCATTCCAACACCGAACCCACAGATCACATAGCCGATCAAGGGAGGAACTTGCACCTGGATCATAGAGACCAACACTTTTTTACCTGTCATTCAAGAGGCACAGCCGTTGATTCTTTTCCATAGAACAAGGATTATCCATGATTTACTTCAACTATCGTAACTTAAATAGAATTAAATTTTATTCACATCTATTCTCATCCATGAATCATCCTTCTACGTACCAAGGATAATCTTTCCAAAAGAGAGATTTATTAACAAAAAACACTAATTATTAAGCATAAAAATTAGCATTAAAACATTTGAGCATTATGAATCATTGGAGAGCTTTATTTCAAGAGAAACACATTCAATTGAAAGCTTCTCAAGCATTAGAGGGGTTGAGAAGAAGAAAATCATTGAGAGGAATAGAAAAAAAACCATTAAATGAAGGTTTACCTTTGATTTTGGCTTGATTCTTTGGATAGAAGTGATGTCCACAAGCAAGTCCTTGGGCCACCAGGAGGGGGAGGGTAATCTCTAAGAGAGGATGGAGAATTGGGAAGCTCCAAAGCTCCCAAAAGTAGAGGTAAAATAGAGGGTTAGTAGAATTACACTAAAATGAAGATAATAATGGCATGTGAATTCACAAAGATGAAAATACAAAGGAATGAATGTCTATTCTAAAAGAGTAATTCCCATTGTTTGTGCATTCTAAAAGAAATATTCTAATTTACTCCATGTTCATATTCACCTATGAATATGCATGGATATCTCACTGATATTAATTATTAAAATTGATTTTATGCATAGAAAGATGCATAAAGGATTTATTTTTATTTCAAAAGTGTTATTCTCATTAAAATTGATTTTATGCATAGAAAGATGCATACGGGATTTATTTTTATTTCAAAAGTGTTCTTCTCATTAAAATTGATTTTATGCATAGAAAGATGCATAAGGAATTCATTTTTATTTCAAAAGTGTTATTCTCATTAAAATTGATTTTATGCATAGAAAGATGCATAAGGGATTTATTTTTATTTCAAAAGTGTTATTCTCAATAATATTGATTTTATGCATAGAAAGATGCATAAGGGATTTATTTTTATTTCAAAAGTGTTATTCTCATTAAAATTGATTTTATGCATAAAAAGGTGCATAAAGGATTTTTTTTTTCAAAAGTGTTATTCTCATTAAAGTTGATTTCTATGCATAAATAGATGCGTAAAGAGTCTTTGTATCAAAATTAGAATTCTCTTAAATTCTATGAATCACATAGATGTGAATGAATTGATGGATGGATGTGATGTAAATACAGGTAATGAGATGTGAGGTGAATAGATGTGATGAGATGTGATGTGAATCAGATAGATGTGAATGAATGGATGGATGGATGTGATGTGAATAGAGGTAATGAGATGTGAGGTGAATAGATGTAATGAGATGTGAAGAGAATAGATGTAATGAGATGTGATGTGAATAGAGGTAATGAGATGTGAGGTGAATAGATGTAATGAGATGTGATGAGAATAGAGGTAATGAGATGTGAGGTGAATAGAGGTAATGAGATGTGAGGTGAATAGATGTAATGTGATGTGAATAGAGGTAATGAGATGTGAGGTGAATAGATGTAATGATATGTGATGAGAATCAGATGGATGTGAATGGATGGATGGATGGATGTGATGTGAATAGAGGTGACGAGATGTGAGGTCAATAGATGTAATAAGATGTGATGAGAATCAGATAGATGTGAATGAATGGATGGATGGATATGATGTGAATAGAGGTGATAACATGTTAGGTGAATAGATGTGATGAGATGTGAATGAATGGATGAGATGTGATGTCATGTGAATCAGGATGTAAATGAATGATATGGGATATGAGTGGATGATATGTGATGAAAATGGATGTGAATGTATAAGTGAAGAATGGATGTGGATGTATGTGAAAGAATGGATGTGGATGTGTATGTGAAATAATGTGATGTAAATGTGTATGTGAAGAATGGATGTGAATAGATGTAATGAGATGTGATGAGAATCAAATGTGAATGAATGCATGGATGGATGTGATGTGAATAGAGGTGATGAGATGTGAGGTCAATAGATGTAATAAGATGTGATGAGAATCAGATAGGTGTAAATGAATGGATGGATGGATGTGATGTGAATGAATGGATAGATGGATGTGATGTGAATAGAGGTGATAACATGTCAGGTGAATAGATGTGATGAGATGTGAATGAATGGATGAGATGTGATGTCATGTGAATCAGGATGTAAATGAATGATATGGGATATGAGTGGATGATATGTGATAAAAATGGATGTGAATGTATAAGTGAAGAATGGATATGGATGTATGTGAAAGAATGGATGTGGATATATATGAAAGAATGGATGTGAATGTGTGTGAAATAATGTGATGTAAATGTGTATGTGAAGAATGGATGTGAATAGATGTAATGAGATGTGATGAGAATCAAATGTGAATGAATGGATGGATGGATGTGATGTGAATAGAGGTGATGAGATGTGAGGTCAATAGATGTAATAAGATGTGATGAGAATCAGATAGGTGTAAATGAATGGATGGATGGATGTGATGTGAATGGATGGATGGATGGATGTGATGTGAATAGAGGTGATAACATGTCAGGTGAATAGATGTGATGAAATGTGAATGAATGGATGAGATGTGATGTCATGTGAATCAGGATGTAAATGAATGATATGGGATATGAGTGGATGATATGTGATGAAAATGGATGTGAATATATAAGTGAAGAATGGATGTGGATGTATGTGAAAGAATGGATGTGGATGTGCATGTGAAATAATGTGATGTAAATGTGTATGTGAAGAATGGATGTGAATAGATGTAATGAGATGTGATGAGATTCAGATGGATGTGAATGAATGGATGGATGGATGTGATGTGAATAGAGGTGATGAGATGTGAGGTCAATAGATGTAATAAGATGTGATGAGAATCAGATAGGTGTAAATGAATGGATGGATGGATGTGATGTGAATGAATGGATGGATGGATGTGATGTGAATAGAGGTGATAACATGTCAGGTGAATAGATGTGATGAGATGTGAATGAATGGATGAGATGTGATGTCATGTGAATCAGGATGTAAATGAATGATATGGGATATAAGTGGATGATATGTGATGAAAATGGATGTGAATGTATAAGTGAAGAATTGATGTCGATGTATGTGAAAGAATGGATGTGGATGTATGTGAAAGAATGGATGTGGATGTGTATGTGAAATAATGTGATGTAAATGTGTATGTGAAGAATGGATGTGAATGAGTATGTGAAGGAATGGATGTGGATGTATGTGAAAGAATGGATATAGATGTGTATGTGAAAGAATGTGATGTGATGTGTCATGAATATATGTGGATGTGAAGTGATAGATATGAATGTATGGATAGATGTGAGAAGTCGCACATGTGAACGGTTGGATGGATGTGGATGAATGAGATGAGATGTGTATGAATGAGATATGATGTGGATAGAAGTGATGTGATAGAATGTGGAGAGAATGTATGTGATGGGATGGTTATGAGAATGTATGTGGTAGATATGAGCGAATAAATGTGATGGATATGAATGAATGTGATGTGATGTAAATGAAGATAGATGTGATGTGTGATGTGAACGAATATGATGTGATGAGAAGTGGATATGGGTAGATGCGAGACGTGGATGAGATCTGATGTGGATAAATGAGAAAAGATGTGATGAAATGGAAAATGATGTGATGAGAATGGGAATACATATGAAATAAATGAGAATTGATGTGGAACAATATTGAAAGACAAGAGTTCGTTATAGAATTTGTATTTATGACCTATTTTTAAATGACTGTTTTATGTCAAGAATGTTGGGGAAGCATTTTGATCGTATTGTGAATGAGGTCATGAAGATCTAATCTGCTAAAGTTGCAACAGCTAAAACGAGTCAATGAGGGACGTCTCGTGTAGCAAGGTCAAGGTCTTGACCAGCCTCGATTTGATTTAAATGGTGAGCTTCCGATACGGTGGATGAGGGACCAAGGAAGGGGCCTATGAGTGAAGCACTAGGTGACCTCTGAAGGATCCTAGAGGGTGCTGACCATACGATGCTCGGGCTCTGGGTCGCCGCACATACCTACACGTGTGCCATGGAAGATATTGGAACAAGGACTAAGAGTTGTTTTTTGAATTCGGGCATGGATCTGGTTGATTGACCTTGCTAGTCCTCAACGGATGAAACCATGGCTCTTTTATATGGATCTGTTGGTTGATCTTACTGATATTCAATCGAGATTCCATTTTTATTTTTATAAGTGAAAATATTACCAGTTACTATGACCTAGGAACTATTGAAAAGGCCCCTGAGTGGACAGGTGGTGAGCGTTCTCGTTGGGCAATGATGCCATACGTACACCGATGAAGGAAAAATTGGAATATTTTGGAGGATTATGATCACTGATACTATAATTTCATTAAATGATTGTTTTGAAGATAGCTCAATCTATGAAAAAGGCAATTTCATATTGGGTGTGTAAGTGGTGTGTCTACTTTTAAGTTTTCATGAATATCTGGCTAGAGGGGGCCTGGGAAATCTTTTCCCTAGTACCCGAGACAAAACCTAACCAAATTCTTAAATGGATCCCATCACTACAATGGTTGGGCGGTTGGCTAACCCACGGGAATAGGTTGGACTGATGGATACCTAAATTGAGACTCAATTCTGTTATGGTACGATAGATGAAGTAAATCTCGGATAACATTTGTTCTATGGAAAAGAATCAACGGCTTTGCCTCTCAATGAGGAAAAAAGCGTTGGTCTCTATGATCCAAGTGTAATCTTTTCCTTGATCTGACTATGGGACTTACGGGTTCGGTCAAATCAGTTCAGTTAGTTAAGGCTTTTGGCTACGTTAGAGTAAAATTATCCTGGACACATCTTTTTCATGAGAAACCATTAATCAAGATAATGGGCAATGGGTATGCGTAGATTAGAGGCAAAATGATGGAAAAATCCAAGGGATGGCTCCCCGGCAACGGCACCAAAAATGTTATGGCTCACCCTAACCCTCCTTCAAACACATCCAAAAAGAGATTACCTAGTGAACCGCAACTGTTGTGATTTTTCCAATGGCCAAGCTCGTAACCCTTGAGGTCTCCAAGATCTATAACTCCTTGAGAAGCAATTCCACCGCATCTCCCCCATGAGCATCTTCACGCCGTCGCGTTGCACTACGACGGCTCCTCGTCCCTCCTCTCACCTCACTTCACTCACACACACTCACTAACATGCATTAGGGAGAGAGATGAGCAAGAGGATTAGCAAGAGTAAGACTCAATTGCACAATGGAAGAATCTGTTGTATTATGAGAGAAATTCACTTATATACATGGCCATAAGTGTCCACACTCACTTAAAGTATGGCCGGTCGGGCTGTTTAGGCTCATAAGAGGCCTAATGCTATTACAATGACTCCTCTCATAATATATCCATGAAGTACATCACTTAGCACTTCATCTTAACTTGCTACCACATGCTCTTGAAGCGGGAATCGCCATAAATACTCCGTCACATCATTACGGGTGCCCATCCAAGTTGTAGCTTTGGACACTATTACTTCATATATTGAATGTATGACCCTTTGGTGTATCTATCGTGACTCCTTGATGTAAGATAATGGCGATAGCTCTTGTTATTCCCAGAATTGGATTAACAGACGGTGACCAAATTTGTGAGCATGTGTGAAAGATCCTTGTCCCCACCACACAATGAATTCATGGGTGCTAGCAGCAGAAGTAGCAGTTCTTGCGTGGGACAGGGTCCCTCACTCGTCAAGGCCTCGCCCCCACGGATATCCAGACAAGAGACTAATCTCTCGGTTCTTTTAAAATTGAACCCAAAAAAACTTCCCTCGCTCGAAAAGCACGAGTGATTCCGAATTGATGGTGATTTGTGTGAGATTTTGTGTAGAATAGCTCTCTTTTTTGTTTTTGAAAAGAATGCTTTTTGCTTAAATTTTAGATTAATTTGTTGTTTTTGTTATTGTTTTTGTGGTTTTTCATGTTCTTAGGACTTGGCAATGCACATAGTTTATATTAGGCTTAGTTTGCATCCATTGCATCAAACAATACAAGAGAATGCATTTCTTAGTGAATGTTAGCTCTCTTTAGTTTGAACATAGAACTAAGATCATTAATTTTAGTTTAAATATGTGTTTTTTGTGGGAATCGTTTGGATAAGTGCGTGAGAAAGCATTAGGAGTAGCTTTATCTTTCAAAAAATTTCTTAAAACCATTAAAAAACCCTTGAATTTGACTAATTTCTCTTAATGGACTGGTTTTTGTCATTAAGGGTGATTAATCTTGTTCTCAAGAGGCTAAAAATTTAGAAAATGTGTTAATTGGGGTCTACATTGATCATATGAGCAGCCAAAATTGGGATTTTTGAGTGTTTAGAGAGCATCTAGATGCGTCAAAACACCTAATCACTTCAATTTTTTGATCAATTGGAGAAATTTGACATTAGGACCTCAATGGAAGGCTTCTTGGGCCCTTTTATTTGGCAGTTTAAGGGAGTCAAACCTTTTCTCTTAAGAAGAAACGTTTTCTAATTAGAAGCTTCAAAACGGCTACTTTATTCGAATTTGAATTTTGGGGGGAAAATGGAATTTAAAATCTAGCGGATAAAACCATATCATGTAACATATGTATGGAAAGCTCTTGATGCGTAGATCACGGATCTATAATCTCCGCTCAAATTGGAGCTTATATGTAGAAGTTATGGAGGTCCGAAAATTGTAAAATTGCCCCCCCCCCCCCTTTTTGGGAAAAAAGTGCACCCTTTGACCACTCTTACACCTCTCTTAAAAACCCAACATTTCAGTCCACATGGCAACCCCCCATTTGGCTATTCCTTAATCACCTTGATTAGGCTTGGGCAAATTAAAGGGCCCAAGAAGACTCCATTCACTTCCTAATGCTCTCTTTGCTTAAATTTGCCTTAAAAGAGGAGACTATAATTAAGAGTCTAATTAATTCTCTAATTTAGATTAATTTAGACAATTGTTGATGTACAAAGATTAGGTTCCCCTTTATCTATCCAATGATGTGCTCAATTCTGTGAATTAATTAGGGATTAATTAGAGTCCTTGATTAGAGTAAAAGAGAAAGAATAGTGAAAGTATTAATCTTGGATTAATATTTAATCACTATTTTACATAGTCATTAAGACTAATGAGCATTCAATGAGTAGATGCTCATGAGTTTTCAATTTGTCCATTTTGGGGGTCATTTTTGAAGGGTGTAAGGGGTGTCATTAAAAGGTTGACGTTTTTTACTCCCACTTACCTTTTTGGAAAAATGCCCATATCCCTTTTGAAACATCCCTGCCCCCTCTGCGCAACGAATTCTGGGGTGTTAGTAGTGGAAGTAGCAACTTCTTGCATAGGGCAGATCTTCCACTCACGGCCTCGCCCCCACGAATGTCTGGACAAGAGACTAATCCCTCGATTCTTCCAAAACTGAACCCAATTTAACAACTTCCCTCACCCAGAAGGCATTGGCGATTCCTCCAGAAAAAATTATTCTAATGTAGTCAAGAGCCTTAAATTACCCTTTTTCATTCCGATCGAACCCACAGATCACATGGCCGGATCAAGGGAGGAGATCATAGAGACCAACAATTTTTTCCCTGTCTCAAGAGGCACAGCCGTTGATTCTTTTCCATAGAACAAGGATTATCCATGATTTACTTCAACTATCGTAACTTAAATAGAATTGAATTTTATTTTAGGAATCCATCAGTCTAGGCTATCCAATCCCATGGCGGTTAGCCATCTGCCCAACCCTTGTATTGATATGATCCATTTAGAAATTTGGTTATGTTTTGTCTCGGGTACTAGGGAAAAAAGTTCCGAGGCCCCCTAAGCAGATCTCATGCAAAATACAATTCAGACATACCACTTACTCACCCAATATGAAATTGCCTTTCATAGATTCCGCTAATTTAAAGTCCCTTCCTTGGTGTACCTATGGCATCTTTGGCAACTAGAACGCTCACCACCTATTCATTCAGGGGCCGTTTCAATAGTTCCCTAGCCCATAGTACCTAGGAATATAATCACATAAAATCTAAATGGACTCTCCATTTAAGATCCACTAGATCAATCAACAAGATCCATGTAAAAAGGGTCATGAACTCATCGGTTGAAGACCAGCAAGGCCAATCAACCAGATCCATGTCCTAGTTCAGAAAAAAACAACTCCAACTCATTTTCTTCCCCGACACACGCATGGGTATCTTCAAATTCGTTGCACAAAGGGGGTAGGGATCTTTTAATCAGACGTCGTATGATAATGATGCTCCACCCAAACCTACTATTCTTTGCATAGGGGACCCTTTGGGCACTATGTGAAAAAGTAGCAAGTGGCAGCACACTGTCCTAGCCATCCAGCATCTGATGGTGGTGGTGAAACTTTACAAGGTGTAGGGGGTAGGAGCCACGCGGACCCGCTCGTAAAGTTTCACCACCATCAAACATCATATAATTATGATGTCCCACACAAACTTGCTTTTTTTGTATAGGGGACCCCTTGCGCACTATAGGGGACCCCTTGCTTTTTTTTGTATAGGGGACCCCTTGCACACTATGTGAAAAAATAGCGGGTGGGAACACAGCATCCCGCCCATCCAGCATCCGATGGTGGTAAAACTTTGTGAGAGCTGGGGTAGGAACCTCGTGGGACCGTTCGTAAAGTTTCACCACCATCAGTTTTAATATGATAACGATGCTCCACCCAAACCTGCTTTCTTTACATAGGGGACCCTTTGGGCACTTTGAAAAAATAGCGGGTGGCAATACACCATCCTGCCCATCCGGCATCCGCCGATGGTGGTGAAACTTTGTAAGTTCTGGGGCACCAGCCCCGTGGACCCGCTCCCAAAGTTTCACCACCATCAGACATCGTATAATGATGATACCCCACCCAAATTCATAATTTTTTGCATAGGAGACCCTTTGGGCACTATGTGAAAAAATAGCGGATGGCAACACATCGTCCTGCCCATCTGGTGGTAAAACTTTGCCAGTATTAGGGTAGGAGCCTCGTGGACCTGGTCGCAAGGTTTAACCACCACACCATCTGACATCGTATGATAATGATGCCTCACCAGAACCCGCTATTTCTCGTATAGGGGACCCCTTGGGCAGTATGCAAAAAAAAGCTGGTTGCAATACAATGTCCTGCCCATCCGACGTCTGATGGTGGTGAAACTTTGCAAATGGTAGGGTAGGATCCCTTTACACTCACTCGCAAAGTTTCATTACTAGAGGATTTCGTATGATAACGATGCTTCACCCAAGCATGCTATTCTTTGCATAAGGGACCCTTTGGGCACTATGTGAAAAAATAGGGGATGGCAACACACCGTCCCGCCCATCTTGTGTTCGATAGTGATGAAAATTTTTGAGTAGCAGAGTAGGAGCCTATGGATGGGCTCGTAAAGTTTCACCACCATTGTACATCGTATAATAATGATGTCCCATCCAAACCCGTTTTTTTTTGCATAGGGAACCCATTGGACACTATGTGAAAAAATAGCGGCGGACGACAACACACTGTCTCGCCCATCCGACGTCTGATGGTGGTGAAACTTTGCGAGTGGTGGGATAAAGCCCCTTGGACCTGCTCGCAAATTTCCACCACCATCGGACATCGTGTGGTAATGATCCCCCACCAAAATCTGCTATTTTTTGTATAGGGGATGCTTCGGGCACTATGTGTGAAGAAATAGCGAGTGGCAACACACTGTCCCACCCATCCGTTGTCCAATGGTGGTGACACTTTGCAAGTGGTGGTGTAGAAGCCCGTGGACCTACTTGAAAATTTTCACAACCATCAGATGCTATAGGATAATGATACCCCACCCAAACCCGCTATTTTTTGCATAGGCGACCCTTTGGGCACTATGTGAAAAAATAGTGGGTGGCAACACACCGTCCGCCCATCCCTCGTGCGATGGTGGTGAAACCTGGTGAGGTATGGGGTATGAGCCCCATGGATTGTCTCGTAAAGTTTCACCACCATTGGACATTGTATGATAATGATGCCCCACCCAAACCCGTTATTTTTTGCATAGGGGATCCTTTGGACACACTATGTGAAAAAATAGCGGACACCGTCTCCCCATCTGGCATTTGATGGTGGTGAAAATTTGCTAGTGGCAAGGTAGGAGTCCTATGGACCCGCACACAAAGTTTTCCCCCATCGAAAATTGTATGATAATGATGCTCCACCAAAACCCGCTATTTTTTGCATAGGGGACCCCTTCGGCACTATGCATACTTATCCAATGTCTGATGGTGGTGAAAATTTGCGAGTGGTGGGGTAAGAGCCCCGTGGACCCACTTGCAAAGTTTCACCACCATCGGACGCCATAGGGGACCCTTGTGGCAACACACCGTCCCTCCCATACGATATCGAATGGTGGTGAAAGTTTGCAAGGTGCAGGGTACAAGTGTTGTGGACCTGCTCGCAAAGTTTCACCACCATGAGACACCGTATAATAATGATGCCCTACCCAAACCCACTAATTTTTGCATAGGGGATTCTTTGGGCACTATGAAAAAATAGCGGATGGCAACACAATGTCCCGCCCATCCGACGTCTAATGGTGGTGAATCTTTGCGAGTGGTGGGGTAGGATCCCCATGGACCTGCTCGCACAGTTTCACCATTATTAGACACCATATGATAATGATGCCCTCCCCAAACCCGATATTTTTTGCATTGGGGACCCTTTGGGCACTGTGAAAAAATAGCTCGTGGTGGCAACATACGGTCTCTCCCATCCAGTGTGTCTGATGGCGGTGAAACTTTGTAGAGAGTGGCGGGGTAGGAGAACCATGGACTTGCTGACAAGATTTCACCACCATCAGACATTGTATGATCATGACACCCTACCCAAACTCGGTATTTTTTGCATAGGAAACCCCTTGAGCGCTATGCAAAAAGTAGTGCGTGGCAACATAACGTCCCTTCCATGTAGTGTCCTATGGGGGTGAAACTTTGCGAGTGGTAGGGTAGGAGCCTAGTGGACTTGCACGCAAAGTTTCACCACCATCGGACATCCTATGGTAATGATGTCCCACCCAAACCTGCTATTTTTTGTATAGGCGACCCTTGGGCACTATGAAACAATAGTAGGTTGCAACACACCATCCCGCCCATCTAGCATCTGATGGTGGTGAAATTGCGCGAGTGGTGAGCTAGAAGTTGCATGGACCCGCTCGCAAACTTTCATCACCACCTGGACCCTATATGATAATGATGCTTCACCCAAACCCGCTATTTTTTGCATAGGAGACTCCTTGGGCACTATGCCAAAAATAGTGAGCTGGCAACACACTATTGTGCCCATTGTAACATACCTTCGAGATTATGCAAGTATGATTAAAGATAATCCTAAGTTTTGAATATTATAGATTTCAGTCATGAATTCCAGCAGGCTTTTAACAAATTTTCAGAGCTACAATCAAATCAACCTTCTTAAACTGCAAAGAAGCATACATGCCATATCCAAGATTCTTATCACATAAGCAAAGAATAATGTAATCTCAAAGAAACATTCATATAATAAAAATCTATATCAATTAAAGCAAGGGGACCCCTTCGGCACTATGCAAAAATAGTGGGTGGCAACACAACGTCTCGCCCATTCGAAGTCCAATGGTTGTGAAACTTTGCAAGTGGTGGGGTAGGATCTTCATGGATCTGCTCACAAAGTTTCACCACCATGAGATGCCATATGATAATAGTTTCCCCCCCAAACCCAGTATTTTTTGCATCGAGACCCTTTGGGCAATATGTGAAAAAATAGGTGGTGGAAACATACGCTTTCCCCCATCTGATGTCCGATGGTGGTGAAACTTTGCCAGTGGTGAGGTAAGATCCCCATGGACCCTCTCACAAAGTTTCACCACCATCGCACATCCTATGACAATGACATCCCATTCAACGCTATGAAAAAAATAGAGGGTGGCAACAGAACGTCCCACACATCTGGCGTCCACTGGTGGTGACACTTTGCAAGTGGCATGGTAGGAGCCCTCTGGATCCTCTCACAAAGTTTCACCACCATAGGATGATAGATGATAATTATGCCACACCCAAATCCGCTATTTTTTGGATAGGGGACCCTTTGGGAAGTTTTTCCGGGTTCGGTTTTGGAAGAACCGATGGATTAGTCTCTTGTCCGGATATCCGTGGGCAAGGCCCCGAGTGAGAGGCTCTGCCCTGCGCAAAAAGTGCTACTTCCGCTGTTAGCACCCCCAAATTCATTGCACGAAGGGGGTAGGGATCTTTCAATCAGACGCCGTATGATAATGATGCTCCACCCAAACCTACTATTCTTTGCATAGGGGACCCTTTGGACATTATGTAAAAAAATAGCAGGTGTGGCAGCACACCTTCCTGGCCATCCATCATATAATGGTGGTGAAACTTTACAAGGTGCAGGGGGGGGAGGAGCCATGCGGACTCACTCGTAAAGTTTCACCACCATCAGACATCATATAATTATGATGTCCCACACAAACTTGCTTTTTTTGTATAGGGGACCCCTTGTGCACTATGTGAAAAAATAGTGGGTCGGAACACAACATCCCGCCCATCCAGCATCTGATGGTGGAAAACTTTGTAACATCTCATCACATTCACTCACATCTCATCACATCACATTCACATCTTATCACATTCACATCTTATCACATCACATTCACATCTCATCGCGAATTATCCAAGTTTTCTCGAGGGATAATTTCACATTCTTTCTCAAATTTCTCAAGTAAGATATATTCAATATTCTTCTTTTTGAATAAAAGATTCATCGGAGTTACAAAAATCAATTCTACCCATATTTTTTGATAAAAATGATAATACTCAAAATTCCACTTTTGATAAATACTCATAATTTGAATTATGCCAAAAATTCCTCTTTTAACATTCGATTGTTTGGATCTTGAATATCATGGGAATTCCTCTTTTTGCATTAAAAAATTTACCAAAAATTCCTCTTGTCTTTTAATTAATTATTTATGCTTAAATACTAAAAAATTATTTTCCATGAATATGATGAAAAATCATTCTTTTTTCATGGGATGTCTAATCCTAGAATATGGTAGGAAGTCCTCTTTTGGCATTATACATAAAAATAAGATATGTATTATTTTCTAAAAACTTTGCTATTACTGATAATTCTCAATTTTTCCTAAAAGAATAAAAACTTGTAATGAAAATATGATAGAAGTTCTTATTTTATGCTTAAAATCAAACTATGTATTCAAATCATAATTTTAACCAGCATAACTATAAACATAATTATGATTATTCCACTAGATTAAGTTAATTTAGACATTCCTCTTTTTCCAATTTATTAGGATAATCCTTTTCTCATTTACAGTGAATTAAAGTAATCTTTATTTACTCATAAACAATATAAAAAGGATTAACCATTATTTTCACTAATTCAAAATCATGAAAATATCAATTCTTATCCTCTAGCTCATCGATCCTAGAGTTTAAATTTAAATTAAGAGACTATCATTGAGAAGCATCCTTTTTCAAGAGATTTAGCCATAGAGATGGCTACTCTTTTAGAGAGAGAAATTTACTTAAAGAAAGCATTATAATTAAGCATAAAGATTAACTTAATACTAATTAAACATTAAGAAACTTAGGGAAAGCTTGATTTGAATAAAAACTAGCATTTTGAAAGCTTCTCAAGCTTGAGAGGGGTTGAGAAGAAGAAAGTTATTGAGATAATTTGAAAAACCATATAAATCAATTTTACCTCCAAGTTTGGCTTGATTCTTTAATAGCAGTGAAGCCCCCAACCAATCAATTGGTCCACCAAGAGCAGAAGAGTAACTTTAAGAGTTGTTGGTGGAGAGAGAGAGAAGCTTCAAGCTCCCAAGAGAGAGGAAAATTTAAGGGATAATAGAAATATGATTATTTTAAGATAATACTGGCATGGTATAGCTCCAATATGAAAATACAAAGGAATTAGGGTCTATTTATAGGTGAGGGAGGCCACAAACCAAGTCCAATTGGCTTCTAGAATTTTCCAGTTTTTTCTTAATTAAAAACCCAACCACACATGTGAAAAAGGCACCTACCTCAAAGGTCCCCCTCTCCTTATACTAAGGTGTCAAAAATGCATCATTTCTTCAAAATATCTCATTTTTTACTAATATCTCTTAATTTTTAACTAATAAACCTTGTACTCAATCAACTCTTCATCTTATGTGAGCATTTACTCGTTTTTTGATATTTTCTTTTATTCTTTGGATTTATCTCATCCCAACACTTGGATTAATCCAATTGGCCCATTAGAACCTTAATTAGACTATAATCCAATTTTTTTTGAAAATGTAGACCCTTAGGCTAAGGTCCCTTATACCATATTCAAATGATTCCTAATGCACATTGGGAAGCTCATTTTGAACTTCTGTTTTAGGGGAATCTATTTTAGACACTAGGAGAATTTTTATATCCAAAGATATCTCAATTTTGAATTACCTCTCTCTAGACATTTTCTCTCTCTAAGCCAAAACAAGGTCTTTCTTCTATTTTAGAGAGGGGATGATTACAAGAACAAAAGGGGAGGTTCTTACACCTTTACATCTCAAAAGCTGGAGGGAGGAATCTTACATCCTACCCCACTTAAAAAATGTGAGATGTCCTCATCTCGCAACCAACAACTGCAGGATAATCTCTTTCTTCTTCTTCTTCTTCAATCACTTCCAGTGTTACTGCCTTGGAAGTAGATGGTCAATTTGGGAACATCTCTCTTTGACTTCCCTTATTCTAAGGCGGAGGTCTTGCATTACTTTGGATTGAGACTGAGGGTTGGCTAGAAGATCTTCCTCTGGGATTTTCCTGATTTTGACGGAAAGGAACCTGATTACTCTGGAAGGAAGGAGCTGGAGTCTAGAATTTTGGTCCCTAACTTCCTTGCCCTAAAAACCTTGATCTAAAAGGAGTTGGGCAATCCATATTATGATGTCCAAATCCTTGACAAATATAGCATTTAACTTCTTTGTTCAAGGGTGAAACTTCTAAAGTTGAATTCCAGGGGATTGAGTTCCGAGAAAAGGACCTTTCTTCTATTTTGGAACCTCCCATATCCTGAGATTGACCTTGTTGTCTCTTAGGCAGTGGAAAGTTGGAATCACCTTCTGGAGCTAGAAATATTTTGAAAGATGATGGTGCTGCTTTGGCGCGACCTTGACAACAAAGTTGGTAAAATCCTTTGCCATACAAATGACTTTCAGCCATAGAAACTGCTTTGTTACTCTTCACCAGGGTATTCAAGGGCTTGTTCACTCCCCACATGAACCTGGCCATCTATTTTTCATCCAGCGGTGCGAGTACTTAAGGAGGAGAGCAAACGCTTAGTAATACACTTCAATAGTTATGCTCCCCTGGGCTAACTCTAAGTATTCATTCACCTTGGTTTCCAAAAAGCCGGGAGGACAGAATCTCTTCCTTAGGTAAATCTTGAGATTATTCCATGTCTGGGTGTTTCGATCCAGACGGTTTGTCTTGCAGTGGTTTCTCCATGCCACTCTAGCTGTTTCTACTATCTTCAGCCTTGCAAAGAGCCATTTTACTCTTCTCGTTGTACCCGGTGACATCGAAGTATTCTTCCATTGCCTTCGATCCACTTCTCCACAGCCTCACCCAAGTTTTCCCCTTCTCCCCCTTGAAAGGTCCAGGCTGCAATCTTTGAAGAGTTTTACGAACATCCGGGTTGAGCTCTTCCTCATCGAGTTGGGGGTTAACATTCCCACCACGACAATCTCAATCCACCCAGGATCCTTCGTAGGTCACGTAGCGCTTCACTCATAGGCCGCTTCCTTGGTCCCTCATCCAACGTACTGGAAGCTCACCATTTAAATCAAACCGAGGTTGGTCAAGACCTCGGCTAACCTTGCTACACCACATGTCCTCCGTTGACTCTCCGTCAGCTGTTGCAACTAATAGTTAGGTCTCCATGATCTCATTCATAAGATGCTCAAAATGCTTCCCCAGCATTATTGACATAAAACACTCATTTAAAAACATGTCATAAATACAATTTCTATAATGAACTCTTGTCTTTCCACATCAATCCACATTATTTAATCCCCATCCAATTCATATGTATTCCCATTCTCATTGAATCACATCATTTCCCATCTCATCACATCTTTTCTCATTTATCCTCATCACATCTCATCCACTCGCATCCACCCATATCCACATCTCATTCACTCGCATCCACCCATATCCACATCACATTCATTCATATCTACCCCAATCCACATCACATCCATTTCACCTCACATCTCATTCATTGACATCTATCTCGATTCACATCACATCACATCACATCACATATCATCCATTCACATCTATCCCAATTTACATCACATCCATTTCACATCACATCTCATTCATTCACATCCCGATTCACATCACATCCATTCTATCCACATTACATTACATTTATATCATATCTCATTCATACACATCCCATCTCATTCATCGATATCCATCCAATCATTCACATGCACGACTAATCACATATATCCATACATTCACATCTATCACTTCACATCCATATATATTCACATCACATCACATCTCTTTACATCACATCCACATCCACATCACATTTAGATCCACATCTCTTTTCATCACACCATATCTCATCCACATCTACATCACATTCACATCCACATCACATCACATCCTTTCACATCCATTCTTTCATATACACATCCACATCCATTCTTTCACATCCACATCCACATCCATTCTTTCATATACACATCCACATCCATTATTTCACATATACATCCACATCCATTCTTTCACATACACATGCACATCCATTCTTTCATACACATACACATCCATTCTTTCACATACACATCCACATCCACATCCACATCCACATCCATGTACTTCTCATCTCACCCTTTCACATATCCTCTCATCTCAATTCACATCCACATCCATTTTCATTACATCACATCTTATCACATCCAATTTTCATCTTATCACATCCATTCACATCCTATTGCATCTCATTTACATCTTATCACATCCAATTTACATCCATTCACATCCATTCACATCCTATCGCATCTCATTTACATATTATCACATCCATTCACATCCTATCGCATCTCATTTACATCTTATCACATCCCATTTATATCTTATCACATCCATTCACATCTATTCACATCCTATCGCATCTCATTTACATATTATCACATCCATTCACATCCTATCGCATCTCATTTACATCTTATCACATCCAATCACATCCCATTTACATCCAATCACATCCCATTTACATCTTATCACATCCCACTTACATCTTATCACATCCTATCACATCCCATTTACATCTTATCACATCCGTTCCACATCCTATTCCCATTTAGTAGTTTTTACTACTTTGGTACCGATAATGGGACTTTTTTCTAAATTTCTGCCAATTGCTTGGCCTATATAAAGGTTCTTTTTCTTGACGACTATTTCTATATTCCTTCTCAATTCCTCAATTGAATTATATTCAATATTACTCTTTTGAAATAGAAGAATTCATGGGATTTACAGAAATCAATTCTATGCGTATTTCCACTTTTGATAAATAATCATAAATTAAATTATACTAAAAATTTCTCTTTTTCTCGTTTAATTTCTTGGACCTCAAATATCATGGAAATTCCTCTTTTTGCATTTGATTATTTGCATTCCAATATCATGGGAATTCCTCTTTTATCATCAAATATTTCTCATAAAATAAATTCATTAAAAATAAATTATCCAAAAATTCAATATGCTAGGAATTACTCTTTTCCCATCTAAATGATTGAATTCCAATTGTCATAGAAATTCCTCGTTTACCATTTAAATATTTCTCATAGATAAAATAAATTTATCCAAAATTTATCTTTGAATTTAAATAAAATATCCAATAATTCAAATATGCTAGGAATTTCTCTTTTCCCATCTAAATTATTGAATTCCAATTGTCATAGGAATTCCTCTTTTACCATTTAAATATTTCTCACAGATAAAATAAATTTATCTAAAATTAATCTTTGAATTTAAATAAAATATCCAATAATTCCAATATGCTAGGAATTTCTCTTTTCCCATCTAAATGATTGAATTCCAATTGTCATAGGAATTCCTCTTTTACCATTTAAATATTTCTCATAGATAAAATAAATTTATCTAAAATTAATCTTTGAATTTAAATAAAATATCTAATAATTCCAATATGCTAGGAATTTCTCTTTTATCATTAAATATAATTACCATAATTTTCTCATTTCTTAATTTTTTAATCACACATAAACTTAAAAATTAATTTTCCATTGAATGTGACAAAAATCATTCTTTTAACCTAGGATATTCAATCCTAGAATATGATAGGAAGTCCTTTTTTCACGTTATGCATAAGAATGAATTATGCATCAATTTCTTAAAAATTTTGCTATAGCTCCTCTGCTTTTACTGGTAATTTTTAATTTTTATGAAAAGAATAAGACGTAGTAAAATAATTATGATAGTATAACTATCTTTTAGCATTAAATCCAATTTATGGATTTATCCCATAATATTACCATATTTTTTGACAAGCATATAAGTATAAAAACCATTTTCTTAAACCTCTAGCTTCATAAGCCTAGAGTTTGATTTGTGAATAGAGAATTTCTCCATGAGAAGCATTAATTGAATATAGAACAGGTCATAGGAATGACCAAGGTTTGGGGGAGAGAGAGATATGCTTTAAAAAAACATTTTAATTTAAGCATAAATGAAAACTTTATGTGTTTAATCACTAAAATCCATTAGAGAGCTTCAATTACATTAAAGAGCCATTCAATTGCATTAAAGAGCTTCAATTGCATTAAAGAGCCATTCAATTGAATACTTCTCAAGCTTGAGAGGGGTTGAGAAGTGAGAAACATTTAGAGTTTTAAGAAAAAAACCATAAATCACACTTTATTTTTTTTTTGCTTGATTCTTTAGTCTAAGGAGAGGCCCCCAACCAATCAATTGGTTTAGTATATTGATGAAGACTCCAAAGAAGGTTGAAGAGAGAGAGAAGCTCCATTCTCTCCAAATTGTAGAGGATTTTTAGAGGATAATAGAAAATATCATTATTTCAGTATAACACTGGCATGGTATAGTTCACATATTTTTTTAAAAAGGGCTAAGGATCTATTTATAAGTGAGGGAGGCCTCTAACCAAGTCCAACTAGGTTCTTAAATTTTCTAGGTTCAGTTTGGCAGAATTTGGACAAGATTTGGACCTAGTTTGGCTCCCTTTTGATTTGGTTTGATCTAGGAGAGATAAAAATATCACAATATTTTTGAGTTAAAAACTCCACCACATGTGAAATAGGTGCTTCCTTGAAGTGCCCCCTTCTCCTTTTACCAAGGTATCAAAAAATGTATCATTATGCCAAAAATATCTCTTTTTTTAAGTAATATTCGTAGTTTTTTACTAATAAACCTTGTACTTAGTCAACTCTTTATCTTATGTGGGTATTTACTCATTTTTGGATATTTTTCTTTTATAAATTGGATTTATCTCCTCCCCACACTTGGATTGATCCTATTGGCCCATAGGAACCTTAATTGGACCATAATCCAAAAATTTCTGAAAATCTAGACCCTTCGGCTAAGGTCCTTTATACCTTTTTTCAATTAATTCCAATTGCACATTGGAAAGTTCTTTTTGAATTTTTGTTTCAGGGGAAACCATTTTAGACACTAGGAGGATTTTTATATCCAAAAAATATCTCAATTTTGGATTCTCCCTCTAGACATTTTCTCTCTCCAAGCCAAAAATAGGGCAAAACAGGATCTTTCGTTTATTTTAGAGAGGGGAATAATTATAAGATTAGAAGGGGAGGTTCTTACACTTGTACACCTTAAAGGCTGGAGGGAGGAATCTTACATCAAGCAAACTTCAAGATAGTCACACCACTTACACACCCAATATGAAATTGCCTGTTTCACAAATTCAGTTGTCTTTAAAACAATCTTTTAATGAAACCTTAGTATCGCTTATCATAATCCTCCAAAATATCTAGCTTGAATTCTAATTTCTAATCATTCCTTCATCGGTGTACTATGGCATCATTGGCAACCATAACACTCACCACCTATTCACTCAGGGGCCTTTTCAATAGTTCCTAGCTCATAGTACCCAGAAACATAATCAAATAAGAAAATCCAGATGGACTCTTTGTTGAAGATCAACAAGATCAACCAACAGATCCATATAAAAGAGCCATAGACTCACCTGTTGAAGACCACCAAGGCCAATCAACCAGATCCATGCCCGAGTTCAGAAAAATAACTCTAACTCCTTGTTCCATTTTCTTCCCCGATGCATGCATGGGTATCTTCGGTGACCCAGAGCCTGAGCACCGTATGGTCAGCACCCTCTAGGATCCTTCGCAGGTCACCTAGCTTCAAGAGTTGTTGGAGAGAGAGAGAGAAGCTCCAAGCTCCTACTAAGAGAGGAAAATTTAAGGGATAATAGAAATATGATTATTTTAAGATAATACTGGCATGGTATAGATCCAATATGAAAATACAAAGGAATGAGGGTCTATTTATAGGTGATGGAGGCCACTAACCAAGTCCAACTAGGTTCTAGAATTTTTGAGTTTTAGTTTGACTCAATTTGGACAAGATTTGGAGCAGTTTGGCTTCCTTTTTTATCTAGTTTGTTGAAGAGAGGAGAGATATAAATATCACATTTTTTCAGTTAAAAAACCCAAGCACACATGTGAAAAAAGGCTCCTACCTCAAAGGTCCTCCTCTCCTTACCAAGGTGTCAAAAATGCAACGTTTCTTCAAAATATCTCATTTTTTATTAATATCTCGTAATTTTTAACTAATAAACCTTTTACTCAGTCAACTCTTCATCTTATGTGAGCATTTACTCATTTTTGGGTATTTTCTTTTATTCTTTGGATTTATCTCATCCCAACACTTGGATTAATCCAATTGGCCCATTGGAACCTCCATAATCCAAAAATATATGAAAATGTAGACCCTTAAGCTAAGGTCTCTTATACCATTTTCAATTAATTCCTAATGCACATTGGAAAGCTCATTTTGAACTTCTGTTTCAGGGGAATCCATTTTACACACTAGGAGAATTTTTATATCTAAAGATATCTCAATTTTGAATTATCTCTCTCAGCTAAAACAAGGTCTTTCTTCTATTTTAGAGCGGGGATGATTACAAGAATAGAAGGGGAGATTCTTACACCTTTACATCTCAAAAGTTGGAGAGAGGAATCTTACATTAGTAGTTAGCACCCAGTGTGGATTTTTCAAGTCTCTTAGTGCTCGAGGGCAATGATTTTATATTCACGTGATCACAAATTTTTTTTTGTTAATAACATGTGTTAACATGTTATTAACATGTAACACATGTTATTAACATGTTCCCAAAAAAGCCGTGGGAAGCTCCCTGATAATCGGATAAAATCCCGTCGGGCTTTTGCAATACCCGACGGTCCCGTCGGGGAAAATAAAAACCCGGCGGGTCCCGGCGGGGTCATCATCTAGCCCGATGGGCTACAATTTTCTATATATATGGGCCCGAGGGGCCCTTTGGGAGGTTCTGACAGTATACACAGGTAATGAGACTTCTGTGTGTGTGTGTGTGTGTGGGTGTGTGTTCGTGCGAGCAGCCGCCCATTATCGCAATGCGCGGCAGGATGTGGGTGGTCCGCCACACGAGCGGTGTGTGTGTGGGTGTGTGTTCGTGCGGGCAACTGCCCATTGTCGCAATGCGCGGCAGGATGTGGGTGGTCCGCCACACGAGAGGTGTGTGTGTAAGGCCATTCTTCGGAATGGTGCTTACCCTGGGGCACTTAGTCGGTAACGTGGCTAGTCTGTGTCCTATGGTAAGTATGGCACGTCGTAGCAGTACTAGTCGGTAACGTGGCAAGCATAGTATCGTTATGGCGATGTCACCTTCCCTTCCCTTCCCTTTGTCAAATGCGGGCATATGGTCGGTAATGCGGCCAGTGTATGTCCGTATCATATTCGTATTCCCATAGAATTGGGCGGCATTTTGTCGGTAACGCGGCAAGTTGGTGTCGTCCGCTAGTGCATATATTGTTTTTTGCATATTGCGGCATTTGATCGTTAACGTGGTTAGAAAAATGTCATAAATTTGCTTGCATATTACGGCATGTGATTCGTTAACGCGATCGAAAAAATGTCGTAAATTTGTTTGATTTGACTTGTATTGTTTTTATTGTGTGTGATCCATGTGATACTTGGTTGCTAACGCGGCATGAGTATTTCATGGATCAAAGTTTACATCATATTGTCTTTACGTTTTATTTCATAATATCGTAACTCGAAAAAATGAATATCTCTCTCTCTCTTCCTGCCCCCCCTCTCTCTCTCATGATACACTTCACAACTCTTTCTCTCTCTCTCTCTCTCTCATGATACACTTCACAACACGATAGATGTGTAAATGGATTTCTTTTTTTTCTCTTAAAATATACATAATTCCTAATAATTTCTTTTTTCTCCCTCTATTTACTTAAAAATTAAAACAATACATTATTTTCCTCTTTAGGAACTCACAAAAATATTAAAAATGTCATCTAATGTTTCTTCTCTCTATCTGTCACAACTCTCTCTTCCTCTCCTCTCTCTCTCTCTCTCTCTCTCTCTCTCATGATACACTTCACAATTCTCTCTCTCTCTCTCTCTCTCTCTCATGATACACTTCACAACTCTCTCTCTCTCTCATGATACACTTCACAACTCTCTCTCTATTACGATAGGTGTGTAGATGAGGAGTGCTTTAGGAATACAAAACATTATTTTTCTCTCTCTAGGAACTTACAAAACTATTAAAAATGTCATCTAATGTCTTCTCTCTCTCTATCTGTCACACCTCTCTCTCTTCCTCCCCCCCTCTCTCTCTCTCATAATACACTTCACAACTCTCTCTCTCTCTCTCTCTGTCACGATAGGTGTGTAGATGAGGAGTGTAACATGTATATACTTGATAAGTAATAATGCACTTGTTGTGATTGTCTCGCGTTCGATAATGTATTGCATGATGTTGAGTTCAGTAATATTGTTTGATATTCCGTTTTTGTTTGATCATTGATAAGTAATGATACACTTGTTGTGCTGTTCTCTCACGTTTGATGATGTATTGGATGATGTAGATTTCAGTAAAATTATTTGATATTCTGTTTTTGTTTGAACATTGATAAGTAATGATACACTTGTTGCTGTTCTCTCATGTTTGCTTGATGTTGATTTCAGTAATGTTGTTTAATATTCTGTTTTTGTTGTGTTTAGTGATATTTGCTAGATTTACGAAGACGACCAACATGCTTTCCCCTGAAGAGCGTAAAATCGTTCTACGAGCAATTCGCATTGAAGCAGTCTCATCACAGTGTCACAATGTGCAGATGACGTCATCAAAAAGATCAATGAGTCTGAGATACTCATGCGAGATCTAATAGAGCAGATATGGAAAAATGCACAGCGTCAACTTCAAAGCGGAGGCAACGCTGATTTGCTTGATAGACAAAAGATAGCAGATTTCAACCATCAACATATAACACGAACCATTTTGGAGAGCATGCGTGTAGCATGCAATGATCTTAGAGATGCTGCCCTGCCTGAAGCTAATATGCATCGTCTACAGTTATGGGACGCTATATGGAGCGAGCAAAGAGCCAAGAGCAAGCGCATGAAGGTGTTGGATGCAGAGTCACTCCCCAAAAGAGTGCCCATTGCCCAGGACGTCGCTACAACGTCCAGCCAGGCAGATGCGAGTGGGACAGGTGCCATTAATCGTACAATCTACAATTCTATGTGCACACACCTCATTGGCATCCCGCACGAGCCTCTGCTCGAAGGGCGAACAATAGGCTCTGGTGTTTTTGGCACAGTAAAAGAGTATACAATTAAAGGTATATCATTTTTGCTAGAGCACATTACTTTTTGCGGAAAGCACTACAAAGGAGAAGGCAGCGCCAAGTTTGAGAGCTTCCAGGCAGAGCAGGGCATGTAGGTTCTACACCCATCAATTGTCAGGTGTATTGCCTTCACAAAAGAATCTCCTTGGATCACTATTTTCCTATACTATAATGGCGGCTCGCTTGGTGATACTCTTCTAAAGGTCCCCTTCAGATTCAGTGAGTTCACCAGAGCAATTTTCCGTTTGGATCGAGGATGGAGACAACCCCGGCCTAATAATATTCCTTTAAGTCATCTATAACTTTCTAAAATAAAACAAATAGTAATAACCATGCCACATATTATGCATGCCCTGGTGGAAGGCCTAGCAGCAACACATTTGGCAGGAATTGTACATACCGACCTACATCCATTCAATGTAGTGTTGGATTTTACAAAAGAGCTGAAGCCACGCATAGGTATTATCGATTGGGGGTTACTGCTGAGAGTGCCCAAAAAATGGGTGTCTCTCAATTTTGTATTTGAAGCAGACAAGAACCCTGAGAAGGTGACACAGGCAGTCTCCTACACAGACAGAGAGCGAAATAAACGGTCATGGATAGCCCCGGAACTATATGATCCGTTTTTGGTAGATGCATACACTCCTGCATCTGATGTTTTTGCTTTAGGGTATTTATTACAAACTTTATATGACTTTTGGCAAAAAGTACAAGAGTTGTGGATGGACAATAGTTCCTATGACAAAGTTACCATGGATACTATTATTTATAGAGTCAAAAATTGGATGTGCCTGCCTAATCGCGACGATCGAAAATCTATTTTACAAGTAGTGGAATTTTTTAGATCACTAAATACTGACCCAACGAGGGCACAACGTCCTCTTGTAGAGCTATCCGTGTCATTCACCCCAATTTTGTAATGATACAGTATCAGGAGATTAAGTTTCAAGAATGGCACTTTGTTTCTCTCTTCAAAATTTGATATGTGCCCATTGTTTGAAATATTATCTCATTGAATCTTTGCAATATCTCTCTCCTCTTGTGGTGTTTAAGTTTATGTTTTCTCTTCAAAATTTGATGTGCGTGCATTGTTTGAAGTATTTTTTGAGTCAAGTGGATATTTCTCATTGAGTCTTTGCAATACATATCTCCTCTCGTGGTGTTAAACTTTAAGTGTTTGAGGGTAATGGTCAATTTATCTTATGTTGATCTTTACAGTTCATTAAAATCCTAAAGTCATTTACGTTCATGCAGATATGGTAGAAGCGCAAGCAAACAAGCATCAAGAGATAGACAAGAAGGCATATGAGCGAATGAAGGCCCTTGCACATGGCCTGACAGCCCGCGAAGCTATGAGAACAGCATGCAGGTTGTCGAAATGGACAAATCCTACTTATGCCCAATGGAAAGAAATAAACAAACGCGTAACCACAGAGATGATAAAGGAAATATGGCCATGTCCAGATGGCGAGATTAAGAAGGGAAGATGGAAGGTTTTGCGTTGCACTCACAATGATATCAAAATTAATGCCGAGCGCATTTTCTTGGAGGTGTACGGTCGTCCTCTCCATAATGCCGATGCTCCACTCTATTTTGCTAAGATGCTATATGCACAATTTATCCTAGAAACTCCAGTGGACTTCGCCTCCAGAGAGGCCACTGTCAACACCCACGACATACGTGAAGAGACAGTGACATTCACAAGGGAGGAACTTGCTCTCATGGTGGAGGGCGCTGGATTGGAGTTAAACAAGGTCAAAGAAAGCTGAGGGGCATAGCTAGCAGAGAAGGAGAAAGAAGCTGAGCGATTATCTCAAGCGTCAACTCCTCCCCCGGCCAATAGAGGGATTCAAGAGCAACTCACAAAGATCAGCCAAGATGTACAGACCATCTCTTCACGTATTGCTCCTGTGCGCCAAGGAAACCACATCTCTCATTTTTTGATACATCCTGATCTTGTGGGAGTTTTTGCTGAGGCTACTAGTTCCTCCACCCCCCAATGTCCTGTATGTTACAAAGTATTCGATGGGTGGAGCGGCCAGTATATACTACCCTGTGGACACTACTACCACTTAATATGTTTCGTGAGGCAAATGCAAAATATTTCCACATGTGCATTGTGCAGTGTCCCAATAAATCAAGATATTTATACAGTGTTCTGCATGGCTAGCGAATATAAACCACCAAGACCTTTAGATGCAACTCCTAGTGCAATTCGCAATTTATTTCAAGATGAAAGCTAAGAAAGACATAAATCCTACTTTTGTATTGATAATTTCTCTAAATACGATCATTTGTACAAGTACTTTTTATGAAATTAATGAAATGACTTCTTCCTCTATGTCAGTATCTTGCTCCGAAATTCTTTCACCGTTTACCCTCTTGTCTGCTAAATTAAGCTTATCTAAGTCAATGTCTAAATTGTCTTCTATCTCAAGGGTGGTGCACGACGTGCGTCCAACATCAAAGTTCTCGTCTACTACATCATCACAATTGTACATCCATCTGAGCATATCTTCTTCATACTCTTCACTTTCAATGTCTCGCAAGATCTTTTCATTGCAATACATGTAAACAAGTTTATTTGCTCGATCTGCAAGAAGTCAATTGTGAATAGTACTGTGAATATATTTGTACATGCTCCAGTTTCTTTCTGAGCCTCAGTTTGAAGAGCACTGACTTAGAACCTTCATCGCAAGGTTGCGTAATAAAGCATAATGCTCACCACCATTCATCATCCACCACTTCCATGCAGGTTGCTCTTTAGCCATTTGTTGAACAAGGGAGTTGAAAATAAACCCTCTTTCAATCGAAATGAGGTCATCTCCTTTATGCACTTTACACGATCATCAACATTATTATAGAAAGTGTTTACCACTTTATAAAAATCTTGCACGACCTCAACGTTGGACATCAAATCCATATTCCAATATTCAGGATCTAACATGTAAGCAGCACTGTGTAGTGGTGAATGCACTCCAGTCCATCTAGCATGAAAGTACTTCAATAGGACTTTTCTTTGTCTACTGGAGAATGGTACATGCCATTGCTTTTCCACCATTGAATGCTCTAATTTCTCAGGACACTCCAAACTCCGCTTGGACAGTCCACCATTGCATCCATGCTTTCCCGAGATTAGGCGCTCTTTGATCAAGACTTCGTACGGCATACATAACAGGCATCATTACATGGTATGCATCCATCACACTGTTCCAGCAACTTCTTTTCATAAGCGCTGCCTTCAAGACTTTGATTTTCTCTTTCACTTTTTCAAGTTGAGTGCTCTCCTCCAATCATGAAATGCCATGCATGTAAATGTTTCGTAAACTGCACCTTTATTTCGAAGAAGAGACTCAAAAGTGTAAAAGTGAGTGTAAAACCTAGTCTCCGCTGGAAGCTTTAACATAACTGACATGCGAGGTCGAAAAATATCTAACACTCTCTATCTCTTGAGCATGAATCTCACAAGCTGGCGAGCAGTGTCGACGATTGAGGCAAACCATTTGGTATCATCACTTTTATACTAATCTTTTAATACAAGATTCAAACTATGAGTATTACAGCCTACCGAAAAAACATGTGGATATTGTCGCTGTAGGATTTTGGATGCATTCTTACAATTCTTTGCATTGTCCATGATGACTTGGACTACATTTTTGGCACCCACTTCCTCTATCACAGAGCCAATGACTTGAGCAATGTAAGCCCCAGTTTTGATTGAACCAGTAGAATCCACAGCATGGATGAAAGTCTCACCTCTAGGTGAAATAACCATTATATTAATTAATGGTTTTCTTTGTACATTAGACCATCATCACTTACTATACTACATCCAGAAAGCTCTATATTGCTAAGAATTACTCACCAATTTTCTTCCATGCTCTCTTCCAATGCTCACTGTCCACCATCATCATAGCACTCCCAGAAAAGTAAATTGCTTCAGCAAGGGCGAGTTGTGCATCATCGAGCCAACCTTGACGTAGGCTTTCTTGCAATGAAGTTTGACGCATGGGTATATTTCCTACGTCAAAGTTCCGCTTGCAGGAAGATGCACTGGGTAGATTACTTTCTGGTTGCACATTGACGTTCGGAGTACAAGCAGGCGATGTAGCGAGAGTTTGATGATTAGAACAACAGTGTTCTTGCTGCCTTGATACATTAACGGTAGGAGTGTCATGTTTTCTTGAATCTTTCTTTTGAATTTCTTCTCATATGCGTTTGGCCACTACAGGTGCAGAGGGGTGGGTACATGACTTTTTCTTCGGTCTGCCTAAAAAGTGTTCTCTTAGTCGAGGCGCCCCACCTGATTTTACTGCATGGCATAGATTACACTCCCAATCTATGAATCGATCACCAACGTTAATTGCATATTTCCACTCAGGTGCCTTTTTTTTCCTACTATTTGGAATTTGGACTCTATTGGAGGTATCATTGGATCCAACATTGTCCTCCATCTCAACAAATAACCTATTCAACCAAGCATATAACAATGAATACACAAATGAAAAAACAACAAAGTCACTCACATATTACAAAACATACATTAGCACAGACAAACTACTTCGAAACTATCTTGCAAGGTCTAACTATAAAACTACTTCAAAACTATCATGCACATTGCACCCCCAATGAAGGACGCCTTTTGTACCCAATTAAAGATATTTTACACAATCAAAGATCTATGCTTGCCCAATACTCTAGTATAGGACAATAGAACTTCTCTAACATTCACAAAGAAAATCAAAGATCTATGCTTGCCCAATACTCTAGTATAGGACAATAGACCCTTGTCTACTCTAAACTATATCAAGTATCAAGAACCAATACAAGCCCCTAAGTAGGACTCTTGGCTCCATCAAACCATTCATAAAGCAGAATGAGGTAGATTACCTACGTAGCTCAAATGCAAAGCTAAATGACTCCAAATTTGTCCCTAAATCTCTGCAAGTATTAGCTACGAACCACACCCTGCCCCCAATTCAAAGAACTAAGGATGAGTGGCTCAATAGCCTTAGGAGTGCCTACAAGGAAAGACGACAGCCCCCAAGATAAGGACGTTCTTCCCAAGAGGACACTTCTAGCAACTCGAGAGCTCTACAAGTACTTTGAGGAGAGATATCAAGCCCCCAAAACAAGGACTATCTCCCCAAAAGTTCCATGATGGGTGTTGGGGCAGTGTTTATAAACAGAACAGAACCCTGCCGGTGTTCTTTTGTTTTCCTGGCAGGCCCGTCGGGATATCTGCTTATCCCGACGGGCCCACCGAGAAAACAAGAAGCCCGGAGGTGTTACGAGAGTAGTGGGTTCTGGCAGGTCATTGCTCAGGTCATGTGAATATACAATGTGATCACAAGTTTTAATATGTTAACAACAGGTTTTGTTAACGTGATCACGAAATTGTGAAGACGTTAATGAAATCCCTGCTCGAGGGGCCATATAAAATATCACACTTCTGTTAGAAGTCATCTCCTATCTGTTTTTATACACTAGGGTCTCTGTTGTGGGTGTGTCCACCCTTATTAGGTGTTTTCTCATTTTCCCCCTTTTTTTTCCATTTTTCTATGGCTTGGGAGGCAGCCTGAGATGGGAGAAGGACCCAGTTGTTGCTTGTTTATGTTCTCATTTTGGAGCTGGCCAACTGGACTGGACAAGTCGTGGACCTTTTGTGTTGGGCAACTGCTCTTTGCAAGTCGTGGGTGTCCTGTCGGCCACCCTACAGCAAACTGTTGTTGGAGGGCCATATAAAATGACCCCCAGTTCCCTTGTGAGTATTGTACCTTTTCCGGGAGACTCTTGTGTATATAGAGCAGAGTTACACGCCTCTATCTCTCTCTTTCTTGTGCTATGATTTTTTGCATTGCGTTTTGCTCTTGTGTTCCCAGATCTAGTCATCATCTCCATTGCGTATTCTAACATACTATCAGAGCCTAGGCTCTAGATAGTTCTTGGGATTTGTGTGAGCAAGAGGGGGACTGTTGTGTTGCTGATTGGTGGACCATACGGGACTGTTCAGGAAGAGGAGAAGCAAGAGGACGGCAGCTGATTTGCTGGACAGCCACTTGTAGGTGTTAGTTCTTCTTTGTTCCCATCCACCCACCCTTTTTCAGTGTACATCCCCGCAATGGCAGATTTGTTTGAGATGGCCGAGAGACATGTGAAGATCCTGACACTCCCCACATTCCCTGTGGACCGTCAGTTTGACGGGAACAACTACGGCATATGGAAGGTTATGATGGAATCTGTTCTGGAGTCTTACGACCTCTATGATCTCATTGTTGTTAGGGTTCCACGGCTGGAAGTAGAGGAAGGGGAGTTACTGTTGATCCAAGAGTACCGAGAGGCTCAGACACAGATGTGGGATCGTGTCAACAATGGCCCCAACCGCCTTGTCAATATTGTACCTTTTTTGGGATTCTTTTATGTATATAGAGCAAAGTTACACGCCTCTTTCTCTCTCTCCTGTGTGCTGTGACTTTTTGCATTGCGTTTTGCTCTTGTGTTCCCAGATCTAGTCATCATCTCCGTTGCATATTCTGACAACTTCCCTATGCCATCGCACCCGAACATGCTGCGATGGTGACTAAACTTTGCCAGCATGTGGGGAGGGTACCCCCCACATGCTCGCAAAGTTTGGTCACTATCGTACCATGTTTAGATTAGCAATTAGCATCCTGTGCAGAATTTTTAAGTCTCTTAGTGCTCAGAGGCCATGGAAAATCCCGCTCTAATTCCACATCCCATCGCACCGAAACATGCTATGAGGTTACCAAACTTTTCGAGCAAGTAGGGGGGACCACCCCAACATACTCACAAAGTTTGGACACCATTAGAGAATTTTGGATTAGCAATTAGAACCCAATGTGGGGGGACCACCCCAACATACAAAGTTTGGACACCATCAGAGAATTTTTGGATTAGCAATCAGAACCTAATGTGGATTTTTCAAGTCTCTTAGTGCTCGAGAGGCCACAAAAAATCCCACTCTTCCCTGTGCCATCGCACATAAACATGCTCTGATGGGTGACCAAACTTTGCGAGCATGTGGGGGGGACCCACCCCCACATGGTTGAAAATGTTTGGTCACCACATCAGAGCATTTTTAGATTAGCAATTAGCACCCAGTGTGGATTTTTCAAGTCTCTTAGTGCTTGAGAGGCCATGGAAAATCCTACTCTTCCCCATGCCATAGCAACCCAACATGCTCCAAATGGTGACCAAACTTTGTGAGCAATGTGTGGGGTACCCCCCCACATGCGCATAAAGTTTGGTCACCATATAAAAAGGATAAGCAATTTGCGCCGTGTGCGGATTTTTGAAGTCTCTTAGTTATCAAGAGGCCATGGAAAATCTTGCTCTTCCCCATGCCATCGTATCCAAACATGCTCCGATGGTGACCAAACTTTGTGAGCATGTGGGGAGGACTCACCCCCACATGCTCACAAAGGTTGGTCATCATCCGAGCATTTTTGGATTAGCATATAGTGCCGAATGTGGATTTTTCAAGTCTCTTAGTGCTCGAGCGGCCACGGAAAATCCCACTCTTCCCTGTGCCATCAAAACCAAACAACCTGTCTAATTTTTCACTAATTTTGAAAAAAAATTAAAATTTTTAATTTACCCCAAACGCATGAGAATACAAATGGTCAAAAAATTTTAGAATTCCAATGGTTTTCCCAAAATACGGAAAGCCAACAGTTTCAGGAAAATGAAAAGACAAAAAAAAATCGGAATGTGAAAGGTCAAAAGTTTCCAGAATCCGAAAGGTCAAAAGATTTTCGGAAACTCGGAAAGGTCAAAAGATTTTCCGAAACTCGGAGAAAGCCAAAAGGTTTCTTGGGAATGCGGAAAGCCAAGAGGTTTTAAGAAAGAAAAATTAGAAAAACTTTAGAGATGTTTTTCTCGAAATTTCGTACATTCTCCTTTTTTTTCTCAAAATTTTATACTTTCTCCTTTTTTTTCAAGATTTTTCACAAGCTTTGAAAAGCTTTTTGGAATTAAAAAAACTCTTTTTTAATATATTTAAAAAGCTAAAATAATAAGGCTTTTACTAAGGTTTTTAAAAACCTTTAAAAATGATTTTTTTGGGGGGGGGGTGGCGATTCCCCCCCCCCCTCCGCGATGTTGTGAGAGAGATGGAGAGGGAGGAGCCCTCTCCTCTCTCATCTCACCTCTCTTCCACTCACCTCATTCTCCATTCTTCTCACTCCCTTCTCTGTTAATAGAGATAGGAGTTTGATTAAGGTTTTAATTAATATTTTCTAATCATAATTATCATTTAATTATGATTAAAGATTAATCAAAAAGTTCCTTTTAAAAGTTTGTTCACACACATGAGAGAAGAAATAGGAGAAAAATTCAGATTTGAGAGACGAAGAGGGTCCCACGCATGCGAGAGAGCATTTCATGCATCAACATGCTACCCCTACTGCATTTCAGCAAAAAATTGACAGAAAATGGATAGAATATCCACGGAAAACTAGCAAAAATGCATAAAAATTACATTTTTAACCATAAAAATGCTCTAACAATTTCTACAAAATTAGGAAAAATTCCTAAAAATGTAGAAATTTAGGGAATTCATTCTACCAAAAATATATGCAATAAAATATGTGGTATTCTGGTAAATATTTCCATTAATTCTTATTTTAAACCATAAAAAATAGTAAAAATAACATTAAACTCACGAAAATCCCCTGCAACGTCGATTCGTCCATTGAATATTAGTAACACGTGTTCCAATAATCATATCAATGTTCCACGTGTAGATCATCAACACACATCAACAAAAAAATATTTTTATTTAGTAAATATTAAAATTTACTTTAAAAAATGCTAAAAGATTTACAACAAGAAAGAAAAAATAACAAAAATTAACTAGAGATTGCTCTGATACCACTGTGAATACCCTCAGAACTCTCTAAATAATTGAACAAAACCATAATGAGGATGAATGGGATAAATTCTAGTGATGATCTTGGTAACTAGAATGATGATTATGACTTCAACAAATTACTATGAGATTAGTGGATTGTGCTAGACAGATTGCTTGTGTTTACCCTTGACCCAGTGGATCTAATCAAGGGATGACAAATTGAGAACCTGCATAACTGAATTTCCCGTGGAGGAATGTTCAAATGGAATTTTTGGTCTGATGGACCACTCATGGAAAACTAATTTTTGGTATTTATGCATAAATAATTAATTAAAGAAGAGAAATCTTTGGTAATTTTATTTTTATGATAAAAGAAGAATTTCCATGATAATGGAGATCCATGTAATTGAATGGAAAGAGATAAATTTTGGTATATTAAAATAATGAATATTTTTATTTAAAGAGGAATTTTAGATAAATTTATTTCATGTAGGAGAAAATTTAAATGATAAAAGAGGAATTTCCATGACATTTGGAATTCAATCATTTAAATGGTAAAAGTGGAATTCTTGGTATATTTGAATTAATGGATATTTTTATTTGAATTTAAAGAGAAATTTTAGATAAATTTATTTTATGCATGAGAAATTCTTAAATGATAAAAGAAAAATTTCCATGACATTTTTAATTCAATAATTTAAAAGGTAAAAGTAGAATTCTTGACATATTTGAAATAATGGATATTTTTATTAAAGAAAAGAAGAATTTTAGATAAATTTATTTTATGATAAAAGAGGAATTTCCATGACATTTGGAATTCAATCAATTAAATGCAAAAGAGGAATTCCCATGATACTTTTGAGATCCAAGAAATTAAATGGAAAAGAGAAACTTTTAGCATAATTCAAATTATGAGTATTTATCAAAAGTGGAATTTTGAGCATTATTGGAAAATATGGGTAGAATTGATTTTCGTAAGTCCCATGAATCTTTTACTCAAAAGAAGAATATTGAATATATTTCACTTGAGGATATTGACAAAGAATATGAAAATATCCATCGAGAAAAAGTACCTTTAACTAGGCCACGCAATTGGCAAAATTTTAGAAAAGTCCCATTGGTATCAAAAATAGAAAATGTTACTAAATGAGAAAATATGTGAATGCGATGTGATAAGATGTAAGTGGATGTGATAAGATGTGGTGTGATGTAAAGGAATGTGGATGGGATGTGAGGTGATGTAAATAAATGTAGATGTGAATGAAGAGATGAGAATGAGATGTGAGGATATGTGAAAGAATGTGATGTGATATAAATCGATGTGATAAGATGTGGTGTGATGTAAGTGAATGTGGATGTGGATGTGATAAGATGTGATGTGATGTAAATGGATATGGATATGAATGTGATAAGATGCGATGTGATGAAAATGGATGTGGATGTGGATGTGATAATATGTGATGTGATGTAAATGGATGTGGGTGGATGACATGTGATGTAAAGGGATGTGGGTGGATGACATGTGATGTGATGTAAAGGGATGTGGATGTGAATGTGAATGTGATGTGAGATGGATGTGATGTGAATCGGGATAGATGTGAATGAATTGGACGTGGATGTGATGTGATGTGATGTGAATCAGGATAGATGTGAATGGGTGAGATGAGATTTGAATGGATGTGATGTGAATCGGGATAGATGTGAATGGATGTGATGTGATGTGATGTGATGTAAATCGGGATAGATGTGAATGGATGATATCTTTTCGCATTTATCAACATTTTCTTTTTTTGCCAACCGATGGGACTTTTCTAAAATTTTACCAATTGCTAGTTAAAGGTACTTTTTCTTGACGGATATTTTCATATTGTTTCTCAATTTTCTCAAGGGAAATATATTCAATATTCTTCTTTTGAGAGTAAAAGATTCATGGGACTTACAAAAATCAATTCTACCTATATTTCCCAATAATGCTCAAAATTCCACTTTTGATAAATAGACATAATTTGAATTATGCTTAAAGTTTCTCTTTTCCATTTAATTTCTTGGATCTCAAGTATCATGGGAGTTCCTCTTTTTGCATTTAATTCAATGAATTCCAAATGTCATGGGAATTCCTCTTTTATCATAAATTTTTTATCTAAAATTCCTCTTTTCTTTAATAAAAATAACCATTATTTCAAATATGTCAAGAATTCTACTTTTACCTTTTAAATGATTGAATTTGAAATGTCATGGGAATTCCTCTTTTATCATTTAAAAATTTATCATGCATAAAATAAATTTATCTAAAATTTCTCTTTAAATTCAAATAAAAATATCCATTAATTGAAATACGCCAAGAATTCCACTTTTACCATTTAAATGATTGAATTCCAAATGTCATGGGAATTTCTCTTTTATCATTTAAATTTTTATCTACATAAAATAAATTTATCTAAAATTTCTCTTTAAATAAAAATATTCGTTATTTTAATATACCCACATTTTTTTTCCATTTAATTACATGGATCTCCATTATCATGGAAACTCATCTTTTATCAAAAATTTTTTATACCAAAAGTTTATCTTTTGTTAATTAATTATTTATGCATAAATACCAAAAATTAGTTTTCCATGAATGTGATGAAAAATCATTCTTTTAGCATAGGATGACCAATCCTAGAATATGGTAGGAAGTCCTCTTTTCACATTATGCATAAAAATGAGCTATGTATTAATTTCTAAAAAATTTACCATAGCTCCGATGCTATTACTGATAATTTTTAATATGTTGGAAAGAATAAGACTCTGTGGTACAATTATGATAGA
Source organism: Cibotium barometz (assembly GCF_041138505.1). Lineage (NCBI taxonomy): Eukaryota > Viridiplantae > Streptophyta > Polypodiopsida > Cyatheales > Cibotiaceae > Cibotium > Cibotium barometz. The sequence goes on from NC_141090.1 coordinate 25,414,878, forward strand.
ATAACTATCATTGGACCTAAATCCAATTTATGGAATTAAATCGTAAGTTTACTATAATTTTATTAGCATAAAAGCATAAAAAAACCATTTTCTAACCTCTAGCTTAACTAGCATAGAGTTTGATTTTTGAATTGAGAATTTATCAATGAGAAGCATCCATTTGAATAAGAATTAGTCATAGGAATGACCATTCTTTTGGATAGAGAGAGATGTACATAAAAAGCATCCTCATTAAAAGCATAAATATAAACTTTATGTGATTAATCATTATAATTCATATAGAAAGCTTAATTTTCATTTGAAAACAATTCATTCGAATCTTCTCAAGCTTGAGAGGGGTTGAGAAGTGAAATCATTGAGAATATTAAAGAAAACCATGAAATTACATCTTACCTCTTGATTTTGCTTGCTTCTTTATCTTAGAAGGAAGCCCCCAATCAATCAGTTGGTTTAGTATGTTGAGAAGAAAGCCCCAAGGATTGTTGAAGAGAGAGAGAAGCTCCAAGCTCTCCAAAAGTAGAGGATTTTTAATAAAGGATAATAGAAAATATCATTATTTTAATGTAATACTTGCACGGTATAGCTCAAAGATGAGAATACAAAAGAATGAGGGTCTATTTATAGGTGAGGGAGGCCACTAACTGAGTCCAACTAAGTTCTAGAATTTTCCAGCTTCAGTTTGATTGAAGTTGGACAAGATTTGGACCAGTTTAGCTCCCATTTCGATCCAGTTTAATCTAGGAGAGATAAAAATATCACAAAATTTTTTTTTGAATTACAAACTCATCCACATGTGTGAAATAGGCACCTATCTCAAAGGTCTCCCCCTCCTTACCAAGGTGTCAAAAATTCATCATTTCTCCAAAATATCTCATTTTTTTTGTAATATCTCATATTTTTCAAGTAGTAAACCTTGTACTCAATCAACTCTTCATCTTATGTGAGCATTTACTCATTTTTTTGGTATTTTCTTTTATTCTTTGGATTTATCTCATCCCAACACTTGGATTATACCTATTGGTCCATAGGAACCTTAATTGGACCATAATCCAGAAATTTCTGAAAATCTAGACCCTTAGGCTTAGGTCCCTTATATCATTTTTAAATGATTCTTAATGCACATTAGAAAGTTTATTTTGAACTTCTATTTCAGGCGAAACCATTTCAAACACTATGAGGATTTTTATATCGAAGATATCAATTTTGGATTATCTCTCTCTAGACATTTTCTCTCTCTAGGCCAAAACAGGGTAAAACAAGATCTTTCTTCTATTTTAGAGAGGGGAATAATTACAAGAACAAAAGGGGAGGTTCTTACACCTTTACACCTCAAAAGTTGGAGGGAGGAATCTTACAAAACAGCTAGAGGGAGAGGAGACACACACACATGAGAAAACCCTAATAGATTAGTCAAACCCTAGCCATAGAGAGAAGCCTTGTCCCATCTCACACAATGCATAAAGCCATTAATCCAAAAGCTACAACACACTACTTGTGTTGTGTCCTTACTCAGCTAACCCTAGCTATTGTCTACACGATTGTGTGACCAACTGGACGCAGTCATTTATGTCTCACACATGCTACTACCTAACACACCAACACATAGTGCAAATGGCACAAGCTATCATGGAGCTTGAATCTCAACAAGGTTGAGCCCACTTGCTTTGAGCAAGCAATTGGAAATAATAAATGGGGATGAGGAGATGGGAGCATTGGATGCAAATGCAACATGGGAGTTAGTGCCTTTCCCTTTAGGAAGAAGGCAATTAGATGTAAGTGGGTGTACTAAGTCAAGCACAATGTTGATGGTTTAGTGAGCAAGTCAAGGCAAGATTGGTTGCCAAGGGCTATGCGCACTCATCCAGGTTTATACTCATCCACCCGACCACCCCCGAGCCCAAGGGTGCACACATCCTAGTAATGAAGAACCACATACCTAACCTTGGTGTTCTATACCACCAAGAGGTATGTCTTCAATCCAGCAACACATAGCTCTAGTATGAAATGGCAAGAGAGTAGATACTATGATCTACACAAGAGAACATCCCTTGAGAGTTCCCCATGCTCTTATTATATAGGATATCTCTCAAGTGACTCTTGACTCTCCATTTCCATGTGTGACCCTTGGTATCCTGACCTTACCTCTAGGTCTAACCCTTGTCCCACTAGCGCATGTTCCCATTATCCCATGATCACATACCTAAGGTGGGTTAGCCTCCTATTATATGCACATAATATGATGTGCACATAACAAAAATTTCATTGTTAGTTTCACTGGTGAGCAGTGAAATTTTGCTGCTATGCGGTGAAACCGTGGGCTACTTTCCACCTGGCAGTTCTAGATAGCATATGTCTTTTTATAGTAATATATATTCACTTGTGGTCTGTTGGATATGTTTGATGATCAAGGGTTGGATGTTGGTTTTGAAGCATGATTGACAGAGAAGATATGATATACGTGTGATCGGCAAGGGCCAATATATATGACAACTTTGTATAACAATTAATCATGTCCATACGTATGGACTGCATGAGGCATTGTCATAACCAAGTGTGGATGATGACATGGAGGAGAACCATAGGAGTGTGTTACACAATATTCCATAACATGCCATGACATTGGGTAGTTTGAGAAAGGTGGCAAGTCTTCATAAGGAAAGCATGGTTGACAATCATCTTCTCCATCCAATGTGTGAGATCCCACTGCCCCCTCTCTGCACCGGATTCCTCGATGGGTAGCTTCCTCAAGCACGGCGCAGGGTTTCCCACTCGAGGCCTCGCCCTCAAATTTTTGGGTGGCACGAAACTAAGCTGGTGGTCATTCGGAAAACCAAAACCGGGAGAATTTCCCATGCCTGGAAAACAGGGACGATTCCACCATTTTGAATTTCTTAATGAATTTTCCTAACAAAGTCAAGACTGAACTAACCTTCATGTGAATAAACCAGATAGAAGGGAAATAATAACAGACTTAACTTGAAGGAATCAACGCTTTTTTCCTAATTGAATTAGGTACAGCCGTTGATCTATTCATTTGAGAAGTCTTCAAGTTATTATTTAACTATTCGAGTTCTAAGCGTATTCCTATTGATCAATTTTATTATTAAAACTCTACTGATTCCAGCCTACCCATCCAGCCCATGGGTTAGCCACCGCCCAACCACTGGAATTGGTAGAACCAGACAAGTACTCACCCACCCATAATTGAATGCCTTTCTTAACTTTTGCTTTAGAATACAGATACGCACTCACTCCTCTTTAAACTTTAACTTTTAAAACAATCCATTGGAAAGGAATTATTGGTTACAGATGTCATAACTCAAAATTTCCATTCAATCCTTGTTTCTCACAAAATAGTATCACTCTGGACTCTCCGTTGAGACCACTAGGTCAGCAATGAGATCCAGTAACAGATTACAATAATTTTCTCGTCATCAAATATATATATATCTTCCACAACATACACATGGGTGTCCTAAGCACCGCGAGCCTGTGCATCGCCTAGTCAGAACCCTCTAGGATCCTCCTTAGTTGTCCTGGCTCTTCACTCAAGGGACCGCTTCGTTGGCCCTCACCCATCGTACTGGAAGCACACCATTTTACACCATACCTAGGCTGGTCAAGGCCTGGGCAGGTTTTTGCCGTGTGAGCCATCCTTTGAACACCCCCCGCCAGCTGTTGCAACCGAACTTCCCTTAGAAAACACATATATCAAATGCTCCCTCTAGCATTCTGGCGTAAGACAATCCTTTCAAAAAACAGCGTTTCTATGCAAGTTTTCAGTTTTGATTTTCTTTTTAATATAATGAGTATATCTTAATTCTGTATCCCAAGACTTTTAGATCATAGGTCTGAATTTCCAAGCAGAATTCCTCGAATTCTAAATTCGTGATTCTCAGATCAAAATCAGATGTCTCAACTTAGTTTCAGATTCGGTTGGTGATTTGAGTGTAGATTACTGAACTGGTCACATCGTCTTTTCTTAAAACTGACGAAGTAGATTAAGTCTCGGTCATAGTCTGATTCGGGGTTCGAGTCTGGAAAGATTCTCCCTGAACTATCTTTCTCGAAGGGTAATATTTCAATTACTAGTTTACTGAATTTCATTCATTGAGTATTTTGCTTAATTGAATTCAAACTAGTCACGAATTCCTATGAGGAATAAATTAATCATTTATCTAAAATTTCGACTTCGATAGATTCTCTGAGTTTTCTCATTATCATCCTAGAGAATATGAAACAGTATAATTTTCCTTCACTGAGTATTTACTTATTCATTTTTCAATATTCATGGGATTTAAACATAGGATTAATGAGAACTCTTATTTTGATATAAAAACTCTGTATGCGTCTATTTATGCATAAAAAATCAATTTTGATGAAAGTAACACTTTTATAATTTAAAAAAAATCTTTTATACATCATTTTATGCATAAAAATCAATATCGATGAAAGTAACACTTTTATAATAAAAAATTCTTTTATGCATTATTTTATGCATAAAAATCAATATTGATGAAAGTAATACTTTTATAATAAAAAATTTCTTTTATGCATCATTTTATGAATAAAAATCAATAATGATGAAAGTAATACTTTTATAATAATAAAATTTATCCAATGTGCATCCTTCTATGCATAGAATTTAAATCTAATGAAAATCACTCTTTTATTAAAAAAATTAATCAATCTGCATCTTTCTATGCATAGAATTTAGATCTAATAAAAATCACTCTTTTATAATTTAAAAAAAAACCAATATGCATCCTTCTATGCATAGAATTTAAATCTAATAGAAATAACACTTTTATAATAAAAATATTTCTACTATGCATTTTTCTATGCATAGAATGAAAATAACACTTTTAGAATACACAAACGATGGAGATTACTCTTTTTGAATAATAAAAGGTAATACTTATTTCAGAAAATTTCGCCATAACCTCCTTTGTATGGCTGACCATTTTTCAATATGAAAAGTTTAATTCAAACAATTTGATTACTTAACTAGGATAAATAAGGGCTGAATTTAAGAATGAGAGAGGGGGAAAGCCTTTCCAGCAAGGCATAGCATCAGATTATCATTTTAAAGATAACAAAAATTCAGAAAACCATTAAAAGAATAAGAAAAAGTAGGATTTCTAACTTACATGCAATTCTGGGAACTTTCCTTTGGCTTGATGGTTTGAGGGATCTACTCTTGTTTGCAACAAGAGTGGCCACCAATTCTTTAGAAGAGGAAAAGGTCAAAAACTAATGAAATATTAAGAAATTCACAGTTTTTTGCTCTGGGGAGGAGTAGAGTAACAGTGCATAAAACACTATTAAGCTTCAACAAAGGGGGAGGCTTCTGTTAATAGGAAAAAGTGAGATTCTAACCAAGCAAACTGACTCTAGAATTTTCGAGATCAGTTTGGATAATTTTTTAGCATTTTTGGGTCAGTTTAGCTTAATTTTTAGAACTAGACTTGAATTAGGAGAGAGGAGAGATGAAATATCTCAATTTTTGGGAATTTAAAACTCCACCACACATGTGAAATAGGTGCCTCCTTCATGAGGGGGAATCCCCACATCTGAGGTGTCAAAAAATTATTTTTTAAAGTATTTTCTTTTGGTCCTTAGCCCACTCTTCATCTTATGTGAGTATTTACTCATTTTTGGGGGGATTTTCTTTATTTCTTCTATTTATCTCCTCAACACATTTGGATGGCCCCTCAAAACCTTAATTTAAAATTTGTAAAAATCTGGACCCCTAGCATAAGGCCTTTTAAACAGATTATAATTGATTTCTAATGCACCTTTTGAAAATCTTTTTGAACTTTTTCGGGGGAATTTATTTTAATAAGAAGAGATATTTTTCCATCCAGAAATATCTAAAATCTGAATAATCTCTCTCTAGAACATTTTCTCTCTCTAAGCCAAAATAGGTAGAAACAAGATCTTTTATATATCTGAAGAGGGATTTGATTACAAGGGAAGATACTGGACATCTTAAGGGGCTGGGGAGAAATCTTACATTCTCTCTCACTTGAAAAACGTGAGATGTCCTCATCTCACAAACTGGGGGTAATCTTACAACAGTTCGGCTTCTTTCTCTCCCAGGTGGCATCTTCAAAAGGATAGAACTTCCATTTGACCAATAATTCTCTTAGAATTTTGTTTTTGAGAACCTTTTCTCGAACATCAAGGATTTCTTTAGTTGGAGTTCCATCTACCCTTGGGTTGAAGAAGTTAAGATTTCATCAAGCACATTATTTGGGCTTGGTATATACTTTTTAAGAAGGCTGACATGAAATACATTGTACTTTGAGATGAGGAGGCAGAAGAAGCTCATAGGCTAAGTCACCTACTTTCTTTGTAATCAGATATGGTCCACAATATCTAGGGAATAACTTCTTGTACTTCCCAAGAGATAGAGAACTTCTTTTGGGGCGTACTTGAATGAAGACCATATCTGCTTCTTCAAATTTTCTGTGTGACCTCTTCTTATTTGCATACTGCTATCTATCCTGGGTAGCTTTTATATCTTTGCAAATTGATTGCATTTGCTGTTCCATGTCATCAAGCATCTGTCTGGACATCTCAACCCTAATCAATGGGTCCGACCAAGTTAATGGAGTTAAGCAATCTTGTCCATACAAAGCTTTGAAAGGGCTCATCCCAATACTTTTGTGATAAGAAGCATTGTAGGCAAACTCGACTAGGTGTAGATAGCTTAGCCACTTCTTGGGTTCCCTGCCACCACAGCATGACCAAAGTATATCTATGATTACTTGGTTCACCCTTTCAGTTTGACTATCGGTCTCGGGGTGGTAAGCTGTGCTGAGATCCAAGAAAGTTCCTACTGCTTCAAAAAATGCAGGCCAGAATCTTGACGTGAATTTGGGATCTCGATCACTTACTATTTTTCTGGGTAGGCTATGCAATCTAAAGATTTCTTTGAGGAACACTCTGGCCACATCCACTGCAATGTAGGTTTTTTTAATTTGAATCAGATGGGCAACTTTGGTTAGTCTATCAACTACCATGAAGATGGAGTTGTAACCTGATTGCACTGAAGGTAATCCAGTAATAAAATCCATACTGGTACATTCCCACTTGATGTGGGGGATGTCTAATGGATGTAACTTCCTAGGCATTTTTACTCTTTCAGCCTTGACTTTTTGACAAGTCAGACATTGACGTACATGATTAAGTACATCCTTTTTTAGACTAGGCCAAAAGAAGCTTTTCTTCACAGACATGTAGGTTTTGATGAAACTTGGATGTCCTGCAATAAGGCTGTCATGGGATTCATTTAGAATTTGACCCTTAGTTCCCTCATCATTGGGAATGCATAGTTTGCAATTATAATACATAATTCCATCATCCATGTTGTACCCTTGAACTCAGTTCAACTCCTGTGGAGTTTTGCTTTCCTACATAAGTAGGGTAGCACTAGGGCCAAAGAATCTATCCTGCATGATCTTCTCACTTGCTTCAATAATCAAAGGATTTGACACTACAGTAATTGCAAGCAAGGAGGTTTTTCTGCTAAGGGAATGTGCTACCACATTTTCTTTGCCTGGGCGGTACTTGATTTTAAAATCAAATTCCTGCAGGGTATGCATCGACCTTCTTTGGCACATGTTGAGATCCTTCTGAGTGAAGATCCACTTTAAGCTCTGACTTTGATGATCTATCATCAAAGTGGATCTTTGACCCAGTAGATAATGTCTCCACAACTTCAGGGCATATATTACTGAAAGTAGTTCCAGGTCGTGGACAGCATAATTCCTCTCATGCGTTCTGAGTTTTCGGGATTCATAAGCCACTGCATGACCTTCCTGCATGAGTGCACCTCCTAGGGAAAAACCACTGGCATCAGTTACTACCTCAAAGGGTAGAGAGAAATCTGGCACCCTCAAAACGAGATTGGTTACCAAGGTGGTCGGTCTTCAGCTTATCAAAAGCACTCTGGCACCTCGCAGACCATTGAAACGGAATATTCTTCTTCAGAAGATTAGTCAGGGGGGAAGCTATGAGAGCATACTTTGGTATAAAAATTCTATACCAACCAGTCAATACCAAGAATCCTCTGACTTCTTTCACTATCCTTGGTTCAAGCCAATCTATGACTGCTTGGACTTTAGCAAAATCTGGAGAAGTTCCATCTTTGGATACCAGAAAGCCCAAGTATTCAACATGGTCGGTAGAGAAAGTTCATTTGCTCTTTTTTGCAAAGAGTTGGTGCTTCCTTAGAATCTCAAGAACTTTTCAGACATGAGCTTCATGGTCAGCTGCATTCTTTGAGTAAATTAGAATATCATCAAAGAAAACAAGAACAAAATCATCCAAGTATTCTCTGAGAATGTCTTGCATTAATCGATTGAATGTAGCTGGGGAATTTGTCAATCCAAACAGCATGACAGTGAATTTGTAATACCCATACTAAGTATTGATGGCTGAGTATTGATGGCTGTCTTCAGGATATCTTGCTCATTAATCGTGATCTGATAATACCTTGATTTGAGATCTATCTTTGTGAAGATTTAGGCTCCACTTAGCCTCTCCAGAAGCTCATCAATTCTGGGGATGGGATACTTATTCTTAACTGTCAGAGCTGATTTAGACCTCTGTAGTCCACATAGAGTCTTAGCATTCTATATTTCTTTTTCTGAAAGAGAACTGGCACACCCCAAGGTGAAACACTGGATCTTACAAACCCTTGTTCTAACAGCTAGGGGTCAATTATATCACATAATCTATTTCCCGAATTGGAGGCATCTCTGTTAATTCTGCTGGGAATAAATCCTCATAATCACTTAACCATTCAGGTTCTTTAGCTTTTAACTTTGAGTCTATTGGATTCATTTTGACAACATAAATGCGCTGCTTCATTCTAAGTCCTTTTAGTAACTTAGAAGCTTTTACTAACTCCAAACTTGGGGATCGTGAAATTCTGGTTCCTTGAACTTTGTTTCCGTGAAGGTCACAGAAGGAAATGGTTCTATTATGACAGTGATGAATGTCAGCTTGATTTTTATGGAGCCAATCCATTCAAAGAATCCCGTAAAAAATTCCCAAAGGTATAACTCAGAACTGACAGTCAATTAAATTCCCATCTAGATTGAACTGAATACGATCTGTCTCAGGGTGAGTGAAAAGTATCTTCCCACTTGCCAACTCAACTTGCATAGGTTTCTCTGATTTCTAATCTAAGACTAGCTTACGCAAGCATCCAAACCAAGGGAAATGAAAGAATGAGTACTACCTGAATCAAATCAAAAGCTTAAAAGGCTTACCTTGATTCTCAGCTGGAGTATGAATAACGGAGAATTGACGATTTGGCCCTTGGTTTTCAATTGCTGCATAAATCTGTCCTCTTTTCTCTTCCACTACTTCTGCTATTGTGACTGCTCTGGCTACTACGGTCTGAGGCAAAAATCTTTCTCTTCGGTTGCATGAGTTTTGGGAAGGAGTTCTGAGGCTACTCTGGACAAAGGCAGATGTCTGAGCTGGAGTTCTCCTGGGATTTTCCTGATTTGGGTGAGATGGACCCTGATTTGATTGATAGGAAGGGGTTGGTCTATGCACTCTCGGTCCTTGACTTCCACGTCCCCTTGACATGGCAAGAGTCGGGCAGTATTTTTGCTGGTGACCAAAATCCTGACATCTAAAACACCTGTTCTCACTTCTGAGCTCATCCCTCTGAATCCTTGAAATAGGTGGGGCTCCTGAGAAAGTGTTCTGGGGAGAAGGGTCTTCCTTCACTTATGAATCTTCTCGCATCCTGATTCTGAATTCAACCTTGCTGCCTCTAGGAGGAAAGTTTGAAGTACTTCCCAGGGTTTGGAATCTTTTAAAGTTAGAGGGTGCAGGCTTTGGTGGGACCTTAACAATAAAGGCTTTGGCAAAGTCTTTTGCCATTCTTACTGCTTCGGCCATTGAGACAGGTTTGGCATTCTTTACTAAGGTGTCTAATGGCTCGTTCATTCCTCGAATGAACCTCGCATCAGCTGCTCTTCATCCAATTGAGGAGAATATTTGAGAAGAAGGGCAAAAGCTTGATGGTACTCTTCAATTATTCGGCTATCCTACTTTAGTTCCAAGAACTCATTCATTTTAGTTTCAAGGAAGATCGGAGGACAAAACCTCTTTATGAGGTAAGCTTTAAGATCGATCGAGGTCTGGGTATTTTGATCGAGATGGTTAGTCTTGCAGGGATTCCTCCAAGCGACCCTGGCCGTTTCTACAATCTTTAACCTAACGAGAGCCATCTTGCTTCTCTCATTGTAGCTAGTTACATCTCAAAGTATTCCTCCATTGCCTCAATCCACTTTTCCACTACTTCACCTAACTGCTCCCCTTCACCCTTGAAGGGACCAGGTTGGGATCTATGCAAGGCTTTTCGAACATCGGTTAGAGGATTCGGTTGCCTTGCACGGGCCACACGTCTCATGACTATGACAAAATGAGATTTTTGTCAAGTTAACTATGACAATAGATTTTTGATTATTTAATTTTTATAATTTATTCTTTAAATAGATAATTATTTCATCATACATCATGAAACAAGATTTACTCTGATAATTTTATTAACCATATTCACAGTCATGAAAACAGTTTTTTTTTTTTTTGCAAAACATTGTTTATTATCAAAAGTTTTCGATATACATAGACAATCACGGCTCCCAAAATCATTGCCTCAATTGTATACACATAAAGAAGCGAAACTGCGAAGCAGACATGCCATGGTACACACGATTCATTACAGAAAGAGGTGCTGTAATTCTACTTCGAGGGATAAAGCGACTAAGAAGCCTAAAAACTCGGCATGAATTTTTAAAGCTCCTTGGTGAATGAATAAAGAGTTGTACATGCTGAACAAGCCCTAGCCTTATCAAAATCATGGCTAAGGAAATATTTTGCCTGAGCCTCTGACGCTGACTGGTAAAATTGACATTAATACATTGTCCTCCAAATAACCACATATACCGACGTCGCTCAAGAGGATCAGGAAAGTAAAGACTCTCAAAATGACGTGCGAGTCTCACTCTGCTTACTCGGGTCGTAGCAGAGTTGATAATGACGTCGCTCAAGAGGATCAGGAAAGTAAAGACTCTCAAAATGATGTGCGAGTCTCACTCTGCTTACTCGGGTCGTAGCAGAGTTGATAAGGTGCTCGAATGCAAAGGCTATCATATCCTGACTCTGGGAGAGTTCAGGAATGCCAGATAAATTTGGGGTATCCATCTATAAATTTTCAATTCAATTTATGATTTTTTAATTTTTGAAGTTCATTCAACATAAATTTAACAAGCGAAAATATTATTTCCCAGATTTACTTTAAAATTTTAAGCAATTTCTGATGCTGTTACGTAACTTTACAACAGGGCTCTGATACCAACTATGAGATCGCACTGCCCCCTCTGCACACCGACTTCCCGGATGGTAGCAACGAAAGTAGCTTCCTCAAGCCTGGGGCAAGGTTTCCCACTCAGGGCCTCACCCTGAAATGTCCAAGCACGAGACTAAGCTGGTGGTCATTCGGAAAATCGAAACCAAAAGAATTTCTCTTTCCCAAAAAACAGGGACGATTCCACCATTTAAATTTCTTAACAAATTTTTCTAATGAAGTCAAGACTGAACTAACCTTCGTCTGAATAAACCAGATAGAAGGGAAACTATAACAAACTTAACTAATGAAGTCAAGACTGAACTAACCTTCATCTGAATAAACCAGATAGAAGGGAAACTATAACAAACTTAACTTGAAGGAATCAATGCTTTTTTCCTAATTAAATTAGGCATAGCCGTTGATCTATTCATTTGAGAAGTCTTCAAGTTATTATTTAACAATTGGACTTCTAAGCGTATTCCTATTGATCAATTTTATTATTAAAACTCTACTGATTCCAGCCTAACCCCATCACGCGGCCCATGGGTTAGCCACCACCCAACCACTAGAATTGGTAGAACCAGACAAGTACTCACCCACCCATAATTGAATGCCTTTTATAACTTTTGCTTTAGAATATACATACGCACATACTCCTCTTTAAACTTTAACTTTTAAAATAATCCATAGAAAAATAATTATTGGTTACAGATGTCATAACTCAGAATTTCCATTCAATCCTTGTTTCTCACAAAACAGTATCACTCTAGACTCTCCATTGAGAGACTAGCAGGTCAGCAAACAACGAGATCCAGTAATAGATTACAATAATTTTCTTGCCATCAATATATATATCTTCCACGACATACGCATGGGTGTCCTAAGCACCGCGATCCCATGCATCGCCTGGTCAGAACCGTCCAGGATCCTCCTTAGATGTCCTGGCACTTCACTCAAGGAGGACCGCTTCGTCGGCCCTCGCCCATCGTACTGAAAGCACACCATTTTACACCATACCCAGGCTGGTCAAGACCTAGGCAGTTTTTTACCGCGTGAGCCGTCTTTTAAACACTCCCCGCCAGTTGTTGCAATGGAACTTCCCTTAGAAAACACATATACCAAATGCTCCCTCTAGCATTCTAGCGTAAGAAGACAATCCTTTAAGAAAACAGGGTTTCTATGCAAGTTTTTAGCTTTGATTTTCTTTTGAATACAATGAGTATATCTTAATTTCGTATCCCAAGACTTCTAGATCACATGTTTGGATTTCCAAGCAGAATTCCTCGAGTTCTGAATTCTTGATCCTCAGATCAAAATCAAAGGTCTCAACTTAGTTTCAGATTTGGTGGGTGATTCGAGTGTAGATTACTGAATTGGTCATATCGTCTTTTCTTGAAACTGACGAAGTAGATTAAGTCTCGGTCATAGTCTGATTCAGGGTTCGAGTCTGGAAAGATTCTCCCTAAACTATCTTTCTCGAAGGGTAATATTTCAATTACTACTTTACTTAATTTCATTCATTGAGTATTTTGCTTAGCTGAATTCAAAACTAGTCACACGAATTCCTATGAGGAATAAATTAATCATTTATCTAAAATTTTGACTTTGATAGATTCTCTGAATTTTCTCATTATCATCCTAGAGAATATGAAACGATATAATTTTCCTGCACATTGAGTATTTACTTATTCATTTTCCAATATTCATGAGATTTTAACATAGGATTAAAGAGAACTCTTATTTTGATATAAAAATTATGTATGCATCTATTTATGCATAAAAATTTAATTTTAATGAAAGTAACACTTTTATAATAAAAAAAATTTCTTTTATGCATCATAAAGTTTAATTCAAACAATTTGATTACGTAACTAGGATAAAGAAGGGCTAAATTTAAGAATGAGAGAGGGGAAAAGCCTTTCTAGCAAGGCATAGCATCAGATTATCATTTTAAAGATAACAAAAAATTAGAAAACCATTAAAAGAATAAGAAAAATTAGGATTTCTAGCTTACATGAAATTATGGGAGCTTTCCTTTGGCTTGATGGTTTGAGGGATCTACTCTTGTTTGTTTTGGAATGATGAGAAAGATACTCTCGTACTACCTCAACACTGTCCAATAGGTAGTAATCAAAACCAATATGGTAAATCTTGATGTAGTATAATGAAAGTGTAACCCCTTTGCTTTATGATTTTAGATTGTGTTTCATGCCAGTTGAATTGATCCAAAGTGGTCATATGTTTTATAAGTTTTTCCTCATTCAAAACATATTTTCGAAGATCAAGATGTTGAGGTCAAATCTCTAGATAAGGTGAAAGTACTACCTCAAATCAACTCATTGGAAGAAGATGATGATGAGAATGAAGGAAACAATTTAGACGAGGCTGATCAAGAGCATGAGGAACATGAATCCAAAGAAGATGATGAGTAATCCTATCGATCATGACAATGCTTTATTGGATAATGATAGTGATATTGATATGGAACCCCATCTTTTTCATTGATCTTCCATTAGATATAGAGATCATTGATGAAGCAACACAAATGCATCTATTACAAGATGGGAAAGATTCATGATCTTGATATTTTTTGTGTAAATATTTCTCTTAAAATTTTTAATTGGACAATGATAGTGATATTGATATGGAACCCCATCTTTTTCATTGAGCTTCTATTAGATATAGAGATCATTGATGAAGTAACACAAATGCATCTATTACAAGATGGGAAAGATTCATGATCTTGATATTTTTTGTGCAATTATTTCTCTTAAAAATTTTAAACTATCTTTCTTTTTGTTTTTTAAACATGGCTTTAAGGGTCTCAAAGAATGTTTTTTTTAAACTATCATCATTTTTTGTATGTATGTGACATGTATAACCTAATATCAATCTTTAACAACTCTCTTAAAATTTTTATATTAGTGTAGCATGAGATTTTACTACCGCCTTTTTGCTGGAGCAATCATAGCAGGCAAAATTTTGTTGCTATGATCACTGTTGCTCAATGAAATTTTGCTACACAGCAATGAAGAATTACGTTGCCATTCTCACTCCCTAGTAACAAATATTCGCTACTACTATTGAATAGCATTATTTCACTGTTAAAAGCAGCGACAACAAAATGCCCCAACATTCCAAAGGGCAAAACGCTGCTGAAATGCTGATATGCCCCCGACATGTTGTAGTGTCTTGATTCCTTGTCTTGTTAACCACGTGCTTATGGATTCTTATATAACCTGATTACTTGATGCTTGTGTGTGAGAGAGTGTGTGTTGGTCACCTGCAAAGGATCCTAGAGGGCGCTGACCATACGGTGCTCGGGCTCTGGGTCACCGACGATACCCACACGTGCATCGTGGAAGATATTGGAACAAGAAGTAAGAGTTGTTTTCTGAATTCAGGTATGGATCTAGTTGACCTTGCTAGTCCTCAACGGATGAGCCCATGGCCCTTTTATATGGATCTGTTGTTTGATCTTGGTGATCTTCAATGGAGTTTCTATTTTGATATGTGAATATATTGCCGATTCCTATGATTGGTAGGTGGTGAGCGTTCTGGTTGCCAATGATGCCATACACCAATGAAGGAAGGATTGGAAATAGGGATTTAATCGGAGATTTTGAGGATTATGATCAGTGACTCAATAGTTTCATTAAAGGATTATTTTTAAAGATAGATGATTCTTTGAAAAAGGCAATTTCATATTGGGTATGTAAGTGGTGTGACTAGTTTTAAGTTTACATGAATATTCAGTTAGGGAACCTGGGAACTCTTTTCCCTGGTACCCCGAGACAAAACCTAACCAAATTCCTAATTGGATCCCATCACTATAGTGGTTGGGCAGCTGGCTAACCCATGGGGCTGGATGGGGTTAGGCTAGACTGATGGATCCCTAAATTGAGACTCAATTCTGTTATGGTACGATAGATGAAGTAAATCCTAGACAAAAATTGTTCTATGGAAAAGAATCAACGGCTGTGTCTCTTAATGAAGAGAAAAGCGTTGGTCTCTATGATCCAAGTGTAAACTTTTCCCTGATCTGACTACGGGACTTACGGGTTCGGTCAGATCAGTTCTGTTAGTTAAGGCTTTTGACTACGTTAGAGAAACGTTATCTTGGAGGACTCGCCCGTGCTTTCTAGGCAAGGAAAGTTTTTTCGGGTTCGGTTTTGGAAGAATCGATGGATTAGTCTCTGTGTCCAGATATCCGTGGTGGGCGAGGCCCCGAGTGTGGGACCCTACCTCGTCCACAAGAAGTGCTACTTCCGCTGCTAGCATTCCTGAATTCATTGCGCGGTGGCGACAGGGATCTCACAGCTGGTATCAGAGAAAATTTGGCTAATGTGGATCAACCAAGAAGCCAAAAATGTCAAAAATTTATGAAGAAGCAGTAAAAGGTTGTAATTGTGTGATAAAAATCATACAAATTATTATTCAAACTAAAATTCATAAATTGATAATTGGGTCTTCAGATGGAAGTACTGTAATTATATGGAATCCTTGACTTGCTTAAGGCCTAGACATGAGGTATTTACCTTATAGTTTCAAGGACCGTGACTACCCGTATATATCGACGAGGGTATAACTGCAGCTCTTTACTGGTAGTATATACGAGTAAATCTAAGATCTTGAAATTATAAGCTAAAATGCTATCCAGATGATGAAATCGAATGTGGTTGATATGATTTTAAAATTATGATTGAGAACTGATGTGAGTTGAATTGGATTTTGATTGAAAAATCATGAATCCTAAATTTTTGGTTGGAAAGCGATAAACTGAGCAAAACCACAATGAGGATGAATGGGACGAGTCCCTGTATTGATTTTCGTAACTAGAATGACGATAATGACTTCAGTAAATCACTATGAGATTAGTGGATTGTACTGGCAAATTTTAAGTGGGGTAGGATCTAAGATTCCTCCCCCAGCCCCTCAAGATGTCTAGTTTCTCTCCCTGTAATCAATCCCCTTTTCAGAATAATAACAAATCTTGTTTTTCTCTGTTTTGACCTAGAGAGAGAAAATATTCTAGAGAGAGATAATTCAATTTCTAGATATCTTTGGATGGAAAAATATTCCTTCTTATTAAAATGTTTTTCCTTGAAACAGAAATTCAAAAAGAACTTTCCCGTGTGTGCAATTGGAATAAATTGAAAATAGGTAAAAATGACCTTAGCTTGAGGGTCCAGATTTTTCTAAAAATTTTGTATTAAGATTCCTATGGACGAATAAGATTAATCCAAATTTAGGGAGGATATAAATTGAAGAATAAAACAAAAATCTCCCGAAAATGAGTAAATACTCACATAAGATGAAGAGTTGACTAAGGACAAGGTTTATTAGTAATTTAAAAAAGAAGAGATATTTAGAGAAAATGATGCATTTTTGACACCTCAGTGTGGGGAATTTCCCTCGTGAAGGAGGTGCCTATTTCACATGTGAGGATGAGTTTTAAACTCACAAATAATGAGATATTTTCATCTCTCCTCTCTCCTATTTCAACTAGATCCAAAAAGTAAGGTAAATTGACCTAAAAATGGTCAAAAAGTGACCAAACTGATCTAGAAAATTCTAGAATCAGAAAGAGTAATTCCTTCTGTTTGTGCATTCTAAAAGATTTATTTTTATTTCAAAAGTGTTATTCCCATTAAAATTGAATTTATGCATAGAAAGATGCATAAAAGATTTTTTTTTTATTTCAAAAGAGTCATTCTCATTAATTTTGATTTTATGCATAGAAATATGCATAAAGGAATTTATTTTTATTTCAAAAGAGTTATTCTCATTAATTTTGATTTTATGCATAGAAATATGCATAAAGGAATTTATTTTTATTTCAAAAGAGTTATTCTCATTAATTTTGATTTTATGCATAGAAAGATGCATAAAGGAATTTATTTTTATTTGAAAAGTGTTATTCCCATTAAAATTGAATTTATACATAGAAAGATGCATAAAGGATTTATTTTTATTTTAAAAGAGTTATTTTTCTTAAAAATTGAATTTATGCATAAATAGATGCATAAAAGGATTTTGTTAAAAGTGTTATTCCCACTGAAGTTGATTTTATGCATATATAAATGTGTAAAGAATCTTTATATCAAAAATTAGAATTCTCTTAATTTCTATGTTTAAATGAATGTGATGAGAATCAGATAGATGTGATGTGAATCAGATAGATGGGAATGGATGGATGGATGGATGTGATGTGAATAGAGGTGATGAGATTGTGAGGTGGATAGATGTGATGAGATGCGATGTGAATCAGATAAATGTGAATGAATGGATGAGATGTGATGTCATGTCATGTGAAATAGAATATAAATAAATGATATGGGATGTGAATGAATGTATGTGATGATAATGAATGTGAATGTGTATGTGAGGAATGGATGTGAATATGTGAAAGAATGGATAAGGATGTGTATGAGAAGAATGGATGTGAATGTGTATGTGAAGAATGGATATGAATGAGTATGTGAAAGAATGAATGTGGATGTATGTGAAAGAACGCATATAGCTGTGTATGTGAAAGAATGTAATGTGATGTGATATGAATATATGTGGATGTGAAGTGATAGATATGAATGTATGGATAGATATGAGTAGTCGTACATGTGAAGGATTGGATGGATGTGGATGAATGAGATGAGATATGTATGAATGAGATATGATGTGGATAGAGTGATTTGATATAATGGTGATGAGAATGAATGTGATGGATATGAATGAATGTGATGTGGTGGGATGTGAATCGAGATAGATGTGAATGAATGTGATGCGATGGGATGTGAATGAATGAGAAGTGAGGTAAAATGAATGGATGAGTTATGAGTAAATGTGATGTGGTTTGAATGGATGAGATGTGAATGAATGTGATGTGATGAGATGTGGATATGGGTAGATGTGAGTGGATGAGATTTGATGAGGAGAAATTGAGGAAAGATGTGATGAGATGAAAATGATGTCCGGTTAAATCCTTATTTTGAATCATTCCTTCATCGGTGTACCTATGGCATCATTGGCCATCTGAATTATGGAAGTTTGTTATGCCTTCAAAGACATTATATGGTGTTTGAGTTGCCAACTCTTGAGACCCCTTCTAGACATGCATGTGAGGGGTGTATTCTTGGTAAAATGCATCGGGAAGCATTTCCAAAGGATGGATCTATGAGAGCTGTTAAGAAATTATAGCTTATAAATAGTTATGTATGTGGTCCTATGAGGACACCATCTATTGGGGGATATCTCTACTTTGTCACTTTTATTGATGATTACTCTAGATATAGCTTGGTGTATCCATTAAAGTAGAAGTTAGAGGTTTTTATGTACTTTAGACACTTTGTATCCATGGCTGAAAATGCATGTCAATGTAAAGTTGACACCTTTCATTCAGATTGAGGAGGGAGTATATGTCCAAAGAATTTCATGCATAAAAAGGCATAAGGCATCAATATAAAATGCCATACACACGTTAGCGAAATGGTGTTGCTGAGAGGAATAACAGGTCTCTCATGGAGATGGCATGATGTATGGTGAAATCCCAAGATTTACCTCATGGTTTTTGGTTAGAGGAAACTGTGTGCGCAAACTATGTGTTGAACAAATGCCCTACCAAGGTCTTGTAGTCTAAAAGTCCTTATGAAGCTTGGCATGGCAAGAAGCCTTATGTGGCTCATTTGCGTGTTTTTGGTTGTCTTGCTTATGCTCTTGTACCTGAGCAACAAGGTAGTAAGCTTGTTGATAAGGCAATTGAATGCATATTTGTGGGATACAATTTAGAAAGCAAGGGATATAGACTCTACCATCTAGCCTCAAAGTAGATTTTGGTAAGTAGAGATGTTTTTATCAAAAACTTAGTTCAACCCATGCTTTCATGCAAAAAATAGCAGAATGTATGCTCACAGGACATGTTGATTCGCTCCTAACTTTGTTTAATGGAAGGCATCCATATGTAGAGCAATTGAATGCTCAACTAAGTGTTGAAATTCAGCCTTTGCAGGTGCAAAATTAGCCCGTGAATCAACCTTTTGATGAGGCAATTATTAGGGATAAAGTGGATGAGGAGAGAGAAACCATAGAAGAATCTAGGCGTATGCCAAAATGGCTTATGCAGACATTGAGGGATAGCAAGTTGGCAGCTCCTTTACCTAGTAGAACTCATGTAGGTTCTCATCATGCAGATTATTCTCATGTGGATCATGTTCTCATTTCTACTTTATGCAGATTATTCTCATGTGGATCATGTTCTCATTTCTACTTTATGTAATGAGGAGGAACCTGTTTCCTTTTTGAGGAAGCACAAGATGATGATCATTGGGGATGCAGGCTATACAGGATGAGTATAACTCTATACTCAAGAATGACACGTGGTATTTTACAGATCTACCACATGGCAATAAGGCCATTGGTACTAAGTGGGTTTACAAGTTAAAACGCAAAGCATATGGTAGCATTAATCGCTACAAGGCCAGACTTGTTACAAAGGGGGATGCCCAGCAAAAGGGCATTGATTATGATGAGACCTTTGCATCCTCATCTTGTATGACTACCATTAGGTGTCTCATTGCTTTGGCAGCACATCATGGGCTGAATGTACATCAGTTGGACTTTAAGACTGCATTCTTGAATGGTGATTTACATGATATGTATGTATTGCAGCCTCCTATTTTTGCTGTGAAAGGAGAAGAGTCTAAAGTATGCAGATTGAAAAAGTCTCTTTATGTCTTTAAGTAGGCTCCTAGAGAATGGTATGAGAAGATTCATGCATACTTGATTGCAAGTGATTTTTGCAAGAGTCCAACAGAGAGTATACTCTATATAAATAGGAGTAAGGACACATTTTTGGTCATCATTCTATACATTGATGACATGCTGCTCTCACGAGACCTGATATAGATTAGATTATAGCCTTTAAGGCTAATTTGCAGTCATCATTTGAGATGTCAGATTTGGGGCCCTTGCATTACTATTTGGGGATTCAGTTTATGCAATGCAATGATGGCATTGTTATGCTACAATCTAAATATATGTAGAAGCTATTGAGAAGAGGTTTAATCTTCAAGACTGTAAACCTCTAGCTACACCTATGGAGATAGGTACTCGACTTAGTCTTCAAGATGCAAGAGACTCTTTTGAAGCTAGTTTGTATTAGCACAAGCTATTGGATCCCTTCTTATGTGTGCAACACGAGACTAAATATATAGTATGCAGTCTCATAGTTAAGCAAATTTTTGAATATCCCAAGTACAAAGTTTTGGCACGCTGTTAAGCAGGTTTTCTACTATTTACAGGGTACTGAATATTTTGGATTATTTTGTCCAAAGGGGGTCAGTCATAATTGCATGCTTTCAGTGATTCAGATTGAGCTGGATGTTATGACACACGAGTGTCCACTAGTGGGTTTTACTTTCACCTTAGTGATTCATCTATATCATGGCTCAGCAAGAAGCGGCCTACAGTGGCCACTTCTAGCTGAGTAAAGGGTAACTTTTACAGCTACAGTTGAGTGTGTATATATTAGACGTCTTATGTGGCTGATTTGGGTGTTGGACAGTTGTCTAGCACTATGATTTTCACTAAGAGCCAAAGTGCATTAGCATTTGCGAGGAAACCAGTGTTTCATGCTTGCACTAAGAACATTCAGGTGCATTATCACTATGTCAGGGAAAGACTCTCTACAGTACAACAGAGATCAGCTTGGTCTATGTGCCTACACATGACAACATGGCATATTTATTCACGAAGGCTCTTCCTCGTGAATAATTTGAAGATTTTCATAAAGATTTTAGCTTACTGCCTTTTAAGGATTAATCGTCCATACCTTGTACATGTTCACGTCATCACTCTAAGGGGGATTTGTAGCATTATGTGGTAGTGATGTGTGTTAACACACTTAGGACCGTCGGGGAACTTTTTCCCTCACTAGGAGGTTTTCTTTCCCGTGCGTATGTACATCATCTTATCTACTCATTTTGGGGTGTGTACTTATCATTTGTATTTAGCACACATTTGTTCATTCTTATCTATTGAGTTTTTGTGCTCTCAAGCTTCTCAATCTTGTGTGTGTGCATTGTTGCAACCTTACCCCTAATTACAAAACTATCAACTTTCTATTGAGCCAGCTATTGCCAACAATCAAGTATGAGATGAACTGCTGCATGGGTAGCGAGGTAGTTGACGGGAAGGTGTAGAAGGTGCATGGGAGAAATAGGAGAGGAAAAATTGGTAGATGCTAGAGAGGGTGACCACAAGAGACGATGACCACAAAAAAGGATGACTAGAAGAAGGTCGAGGAGGAGAATGAACTGCAGGAGAGAGGACAGAATTTAAGTTTTGTTTGATTGAAGCTTGTTGCCTAGAGTACTTTTTGACTTTCGAGATGATAGAAGAGAATCAATGCAACGTGAGGGGAATTGATTGTGTCAAAGCAAAGGGAGAGCTAGTGGCTAGAGAGTTGACTAGTAGGTGTGTCCCCTAGGATCTCTGAGGACCTAAAATTTGTTAGAGATTTGATTCTGATCAATTCATCCTCAACTATAGCTGCTTTAAGACAGCTAAATGTTGTTTTTGTCTAAGGGACATGTCGTTTGTGGCAGTGGATTCAGAGTTTGAAGCTATGTCATTGTGGTCAACCTGAGGGGATTTTTTAGGTTTTTCTTCTTATGTTGGTGCCCCAGTCTTAGGGATGTTGAGACACTTTTATGTTTTGTCTATATGAAGAAGATAGAGATTTTTTAAATTGTTAATGGATACCTAGACTTTTGTTTTGATGTTTTTATTGTGATGTTTGAGTCATTTTGGTTGAGTTTATGGTGATGAAGCTTCTGTGTATGTCAACTGTGAATGGATACCTAGAATTTTGTTTTGATATTTTTGTTATGATGTTTGAGTCATTTTGGTTGAGTTTATGGAGATGAAGCATCTATTATCTTGGTTGATGATTGGAAGGCTAATTCTAAGTCAGTGTTGACTCAATTTGTGTTAGTTGAAAAGTGAAGGTACGAGAGCAGCTGTGTGTTGGACATCAAAATAATCAACTGCTGTGAAGGTGTAAAGGGATTGCCCTAGCTTATTTAAGTTTGGGAGAAGTGTTTGTGGGGCACCACAGTTAGAGTAGTCAGTTGTGCTGTCAATGTTAGATGGATTTATGGTCTGAGTGGAGTTTCTATGGTGGGAGCTGTGAGTCATCTATTGTCAGCTAAGTGTGCAAAAGATTGGATCCATGTTTGATTTAAGTTTTGTGAGGGTCGATGTGTTAGCAGACCTTGAGAAGAGGATACTTGCATCATTGAGTCAGTTTAGTAGGGTTGGTCACGTACAGTCAGATGTGAAGCAACTGTGTTAAGTGTAGTTAGCAAGGAGCATATAATGTGATATCCCTTTAATTTTAGAGTAGCATGAGGGTAGGAAAATGTCTGATGATACATGGGAGAAGGTTTTTATTTCAGTTAAGACTGCTAAGTTAGTCAATTCTGTGTAAGAATGTTGAGCCAATTTTCAACAAGATCAAGAACATAGAAAGGTCAGAAAAGGGTCAGCAAGGTTTCTAGGAGGATCCTTAGGTTAGCTAATGCGGGAGGATAATAGAAGATTCTGGAGGACCTATTTGGGATTAGAGTCAGCATCAGCCATTCAGAGGTAGTTTATAGCCAGTTCTGTGTGAGTGGGAGTTGTTTTGGTCAATTGGATGGTCAGTTGGATGTCAACCCCACTGAGGTCAGATGGGTCATATAGAAGGAAGTTCAGAAGGGCCAGAGGTCAATAATGACTTGGGAGAAGAGCTCGAGTTTCTAGCTGGATCAAATTAAAGAGATTTGGGGTGTCAGATTGGGTCAACTGGGGGAGGGCTGGGGATAGCAGTAGGTCTAATTGATGCCCTTAGAGCTGGGATTTGGGTAGCCCTCAGTTCTTATTATTTTACATTTTCATCTTGTGCTTTGGTTGCTGGTGTTCTAGAGGCCATCATCCAGCTACCTCACATGTTTTAATGCCTCCATAGAGGATTAGAAGGTTCTTGTTAAAGGCTTTGTTCAATAGGTTGGAACCTAGTTGTGATTAACTTGGGACCGCTGGATTTTGATTTGATGTGTTCATAGATGAGAAGGGAGAGTATGTGATTCTATTTCTAAGGGGAGTTGATTTGGCATCTTTGAGGAACAATAGAGATGAGTATTCTTATAAGTTAAAACTGGGGAGTCGGTTGTTAGAGGATCTTAAGGATTGGTTTGAGTATGAGGCCACATATGCTCAAAGAGGCAGCTGGGTGTGGTGGGTTGAGAAGAGAAGACCTAAATGTTGAAATATACAAGTGAATAGGGTGTGTGCAGGAACAAGCCCTTGGCTAAAGGCTATAAAAAAGAATCTGTAAATGTGAGAGAACCTGTGAAAAGGTGAGAAGAATCTACTGGGAGAGAATAAAGGGTAGCATGAGAAGATTTAGGAAGTGTGGAGATATTCTGGGAGAGGTGGAGAGAATCAAGGAGAAATCAAGCAAAAGAGGTGGAGTGAATCAAGGAGAAATCAGTGGGATTAGATGCTTGGATGTAAACACTATAAATTGAGGCATTGGCCTAATGAGAATTTGCTGGTTTTTGATTATCCATGCCTACATTAAGCTATTAGTTAATTTCTCACTAATCACGTCTTAATTATCATCTAACTACTTTGTTAATGATGTTGATTCTAGCATTTCATCCACCATAGCTCATCACATTGCTATAATTTTAACATGGTGTCAAAGCCAAGCCTAGAATCCATCAATCTGTGAGCCCATTATCTTGCTAATCACTTTGCTAATAATTAGGATTAGTAGAAAATTAATATTTTTCACCTTTTTTTCAACTAGTCTCTGCACCCCCAGCCAGTGGAGGAGTTCCCTCTCACTCTAGGAACACCATTAGCTCAAAAAATTTCATCCCTAGCTAGCCATAACCATTCGGCTCTAGCCCATGCAAAAATATCATCAAACTGCCGGCGCATTCACGAGGAAATTGCATTTTTTCTAGCATAGTTTTTTCTGAGAAAGTTGTAGATCTTGTCTACTCCAAATCAAATTGATCTAATTCCTCTTAGCCCTAGGGGTTTTCAGGCATGCTCTACAAGCTGGTGAAGTCAAAATTTGATTTGATCAAGTCTACAGTGAGATCCAAGCTCTTCATCAAATCTGCAAGAGGTGACTTTGGTAAAACAGAGATTAAGCATTCAATGTTTGGTCAAATCTTGTGTTTCTTGGCTTAATCCTCTACTAGATTAATTGCTATTGATGGCCTTGAAAGGATTTCAGCTCATTTGAGGTCTAAGACCCCAGATCTGGGCTCCCCGTATACTCTATTTTTTACACACAAAATAGAGGATTAATTTGCTAATCAGTGCTAATCACTATATTTTGGTGAAATTGAGGGTTCAAATTAACCACTAGGTATCTGATAGAGATCCCTATAACTTTAAATTGCAATTCGGAGATGGTTTGATACTCCAATCATTCCGTACAAATTGGTTACCCTTGATTTAATGTAATTTCTGGTGATTTTATGCTGATAAATCTATTGTAATCATCTCTTAAACACCAGATTGAGTTGTAAAAGGGTAGACACTGCCCTTGAATCTTGAAATTGGA
Source organism: Cibotium barometz (assembly GCF_041138505.1). NCBI lineage: Eukaryota > Viridiplantae > Streptophyta > Polypodiopsida > Cyatheales > Cibotiaceae > Cibotium > Cibotium barometz. The sequence goes on from NC_141090.1 coordinate 25,439,879, forward strand.
TCAAGAGGTAAGACCCCCTTCACATCATCATGAGTACAACACAAGAAATAGCCAAATTTAATGGGGAGCAGTTTTACACATGGCAGACAAAAACCATGTATTTTCTCATGAGGAAAAATATGTGGGGGCTAATTTGAGGGAAGAGATGAATGCCCAAAGGTGAGAGGGAAAAATGAGTGGAAGAGCAGGAATGAAAAAGCATTGGGACTTATTGCACTCAGTTTAAATGATGAAATCATTCATCACATCATAGGGATACAACAATGGGCAAACGATGCATGGGATGAACTCAATAAATTATTTGGCACACAAGCTAAAAATTCAAAGATAAATCTGTTAATGCAATTCGACAAATTGGATATGAAGGAAAGTGAACCTTTAATCACACACTTGAAACAGATATAAAAGCATTAAGCAACTGGTAGCTAAAAGGTAGAAGATGATGAGGCACTAGCAGTGCTTCTCAAGAGTGTGGCCAAAGGTGAATATGAAAATATTGTAGCAACACTAAAGAATGTACCTGAAGAAGCTACACAAGATAGAAGGAGCTCTACTAGAGCAAAAGAGTAGAGGCAAAGAGAAGAAATGGCTCGACTCAACAGCAGGAGAAGAAAAAGCATTCTTCACCCGAGGAGGATTCTCTCGACGAGGACAAGGACGAGGAAGAGGCAGAGTAGGAGGAAGGACCTTCACCTACCACAATTGTGGAAAGCCAGGACACATGGCAAGAGACTGCTCTACAGCAAACCCAGTGGAGAAGGAATGGCATCAGCAAACTTCATGGAGGCTCCTAAGGAAGAGGAGTCGGATCATCTTTTTTGAGAGAGAGAGAGAGACCCCACAACCCAATGTTACCTGCCCCAACAATAGTAAAACCACCTCTGAGCCACTGATGATGTAGGCCACGTGGTATATGTATGTGTGAGCACTTTAGTCAAGGTTGCAGGCACTTGTAGTAGCCTTGGACACATAGAGAGAGAGAGTGTCAAGGACTATGAGTTTAGGGACTTGAGGCTTTGGTCACGAACTATCAAGTAGGAGAGAAACTTGGTATAGGGACCAGGTGTGCTAAGATTATTCACTTGAGAGGAGGTGTTGAAATATACAAGTGAATAGGGTGTGTGCGGGAACAAGCTCTTGGCTAGAGGCTGTAAAAGAGAATCTGTAAATGTGAGAGAACTCGTGAAAAGGTGAGAAGAATCTATTGGGAGAGAATAAAGGGTAGCATGAGAAGATTTAGGAAGTGTGAAGACATTCTGGGAGAGGTGGAGAGAATCAAGCAAAAGAGGTGGAGTGAATCAAGGAGAAATCAGTGGGATTAGATGCTTGGATGTAAACACTATAAATTGAGGCATTGGCCTAATGAGAATTTGCTGGTTTTTTATTATCCATGCCTACATTAAGCTATTAGTTAATTGCTCGTTTTTTATTATCCATGCCTACATTAAGTTATTAGTTAATTGCTCACTAATCACATCTTAATTATCATCTAATCACTTTGTTAATGATGTTGATTCTAGCATTTGATCCACCATAGCTCATCACATTGCTATACATTTAACACTAAAGAAAAGATATGGGAAGGTAGATACTCTAGAGGATTTGTGGAGAGAATTGAACAAGTTGAACCAAGCTGATAATGAAGAAGTGTCAGATTTTGTGGACAATTTGGAGCAAAATGGAGGAGGGTACTAAAGACCTTGAAAGAGGACCAAGTTCCTCCTGAATTTCTAAAGAAGGATAAATTTATTAAAGGGATACATAGACAAATCAAAGAGAAGGTGGAGCTAAAGGACCCACTCACTTTTGCAAAAGCGGTGAAGACAGACGTGTATCAGGAGAGGAAGATGAGGCGGAATGTGGGTTTGTGTGTATCACCTACTAGACCTTGAAGAGTTGTGTTTTATGTACATGATGTATGTCCTATGTGGGTGATGTGTCAGAGGATGCACATGCATTGGATCCATGTATTTGTGGTGTTTAGAAAATGCATAGACATTGGATCCATATATTTGTGGAGTTACAAAAAATGCAAATTGTATAGCTCTAGAACCAGAATTGGAGATAGCAGATGCCGGTGAAGGGATGAAGGTTTTCTCAAAGGATGCCGAGTCTACTATGGAGGGGTGAGTAGGTGATCCATAGTATTCTAGAGTTGTCACAAAAACCTGAGTTGAAGATGACTTCATTAGAAGATGTCAGGATGGAGTTTGCCGGTTGATTTGGTGATGTGATAGAGTATGAGGAAGGGAGTCTGTCAGAATTGCCTTTCTATGATGACACAGGTGATGATGGTGTATGCATGAATCAACAATTACATGTGCATGAGTTTATGGATAGTGGTGTGGAGAATGATATAGGTGCTATGTTGGATGACTCCATGGAGGGTGCCTTTGCATTGTTTGAAAAATATGTGGGTCTAGGATGTCGAGCAAGTTGTTGCCTATGTGGGTACTAGAATGTGTGTAAGTGATGATGAAATTTTGGATGTTGTGAGTAGATTGTGGAATGAAGAAGTTGAGGATGATGACCAAGAGTTGCAGAAGGTTGTGGATTTGGGTTGTATGAAGGATAGTATTCACGATGTTGTTGGGGCATCTATTTGTAATGAGAATTTGTAAAAGACCCAAAACATGGATGATGACTTGAATGCTGTGAAGAGTGGACATAGTAATGGTCATGCAGATTCAGTTTTACAAAAAGGGTTTGGGAGGACTTATATGTTGGAAGAGAAGCATCATGTTTATCTAGATGTTTTTAGTACTTTGTCTATGTGCAAGGTCTTAGAGGAGATCTCAGATGAGGGCAAGGGTGTGCTTGATAAAGGAGAATTTGAATTTGAGAATGGTATAGATATTTTTAAGGAAAAAATGGTAGGTGAGTATGCTGATGAACAGATGTTTGATGAAGCTTGTGATACAAGAGGTCTATGGACTTATCAAAGCTTGATGGGTGTTGAGAAGAATTCTAAGTTAGATGGGGAAGTCATGGGGCTGACACCAGTGAAGGGTTCGAAAGAAGGATGGATAGTAGGTGATCTTGGATTGAGAAACCATTCGATAAGGGCAGTGCAGTCAGGTTGTTTACAAATTATTTGTAGGTGTTTGATTGAGGTGGATAGATCAATTCAGCTAGAAGGTATTATAAGAAGATTTTATACCCTTTTGATCTAGGAGGGTGTAGAGAAGTTGGGTGTTGCTATTGATGACAATAATGGACTTGAATAAAGTGGTTTGTGGAAGAAAGGAATTAAGAGCACAAAGGAAATAGTGAAACACTTAAAAGTTTTTGACTTGGGGGGGTGGGCAATATGTGAGAGGAATCCAGAACAGAATCCAAACACACTGTAGAGGTAAGGATAATGTACATAAAATGGTATGTAGAGGGTCCTAGAGGTGATAAAAATAGTGCAAAAACCAGTTTGGGAATGCACCTTCAAAATGGAACGCCAACATAAGTGTACCATTTGAGCCAGCTATTGCCAACCATGTAGTCGGAGTAAGAGATGAACTCTTTTATTTTCAAAAGAGTTATTCTTATCAATATTGATTTTATGCATAGAAAGATGCATAAAAGATTTATTTTTATTTCGAAAGTATTATTTTCATTGAAATTAAATTTATGCATAGTTAGATGCATAAAAGATTTATTTTTATTTTACAAGTGTTATTCTTATTAAAAGGAAATTTATGCATAGTAAAATGCATAAAAGGTTTATTTTAAATTCGAAAGTGTTATTTTCCTTAAAATTGAACTTATGCCTAAATAGATGCATAAAAGGATTTTAATAAAAGTGTTATTCCTACTAAAGTTGTCTTTATGCCTAATTAGATCCGTAGAGAATCTTTATATCAAAAAAAATAGAATTCTCCTACATTCTATAAATAGATGTGATAAGATGTGATAGGAATCAGATAGATGTAAATCAATGTATGGATGTGAATCTAAATATGGATATATGAATGTGGAATGTGGAAATGGATGTATGGATGTGAATGTGGATGTATGAATGTGAATGTGGATATTGATGTATGAATGTGGAATGTGGATATGGATGTATGGATGTGAATGTGAATATGGATGTATGAATGTGGAATGTGGAAATGGATGTATGGATGTGAATATAGATGTGGATGTGGATGTATGAATGTGAATGTGAATATGGATGTATGAGTGTGGAATGTGGATACGGATGTATGAATGTGAATGTGGATGTGGATGTGGATGTGGATGTGGATGTGGATGTATGGATGTGGATGTGGATGTGGATGTGGATGTAGATGAGGATGTATGGATGTAGATGTGGATGTGGATGTATGGATGTACATGTGGATGTGGATGTATGTATGTGGATGTGGATGTGAAAATGGATGTATGTGTGAATGTGGATGTGGATGTATGGATGTGGATGTGGATGTGGATGTGGATGTATGGATGTATATATGTGGATGTGGATGTATGAATGAGGATGTGAAAATGGATGTATGTATGTAGATGTGGATGTGGATGTGGATGTGGAAATGGATGTATGGATGTGGATGTGGAAAGGGATGTATGAATGTGGATGTGGATGTATGGATGTGGATATAGATGTGTATGTATGAATGCAAACGTGGAATTAGATGTATGATGTGGATGTACGAATGTGGATGTGTATGTAGAATAATGAATGCGAATGTGTATGTGAAATGATGTGTCGTTCGATATGAGTGAATGGATGAGATGTGATGACATGTGAATATATGATATGTGATGTGAATGAATCTGAGGTGATGAGATGGAAAATGATGTGATTGGATGAGAATGAGTACATATATGAATGGAATGTGGAATAAGTAATGTGGACTGATGAGGATAATGTGGAAAGACGAGATTTCAATATAGAAACTGTATTTGTGACCTGTTTGTAAATGATTGTTTTATGTCAAGAATGCTGGGGAAGCATTTTGACCATCTCGTGATTAAGGTTGTGGAGACCTAACTGATAAAATTGCAACTACTGACGGAGAGTCAATGGAGGACGTCTTGTGTAGTAAGGTCGACCGAGCTCTTGACCAGCCTCGATTTAATTTAAATTGTGAGCTTCTGGTACGGTGGATGAGGGACCAAGGAAGCGGCCTCTGAGTGAAGCGCTAGGTGACCTGCGAGCGAAGGATCCTAGAGGGTGCTTACCATACGGTGCTCGGGCTCTAGGTCATCGAAGATACCCACACGTGCGACATGGAAGATATTAGAACAAGGAGTAAGAGTTGTTTTTTGAAACCGAGTATGGATCTGGTTGATTGAACTTGCTGGTCCTCAACTAATGAGTCCATAGCTCTCTTATATGGATCTCTTGGTTGATCTTGCTGATCTTCACACACAACGAGGATTCCATCTTGATTTTTATAAGTGATTATCTGTCGGGTACTATGAGCTAGGAACTATCGAAAAGGCCCCTGAGTAAACAGGTGGTGAGCGTTCTGGTTGCCAATGATGTCATAGATACTCCGATGAAGGAATGATTGGAAATTAAGATTCAACCGGATACTTGGAAGTTTATGATTAGTAACACTATGTTTTCATTAAATGACTGAATTAAATACATTTGAATCTAGGAAAAAGGCAATTTCATATTGGGTGTGTAAGTGGTGTGAGTGGAGTTGAATTTGCTTGAAAATCCAGCTAGGGGACCTGGGAACTCTTTTCCTCCCTAGTACCCGGGACAAAACCTAACCAAATTCCTAATTGGATCCCATCACTACAGTGGTTGGTGGGCGGTTGGCTAACCCATGGGACTAGAAGTCTGGATGGGGTTAGGCTCGACTGATGGATCCGTAAATCAAGACCTAATTTCTGTTTAGTTTGATAGATGAAGTAAATCCTAGACAAAAATTGATCTATGGAAAAGAATCAATGGATGTGCCTCTTAATGAGGAAAAAAGCGTTGGTCTCTATGATCCAAGTACAGTCTTTTTCCCTAATCTAACTATGGGACTTACGGGTTTGGTCATATGAGCTTAGTTATTTAAGGCTTTTGACTACGTTAGGGAAAAGTTATCTTGGTGGAATTGCCCGTGGTTTTCGGGCAAAGGAAATTTTTTTCGGGTTCGGTTTTGGAAAAACCGATGGATTAGTCTCTTGTCCGGATATCCATGGGCGAGGCCCCGAGTGTGGGACCCTGCCTCGCACAAGAAGTGCTACTTCAGCTGCTAGCACCCCTGAAATTGTTGCGCGGTGGAGACAGGGATCTTACAGTTGTTGGTAGTATTAGAGCGAATTGACTAATGAGGATCAACCAAAAAGCCAAAAATGTCAAAAATTAATGAAGTAGCAGTATAAGATCAGAATTGTATGATGAAATTGATACAAATTGTTATTTGAACTGAAATTAATAAATTAGTAATTGGGTCTTCAGATGGAAGTACCACAATTGTATAGAATCCCTGACTTGCTTGAGGCCTAGACATGATGGTCTTTATCTCATAATTCCAAGAACCATGACTACCCGTATATACCGAGAGTATAACTGCAGCTCTTTACTGGGAGTATATACGAGTAAATCTAAGACTTGAAATTATAAGCATTAATGCTAAATTATAAGCATTAATGCTACCCAGATGATGAATTCGAATGTGGTTGATATGATTTTTAAATTCTGGTTGTGAACTGATGAATTGATTTGGATTTTGATTGAAAAATGATGATTTTTGAAATCTGGTTAAAATGTAATAAGCCGAGCAAAACCACAATGAGGATGAATGGGACGAGTCTCTCTGATAATGTTTGTAGCTAGAATAATGTTAATGACTTCAGCAAATTATCTATGAGATTAGTAGATTGTGTTGGCAGATTACTACTGTTAACTTTTGATCAGTGGATCAAGTTAAGGGTTGATAAATTAAAAATCTATAAATTTGAAATCCCCTTAGATAGAAAAATTTAGTCTGATTGACCATTATTGTGTTAAAGATATGAATGAGATAATTCTGAATGAATTGTTAACTAATAATGCGTTCTATATGAGTATCTTTATCCCTTGACTCTATGGGGAGCCGACCTATTTAGAGAAACCCAGAATCAGTCGAATCAAAAATTGGATTGAATCATAAATAAAGAGACTTAACAAGAATTTTCGTATTGATAGGAACATGGATCGAGGTCGTCTTGGTAGAAATGTTAACCTCCCCCAACTCGATGAAGAAGAGTTCGACCTGGATGTTAGTAAAACTCTTCATAGTTCGCAGTGTAAGATTCCTCCCCCAACCCCTTTTTGATGTCTAGTATATTCCCGTGTAATCAATTCCTTTTCTAAAATATAAGAGATCTTGTTTGTGGCTGTTTTAACCTAGAGAGAGAAAATATTCTAGAGAGAGAATATTCAGATTTTGAATATTTTTGGATAGAAAAATATCTCTTATAATTCAGATGAGTTTCCCTGAAATAGAAATTTAAAAAGAATTTTCCAATGTGCAATTGGAATTAATTGGAAATAGGTATAAAGAACCTTAGCCTAAGGGTCTAGATTTTCAGAAATCTTTAGACTATGGTCCAATTAAGGTTTCTATGGGCCAATAGCATCAATCCATGTGTAGGGAGGAGATAAATCCAAATTGTAAAAAGAAAATACCCAAAAATGAGTAAATGCTCACATGAGGTGAAGAGTTGAAAATGTACAAGGGTTATTAATAAAAAAAAACTATGAGCAATATTAAAAATATGAGATATTTTGGGAATAATGATTTTATTATGACACATATATAAGGAAGGGGAGTCCCTTAAATGCTCACATAAGATGAAGAGTTGAAAATGTACAAGGTTTATTAGTAAAAAACTATGAGCAATATTAAAATGATTCCATTATGACACATATGTAAGGAAGGGGAGTTCTTTAAAGGAGGTGCATATTTCACATAAGATGAAGAGTTGAAAATGTACAAGGTTTATTTGTAAATAAACACATATGTAAGGAAGGGGAGTTCTTTAAAGAAGGTGCATATTTCACATAAGATGAAGAGTTGAAAATGTACAAGGCTTATTAGTAAAAAAACTATGACACATATGTAAGGAAGAGGAGTTCTTTAAAGGAGGTGCATATTTCACATAAGATGAAGAGTTGAAAATGTACAAGGTTTATTAGTAAAAAAACTATGAGCAATACAATTTTGACACATATGTAAGGAAGGGGAATTCTTTAAAGGAGGTGCATATTTCACATGCTTGAATGAGTTTTAAACTCATAAAAATTAAGATATTTCATCTCTCCTCTCTCCTCATTCAAGTCTAGTTCCAAAAAGTTAGCTTAATTGACCTAAAAATGGTCAAAAAGTGACCAAAGTGACTTGGAAAATTCTAGAATCGGTTTGTTTGGTTAGGAGCTCAAATTTTCCTATAAATAGAACCCTCCCCTTGTTGAAAAAAATATAGTCTCTTATGCTTTGTTACTCTACTCCACCTAAGCCAAAATATATAGTCTCTTATGCTTTGTTACTCTACTCCACCTAAGCCAAAATATATAGTCTCTTATGCTTTGTTACTCTACTCCACCTAAGCCAAAATATATAGTCTCTTATGCTTTGTTACTCTACTCCACCTAAGCCAAAATAGATAGTCTCTTATGCTTTGTTACTCTACTCCACCTAAGCCAAAATATATAGTCTCTTATGCTTTGTTACTCTACTCTACCTAAGCCAAGAACTGTGAATTCTTTAATAATTCACTAGTTTTTGATACTTCTCTCTTTCTTCAATCCCCATTGGTGGCTCCATCAACATACTAAACCAATTGATTGGTTGGGGGCCTCTACCGTGAATAAAGAATCAAGCAAATCATAAGGTAAGTATATTGAATTTTGATCTTTTCTATAATTTCTCAATGATTCTCTCTTCTCAACCCCTCTCAAGCTTGAGAAGTTTAATTGGTATGGTTTTTTAAATGTTATTGAAGTTAATTGGTGAATAGTAGTGAAGAGTTACATAATTTAATAAATGCTATAGAAGTTAATTTCCATTTATATTTAAATTCTAATGGTTTTTATAATTTCTCTCTCTCACTCAAGAAATGGTCATACTCATGACCCATTCTCAATCCAAATGAAGCTTTTCATAAAGCTTTTCCTTAATCCAAGATTAAGCTATGCTTGAGGCCAAATTAATGGCTTTTGCTATGCTTTTAGTTTATGCACATTGATGATTCAATCCATTATGGATTGATGACCCAATTAGAGACCATTCTAATTATTTCCTTAATGATAAGCTTTATCCCTTAGAAAAAAATTGAGATTTATCAGTCATAATAGCGGAACTATGGCAAAATTTTTATAGAAATTACGCATAAAATAAATTCATTCAAAGCATAAAAAGAGGACTTCCTACCATATCCTAGGAATTATCATCCTAGATTAATTAAAAGAATATTATTATGCATGGAGATATGGATGTTTGCATGTAGATGTAGAGGTATGGATGTGAGTGTGAATGTGGAGGTGGATGTATGCATGTAGATGTAGATGTATAGATGTAGATGTGGATGTGGAGGTGGGTGGATGCATGTAGATGTAGATGTATAGGTGTAGGTGAGAATGGAGATGTGGATGTATACATGTAGATGTAGATGTATAGATGTAGATGTGAATAGAGATGTGGATGTATACATGTAGATGTAGATGTATAGATGTAGATGTGGATGTGGAGGTGGGTGGATGCATGAAGATGTAGATGTATAGATGTAGATGAGAATGGAGATGTGGATGTATATAGGTAGATGTAGATGTATAGATGTAGATGTGAATGGAGATGTGGATGTATGCATGTAGATGTAGATGTATAGATGTAGATGTGAATGGAGATGTGGATGTATGCATGTAGATGTAGGTGTATAGACGTAGATGTGGATGTAGAGGTGGATGTATGCATGTAGATGTAGATGTATAGATGTGGATGTGAATGTGGAGTGGATGTATGCATGTAGATGTAGATGTATGGAGGTGAATGTGAATGTGGATGTGGATGTATGCGTAGGGATGTAGATGTATGCATGTAGATGTGAATGTACGCATATAGTTGTGGATGTATGGATGTGAATATACGATTGAGATGTGAGGGAATCTGAAGTGATGAGATGGAAATGATGTGATGGGATGAGTATACATATAAATGGAATATGGAATAAGTAATGTAGATTGAGGAGGGATAATGTGGAAAAATGAAAGTTAAAATAGAAATTGTATTGTAAACTGTTTGTAAATGCTGTTTGTAAATGATTGTTTTATGTCAAGAATGCTGGGGGGAGCATTTTGACCGTCTTGTGATTAAGGTCGTGATGAGAAAGTTGCAACTGCTGACGGGGAGTCAATGAAGGACGTCTCGCGTAGCAAGGTCGGCCGAGGTCTTGACCAGCCTCGGTGCGATTAAAATGGTGAGCTTCCGGTACGGTGGATGAGGGGCCAAGGAAGCGGCCTATGCGTGAAGCGCTAGGTTACCTGCGAAGGATCCTAGAGGGTGCTGACCATACGGTGCTCGGGCTCTGGGTCGCCTAGGATACCCACGCGTGCGTCGAGGAAGATATTGGAACAGAGTTGGAGTTGTTTTCTGAAATCGAGCATGGATCTGGTTGATTGACCTTGCTGGTCTTCAATGGATGAGTCCATGGCTCCTTATATGGATCTGTTGGTTGATCTTGCTGATCTTCAATGAGAATCCATCTTGTTAAGTGATTATATTGCCAAGTATTATGGGCTAGGAACTATCGAAACGGCTCCTGAGCGTTCTAGTTGCCAATGATGCCATAGATACTCTGATGAAGGAATGATGGGAAATTAAGAATCAGTTGGATAAATTGGAAGATGGTGATCAATGATACTATGGTTTTATTAAAGGATTGTTTTAAACTGGTTGAATCTGGTTGAAAAAGGGCAATTTCATATTGGGTGTGTGAGTGGTGTGACTAGTTTTATTTTGCATGAACATCCGGCTAGGGGGCCTTGGAACTCTTTTCCTTGGTACCCGGGACAAAACCTAACCAAATTTTTAATTGGATCCCATCACTACAGTGGTTGGGCGGTTGGCTAACCCATGGGATTGGATGGGGTTAGGCTGGACTGATGGATCCGTAAATCGAGACTCAAACTTTTGTTTTTACGATAGAAAAAAAAAATAAATCCCGGACAGAAACTGTTCTATGGATAGGAATCAACGGCTGTGCCTCTTGAATGGGGAAAAAAGCGTTGATCCCAATGATCCAAGTGCAAGTTTCTTCCTTGAACTGACTAAGTATCTTATAGATGTAATCGGATCATCTCGATCAGAAATGATCTTGACTACGTTAGAGTAAAAAGTTATCCTGGTGGAATCGCCCGTGCTTTTCGGTAAAGGAAGTTTTTCCGAGTTCGGTTTTGGAACAACCGACGGATTAGTCTCTTATCCGGATATCCGTGGGCGAGGCCCCGAGTGTGGGACCCCTGTCTCGCGCGAGAAGCGCTACTTCCGCTGCCAGTACCCGAATCCGTTGCTCGGTGGGAACAGGGATCTTACAGTTGGTATCAGAGCCTTTGGTTAATAAAGATCAACTGGGAAGACAAATATGTCAAAAAATTATCAAGAAACACCAAAAGGTTATAATTGTGTGATATAATTCATACAAATTGATATTCAAACTAAAATTCATAATTCGGTAATCGGTTCTTCAGATGGAAGTACCGCAATTATATAGAATCCCTGACTTGCTTGAGGCCTAGACATGATAGTATTTACCTTATAATTCCAAGGGCCGTGACTACGCGTATATACCGAGAGTATACTGCAGCTCTTTACTGACAGTATATACGAGTAAATCTAAGACTTGAAATTATAAGCGTTAATGCTATCCAGATGATGATTTCGAATGTGATTGATATGATTTTTAATTCTGTTTGAGAATTGATGAATTGATTTGGATTCTGATTGAAAATGCTGATTGAAAATGCTGATTGAAAAAAAAAATGTTGATTTTAAAAAATTAGTCGAAATATAATGAAACCACAATGAGGGGGAATGGGACGAGTCCCTGTGATGATATTCATAACTAGAATGATGATAACGAATTCAGCAAATCACTTTGAGATTAGTGGATTGTGCTGTCAGATTGCTACTGTTAATACTTGACCGGTAGATCAAGTTAAGGGATGTCAAATTGAGAACTTGCTTGACTGAAATTTTCGTGGGGAGGAATGTTCCGAAGAAAACTTTTCGGTCTAATGGACCTTTATCATGTTAAAGATATGAATGATATGATCTGAATGAATTGTTATTTAATGATGAGTTCTATATAAGGGATATTTATCCCAGTGTTCTGTTGGGTTGACCAGAATATAAGGAACCCAGAATAAAATTGGATCTTAAGAAAAAGAGCTGTCCTCTACCTTGCGAGATGAGGACATCTCACACTTTTTAAGTGGGGTAGAATGTAAGATTCCTCCCCAATCTTCGAGGTATACTGGAGTAAGAATCTTCCTTTCTGATCTTATAATTCCTCCCCAATCTTCGAGGTATACTGGAGTAAGAATCTTCCTTTCTGATCTTATAATTATTCCCTCTATAAAATAAAAGAAAATTTCTGTTTAAAAAAGGAAGATCCTTTTCCTAGAATACTTCTCAGGAGTCACGCCTGTTTTAAGGATTTAGAACAATGAGTTTAGAAGTGAGAATCGGTGTTTTGGATACCAAGGTTTTGGTTTTCATTCGAGTACGGCCCAAAAGAAGTTCTTTATCTCTTGGGGAGTATAAGAAGTTATCCCCCAGATATTGTGATCCTTATATCTAAATTCAATGAAAGTAGGTGACTTAGCCTACAAGTTTCTTTTATCTCCTCATCTCAAAATTCTTAATGCCTTCTATAGAAAAATGTGTCAAACTCAAATTCATGGAAAGACGGTAAAACTTCAGTGGCAAGTTACCGATGGCTTTTAGGTTACGCTAGCTCCTTCCTCTATATAAGTCGTAACTTTTACTTGTCGCTCACAGTAATCTTACTCCCATCAATCTCCTTTCTTTCTTAATCTCCTTCATGGCTTGGCAACAAGAACTAGTTTTATCCATGATGATTTCTCACCTTCAAGACGCAAGAGAGTGTGTGAAGAAAGACTTTATAGAACAGTATGAGCGCTCACTTTTTCCTCACCTAGGAACTTCTGTAGCGCAGACCAAATGGCGGACCTATCAAAACATAACTAGGGTAACACCCTGGGGTCAGCAACACTTTCGTAACAATGTCCGCTTGGCCATGGTTATTGAAGCTTTGGGTTTGGGTCCCCGATACTACTGTGTCATGAGATCAAGGCATCTTGGGTTTTCTGAGCGGGTCTTCTTACTGGCATGTTTTCTTCCTCATGAGAAGATATGCCTTTACCCCGTTTTTGGCTTGCCTCTCAGAGGTCCTTTTGTTAGATCACCTCATACCACTGAGATAGGTGCGGCAATAACCAGCAGAATCATTCCCATAGATGAGTTACCCTATACTTGTGCAGCTTGTGAAGACTGCTTTTGTGACCATATGATGGACGGGCTTATGGAAGTGTAAAGAGTTCTTCTATCTTTACTGTATAAGTCCCGTGAATGAATAAAGTTTAAATCTTGTTCTTATTTTGAATCTTGCTCTCTTTAAGACTTTTCTTGGTGGTTAATCGTGATTAAAATTTTTCTCTAAGTCTCATATTCGTGCATCTTGCGAAATTATTCCAAGATTCGAGATGAGGACATCTCGCGTTTTTTAAGTGGGGTAGAATGTAAGATTCCTCCCCCAACCCCTTTTTGATGTCTAGTATATTCCCGTGTAATCAATTCCTTTTCTAAAATATAAGAGATCTTGTTTGTGGCTGTTTTAACCTAGAGAGAGAAAATATTCTAGAGAGAGAATATTCAGATTTTGAATATTTTTGGATAGAAAAATATCTCTTATAATTCAGATGAGTTTCCCTGAAATAGAAATTTAAAAAGAATTTTTCAATGTGCAATTGGAATTAATTGGAAATAGGTATAAAGAACCTTAGCCTAAGGGTCTAGATTTTCAGAAATCTTTAGACTATGGTCCAATTAAGGTTTCTATGGGCCAATAGCATCAATCCATGTGTAGGGAGGAGATAAATCCAAATTGTAAAAAGAAAATACCCAAAAATGAGTAAATGCTCACATGAGGTGAAGAGTTGAAAATGTACAAGGGTTATTAATAAAAAAAAACTATGAGCAATATTAAAAATATGAGATATTTTGGGAATAATGATTTTATTATGACACATATATAAGGAAGGGGAGTCCCTTAAATGCTCACATAAGATGAAGAGTTGAAAATGTACAAGGTTTATTAGTAAAAAACTATGAGCAATATTAAAATGATTCCATTATGACACATATGTAAGGAAGGGGAGTTCTTTAAAGGAGGTGCATATTTCACATAAGATGAAGAGTTGAAAATGTACAAGGTTTATTTGTAAATAAACACATATGTAAGGAAGGGGAGTTCTTTAAAGGAGGTGCATATTTCACATAAGATGAAGAGTTGAAAATGTACAAGGCTTATTAGTAAAAAAACTATGACACATATGTAAGGAAGAGGAGTTCTTTAAAGGAGGTGCATATTTCACATAAGATGAAGAGTTGAAAATGTACAAGGTTTATTAGTAAAAAAACTATGAGCAATACAATTTTGACACATATGTAAGGAAGGGGAATTCTTTAAAGGAGGTGCATATTTCACATGCTTGAATGAGTTTTAAACTCATAAAAATTAAGATATTTCATCTCTCCTCTCTCCTCATTCAAGTCTAGTTCCAAAAAGTTAGCTTAATTGACCTAAAAATGGTCAAAAAGTGACCAAAGTGACTTGGAAAATTCTAGAATCGGTTTGTTTGGTTAGGAGCTCAAATTTTCCTATAAATAGAAGCCTCCCCTTGTTGAAAAAAATATAGTCTCTTATGCTTTGTTACTCTACTCCACCTAAGCCAAAATATATAGTCTCTTATGCTTTGTTACTCTACTCCACCTAAGCCAAAATATATAGTCTCTTATGCTTTGTTACTCTACTCCACCTAAGCCAAAATAGATAGTCTCTTATGCTTTGTTACTCTACTCCACCTAAGCCAAAATATATAGTCTCTTATGCTTTGTTACTCTACTCTACCTAAGCCAAGAACTGTGAATTCTTTAATAATTCACTAGTTTTTGATACTTCTCTCTTTCTTCAATCCCCATTGGTGGCTCCATCAACATACTAAACCAATTGATTGGTTGGGGGCCTCTACCGTGAATAAAGAATCAAGCAAATCATAAGGTAAGTATATTGAATTTTGATCTTTTCTATAATTTCTCAATGATTCTCTCTTCTCAACCCCTCTCAAGCTTGAGAAGTTTAATTGGTATGGTTTTTTAAATGTTATTGAAGTTAATTGGTGAATAGTAGTGAAGAGTTACATAATTTAATAAATGCTATAGAAGTTAATTTCCATTTATATTTAAATTCTAATGGTTTTTATAATTTCTCTCTCTCACTCAAGAAATGGTCATACTTGTTGGCTATATATAGAATGTCTCTATATATATAGCCCTAGGATCTCCTCTATATATACTCATCTATTGTGTGTATTCCACACACCTTTGGGGATGCATATGACGTGTCTCTCTCTCTCTCTCTCAACATGGTATCAGAGCGTGGTTGCTTTTTCGCTATGAAAAGCATTCGTTTTCGGCTTCGCGCAACTTCGCGCAGCGCGCGCGCAGAAAAATCTGCAATTCTGCGAAACGTAAAATCGCCATAAATTTCTGCTCCGGACTCGGAATTCAGTGTTTTTGAAGTCGTTTTGGGGGTATATGGTGCGTTTCCGAGCTGTCTAGCATATTAGATTTATCAAATTCTACACCGATTGTAATCTGCAGCAGCAGACTGATAGCAATCTTTTGACCGTTGGCTATCAAAACTTCTGTCTCGACAAAAGAAGATAAGTGATTTAGTTTTCTCAATCTTTACAATGATTTATTGCTTGATTATGTGTATGTTATACATGAGAAATTTTTTAGAGAAGATCTCGTTATCCCTTATATGTATGATGTTCGTATTAGATAGAGATTTGTGAAACTAATAAAATATTTCATGAGCATCGATTTTCATGTATAGATTGCATCATACTTGTGAAAAAGAAAATATCGTTTGTTTCTCAATGACATAGAAAATAAAGGTTTCTAGGAGAAAGAAGATCTTTCATGAGTATATGTTTGCATGTATATATTTCTTCATACTTGTGAAAGAGAATATATTGTATGTTTTTCATGGTTGCAAGATCCCCTCAAGAAGTTTTAGGTGAATTCCCTTGAATCATTTCAACTTTGAAGATAGTTTATAGGTTGATACGACGGCTTCTACAGTGGTTTACTTCCTACGACGGCTCATGGCAGTTTTATCAAAACTAAGAGAAAATTCATATTTAGCGTTAAAAGATCTCTCGCATCATGCATAGAGTTTAGTCATCATCATGATGGTATTTGATATTGATGAGATGCATATTTCTTAGAGTTGTTTGTCCATGATAATCAACATATTTGATTCTTTCTTTCATGATGTAAGTAGAAGAAGATCGTATCTTATGCAACTCACATTGATCATGACTTATGCCATGGTCTAGTATATCTCTTATGCTACCATGATGTACTTCTACAATAATCTTGATCTTTTTGATTGCTTCATGAGCTAATATGTTGTGATCTTGTTTTAGTGCCTACAGGAATCGCATGATTAAGCTTGGATGTTCATAATGTATTTATTGACAATCCAAGGTATTATCACATGATGGTAATTATGCTCGATTGACTGATGTTATGTATATGAATTTTGTTCATCAATATCATGATGGTATTTGATATTGATGAGATGCATATTCCTTAGAGTTGTTTGTCCATGATAATCAACATATTTGATTCTTACTTTCATGATGTAAGTTACTAAGTAGAAGAAGATCTTTCGTATCTTATGCAACTCACATTGATCATGACTTATGCCATGGTCTGGTATAACTCTTATTCTACCATGATGTACTTCTACAATAATCTTGATCTTTTTGATTGCTTCATGAGCTAATATGTTGTGATCTTGTTTTAGTGCTACCTACAGGAATCACATGATTAAGCTTGGACGTTCATAATGTATTTATTGACAATCCAAGGTATTATCACATGATGGTAATTATGCCTTTCTTTTCGATCGACTGATGTTATGTATATGGATTTTGTTCATCCTGCCATGGTTTTATTTTGTGATGCTCATTATGATGATTTCTTTATATTCGTTGATGACGTTTCCATGGACTTTATCCATGATGTCATGGTTTTGGCTTGCTATCCTTTTGGTGTACGTCTGCTTGATATTACTTACATATCTGATGTTGGATCTTACTTTTTGAATGGTTACTCCTTCTCTAAATATCAATTCGTAGCCCTGTGCGTGTGAGCAAAAATCCCGCATACCAAACCAAAGGTGTGCATTAGTTTGTTTGAAATAGGTTGGTTCTAATTTGTGCCCATGAAATGCTTGTGGTAAATTCAATTATCCTGACTTCAGAATCGTTACAGTTACTTGCTCATGGTCATCTCAGTGATGATCTGATAGTTTTAACTCACGATTTAGGAATCGTTATAGTTACTTGCTCGTGGTCATCTCGGTGATGATCTAATTGTTTTATCTCATGACTTCAGAATCGTTACAGTTACTTGGTCATGGTCATCTTGGTGATGATTATCTCATGACTTCAGAATAGTTACAGTTACTTGGTCATGGTCATCTTGGTGATGATGATCTCATTATCCTTTTATCTCGGCGGTGATGTTGATCTCTCGTTTGATTGTTCTCATAAGAAAGTTGTGTATTTGTTCTTTCTATGGCTTCGAGGAAGTTTGTCTTGTGTGTAAAGAGGACTTTATTGATGCTTAGCATGCTGTTACTACTCGAGAGGCTTTGTAAGCATGCAACTATTTCTCGGGAGCCTTTGCAAGAAATAGTTAAAGGTGCCATGTGTTCTACCTTTGCTTGTTACATTACAACCAGCCTCACGGACTTGACAATTATTATTTTAAGCATGCAAGCCTTGGTGATTCTGACAGGTTTGGTGAGTTTGTAATTTTGGTGCCTTGGTATGATGCCATGGTGGTGATGGTTACACATTTTATTGATATACGTATATGTGTTCATTGCATTGATGTAATTCACTCACTACAATCCATGATGCCATGGTGTTGTTTCATGATGATGGTTACATGTTTCGTCAATGATGGTTGACTACGTTTCCATGGATTGTATCCATGATGCCATGGTGTTGTTCCATGATGATGGTTACATGTTTCGTAGATGATGATTGATTACGTTTCCATGGATTGTATCCATGATGCCATGGTGTTGTTCCATGATGATGGTTATATGTTTCGTTGATGTTGGTCATTCCAAGCTATATGTTTTGTTGATGTTGGTCATTCCAAGCTACATGTTTCGTTGATGTTGGTCATTCCAAGCTACATGTTTCGTTGATGTTGGTTCACTTGGCTAATCTATATTGGTTGATTGTGTTTCCATGGATTTTATCCATGATGCCATGGTGTTGTTTCATGATGATGGTTACATGTTTCGTGAATGATGGTTGACTACATTTCCATGGATTGTATCCATGACGCCATGGTGTTTGGATGCACCATGCCTTGGCTTTGGCTCATCAGATTGACTAGGTTTATTTAAGTCTATCAATGTCTTTTGTGGTTGACAATGCAACCATGCAGGTTTAAATGGCTATAATGGTGGTCAAGTCTTGGAATTCAATCTATGGCAACTAACAAGAAATTCCGTCGAGCATATTTTCCGAGAGGTTTGATTTCTCGTCCCGTCAGCTTATGAGGTTTATGTTCACGTCATGTCATCCTGACTACATGATAGAGGTTTGATTTCTTGTCCCGTCATCTTACGAGGTTGGTTTACGTTCACGTCATGTCATCCCCTGACTACATGTCAGAGGTTTGATTTCTCTTCCTGTCAGAGGTTTGATTTCTCGTCCTATCAGCTTATGAGCTTTATGTTCACATCATGTCATCCTGGATACATGCTGCTTGTGGATGTCAAAGGTTTGATTTCTTGTTCCGTCATCTTATGGGGTTTACTATCCTGATTGTGAATGTCACACGTTTGATTTCTCGGCCTATCATCTTATGAGGTTTACTTTCAAGTATGTCATGTCAAAGGTTTGCTTTTTCATCCTGTCAGAGGTGTCTACATCCTAATTATTGTTTCATGTCAGAGGTTCGCTTTTTCATCATGTCTGGTTATCCTACCTATGGATGTAAGAGGTTTGATTTCTCGTCTTGTCATCTTATGAGGTTTACTTTCATATCATGTCATCTTGGAGGTTTGATCCGTTATAGTTGTCTCATTATCTTGACTCATAATATTGGAGGTTTGATCTTATGTCATAGATTTTTCCCATGGCAAAGATATGATTCTAGCTTTCCATGATATCCTTACTAACTAGAATGAGTGTCATTTTCTATTTTAGTGACAGGTCAATCTTCCAAGTCAACTTCTCCAAGTAACCAGATTCCCTTACCAAATCTAGTTCATTTGCCATTGATTGGATGATCTTCCACAAGTTGACATTGCCATGCATGTCCTTGCGGATGGACTATATTCCTAAGCAACCATATAATAGATACCTTTATGTTTATTTCTTTATGTACATCTTTTCGTGTACATCTCATATTTCTATAACAAAATTATGGTTTTCCATTTGTTATGGAGACTTCTTCCATATTACAGGGTTTATGGATCAGGGTTGTATTTGGATATTGCTGAGCTTCAATATAGAGAAGAGACTACAAAAATATTATTTGGCATCGTCACCCCACGAAGATAGACTCGCACCCAACCTACATGAATGGATCAAGACAACATGAAAA
This sequence comes from Cibotium barometz, assembly GCF_041138505.1. Lineage (NCBI taxonomy): Eukaryota > Viridiplantae > Streptophyta > Polypodiopsida > Cyatheales > Cibotiaceae > Cibotium > Cibotium barometz. The sequence goes on from NC_141090.1 coordinate 25,459,807, forward strand.
TGGATGACCTTCAAAGCCTTCGTTTGGCTATTGTACACATAAGAGTGACGAAGTATATATGGGAGTGATGTAGCTCCTTCATGGCTATTGTATATATGGGAGTGATGTAGCTCCTTCATGGATATTGTATATATGGGAGTGATGTAGCTCCTTCGCAGCCTTCATGGCTATTGTATATATGGGAGTGATGTAGCTCCTTTGAATAATACTTTGTAACTATAAAATAATTTAATATAGCGGTAGGTGTATATAGAGCTGTGGGTTTTTCCCTTGAGCCCCCAAGGGTTTTTTCATCCACAGTTAGAGACCCTTCTTTGAGCGGGGGTGTTGGCTATATATAGAATGTCTCTATATATATAGCCCTAGGATCTCCTCTATATATACTCATCTATTGTGTGTATTCCACACACCTTTGGGGATGCATATGACGTGTCTCTCTCTCTCTCTCTCAACAATACTCATGACCCATTCTCAATCCAAATGAAGCTTTTCATAAAGCTTTTTCTTAATCCAAGATTAAGCTATGCTTGAGGCCAAATTAATGGCTTTTGCTATGCTTTTAGTTTATGCACATTGATGATTCAATCCATTATGGATTGATGACCCAATTAGAGACCATTCTAATTATTTCCTTAATGATAAGCTTTATCCCTTAGAAAAAAATTGAGATTTATCAGTCATAATAGCGGAACTATGGCAAAATTTTTATAGAAATTACGCATAAAATAAATTCATTCAAAGCATAAAAAGAGGACTTCCTACCATATCCTAGGAATTATCATCCTAGATTAATTAAAAGAATATTATTATGCATGGAGATATGGATGTTTGCATGTAGATGTAGAGGTATGGATGTGAGTGTGAATGTGGAGGTGGATGTATGCATGTAGATGTAGATGTATAGATGTAGATGTGGATGTGGAGGTGGGTGGATGCATGTAGATGTAGATGTATAGGTGTAGGTGAGAATGGAGATGTGGATGTATACATGTAGATGTAGATGTATAGATGTAGATGTGAATAGAGATGTGGATGTATACATGTAGATGTAGATGTATAGATGTAGATGTGGATGTGGAGGTGGGTGGATGCATGAAGATGTAGATGTATAGATGTAGATGAGAATGGAGATGTGGATGTATATAGGTAGATGTAGATGTATAGATGTAGATGTGAATAGAGATGTGGATGTATACATGTAGATGTAGATGTATAGATGTAGATGGGAATGGAGATGTGGATGTATACATGTAGATGTAGATGTATAGATGTAGATGTGAATGGAGATGTGGATGTATGCATGTAGATGTAGGTGTATAGACGTAGATGTGGATGTAGAGGTGGATGTATGCATGTAGATGTAGATGTATAGATGTGGATGTGAATGTGGAGTGGATGTATGCATGTAGATGTAGATGTATGGAGGTGAATGTGAATGTGGATGTGGATGTATGCGTAGGGATGTAGATGTATGCATGTAGATGTGAATGTACGCATATAGTTGTGGATGTATGGATGTGAATATACGATTGAGATGTGAGGGAATCTGAAGTGATGAGATGGAAATGATGTGATGGGATGAGTATACATATAAATGGAATATGGAATAAGTAATGTAGATTGAGGAGGGATAATGTGGAAAAATGAAAGTTAAAATAGAAATTGTATTGTAAACTGTTTGTAAATGCTGTTTGTAAATGATTGTTTTATGTCAAGAATGCTGGGGGGAGCATTTTGACCGTCTTGTGATTAAGGTCGTGATGAGAAAGTTGCAACTGCTGACGGGGAGTCAATGAAGGACGTCTCGCGTAGCAAGGTCGGCCGAGGTCTTGACCAGCCTCGGTGCGATTAAAATGGTGAGCTTCCGGTACGGTGGATGAGGGGCCAAGGAAGCGGCCTATGCGTGAAGCGCTAGGTTACCTGCGAAGGATCCTAGAGGGTGCTGACCATACGGTGCTCGGGCTCTGGGTCGCCTAGGATACCCACGCGTGCGTCGAGGAAGATATTGGAACAGAGTTGGAGTTGTTTTCTGAAATCGAGCATGGATCTGGTTGATTGACCTTGCTGGTCTTCAATGGATGAGTCCATGGCTCCTTATATGGATCTGTTGGTTGATCTTGCTGATCTTCAATGAGAATCCATCTTGTTAAGTGATTATATTGCCAAGTATTATGGGCTAGGAACTATCGAAACGGCTCCTGAGCGTTCTAGTTGCCAATGATGCCATAGATACTCTGATGAAGGAATGATGGGAAATTAAGAATCAGTTGGATAAATTGGAAGATGGTGATCAATGATACTATGGTTTTATTAAAGGATTGTTTTAAACTGGTTGAATCTGGTTGAAAAAGGGCAATTTCATATTGGGTGTGTGAGTGGTGTGACTAGTTTTATTTTGCATGAACATCCGGCTAGGGGGCCTTGGAACTCTTTTCCTTGGTACCCGGGACAAAACCTAACCAAATTTTTAATTGGATCACATCACTACAGTGGTTGGGCGGTTGGCTAACCCATGGGATTGGATGGGGTTAGGCTGGACTGATGGATCCGTAAATCGAGACTCAAACTTTTGTTTTTACGATAGAAAAAAAAAATAAATCCCGGACAGAAACTGTTCTATGGATAGGAATCAACGGCTGTGCCTCTTGAATGGGGAAAAAAGCGTTGATCCCAATGATCCAAGTGCAAGTTTCTTCCTTGAACTGACTAAGTATCTTATAGATGTAATCGGATCATCTCGATCAGAAATGATCTTGACTACGTTAGAGTAAAAAGTTATCCTGGTGGAATCGCCCGTGCTTTTCGGTAAAGGAAGTTTTTCCGGGTTCGGTTTTGGAACAACCGACGGATTAGTCTCTTATCCGGATATCCGTGGGCGAGGCCCCGAGTGTGGGACCCCTGTCCCGCGCGAGAAGCGCTACTTCCGCTGCCAGTACCCGAATCCGTTGCTCGGTGGGAACAGGGATCTTACACGCAGCCTGGACCTTTCCAGGGAGAAGGGGAAAACTTGGGCGAGGCTGTGGAGAAGTGGATCAAATCAATGGAAAAATACTTTTATGTCACCGAGTACAATGAGAAGAGCAAAATGGCTCTTGCAAGGCTAAAGATAGTGGAGTCAGCTAGAGTGGCATGGAGAAACCACTGCGAGACAAAACGTCTTGACCGAAATACCCAAACCTGGATTGATCTTAAAATTTACCTAAGGACGAGGTTCTGTCCTCTCGGCTTTTTAGAAACAAAGATGAACGAATTCTTAGAGTTAATCCAGGGGAGTAGAACTATTGAAGCATATCACCAAGCATTCGCCCTCCTCCTCAAATACTCGCCTCCATTGGATGAAGAGCTGATGGCCAGGTTCATTCGGGGACTGAACGAACCTTTGTTGAATATCTTGGTGAAGAATGCTAAGCCGATTTCCATGGCCAAAGCAGTTCAGATGGCGACGAAGGATGTAAGATTCCTCTCCAACCTCTAAAGATGTCCAGCATCTTCCCGTGTAATCAAATCCCTCTTCAGAAATATAAAAGATCTTATTTCTAACTGTTTTAGCCTAGAGAGAGAAAATATTCTAGAGAGAGAATATTCAGATTTTGAATATTTTTAGATAGAAAAATATCTCATCTTATTAAAATAAGTTCCCTTGTAACAAAAATTCAAAAAGAACTTTCCAATGTGTAATTGGAATCAATTGGAATTGGGTATAAAGGACCTTAGCCTAAGGGTCTAGAATTTTTAGAAATATGGATTATGGTCCAATTAAGGTTCCTATGGGCCAATAGGATCAATCCATGTGTGGGGAGGAGATAAATCCAATTTGTAAAAGAAGATACCCAAAAATGAGTAAATACTCACATAAGATGAAGAGTTGAATAAGGACAAGGCTAATAGTTAAAAAAGGGGAGATATTTAGAAGTAAATACTCACATAAGATGAAGAGTTGAATAAGGACAAGGCTAAAAGTTAAAAAAGGGGAGATATTTAGTAGTAAATACTCACATAAGATGAAGAGTTGAATAAGGACAAGACTAATAGTTAAAAAAGGGAGATATTTAGAAGTAATGATGCATTTTTGACACCTCTGCGCATGGGGAATTCCCCCTCATGAAGAGGCCCCTATTTTGAAAAGATGCAGGGGGGAAGAGAGCTTGAGCTCTTGCAAGCACACACACACACTCACAAAACCCTAATAGAGAACACACAAGGTGAGAGGCTGAAAATCTTCTTCTTCTCTACTCAACACTCAACACACCATATACAAGAATAAGAGTACACATAATATGAAAGGTACTCAACCAATACATACACGGGTTCTCTATAGTGCGAACCCGACTAAATGAGCTGGCGCTATAACTATGCTAGTCTCTAGAATGGCTGTCACACAGCCTGTCATCCCACTGGCCGCATATCACCCAAGATCTCACCAACCATGCCAGTGGTGTAAGTGTGGGGCCTATCCCCACGCGGGTCATCAGTGTCCACCGCCTCACTAAACGAGCTCGATATCTCAACACTCCCCCTCGAGCTCAACTCCATCTCATGTACACCAAGCGAAGCTCTGAATCTGCGGAGCTTCTCTATACCCAATGCTTTGGTGAAGATGTCAGCTACTTGATCCTCTGTGCTGACATAAACAAGGTCAAGGTCTCCTGCTAAGACCTTCTCTCTGACGAAGTGGTAGTGAACCTCTATGTGCTTCGTACGAGCATGAAAGATTGGGTTCCTGGCCAACTGTATACTGCTAATGTTGTCACAGAAAAAGACAACTTGTCTATCCACTGATAGACCCAAATCTGCAAGTATCTTTCTCAACCAAGCTACCTCACATGCTGCCATAGCAGCTCCTCTGTACTCGGCCTCTGTACTGGATAGAGCAACCGTAGGTTGCTTCTTGCTGCTCCAAGTCACAGCAGCACTCCCCAAAGAAAACATGAATCCACTAGTAGATCTTCTATCTGAGATACTACCAGCCCAATCAGCATCTGTGTACCCATGTACACATATCTCTGTCCCAGTCTCATAGAATAGTCCACAATGCAAAGTAGACCTTACATACCTCAGTATGCATCTCACTGCATCCAAATGCGGTTTTCGTGGAACCTACATAAACTGACTCACCAACCCAACAACATAGCTCAAATCTGGTCTGGTGATCGTCATGTAGATCAAACTTCCTACTATGCGCCTGTACATAGTAGGATCCTCCAAGATCTCTCCTAAATCTGCACTTAACTTGCCATTCTGATCCAATGGCACAGAAATAGTCTTACAGCCTGTCATACCATACTTGGACAACATGTCCAAGCCATACTGTCTCTGCAGTAATCCAATACCATGTGGTGACCTAATCACCTCAATGCCCAAGAAATATCTGAGCTCCCCCAGATCCTTCATCTCAAACTTTTGTCTAAGCAAGATCTTTACATCAAAGATCTCTGCATCATGGTCCCTCGTAATGATCAAGTCATCTACATAGATGACAACAAGCACAACCCCTCTATCACCATGTCTCACATAGAATGAGAAATCTGCATTGGGTACATGAAAGCCAATAGTGACAAGATATTTAGAAATCTTGTTAGACCATGCTCTTGGTGCTTGCTTTAAGCCATACAAGGCTTTCTTCAACCTGCAAATATGCTCGGGGTGACCCACATCCTCATAACCAGGTGGCTGCAACATATACACCTCTTCTTGCAAATCCCTATGCAAGAATGCATTCTTTACATCCATCTGATGTAAAGACCATTGCTTTGATGCAGCCACTGCTATCACAACTCTCACCGTTGCCATCTTAGCAATGGGGCTGAAAGTTTCCTCATAATCAATCCCATATGTCTGCGCATATCCTTTGGCTACCAATCTAGCCTTGTACCTGTTTATGCTTCCATCACTGTTATGTTTAACTTTGTACACCCACTTGCATCCAATGGCTTTCTTGCCTTCAGGCAATTGCACTAAATCCCAGGTTTCATTTCCATATAGTGCATACATCTCTTTATCCATAGCTTTCTCCCAACACACATTTCCAACAGCCTCATCAATGCATGTGGGCTCTACAACCTGCACAACCTTTGCCATATACGCATAGTGATATGCCACATAACCATCATATGTAAATCTCTGCACAGGGTTCTTCACTCTCCCTGATCTTCGCAGCCTTTCATTCATGGCTTCCATAGACTTCTTTACACTAGGTGTTCTCATAGCTGGGATCCCAAGCTCATCAAGGCTCATATCTGAGCCACTAGACTCTCCATCAACATGAGAATGCCCTACAGAAATGTCAGGCATACCAAGGGGCTCAACCAATTTCTCTTTTCCTTTACGTGATGTACTAATCACATTTGCAGGACTGGTATTATGACGCAGCCTATCACTCCATGGTCTATCAATAGACCCACTAGATGAGGACTCTCCTAGTCCACTCAAAGACTGTGATTGCTGACCTGCATTCTGTGCAACCACACTTCCACTCACATCAGCCCCAACAGCTTCTTTTTCAGCAGCATACCAGCTGCTCATCTCATCAAAGGCAACATCCCTGCTTACCCTCAACTCACGTGTAGCAGGGTTATAACACCTGTATCCCTTTTGCTCAAGGGAATATCCAATAAACACACATTTTTTAGCTTTCGGATCCAGCTTAGTTCTCAGCTCATCTGGCACATGCACATATGCAATGCATCCAAAAACTTTCAGATGAGACAAATATGGTTTTTTGCCAGTAAACCTCTCCTCTGGAGTTACATCATGTATGGCTGCAGTTGGAGTCCTGTGCATGATGTATACTGCTGTAGAAATAGCCTCAGCCCAATAGCTATGCGGCATATTTTTCTCTTCCATCAATGTTCGTGCAATCTCAGCAATGTGCCTGTTTTTTCGCTCAGCAACTCCATTTTGCTGCGGAGTGTCTGCATGTGAACTGTCTCCGAATACCCTTCTTCTTAAAAAATTCAGAAAACTCATTGGAGAAGTACTCTCCCCCTCCATCTGACCTTAGGCACTTTACATATTTCCCTATTTGCTTTTCAACCAAAACTCTGAAATTCTGAAAGTGAGTGAACACCTCACTCTTCTCCTTCATGAAATATACCCACACTTTCCTTGTGTGGTCATCAATGAAAGTCACATAATACCTGCAGCCTCCCATAGATATGGTCTTCGTAGGACCCCATACATCTGAATGTACAACATCTAGTGCATTTCTGCTCACATATCTGTTACGTGGAAACACATGCTTTGTTTGCTTCCCAAATTGACATGCTTCACATATTTTCTACATACCTTCCACTTTAAATTTTGGCAGCCCTGTCACAATTCCTTTTGTCTGCATAGACTTCAATCTCTGCACATTTACATGTCCAATCCTTTTATGCCAAATGTCTATGTCTGCAACAATTCCTGAACCATTTGCAAACATCGCAGCACTCATTTCAGGCATGTCTACATTCAACGTAAACATTCTGCCCACTCTGTTGCCTTTTGTAACCAACCTGCACTTGTCTTTGAAATCTTTAACATAACAACCATCAGGGTTAAACGGAACCTGCAAACCCTGCTCAATCATCTGGCCAACTGAAACCAGATTCTTTGTTATGTTCGGTACATGAAGTACATCTGCAAGGTACTTCACTTTGCCATCCTGCATAGACAATGGCACATCTCCAACGTGGGCAATTGGATGAGCAGTGTCATGTCCTGTTTCCACAAAACCTGGTCTTTTCGGGTTTTTCATCTCCTTGAACCACTCCCCATGACTCGTCATGTGGTTCGAAGCGCTTGAATCCACATACCATACATTATCTTTTTGTGCTACATCAACATTTTCAGACATGGCATTCACGACATGCTGCATAACAAACAACTTTTCATTATCCTCATTATTTCTGCTTGAGGATGCATAGTTGTTTTGCTGCACTTTCCCATTTTGCATGTCAGCCTGCTTCTTATAACATTCTGCCTGCATATGTCCAGGCTTACCATAATAATAGCATTCACGTGCATCATTATATTGCCTTTGCCAATTTCCACGGCCTCTTTGACTTCCCCTGCCTCTGAATTTACCTCTTCCACCTGCGTGTTGTTGTTGTTGTTGATTCTGGGACTGTTGTTGTTGCTGCTGCTGCTGGCCATAATTCTGATTACCTGTTCAGCCACCTCCTTGACCGCGTCCATGGCCTCCTCTACCTCGTCCTCTTCCTGAACTCGTGTAGAAGGCCTGTTGCTCTGAACTGTTTTTGCTTTGTGAAGACTGTTGGTCTTCACCCAAGCTCTTCTCTTCGATAATCAGCATAGACACCAAATCTGTAAAGTTGGGAATGTTTTCTCGAGTCTGAATGGACATCTTGAATGCCTTGTATTGTGGCCTGAGACCATGTAGACAGAATTCCACCTTGTCATCATCATCTACTGACACACCAATAGATGCAAGGGATTCCACAATACCCTTTATCTTCAGCGCATAGTCATTCACAGACATGCTCTTTTTCTCCACAATATGAAGTTCATTCTTCAACTGTATCTTACATGCCTTGGTATTTGTTTCATAGAGCTTTACCAAGGTGTCCCACGCCTCCTTGCGGGACTTGGCATCCTGAATGTGCCCAATCATGGTGTCCTGTATACTAATGGATAGCCAATACATAACCTTCCAGGCTCCTTGGTTCCAGTCTTTAAACTCTTTCACATCTGCAGCAGTCGGATCTATATCCGGTATCTCCGGTGCCTCTTCATGCTCACCTTCTATGTAGTCCCAATAGCCTTTTCCCATCAGGAAATTTGTCAACCTGAACCTCCAAGCATGGAAGTTATTCTTATCAAGCTTCTCAGCCACAATCTGAGTTATCCCATCATTTGACATCTTGCCAAACACACAATTTTACCAGAAATTGCACTCTGGTTTTTCTGCACAAACTGCTGTATTTTTTGCACAGCGGTACTGTAGTACTCTCAAATGTCATAACCAGTGACTTCAATGTGCATATATACACCAAATGGCAACTGTAGACCTCTTTGCAGCACCCACAGTGTCTGCACAATCAATCTGTCTTCCTGCAGTTCTTAAAACAGAGTTCTGCAGAGAATCGATGACTTACCTGTAGTGCTCGAAATTGCCTGCTTTCTGAAAAACGGAGGTCCAGACGCGCTCGAAACGCGTTTTTGGCCCAGAAAATTTAGTCCAGTAGGATAGTATAGTTGCCCTGTAGCTTTACTCCCGCGAAGAAAGCTCCTCAATCAGAGATCGTTGCCGGTGCCTCCCGTAGAGCTCCCGACAAGGGTGTAGTCACCAACACAAATAGGGAAGAGTAGTTGAAGCTCTTACCCTCGTACCGCTTCCTGTGGTTCTCTTGCTTGCAGCTCAGCCCTTAGCATGAACCAGGCTCTGATATCATGAAAAGATGCAGGGGGGAAGAGAGCTTGAGCTCTTGCAAGCACACACACACACTCATAAAACCCTAATAGAGAACACACAAGGTGAGAGGCTGAAAATCTTCTTCTTCTCTACTCAACACTCAACACACCATATACAAGAATAAGAGTACACATAATATGAAAGGTACTCAACCAATACATACACGGGTTCTCTATAGTGTGAACCTGACTAAATGAGCTGGCGCTATAACTATGCCAGTCTCTAAAATGGCTGTCACACAGCCTGTCATCCCACTGGCCGCATATCACCCAAGATCTCACCAACCATGCCAGTGGTGTAAGTGTGGGGCCTATCCCCCAGGCGGGTCATCAGTGTCCACCCCCTCACTAGATGAGTGGGTCATCAATGTCCACCGCCTCACTAGACGAGCTCGATATCTCAACATATTTCACATGCTTGAATGAGTTTTAAACTCCCAAATAATGGGATATTTTCATCTCTCCTCTCTCCTCTTTTAACTAGATCCAAAAAGTGACCAAAACTGACCCAAATGGTCAAAAATTGACCAAACTGATCTGGAAAATTCTAGAATCAGTTGGCTTGGTTAGAGGCTCACTTTTTCCTACAAATAGAAGTTTTTCCCTTTGTTGAAACTCAATAGTGTTTTATGCACTGTTACTCTACTCCACCCAAGCCAAGAACTGTGAATTCTTTAATAATTCACTAGTTTTTGACATTTCCCTCTTCCAAAGATTGGTGGCCACTCTTATCCAAATAAGAGTTGAACCCTCAAACCATCAAGCCAAAGGAAAGCTATCAAGTCATTAGTAAGTTGATGATTCTTCTTTCTTTCAATTATTTTATGGATTTTTATGGTTTTAAATTGATTTTTATGCTTTATATCTTCTCTATAATGTTAGGCCTCTTATAAGTGATTATCTATCGGGTACTATGAGCTAGGAACTATTGAAAAGGACACTAAGTGAACAAGTGGTGAGCATTCTGGTTGTGCCAATGATGTCTAGATACTTCGATGAAGGAATGATTGGAAATTAAGATTCAACCGGATACTTGGAAGTTTATGATCAGTAACACTATAATTTCATTAAATGGCTGAATTAAATACTTTTGAATCTAGAAAAAAGGTAATTTCATATTGGGTGTGTAAATGGTGTGACTGGAGTTAAATCTGCTTGAAAATCTAGCTAGGGGGCCTCGAAACTCTTTTCCCTGGTACCTGGGACAAAACCTTACCAAATTCCTAATTGGACCCCATCACTACAGTGGTTGGCTAACCTATGGGACTGGATGGGGTTAGGCTAGACTGATGGATCCGTAAATCCAGACTCAATTTCTGTTTAGTTCGATAGATGAAGTTAATCCCTGACAAAATTTGATCTATGGAAAAGAATCAACGGCTGTGCCTCTCAATGAGGAAAAAAGTGTTGGTCTCTATGCTCCAAGTACAATCTTTTTCCTTGATCTGACTATGGGACTTACAGGTTCGGTCAGATGAGCTCAGTTAGTTAAGGCTTTTGACTACGTTAGGGAAAAGTTTTCTTGGTGGAATCGCCCGTGCTTTCCAAGCAAAGGAAGTTTTTTCTGGGTTCGGTTTTTGAAAAAACGATGGATTAGTATCTTGTCTGGATATCTGTGGGCGAGGCCCCGACTGTGGGACCCTGCTCCGTGTAAGAAGTGCTACTTTCGCTGCTAGCACCCCTGAAATTGTTGCGCGGTGGGGATAGGGATCTTACATAAGCTTTCCTACCTGGCCAAAAGAAACTCTTTCTAGGCTTAGCGTATGTCTTCTGAAATCGTGGATGTCCTACTATGGCAATATCATGAAGGTCATGCATCAACTTGCTCTTGATCTCCATAACATCAGGTATGCATAACTTTTTCTCATAATATAATATTTCATCAATTACTTCATACTTCTATCTCCTCTTCTGACATGTATTTATTTCTCAAACTCTCAAAAGCTGTTTTGAAGAAAAAATCTCTTGGAATCTCACTCTTTACTCATTCTCCCAAGCTATTATGTATGATAGTGATTTCACTCACACATGCACCTTCTGGTTTTCTGCTCAATGCATCAGCACCACTTTGTTTTCTCTTACTAGTCTATAAGTTTTTTCAAAGTCATATTCCTATAAAATTTCTATCCACCTTCTTTGCTTTACATTAAATTCTGCTTGGCTAAACAAATGCCTCAAAGTAGATTGATCAATTTGCAACTTAAACTTAACTCCAAGAAGATAATTCCTCCATACATGCAATGCATGCACAATAGCCAATAGCTCCAAATTATATGCTAAATAATTCCTCTCATTAGGTTTCAGCTTACATGAATTGAATGCGACCCGATGACCATCTTGCATCAAAACCCCACCAAGTGCTATAATACTAGCATATGTTACAACCAAGAAGGTTTTTCCAAGCTCAAGAAATTTAAGCACAAGGGCTGTAGTCAATGCATGATCCAAAATCTAAAAACTTTGCTCACATTGTACATTCCATATGAATATTCTAGCCTTTCTCAAAAGGTCCGTCATAGGACTTACTTTTTAAGAAAACTAAAAAATGAAGATTCTGTAAAATCCTGCAAGACCCAAAAATCCACAAACTTCTCTAACAAAAATGGGAGTCGGCCATTCTACAATTGGATGCAATCTTCTTGGGATCCATAGAAATATCTTCTTTAGATATAATGTGTCCCAAGAACTCCACCATGTCTTAAAAGAGCTCACATTTGGACCTCTTTGCATACAACTTATGTTCTAGCAATATGTGGAACACTTTTCACAAGTGTTCTTCATGCTCTTCTTTGCTTTTGAAACACACTAATATGTCATCCAAAAACACAAGCACAAGTCGTCCAACTTCTCCTACAAAATGCGATTCATTACACACTCAAGTAGTAGGGATATTTGTCAATCCAAATGGCATCACAACAAACTCATAATGCCCCAAAATATGTTCTAAATGCAATCTTTACTATATCACTGTCTTTGATGTGAATCTGATGATAGCCAGATTGTAGATCAATCTTAGAAAATACATAACACCTAGCAAGCCAGTCAAAAATCTCTCCCATTCTTGGTAATGGGTACTTATTCGTGTTTTTAGAGATCGTTAACTTGTTAAGCCCCCTCTAATCAACACATAGTCGCATACTTCTTCTTTACAAAGAGAACAGGAGAACCCCATGGAGACAGCCTAGGCCTAATAAATCCCTGCTCAAGCAATTTTTGTAGTTGCATTTTCAACTCTGCACTTTTCTCCACATATAAACGATAAGGAGATCTACATATAGATTATGCACCACATATGATCTCTATTTTGTGATCTGCAAATCTATGTGGAGGCAATTCAATCAAATCATCAAGAAATAAATTCTAAAATTCCTGAAGAAAAGGATGATCATCATCCGTTTCTTCAAGGATGATGATCATCCTTTTTTTTGTTCTTTAACACTTTTTGTCATAGAAATTCCACGGCATATACATGACAACCTTTTCTTTCTGCTTTAATAAGTTGTAAAGTAGACAATTCTAAATTCTATATCACATCTTTGACCCTGTAAGCAATAATCTTTACCTTCATATCCAATCATGAAAAGCTACTTCTCATGATGGAACAATATTATGGCCTTTCTAGGCACTAACCAATTGATCCCTAAAATGGAATCATACCTTCCTAAAGGCAACACATGGAAATATTATTTTGACTGAAGGTCACCTATGAACAAAAGGTATATTCTTGGTATACTCCTTACATGTTTGTTGCACTTTCCCAAAGCAAGCTCTACCATAAGCTTCTTTGGATAAAAATCACTTATTTCTATTCTACCATGTGGGATGACAAATGTAACATACCCATCTTCACTAATAAAGAAATGTTCATGTAATAGATAAATTTATGAGTTTTTTATGGTATAAAAATCAATGATTTTATTATTTGGTTTATTTCTACTTAGTATCTTCAAATTCTGAGCCCAAATTTAGAATCTGCATGAGATTTTATCCTAATATAGGATTTTATAACATCCAAAACAGACACCGAATCAAGCTTATACGCAAATTTCAGTCATTTTAGTTAAAAAGCGACGACTTTTAAACCTTAATAAATGCACAATCGAGCGTCCGATTGACGAACGGTCTGAACCCCAATGACCAGGAGAACCTCTTGGACAAAAAAAAATTCACCCCCCGGGGCGGTCCGGCACGCAAATCGAGACAAGCGTCCCAAATTTGGGAACCCCACCCCAAAATTTAGGCCATACACACTTACTAGGGCGCCTGTACAATGGCCGCACAAGAACCAAAGGACAGCCGCTCGATCCACACACACCCTTACGTGGACACCCATGCTGCCCCAGACCAGATAAGGTACATGCGTACCACTCCTTTCCCTGACAACTGACACCGTACCTTTCCTCTAGACCCATGGAGGCCACTAATCCATAGCCTTTGTTGGTACACCGTCCTTTCGCCCTTGCTTTGCGCAGTGCCCATACCCGTATCCCGTAGCTATATAAACCCTCGGGATGCTCCACAAGTAACACGCATTTCTGCACAGCATATGCCCTGTTGTACCGCCGTCCGTCCCTGTGTAGTGTACTTGGTGCAGCACAGCCGCCTCTTGCAGCCGCCTCTCTCACACCCCCTCATTTGCCTCTCACACCCCCTCATTTGCCTCTTTTCAGATAAGCCAATTTTCCTCCATCCCCCTCTGGCTAGGAGGTAGTGTCCTTAATTCAGCCCTTCTCTCCCTTTTGCAAAACGTTTTTGTCTTAAGAACATCTCACAATTCCTCCCCCATTTGCGTAGACTTTAATAAGGGATTTTTGCCTTAAGAAAGGGTTTATACGCTATAGTCTTTTGCTCATACAATGAGCAAATGATCTCAGAATTGAGATCCGACTGAAGCGTTTTGATTGCAACAACGAGCCCTACAAGGATCGGCATTCAAGATGGCCCAATCCCGGAAACATCAGAATGTTGCCTCGAGAGGAGCACGCAACAACGAGATTAGGGACCGATGCGGCTCCAACCCTCCCTCTTCAAGCTCCTCAAGGAAATGGTGGCCAGGTTAGCTTTGTTATAATTTAAAGAAGAGTTTTTTTATATATTAGTGCTAATAAATGTGCATCTTTTCCTTTTTGAAATAATGACATAAAATTGTATGAAGTTACGAATTGTGTGATGATGTATTCAATAAATTGCATTGAAATTGTTATCTTTAAAGAGTGCAAGTTTTTCCTGGCTTCAACGCTAACTCCGTTTCGTGTTTGTGTAGCCGGGCAACGTCGTTAGCAAAGCCCGAGAATGGCCCAAGGTATCCCTCATACCTTTGGGAGAATAAGGTTTGTCGATTGAGGCGAGAGATTATGATGCTGCCTAGTTCGGAGGGCCCAGGCTAGTGCGGTGAATAAGCCCACCCTAGTGTGCAAACATCCCTCTGAGGGTGGGGGAGGATCGAGCGATGGAGCCTGAGAGGGTGACAGGCCGGCTTGAATCCTCTCTAGTGGCCGACGATGAGGTGTATGGTCCCATAGGATTTTGACCAGCATGTAGAGGCTGGAAGGCCGAATTCTAGATCATCGGCAGAATAAAGGAAAAGAATAAAAGAGCCGGTTTGGCTTGTATGGAATTGATTCATGTATAAACTTTAATATGGTTCGCGGATTGAGGCGAGAGGTTATGATGCTGCCTAGTTCTGAGGGCCTAGGCTAGTGCGATGAATAAGCCCACCCTAGTGTGCAGACATCCCTCTGAGGGGGGCGGGAGGATCGAGTGATGGAGCCTGAGAGGGCGACAGGCCGGCTTGAGTCCGCGCAAGCAACTGACGATGAGATGTATGGTCCCGTAGGGTTTTGCCAAGGCCGAATTCTAGATCATCAGCAAAATAAAGGAAAAGAATAAGAGAGCCGGTTTGGCTTGTATGGAATTGATTCATGTATAAACTTTTTATATATAAATCTTGTCTTTGGCATGATTGTATTGTAAGTTAATATTAGGTAATTTGGGAAAAATCTCACATTTTGGGAATCAATTACTCCATATAGTTTTGAACATATCTTAAACATACTAACTCCAAATTTTGTCGGAGATCATAGATTTAGATTCTACTCTTCAAGATCTTTTCGATGATATGTCACATGAGGGGTGTTGAGATATCGAGCTCATCTAGTGAGGCGGTGGCCACTGATGACCCGCCTGGGGGATAGGCCCCACACTTACACCACTGGCATGGTTTGTGAGATCTTGGGTGATATGCGGCCAGTGGGATGACAGGCTGTGTGACAGCCATTCTAGAGACTGGCATAGTTATAGCGCCAGCTCATTTAGTCGGGTTCACACTATAGAGAACCCGTGTATGTATTGGTTGAGTACCTTTCATATTGTGTGTACTCTTATTCTTGTATATGGTGTGTTGAGTGTTGAGTAGAGAAGAAGAAGATTTTCAGCCTCTCACCTTGTGTGTTCTCTATTAGGGTTTTGTGAGTGTGTGTGTGTGCTTGCAAGAGCTCAAGCTCTCTTCCCCCCTGCATCTTTTCATGGTATCAGAGCCTGGTTCGTGCTAAGGGCTGAGTTGCAAGCAAGAGAACCACAGGAAGCGGTACGAGGGTAAGAGCTTCAACTACTCTTCCCTATTGTGTTGGTGACTACACCCTTGTCGGGAGCTCTATGGGAGGCACCGGCAAACGGTCTCTGATTGAGGAGCTTTCTTCGCGGTAGTAAAGCTATAGGGCAACTATACAGTCCTTCGGACTATCCTTCGGACTGAAATTTTTGGGCCGAAAACGCGTTTTCGGGCGCGTCTCGACCTCCGTTTTTTAGAAAGCAGGCGATTTCGAGCACTGCGGGTAAGTCATCGATTCTCTGCAGAACTCTGTTTTAAGAACTGCAGGAAGACAGATTGACTGTGCAGACACTGTGGGTGCTGCAAAGAGGTCTACAGTTGCCATTGGGTGTATGTATGCACATTGAAGTCACTCGTTGTGACATTTGAGAGTACTACAGTACCGCTGTGCAGAAAATACAGCATTTGTGCAGAAAAAACCAGAGTGCAGTTTCTGGTAAAATTGTGTGTTTGGCAAGATGTCAAATGATGGCATAACACAGATTGTGGCTGAGAAGCTGGATAAGAATAACTTCCATGCTTGGAGGTTCAGGTTGACGAATTTCTTGATGGGAAAAGGCTATTGGGACTACATAGAAGGTGAGCATGAAGAGGCACCGAAGATACCGGATATAAATCCGACTACTGCAGATGTGAAAGAGTTTAAAGACTGGAACCAAGGAGCCAGGAAGGTTATGTATTGGCTTTCCATTAGTATACAGGACACCATGATTGGGCACATTCAGGATGCCAAGTCCCCTAAGGAGGCGTGGGACACCTTGGTAAAGCTTTATGAAACAAATACCAAGGCACGTAAGATACAGTTGAAGAATGAACATACTGTGGAGAAAAAGAGCATGTCTGTGAATGACTATGCGTTGAAGATAAAGGGTATTGTGGAATCCCTTGCATCTATTGGTGTGTCAGTAGATGATGATGACAAGGTGGAAGTCTGTCTCCGTGGTCTCGGGCCACAATACAAGGCGTTCAAGACGTCTATTCAGACTCAGGAAAATATTCCCAACTTTACAGATTTGGTGTCTATGCTGATTATCGAAGAGAAGAGCTTGGGTGAAGACCAACAGTCTTCACAAAGCAAAAAAAAGTTCAGAGCAACAGGCCTTCTACACAAGTTCAGGAAGAGGATGAGGCAGAGGAGGCCGTGGACGCGGTCAAGGAGGTGGCCGAACAGGTAATCAGAATTATGGTCAGCAGCAGCAGCAGCAACAGCAGTCCCAGAATCAACAACACGCAGGTGGAAGAGGCAAATTCAGAGGTAGGGGGAGTCAAAGAGGCCATGGAAACTGGCAAAGGCAGTATAATGATGCACGTGAATGCTATTATTGTGGTAAGCCTGGACATGTGCAGGCAGAATGTTATAAGAAGCAGGCTGACATGCAAAATGGGAAAGTGCAGCAAAACAACTATGCATCCTCAAGTAGAAACAATGAGGATAATGAAAGGTTGTTTGTTATGCACCATGTCATGAATGCCATGTCTGAAAA
Source organism: Cibotium barometz (assembly GCF_041138505.1). Taxonomy (NCBI): domain Eukaryota; kingdom Viridiplantae; phylum Streptophyta; class Polypodiopsida; order Cyatheales; family Cibotiaceae; genus Cibotium; species Cibotium barometz. Next base: position 25,477,312 of record NC_141090.1, read on the forward strand.
TGTTGATGCAGCACAAAAAGATAATGTATGGTATGTGGATTCAGGCGCTTCAAACCACATGACGAGTCATGGGGAGTGGTTCAAGGAGATGAAAAACCCGGAAAGACCAGGTTTTGTGGAAACAGGGGATGACACTGCTCATCCAATTGCCCATGTTGGAGATGTGCCATTGTCTATGCAGGATGGCAAAGTGAAGTACCTTGCAGATGTACTTCATGTACCGAACATAACAAAGAATCTAGTTTCAGTTGGCCAGATGATTGAGCAGGGTTTGCAGGTTCGGTTTAACCCTGATGGGTGTTATGTTGAAGATTTCAAAGACAAGTGCAGGTTGGTTGCAAAAGGCAACAGAGTGGGCAGAATGTTTACGTTGAATGTAGACATGCCTGAAATGAGTGCTGCGATGTTTGCAAATGGTTCCGGAATTGTTGCAGACACAGACATTTGGCATAAAAGGATTGGACATGTAAATGTGTAGAGATTGAAGTTTATGTAGACAAAAGGAATTGTGACAGGGCTGCCAAAATTTAAAGTGGAAGGTATGCAGAAAATATGTGAAGCATGCCAATTTGGGAAGCAAACAAAGCATGTGTTTCCACGTAACAGATATGTGAGCAGAAATGCACTAGATGTTGTGCATTCAGATGTATGGGTCCTACAAAGACCATATCTATGGGAGGCTGCAGGTATTATGTGACTTTCATTGATGACCACACGAGGAAAGTGTGGGTATATTTCATGAAGGAGAAGAGTGAGGTGTTCACTCACTTTCAGAATTTTAGAGTTTTGGTTGAAAAGCAAACAGGGAAATATGTAAAGTGCCTAAGGTCAGATGGAGGGGGAGAGTACTTCTCCAATGAGTTCTCTGAATTTTTGAAGAAGAATGGTATTCGGAGACAGTTCACATGCAGATACACTCCGCAGCAAAATGGAGTTGCTGAGCGGAAAAATAGGCACATTGCTGAGATTGCGCGAGCATTGATGGAAGAGAAGAATATGTCGCATTGCTATTGGGCTGAGGCTGTTTCTACAGCAGAATACATCATGAACAGGACTCCAACTGCAGCCATACATGATGTAACTCCAGAGGAGAGGTTCACTGGCAGAAAACCAGATTTGTCTCATCTAAAAGTCTTTGGATGCATTGCATATGTGCATGTGCCAGATGAGCTGAGAACTAAGCTGGATCTGAAAGCTGAAAAATGTGTGTTTATTGGATATTCCCTTGAGCAAAAGGGATACAGGTGTTATAACCCTGCTACACGTGAGTTGAGGGTAAGCAGGGATGTTGTCTTTGATGAGATGAGCAGCTGGTATGCTACTGAAAAAGAAGCTGTTGGGGCTGATGTGAGTGGAAGTGTGGTTGCACAGAATGCAGGTCAGCAATCACAGTCCTTGAGTGGACCAGGAGAGTCCTCATCTAGTGGGTCTGTTGATAGACCATGGAGTGGCAGGCTGCGTCATAATACCAGCCCTGCAAATGTGATTAGTACATCACGTAAAGGAAAAGAGAAAGTGGTTGAGCCCCTTGGTATGCCTGACATTTGTGCAGGGCATTCTCATGTTGATGGAGAGTCTAGTGGCTCAGATATGAGCCTTGATGAGGAGCTTGGGATCCCAACTATGAGAACACCTGGTGTAAAGAAGGCTATGGAAGCCATGAATGAGAAGCTGCGAAGATCTGGGAGAGTGAAAAATCCTGTGCAGAGATTTACATATGATGGTTATGTGGCACATCACTATGCATATATGGCAAAGGTTGTGCAGGTAGTTGAGCCCACATGCATTGATGAGGCTATTGGAAATGTGTGTTGGGAGAAAGCTATGGACGAGGAGATGGATGCACTATATGGAAATGAGACTTGGGATTTAGTACAATTGCCTGAAGGCAAGAAAGCCATTGGATGCAAGTGGGTGTACAAAGTTAAACATAACAGTGATGGAAGCATAAACAGGTACAAGGCTAGATTGGTAGCCAAAGGATATGCACAAACATATGGGATTGATTATGAGGAAACTTTCAGCCCAGTTGCCAAGATGGCAACGGTGAGAGTTGTGATATCAGTGGCTGCCTGAAAGCAATGGTCTTTACATCAGATGGATGTAAAGAATGCATTCTTGCATGGGGATTTGCAAGAAGAGGTGTATATGTTGCAGCCACCTGGTTATGAGAATGTGGGTCACCCCGAGCATGTTTGCAGGTTGAAGAAAGCCTTGTATGGCTTAAAGCAAGCACCAAGAGCATGGTCTGACAAGATTGCTGAATATCTTGTCACTATTGGCTTTCATGTAGCCAATGCAGATTTCTCATTGTATGTGAGACATGGTGATAGAGGAGTTGTGCTTGTTGTCATCTATGTAGATGACTTGATCATTACGGGGGACCATGATGCAGAGATCTTTGATGTAAAGATCTTGCTTAGACAAAAGTTTGAGATGAAGGATCTGGGGGAGCTCAGATATTTCTTGGGCATTGAGGTGATTAGGTCACCACATGGTATTGGATTACTGCAGAGACAGTATGGCTTGGACATGTTGTCCAAGTATGGTATGACAGGCTGTAAGCCTATTTCTGTGCCATTGGATCAGAATGGCAAGTTGAGTGCAGATTCAGGAGAGATCTTGGAGGATCCTACTATGTACAGGAGCATAGTAGGAAGTTTGATCTACATGACGATCACCAGACCAGATTTGAGCTATGCTGTTGGGTTGGTGAGTCAATTTATGCAGGTTCCACGGAAACCGCATTTGGATGCAGTGAGACGCATACTGAGGTATGTGAAGTCTACTTTGCATTGTGGACTATTCTATGAGACTGGGACAGAGATATGTGTACATGGGTACATAGATGCTGATTGGGCTGGTAGTATCTCAGATAGAAGATCTACCAGTGGATTCATGTTTTCTTTGGGGAGTGCTGCTGTGACTTGGAGCAGTAAGAAGCAGCCTATGGTTGCTCTATCGAGTACAGAGGCCGAGTACAGAGGCCGAGTACAGAGGAGATGCTATGGCAGCATGTGAGGTAGCTTGGTTGAGGAAGCTACTTGCAGATTTGGGTCTATCAGTGGATAGACAAGTTGTCATTTCTGTGACAACATTAGTAGTATACAGTTGGCCAGGAACCCAGTATTTCATGCTCGTACGAAGCACATAGAGGTCCACTACCACTCCGCCAGAGAGAAGGTCTTGGCAGGAGACCTTGACCTTGTTTATGTCAGCAGAGAGGATCAGGTAGCTGACATCTTCACCAAAGCATTGGGTACAGAGAAGCTCCGCAGATTCAGGGCTTCGCTTGGTGTACATGAGATGGAGTTGAGCTCGAGGGGGAGTGTTGAGATATCGAGCTCGTCTAGTGAGGCGGTGGCCACTGATGATGACCCGCGTGGGGGATAGGCCCCACACTTACACCACTGGCATGGTTTGTGAGATCTTGGGTGATATGCGGCCAGTGGGATGACAGGATGTGTGACAACCATTCTAGAGACTGGCATAGTTATAGCGCCAGCTCATTTACTCGGGTTCACACTATAGAGAACCCGTGTATGTATTGGTTGAGTACCTTTCATATTGTGTGTACTCTTATTCTTGTATATGGTGTGTTGAGTGTTGAGTAGAGAAGAAGAAGATTTTCAGCCTCTCACCTTGTGTGTTCTCTATTAGAGTTTTGTGAGTGTGTGTGTGTGCTTGCAAGAGCTCAAGCTCTCTTCCCCGTGCATCTTTTCAAGGGGGTTTAGACAAACTTTTGGACAAGTTCACCATGCTCCCATTTTTCAAATGGGAACAGGATTTTTCCCAAATTATCTAATATCGTGATTTGTGTAAAAAGGTTGTCTTAAAACAAACCTTGTGAAAAGGGCTTTGATTAAGGAACATGTTTATTTATGTCAAACAATGTGGTAGGATTAATTAGAAAACAAATTGATGCGTGAGTAGGGTGGAAAGTGGGAGGATGGAATGCCCCAATGGCACCATCCTACGGACGGGTGGACCCGATTAGTCGAGTAACTTTCCAACAGATTAAGTGAAAGCCCTATGCTAGATAATTAGATTCTTGGGCAACTCTATTCTAGAAGACTAGGTCAAGGGCTGTGGTTTACATGGATGAGGAAAAAAGCATTGCCTCTAGAAATCAAGTCTAGTAGTTGCCCAATTTATGATAAATTACCCTATGGGTGATTTGACTTTTAGAAGATCACGCTTCCCCTGCGGGATAGGACTAGGTCTTACCTATGAATCGTATCCTTGAATCTCTACATGGTCAAGGTGTCGATAAATAGAAAATTTTCTCCAAGTTAAGACTTAGTGGACTATCTTACGTGTTTCTCCTATTTCAGAAGGGGGGAACCTTACAATTGGTATGAGAGCCGATCTTACCTCCTAGGAATTACCATTTAAGGACTGTTTTGCAATGAATATGTTACCTAACATAATGCTAATTAATGAAAACATCCTACTAAAACAAACAAGTTGAATTGATGTTTGAATGATTGTAAGAAGAGGAAGATGCCTACTCAAAGTTTCTAGTTTTCCAATGCATCTTCGAGACTGCTAATCACTCCTCAAATTTCAAGTTCCGTGACACCATGGTGCAGAAACTAGAGAAGATGTCCCTCCCTCATTTCTCTCGTATTGAAAGAGGATGGGGTAGAGATTTCTGGAGTCATGGGCCGAGATATTTCTTCATCTGAGTAGATCAAATTGGGAACCTTACAACCGACCTAAAGCGGATTCGTTGGATTGAAAAGTTGAAGATGATCCGTTTATTTTGGTTCATCTTAGTACCCCCAGGGCCGACACCTCTGTGACTATAGATGGGATTCGCATACCTCAAGATTGCTGGGTGTATGACCAAGTGATGCAGATCTTACCTGAGTAGCTGTGTTGGGATCCACCCCAATCCAGAGTCTACCACCCTTACCATCAATTTTTAGAGTCTTAGAAACTACAGCGGAACCCCCATATTTCATCTATGTGGACGGCTCTACAATTATGTCATAGTCAAGCTTAGGAATTTCCCTTGATAGCAAATAAGACTAATTATATTAGTCTCAGATCTTTGTAATAAAACTGGTCCTTCTAAATATTTGGAAATAAAATAATTTCAATGTTTTACTCTCCAAAAATAAGCGTTGTGCAAATATGAATCTTGTAATCTTAAAATTGTTTTTACAATGATGGCCAAGACGATCACCCTCCACTTCCCAATGCGCTTTATACTGATACCCAGGAGAAGAAGCTCCTGCTCAAGCAAATGCAATCTCCCTCCTTTAAAGGAGAAGGTTCAAAGGTTGAGAAGGATGCTGAAGTCTGGATTGAGGCGATGGACGATTATTTCTCTACCGCCCGCCGGTACTGGAGTAGCAAATCAGTCTATGCTTGCACGGTTTCGCCTCATCGGAGATGCTAAACTCTGGTGGAAACAATGGTGTCGTGACAAGGAAGTCACCGAGCATTCTCAAACGTGGGAAGACATCAAGCAGGTAGTGAAGGAAAGATATCTTCCCCCATCCCATGAATCCATAAAGATGAATGAGTTTTTTAGTCTTAGGCAATGCAGCTTAACTCTTGAGGACTACTATTCCAAATTTATCACTCTTCGAAAGTATGCCCCAGCTATGACTACTTCCCAGCAAGTGGCTTGTTTCTACCAAGGGTTAAATGAACCCTTAGATTCCTGCCTTGAAGTAATGAGGCCAAGCACATTATAGGATGCTCTTATACGAGCAAAGCCCCTTGTGAAAGAAATGAAGACTGACAAACCTAAGCATCAAAAGAGATCTTACCCCCCTGTGAGGCAAATCCTAAAGATCAACCCTACAAGAAACCCCAACAGAATTTCCCCTACTACAACAGAGGGCGACAAGGCAACTCTTTTGTCCCCCGCTCCTATGCTGCTTCTTCTAGAGTTCTTCTTCTAGAGAAGGCCCTCTGTGTTTTGAGTGCAATGAGCCGGGACACTTTAGAGCCAACTATCCCAAGATGGCAACATCATTTCCCCAAGGTAGCAAAGGAAATCAAGGCCGTGGAACCCCTATCCACCAAGGTGCAAGAGGCAGTGGGCATGGCAGAGGCCGCGGAGGAGCAGTTGCTAGGACCGCCTATATTATAAGTGAAGAACCAACCTTGGAAATGGCTGAAGAAGACCGCCTGTATTATAAGTGAAGAACCAACCTTGGAAATGGCTGAAGAAGAGCGCGCCACCGTCAATGCGGTAGTAGAACACCAAGGTTCTGTAAGATTCCTTCCCCAACCCCTTTTTGATGTCTAGTATCTTTCCCTGTAATCAACCCTCTTCAGAAAATAAAGACCCTGTTGCTAACTATTTTAGCCTAGAGAGAGAAAAATTATTCTAGAGGGAGAATATTCAGATTTTGAATATTTTTGGATAGAAAAATATCTCTTATAATTCAGATGAGTTCCCCTGAAACAGAAATTCAAAAAGAATTTTCCAATGTGCAATTGGAATTAATTGGAAATAGGTATAAAGAACCTTAGTCTAAGGGTCTAGATTTTCAGAAATCTTTAGACTATGGTCCAATTAAGGTTCCTATGGGCCAATAGCATCAATCCATGTGTAGGGAAGAGATAAATCCAAATTTGTAAAAAGAAGATACCCAAAAATGAGTAAATGCTCACATAAGGTGAAGAGTTAAAAATGTACAAGGTTTATTAGTAAAAAACTATGAGCAATATTAAAAATATGAGATATTTTGGGTATCCAAAAATGAGTAAATGCTCACATAAGATGAAGAGTTGAAAATGTACAAGGTTTATTAGTAAAAAACTATGAGCAATATTAAAATGATTCCATTATGACACATATGTAAGGAAGGGGAATTCTTTAAAGGAGGTGCATATTTCACATAAGATGAAGAGTTGAAAATGTACAAGGTTTATTCGTAAAAAACTATGAGCAATATTAAAATGATTCCATTATGACACATATGTAAGGAAGGGGAATTCTTTAAAGGAGGTGCATATTTCACATAAGATGAAGAGTTGAAAATGTACAAGGTTTATTAGTAAAAAAACTATGAGCAATATTAAAATGATTCCATTATGACACATATGTAAGGAAGGGGAATTCTTTAAAGGAGGTGCATATTTCACATAAGATGAAGAGTTGAAAATGTACAAGGTTTATTCGTAAAAAACTATGAGCAATATTAAAATGATTCCATTATGACACATATGTAAGGAAGGGGAATTCTTTAAAGGAGGTGCATATTTCACATAAGATGAAGAGTTGAAAATGTACAAGGTTTATTAGTAAAAAAACTATGAGCAATATTAAAATGATTCCATTATGACACATATGTAAGGAAGGGGAGTTCTTTAAAGGAGGTGCATATTTCACATGCTTGAATGAGTTTTAAACTCATAAAAATTGAGATATTTCATCTCTCCTCTCTCCTCATTTAAGTCTAGTTCCAAAAAGTTAGCTTAACTGACCTAAAAATGGTCAAATATTGACCAAACTGATTTAGAAAATTCTAGAATCAGTTTGTTTGGTTAGGAGCTCAATTTTTCCTATAAATAGAAGCCTCCCCCTTGTTGAAAAATATATAGTGTTTATGCATCGTTACTCTACTCCACCTAAGCCAAGAACTGTGAATTCATTTAATAATTCACTAGTTTTTGGAGCTTCCCTCTTTCTTCAATCCCCATTAGTGGCTCCATCAACATACTTAACCAATTGATTGGTTGGGGGCCTCTACCGTGAACAAAGAATCAAGCAAGTTGTAAGGTAATTAGTGAATATTGATCTTTCTATAATTTCTCAATGTTTCTCTCTTCTCAACCCCTCTCAAGCTTGAGAAGTTTAATTGGTATGGTTTTTTTTAATGCTATTGAAGTTTGAATAGTAGTGAAGAGTTACATAATTTAATAAATGCTATTGAAGTTAATTTTCATTTATGTTTAAATTCTAATGATTCTTATGTAAATTCTCTCTCTCACTCAAGAAAGGGTCATACTCATGACCCATTCTCAATCCAAATCAAGCTTTTCATAAAGCTTTTCCTTAACCCAAGATTAAGCTATGCTTGAGGCCAAATTAATGGCTTTTTCTTATGCTTTTAGTTTATGTATATTGATGATTCAATCCATTATGGATTAAGGATCCAATTAGAGAATCATTTTAATTATTTCCTTAATGATAAGCTTTATCCCTTAGAAAAATTGAGATTTATCAGTCATAGCAGCGGAGCTATGGCAAAATTTTTATAAAAATTATGCATAAAAAATTTTCATTCAAAGCATAAAAAGAGGACTTCCTACCATATTCTAGGAATCATCATCCTAGATTAATTGAAAGAATTTCATTATAATCATGGAGAAATTAAATTTTAATATTATGCATAAAGGATAAATTTTTATATCAAAAGTGTTATTTTTACCATTTTTATTTTCATGAATAGAAGTATTTATAATGGATAAATTTTTATATCAAAAGTGTTACTTTTATCATTTTTACTTTCATGCATAGAAGTATGCATAAAGGATAAATTTTTATATCAAAAGTGTTATTTTTACCATTTTTATTTTCATGCATAGAAGTATGCATAATGGATAAATTTTTATATCAAAAGTGTTACTTTTATCATTTTTATTTCATACATAAAAGTATGCATAAAAGAAAATTTTTATATCAAAAGTGTTACTTTTATCATTTTTAATTTTCATGCATAGAAGTATACATAAAGGAAAAATTTTTATATCAAAAGTGTTACTTTTATCATATTGGATTTCATGCATATAGGTATGCATAAAAGATATTCTTTTTATACTAAAAGTATGATTTTCCTCATAAATGGATTTTATGCTTAACTTAGATGCATAAGAGAAATTCTTTTATTCTAAAAGTATAATTCCCTACCAAATTGAAATCATGCATAAGAAGATGCATAAAAGATTGATTTTAATTTCGAAAGTGTTAGTATCCTTAAATGGAATTTATGTATAAATAAATGTGTAGAGAAATCTTATATCAAATAAAAGAATTCTCTTTAAAAAAAAAAAAATATGAAATGTGATAAGATGTGATAAGAGGTGTATGAGATGTGATAAGAATTGATAAGATGCGTATGGAAAGTGATAGGATGTGATAAGAGGTGTGATAAGAGGTGATAAGATGCTTATGAAATAAGTTAGGATGTGATAAGATGAATTAAGATGTGTATGGGGGGATGAGGTAAGAAGTGTATGTGATAGGATAAGATGTATATGGGTTGTGATAGGGCGAGAATGGATGTGATGTAAAAGATTAGATGTGAAGGTATATGGGGTTATATAAATGGAAATGTGAAAATGGATGTATGTATGTGGATGTGTGGATATGGAGATGGGAGTGTGGATGTATGAACATGAAAATGGATATATGCATGAAGATGTATATGCATAGATGTAAATGTGGATGTAGATGTGGATGTATGGATGTGAATGGATGTGGATGTATAGATGTGAATGGAAAAGTGGATGTGGATGTATGTGAATGTGGATGTAGATGTGGATGTATAGATGTGAATGTGGAATGTGGATGTGGATGTATGTATGTATGTGGATGTAGATGTGGATGTATAGATGTGAATGGGAATGTGGATGTGGATGTATGTGAATGTGAATGTAGATGTGAAGGTGGAATGTGGATGTATAGATGTGGATGTATGGGAATGTGGATGTGGATGTATGTGAATGTGAATGTAGATGTGGATGTATAGATGTGAATGTGGAATGTGGATGTGGATGTATGTATGTATGTGGATGTAGATGTGGATGTATGGATGTGTATGTATGAATGTGGATATGGGATGTGGATGTATAAATGAGGATGTGAAAATGGAGGTAAGCATGTAGATGTGGATGCATGTATGTGAATGTGAATGTAGATGTGAATGTGGAATGTGGATGTATAGATGTGGATGTATGGGAATGTGGATGTGGATGTATGTGAATGTGAATGTAGATGTGAAGGTGGAATGTGGATGTATAGATGTGGATGTATGGGAATGTGGATGTGGATGTATGTGAATGTGAATGTAGATGTGGATGTATAGATGTGAATGTGGAATGTGGATGTGGATGTATGTATGTATGTGGATGTAGATGTGGATGTATGGATGTGTATGTATGAATGTGAATATGGGATGTGGATGTATAAATGAGGATGTGAAAATGGAGGTAAGCATGTAGATGTGGATGCATGTATGTGAATGTGAATGTAGATGTGAATGTGGAATGTGGATGTATAGATGTGGATGTATGGGAATGTGGATGTGGATGTATGTGAATGTGAATGTAGATGTGGATGTATAGATGTGAATGTGGAATGTGGATGTGGATGTATGTATGTATGTGGATGTAGATGTGGATGTATGGATGTGTATGTATGAATGTGGATATGGGATGTGGATGTATAAATGAGGATGTGAAAATGGAGGTAAGCATGTAGATGTGGATGCATGGATGTGAATGTGGATGTGGATGTGGATGTGGATATGGATGTGTATGTATGAATGTGGATATGGGATGTGGATGTATAAATGAGGATGTGAAAATGGAGATAAGCATGTAGATGTGGATGTATGGATGTGAATGTGGATGTGGATGTGGATGTATGGATGTGGATATGGATGTGAATATATGATATGTGATGTGAAGGAATCTGAAGTGAAGAGATGGAAAAGGAGGTGATTGGATGAGTACACATATACATGGAATGTGGAGTAAGTAATGTGGATTAATGAGGGATAATGTGGAAAAATGAGAGTTAATATAGAAACTGTATTTGTAAACTGTTTGTAAATGCTGTTTGTAAATGGCTGTTTTATGTCAAGAATGCTGGGGAAGCATTTTGACCGTCTTGTGATTAAGGTCGTGGAGACCTAACTGATAAAGTTGCAACTGCTGACGGAGAGTCAATGGAGGACGTCTCGCGTAGCAAGGTCGACCGAGGTCTTGACCAGCCTCGGTTCGATTAAAATGGTGAGCTTCCGGTACGGTGGATGAGGGACCAAGGAAGCGGCCTATGAGTGAAGCGCTAGGTCACCTGCGAAGGATCCTAGAGGGTGCTGACCATACGGTGCTCGGGCTCTGGGTCGCCTAGGATACCCACGCGTGCGTCGAGGAAGATATTGGAACAAGGAGTAAGAGTTGTTTTGTGAAACCGGGCATGGATCTGGTTGACTGACCTTGCTGGTCCTCAACGGATGAGTCCATGGCTCTTTTATATGGATCTGTTGGTTGATCTTGCTGATCTTCAACGAGAGTCCATCTTGATAAGTGATTATATTGCCGAGTATTATGGGCTAGGAACTATGGAAACGGCCTCTGTGTGGACAGGTGGTGAGCGTTCTAGTTGCCAATGATGCTATAGATACTCTGATGAAGGAATGATGGGAAATTATGAATCAACTGGATAAATTGGGAGATTGTGATCAGTGGTACTATGGTTTCATTAAAAGATTGTTTTAAAGTTAGCTGATGCTAAGAAAAAGGCAATTTTCATATTGGGTGTGTAAGTGGTGTGGCTAGTTTTATGTTTGCATGAAATTCCGGCTAGGGGGCCTTGGAACTCTTTTCCTTGGTACCCGGGACAAAACCTAACCAAATTCCAAATTGGATCCCATCACTACAGTGGTTGGGCGGTTGGCTAACCCATGGGATCGGATGGGGTTAGGCTGGACTGATGGATCCGTAAACCGAGACTCAATTTCTGTTATTACGATAGATGAAGTAAGTCCTAGATAGTAATTGTTCTATGGATAGGAATCAACGGCTGTGCCTCTTGATGGGGAAAAAAGCGTTGATCCCAATGATCGAAGTGCAAGTTTCTTCCTTGATCCGACTGAGTATCTTTATAGGTGCAGTTGGATCAGCGTGATCAGTAATGATCTTGACTACGTTAGAGTAAAAAATTATCCTGGTGGAATCGCCCGTGCTTTCCGGGTAAGGGAAGTTTTTTCCGGGTTCGGTTTTGGAAAAACCGACGGATTAGTCTCTTGTCCGGATATCCGTGGACGAGGCCCCGAATGTGGGACCCCTGTCCCGTGCAAGAAGTGCTACTTCCGCTGCTAGTACCCGAATCCGTTGCTCGGTGGGAACAGGGGGATCTCACAGTTGGTATCAGAGCATTTGGCTAATAAAGATCAACTGAGAAACCAAATATGTCAAAAATTTATCAAGAAGCACAAAAAAAGGTTGTAATTGTGTGATATAATTCATACAATTTGATATTCAAACTGAAATTCGTAAATTGGTAATTGGGTCTTCAGATGGAAGTACCGCAATTATATAGAATCCCTGACTTGCTTGAGGCCTAGACATGATGGTATTTACCTTATAATTCCAAGGGCCGTGACTACCGTATATACCGAGAGTATAACTGCAGCTCTTTACTGACAGTATATACGAGTAAATCTAAGACTTGAAATTATAAGCGTTAATGCTATCCAGATGATGAATTTGAATGTGGTTGATATGATTTTTAATTCTGTTTGGGAACTGATGAATTGATTGGGATTCTGATTGAAAAATGATGATTTTTGAAATTTAGTTGAAATATAATAACCTGAGCAAAACCGCAATGAGGATGAATGGGACGAGTCCCTGTAATGATAAATGATGATAATGATTTCAACAAATCACTATGAGATTAGTGGATTGTGCTGTCAAAGTGCTACTGTTAACACTTGACTCGGTATATCAAGTTAAGTGATGACAAATTGAAAACTTGCTTGACTGAAATTCCCGTGGAGGAATGTTCAGAAAGAAAAATTTTTGATCTGATGGACCATTATCGTGTTAAAGATATGAATGATATGATCTAAAATGAATTTATTTAATGATGAGTTCTATATAAGGGATATTTATCCCCGTATTCTGTTGGGTTGACCAGAATATAAGGAACCCTAGAATAAATTGGATCTTAAGAAAAAGAGTTGTCCTCTACTTGGCGAGATGAGGACATCTCGCACTTTTTTTTAGTGGGGTAGAATGTAAGATTCCTCCCCTGCCTTCGAGGTATACAGGAGTAAGAATCTCCCTTTTTGATCTTATAATTAGTCCCTTTCTAAAATAAAAGAAAGATTCTGTTTAAAAAAAGGAAGACCCTTCCCCTAGAATACTTCTCAGGAGTCACGCTGTTTTAAGGATTCAGAACAATGAGTTCAGAAGTGAAAATCGATGTTTTGGATACCAAGGTTTTGGTTTTCATTCGAGTACGGCCCAAAAGAAGTTCTTTATCTCTTGGGGAGTATAAGAACTTATCCCCCAGATATTGTGAGCCTTATATCTGAATTCAATGAAAGTAGGTGACTTAGCCTACAAGCTTCTTTTACCTCCTCATCTCAAAGTTCTTAATGTATTTCATAGAAATATGTGCCAAACCCAAATCAAGGAAAGACGATAAAACTTCAGTGACAAGATACCGTTGGCTTCTAGGTTACGCTAACTCCTTCCTTTATATAAGTCGTAACTTTTACCTGTCGCTCACAGCAGTAATCTTACTTCCATCGATCTCCTCTCTTTCTTAATCTCCTTCATGGCTTGGCAACGAGAACTAGTTTTATCCATAATGATTCCTCACCTTCAAGACGCAAGTGAGTCTGTGAAGAAGGATTTTATAGAACAGTATGAGCGCTCACTTTTCCCTCACTTGGGAACTTCTGTAGCGCAGACCAAATGGCGGACCTATCAAGACATAACTAGGGTAACACCCTGGGGTCAGCAACATTTTCGTAATAATGTCCGCTTGGCCATGGTTATTGAAGCTTTGGGTTTGGGTCCCCGATACTACTGCGTCATGAGATCAAGGCATCCTGGGTTTTCTGAGCGGGTCTTCTTACTGGCGTGTTTTCTTCCTCATGAGAAGATATGCCTTTACCCCGTTTTTGGCTTGCCTCTCAGAGGTCCTTTTGTTAGAACACCTCATACCACTGAGACAGGCGCAGCAATAACCCACAGAATCATTCCCATAGATGAGTTACCTTATACTTGTGCAGCTTGTGAGGACTGCTTTTGTGACCATATGATGGACGGGCTTATGGAAGTGTAAAGAGTTCCTCTATCTTTACTGTATAAGTTCCGAGAATGAATAAAGTTTAAATCTTGTTCGTATTTTGAATCTTGCTCTCTTTAAGACTTATCTTGGTGGTTAATCTTGATTAAAATTTTTCTCTAAGTCTCATATTCGTGAATCTTGCGAAATTATCACAAGTTGCGAGATGAGGACATCTCGCGTTTTTTAAGTGGGGTAGAATGTAAGATTCCTCTCCCAACCCCTTTTTGATGTCTAGTATCTTTCCCTGTAATCAACCCTCTTCAGAAAATAAAGACCCTGTTGCTAACTATTTTAGCCTAGAGAGAGAAAAATTATTCTAGAGAGAGAATATTCAGATTTTGAATATTTTTGGATAGAAAAATATCTCTTATAATTCAGATGAGTTCCCCTGAAACAGAAATTCAAAAAGAATTTTCCAATGTGCAATTGGAATTAATTGGAAATAGGTATAAAGAACCTTAGTCTAAGGGTCTAGATTTTCAGAAATCTTTAGACTATGGTCCAATTAAGGTTCCTATGGGCCAATAGCATCAATCCATGTGTAGGGAAGAGATAAATCCAAATTTGTAAAAAGAAGATACCCAAAAATGAGTAAATGCTCACATAAGGTGAAGAGTTGAAAATGTACAAGGTTTATTAGTAAAAAACTATGAGCAATATTAAAAATATGAGATATTTTGGGTATCCAAAAATGAGTAAATGCTCACATAAGATGAAGAGTTGAAAATGTACAAGGTTTATTAGTAAAAAACTATGAGCAATATTAAAATGATTCCATTATGACACATATGTAAGGAAGGGGAATTCTTTAAAGGAGGTGCATATTTCACATAAGATGAAGAGTTGAAAATGTACAAGGTTTATTCGTAAAAAACTATGAGCAATATTAAAATGATTCCATTATGACACATATGTAAGGAAGGGGAATTCTTTAAAGGAGGTGCATATTTCACATAAGATGAAGAGTTGAAAATGTACAAGGTTTATTAGTAAAAAAACTATGAGCAATATTAAAATGATTCCATTATGACACATATGTAAGGAAGGGGAATTCTTTAAAGGAGGTGCATATTTCACATAAGATGAAGAGTTGAAAATGTACAAGGTTTATTCGTAAAAAACTATGAGCAATATTAAAATGATTCCATTATGACACATATGTAAGGAAGGGGAATTCTTTAAAGGAGGTGCATATTTCACATAAGATGAAGAGTTGAAAATGTACAAGGTTTATTAGTAAAAAAACTATGAGCAATATTAAAATGATTCCATTATGACACATATGTAAGGAAGGGGAGTTCTTTAAAGGAGGTGCATATTTCACATGCTTGAATGAGTTTTAAACTCATAAAAATTGAGATATTTCATCTCTCCTCTCTCCTCATTTAAGTCTAGTTCCAAAAAGTTAGCTTAACTGACCTAAAAATGGTCAAATATTGACCAAACTGATTTAGAAAATTCTAGAATCAGTTTGTTTGGTTAGGAGCTCAATTTTTCCTATAAATAGAAGCCTCCCCCTTGTTGAAAAATATATAGTGTTTATGCATCGTTACTCTACTCCACCTAAGCCAAGAACTGTGAATTCATTTAATAATTCACTAGTTTTTGGAGCTTCCCTCTTTCTTCAATCCCCATTAGTGGCTCCATCAACATACTTAACCAATTGATTGGTTGGGGGCCTCTACCGTGAACAAAGAATCAAGCAAGTTGTAAGGTAATTAGTGAATATTGATCTTTCTATAATTTCTCAATGTTTCTCTCTTCTCAACCCCTCTCAAGCTTGAGAAGTTTAATTGGTATGGTTTTTTTTAATGCTATTGAAGTTTGAATAGTAGTGAAGAGTTACATAATTTAATAAATGCTATTGAAGTTAATTTTCATTTATGTTTAAATTCTAATGATTCTTATGTAAATTCTCTCTCTCACTCAAGAAAGGGTCATACTCATGACCCATTCTCAATCCAAATCAAGCTTTTCATAAAGCTTTTCCTTAACCCAAGATTAAGCTATGCTTGAGGCCAAATTAATGGCTTTTTCTTATGCTTTTAGTTTATGTATATTGATGATTCAATCCATTATGGATTAAGGATCCAATTAGAGAATCATTTTAATTATTTCCTTAATGATAAGCTTTATCCCTTAGAAAAATTGAGATTTATCAGTCATAGCAGCGGAGCTATGGCAAAATTTTTATAAAAATTATGCATAAAAAATTTTCATTCAAAGCATAAAAAGAGGACTTCCTACCATATTCTAGGAATCATCATCCTAGATTAATTGAAAGAATTTCATTATAATCATGGAGAAATTAAATTTTAATATTATGCATAAAGGATAAATTTTTATATCAAAAGTGTTATTTTTACCATTTTTATTTTCATGAATAGAAGTATTTATAATGGATAAATTTTTATATCAAAAGTGTTACTTTTATCATTTTTACTTTCATGCATAGAAGTATGCATAAAGGATAAATTTTTATATCAAAAGTGTTATTTTTACCATTTTTATTTTCATGCATAGAAGTATGCATAATGGATAAATTTTTATATCAAAAGTGTTACTTTTATCATTTTTATTTCATACATAAAAGTATGCATAAAAGAAAATTTTTATATCAAAAGTGTTACTTTTATCATTTTTAATTTTCATGCATAGAAGTATACATAAAGGAAAAATTTTTATATCAAAAGTGTTACTTTTATCATATTGGATTTCATGCATATAGGTATGCATAAAAGATATTCTTTTTATACTAAAAGTATGATTTTCCTCATAAATGGATTTTATGCTTAACTTAGATGCATAAGAGAAATTCTTTTATTCTAAAAGTATAATTCCCTACCAAATTGAAATCATGCATAAGAAGATGCATAAAAGATTGATTTTAATTTCGAAAGTGTTAGTATCCTTAAATGGAATTTATGTATAAATAAATGTGTAGAGAAATCTTATATCAAATAAAAGAATTCTCTTTAAAAAAAAAAAATATGAAATGTGATAAGATGTGATAAGAGGTGTATGAGATGTGATAAGAATTGATAAGATGCGTATGGAAAGTGATAGGATGTGATAAGAGGTGTGATAAGAGGTGATAAGATGCTTATGAAATAAGTTAGGATGTGATAAGATGAATTAAGATGTGTATGGGGGGATGAGGTAAGAAGTGTATGTGATAGGATAAGATGTATATGGGTTGTGATAGGGCGAGAATGGATGTGATGTAAAAGATTAGATGTGAAGGTATATGGGGTTATATAAATGGAAATGTGAAAATGGATGTATGTATGTGGATGTGTGGATATGGAGATGGGAGTGTGGATGTATGAACATGAAAATGGATATATGCATGAAGATGTATATGCATAGATGTAAATGTGGATGTAGATGTGGATGTATGGATGTGAATGGATGTGGATGTATAGATGTGAATGGAAAAGTGGATGTGGATGTATGTGAATGTGGATGTAGATGTGGATGTATAGATGTGAATGTGGAATGTGGATGTGGATGTATGTATGTATGTGGATGTAGATGTGGATGTATAGATGTGAATGGGAATGTGGATGTGGATGTATGTGAATGTGAATGTAGATGTGAAGGTGGAATGTGGATGTATAGATGTGGATGTATGGGAATGTGGATGTGGATGTATGTGAATGTGAATGTAGATGTGGATGTATAGATGTGAATGTGGAATGTGGATGTGGATGTATGTATGTATGTGGATGTAGATGTGGATGTATGGATGTGTATGTATGAATGTGGATATGGGATGTGGATGTATAAATGAGGATGTGAAAATGGAGGTAAGCATGTAGATGTGGATGCATGTATGTGAATGTGAATGTAGATGTGAATGTGGAATGTGGATGTATAGATGTGGATGTATGGGAATGTGGATGTGGATGTATGTGAATGTGAATGTAGATGTGAAGGTGGAATGTGGATGTATAGATGTGGATGTATGGGAATGTGGATGTGGATGTATGTGAATGTGAATGTAGATGTGGATGTATAGATGTGAATGTGGAATGTGGATGTGGATGTATGTATGTATGTGGATGTAGATGTGGATGTATGGATGTGTATGTATGAATGTGAATATGGGATGTGGATGTATAAATGAGGATGTGAAAATGGAGGTAAGCATGTAGATGTGGATGCATGTATGTGAATGTGAATGTAGATGTGAATGTGGAATGTGGATGTATAGATGTGGATGTATGGGAATGTGGATGTGGATGTATGTGAATGTGAATGTAGATGTGGATGTATAGATGTGAATGTGGAATGTGGATGTGGATGTATGTATGTATGTGGATGTAGATGTGGATGTATGGATGTGTATGTATGAATGTGGATATGGGATGTGGATGTATAAATGAGGATGTGAAAATGGAGGTAAGCATGTAGATGTGGATGCATGGATGTGAATGTGGATGTGGATGTGGATGTGGATATGGATGTGTATGTATGAATGTGGATATGGGATGTGGATGTATAAATGAGGATGTGAAAATGGAGATAAGCATGTAGATGTGGATGTATGGATGTGAATGTGGATGTGGATGTGGATGTATGGATGTGGATATGGATGTGAATATATGATATGTGATGTGAAGGAATCTGAAGTGAAGAGATGGAAAAGGAGGTGATTGGATGAGTACACATATACATGGAATGTGGAGTAAGTAATGTGGATTAATGAGGGATAATGTGGAAAAATGAGAGTTAATATAGAAACTGTATTTGTAAACTGTTTGTAAATGCTGTTTGTAAATGGCTGTTTTATGTCAAGAATGCTGGGGAAGCATTTTGACCGTCTTGTGATTAAGGTCGTGGAGACCTAACTGATAAAGTTGCAACTGCTGACGGAGAGTCAATGGAGGACGTCTCGCGTAGCAAGGTCGACCGAGGTCTTGACCAGCCTCGGTTCGATTAAAATGGTGAGCTTCCGGTACGGTGGATGAGGGACCAAGGAAGCGGCCTATGAGTGAAGCGCTAGGTCACCTGCGAAGGATCCTAGAGGGTGCTGACCATACGGTGCTCGGGCTCTGGGTCGCCTAGGATACCCACGCGTGCGTCGAGGAAGATATTGGAACAAGGAGTAAGAGTTGTTTTGTGAAACCGGGCATGGATCTGGTTGACTGACCTTGCTGGTCCTCAACGGATGAGTCCATGGCTCTTTTATATGGATCTGTTGGTTGATCTTGCTGATCTTCAACGAGAGTCCATCTTGATAAGTGATTATATTGCCGAGTATTATGGGCTAGGAACTATGGAAACGGCCTCTGTGTGGACAGGTGGTGAGCGTTCTAGTTGCCAATGATGCTATAGATACTCTGATGAAGGAATGATGGGAAATTATGAATCAACTGGATAAATTGGGAGATTGTGATCAGTGGTACTATGGTTTCATTAAAAGATTGTTTTAAAGTTAGCTGATGCTAAGAAAAAGGCAATTTTCATATTGGGTGTGTAAGTGGTGTGGCTAGTTTTATGTTTGCATGAAATTCCGGCTAGGGGGCCTTGGAACTCTTTTCCTTGGTACCCGGGACAAAACCTAACCAAATTCCAAATTGGATCCCATCACTACAGTGGTTGGGCGGTTGGCTAACCCATGGGATCGGATGGGGTTAGGCTGGACTGATGGATCCGTAAACCGAGACTCAATTTCTGTTATTACGATAGATGAAGTAAGTCCTAGATAGTAATTGTTCTATGGATAGGAATCAACGGCTGTGCCTCTTGATGGGGAAAAAAGCGTTGATCCCAATGATCCAAGTGCAAGTTTCTTCCTTGATCCGACTGAGTATCTTTATAGGTGCAGTTGGATCAGCGTGATCAGTAATGATCTTGACTACGTTAGAGTAAAAAATTATCCTGGTGGAATCGCCCGTGCTTTCCGGGTAAGGGAAGTTTTTTCCGGGTTCGGTTTTGGAAAAACCGACGGATTAGTCTCTTGTCCGGATATCCGTGGACGAGGCCCCGAATGTGGGACCCCTGTCCCGTGCAAGAAGTGCTACTTCCGCTGCTAGTACCCGAATCCGTTGCTCGGTGGGAACAGGGGGATCTCACAGGTTCGAATAAACAATTTGGTGCAATCCTAACCCGAGCCACTCATCACGGTAAGCCATTTCAGCTTTTGATTGATTGTGGCAGTACCCATTCATTTCTTTCTCCTAGGTGTTTGCAAAAATTAAAATTAAGTCAAAAAACAGCTAGAAGAATGACTGTAGATTTAACGAGTGGGAAAGTAGTATCTCGCCACTCTATAGGAAACCTTGATTTTGAGCTGGGTAATGAGCAAACTCATGGCCACTTTAGAGTCTTGTCATTAGGAATTTATGATGGAATCCTTGGGATGGATTGGTTAATTGCAAACAAAGCTAGCATTCATTGTAACCAGGGGAGTATCACTTTTGAAAATGAGCATCACCAAGTAATATCTGTTCAGGGGATAACAGGAAGACCTAAGTATAGGGTAGTCAAGGCAAAACATCTTCTCAAGGGAACACGTAAGGGTCAGCAAGTTTTCTTAGTTAAGCTTAACAAAGCCATTGAACCTAGTATGGAGACACAACCCTCTTGGCTCCAAGAATTCTCTGACATCTTCCCTAACGAGCTTACAGGGCTACCGCCTCCCCGAGAAGTCGATCATGAAATCGAGGTGATCCTCAACTCGTCTTAAAAACGCCCTATAAAATGTCCCTTCCTGAATCCATTGAACTTAAAAAGCGTGACTTTCCCAACTCATTGAGCAAGGATTCGTACACATGAGTAGCTCTCCTTGGGGGGCACCTATTCTTTTCCAAAAAAAGGACGGAACTCTCCACCTCTACATATAATAGCGTGACTTTCCCAACTCATTGAGCAAGGATTCGTACACCTGAGTAGCTCTCCTTGGGGGGCACCTATTCTTTTCCAAAAAAAGGACGGAACTCTCCACCTCTGCATATAATATCGAGGGCTAAATCAAGTTATCTCAAGAATAAGTATCCTATCCCTCACATCGACGAACTTCTTGACAGGCTTCAAGGGGCCAAAGTCTTCTCAAAAATAGATTTGAGGTCTGGTTACTATCACATAAAAGTCAAGGAAGCATATATACCCAAGACAGCCTTCAATACCCGTTATGGCCCACTATGAGTTTATTGTAAGGCTATGTAAAAACATTAAATGCCGTAAGAAGGAGCTTTCATTAGGCAGGCTTGAAAAATGATGTCCTTCGGTACTTGAAGCAATGTCTCTCATGCCAAAGGATCAAAGTTGAAAGGGTCAAGATGCCGGGAAAACTTCAACCCTTGGATATTCCCCAAATGAAGTGGGAGTGCATTAGTATGGATTTTGTCACAAGTCTCCCTACTGTTCAAGGAGGATATGACTCCATTCTGGTAGTAGTGGACTGACTTACCAAAGTAGCTCACCTTATACTAGCAAACTTATACCAGCAAAGAAGACCTTCAAAGCTTCTAATGTTTCTTGAATATTCATCAAGGAAGTCCTCAAACTTTATGGTCTCCCAAAAAGGATAGTAAGTGATCGGGATTCTGACTTCACTTCAAAGTTTTGGCAGTCCTTATTTCAAGCCCTGGGAACTCAACTTTGCTTTAGCACAGCTTATCATCCAGAGACTGATGGGCCAGACTGAGAGAGTCAATCAAGTAATTGAAGACATTCTCAGAGCATATTGTGGACGGGAACCAAGAAGGTGGATTCAATACCTTCCTCTGGTAGAATTTGCCTACAATACATCTTATCATCAGAGCATAGGAATGTCACCATTCGAAGCACTCTATGGGCAAGAATGCTTGTCTCCTCTAAATTTCTCTAATCCGACCATAAGAGTTGAGGCATCTAGGAAAATGCTCGAAGAAATGGAGGAACAAACCATGGCAATCTAAAAGGATATTAAAGCTGCCCAAGATCGACAAAAGCATTATGCTGACACCAAGAGGTCTGAAAGGATCTTCAAGGAAGGAGATAGAGTTCTTCTATGAGTGCGACCCAAACGAAGTTCTCTATCACTTGGGAAATATAAGAAACTCAGCCCTAGGTATTGTGGTCCCTATACAGTTATCAAGTGTCTAGGTAAAAGTGCCTATAAACTCCAGCTCCCATATCAAAGTCCACAATGTATTTCATGTAAGTTTGTTAAAACCATATGTACCCAGTCTCGATCATATTCTTGATGATGAATAAGTTGTAATCCCTACTCAAGGAGTCTTTGAATTATAGCCCAGTAGCATCATAGATTCTAGGGAAAGGCAACTCCAAAATAGAACTCTTGTAGAACATCTGGTACAGTGGAAAGATTACCCTGAAGAGGATGTAACTTGGGAAGATGAAGCTACAATCTTAAAGGATTATCCCCAATTCATGACGAGATGAGGACATCTCGATTTCTTTAAGGGGGAAAGGATGTAACATACCCATCTTCACTAATAAAGAAATGTTCATGTAATAGATAAATTTATGAGTTTTTATGGTAGAAAAATCAATGATTTTATTATTTGAATCATTTCTACTTAGAATCTTCAAATTTTGAGCCTAAATTTAGAATTTGCGTGCGATTTTACGCTAATATAGGATTTTACAGCACCCAAAACGGACACCGGATCAAGCTTATACGTGAATTTTAGTCATTTTAGTTAAAAAGCGACGACCTTTAAACCTTAATAAATGCACGACCGGGCATCCGATTGACGAACGGTCTAAACCCCAACAACCAAGAGAACCTCTCGGACAAAAAAAAAATTTACCCCCGAGGCGGTCCGACACGCAAATCGAGACGGGCGTCCCAAATTTTGAGACCCAGTCCCAAAATTTGGACGTACATACTTACTAGGGCGCCCATACGATGGCCGCACAAGAACCAAAGGACAACCGCCCACTGTGTGGTCCACACGCACCCCTACGTGGACACCCATGCTGCCCCAAACCACATAAGGTACATGCATACCACTCCTTTCCCTGACACAACTGACACCGTACCTTTCCCCTAGACCCATGAAGGCCACTAATCCATAGCCTTTGCAAGTACACCATCCTTTCGTCCTTGCTTTGCGAAGCGCCCGTACGCGTATCCCCCCACAGCTATATAACCCCCCCCGTATGCGTACCCCCCCACAGCTATATAAACCCCCGGGATGGCAACACACATTTCTGCGTAGTGTATGCCTTGTTGTACCGCTGTCCGTCCGTGTGTAGTGTACTTGTTGTAGCATAGCCGCCTCTTGCAGTCGCCCCTCTAGATAAGCCATTTTTCCTCCATCCCCCTCTCTTGCTAGGAGGCAGTGTCCTTAACTCTTCTCGCCCCCCCGTGTGAATAGACTTACACAGCAGCCCTCAGCCCTTCTCCCCCTTTTGCAAAACGTTTTTGTCTTAAGGACATCTCATAATTCCCCCCTCCCCCCCATTTGCGTAGACTTTAATAAGGGATTTTTCCCTTTAGAAAGGGTTCATACACTATAGTCTTTTGCTCATATGGTGAGCAAACGATCTCAGAATTGAGATCCGACTGAAGTGTTTTGATCGCGGTGGGCAGTGTAAGATTCCTCCCCCAACCCCCTTTTTGATGTCTAGTATCTTCCCCTGTAATCAATCCCTCTTCAGAAATATAAAGACCTTGTTTCTAACTGTTTTAGCCTAGAGAGAGAAAATTATTCTAGAGAGAGAATATTCAGATTATGAATATTTTTGGATAGAAAAATAACTCATCTTATTAAAATAAGTTCCCCCCGAAACAGAAATTCAAAAAGAACTTTCCAATGTGCAATTGGAATTAATTGGAAATGGGTATAAAGGACCTTAGCCTAAGGGTCTAGATTTTCAGAAATTTTTGGATTATGGTCCAATTAAGGTTCCTATGGGCCAATAGCATCAATCCATATGTAGGGAGGAGATAAATCCAATTTGTAAAAGAAGATACCCAAAAATGAGTAAATGCTCACAGAAGATGAAGAGTTGAAAATGTACAAGGTTTATTAGTAAAAAACTATGAGCAATATTAAAATGATTCCATTATGACACATATGTAAGGAAGGGGAGTTCTTTAAAGGAGGTGCATATTTCACATAAGATGAAGAGTTGAAAATGTACAAGGTTTATTAGTAAAAAACTATGAGCAATATTAAAATGATTCCATTATGACACATATGTAAGGAAGGGGAGTTCTTTAAAGGAGGTGCATATTTCACATAAGATGAAGAGTTGAAAATGTACAAAGTTTATTAGTAAAAAAAAACTATGAGCAATATTAAAATGATTCCATTATGACACATATGTAAGGAAGGGGAGTTCTTTAAAGGAGGTGCATATTTCACATGCTTGAATGAGTTTTAAACTCATAAAAATTGAGATATTTCATCTCTCCTCTCTCCTCATTCAAGTCTAGTTCCAAAAAGTTAGCTTAACTGACCTAAAAATGGTCAAATATTGACCAAACTGATTTAGAAAATTCTAGAATCAGTTTGTTTGGTTAGGAGCTCAATTTTTCCTATAAATAGAAGCCTCCCCCTTGTTGAAAAATAGATAGTGTTTATGCAAGGTCGGCCGAGGTCTTGACCAGCCTCGGTTCGATTAAAAATGGTGAGCTTCCGGTACGGTGGATAAGGGACCAAGGAAGCGGCCTATGAGTGAAGCGCTAGGTCACCTGCGAAGGATCCTAGAGGGTGCTGACCATACGGTGCTCGGGCTCTGGGTCGCCTAGGATACCCACGCGTGCGTCGAGGAAGATATTGGAACAAGGAGTAAGAGTTGTTTTGTGAAACCGGGCATGGATCTGGTTGATTGACCTTGCTGGTCTTCAATGGATGAGTCCATGGCTCTTTATATGGATCTGTTGGTTGATCTTGCTGATCTTCAACGAGAGTCCATCTTGATTTTTATAAGTAATTATATTACCGAGTATTATGGGCTAGGAACTATTGAAAAGGTCCCTGTGTGGACAGGTGGTGAGCGTTCTAGTTGCCAATGATGCCATAGATACTCTGATGAAGGAATGATGGGAAATTATGAATCAACCGGATAAATTGGAAGATTGTGATCAGTGGTACTATGGTTTCATTAAAGGATTGTTTTAAAGTTAGCCGATGCTAAGAAAAAGGCAATTTCATATTGGGTGTGTAAGTGGTGTGGCTAGTTTTATGTTTGCATGAACTTCCGGCTAGGGGGCCTTGGAACTCTTTTCCTTGGTACCCGCGACAAAACCTAACCAAATTCCAAATTGGATCCCATCACTACAGTGGTTGGGCGGTTGGCTAACCCATGGGATCGGATGGGGTTAGGCTGGATTGATGGATCCGTAAATCGAGATTTAATTTCTATTATTACGATAGATGAAGTAAATCCCGGATAGAAATTGTTCTATGGATAGGAATCAATGGCTGTGCCTCTTGATGGGGAAAAAAGCGTTGATCCCAATGATCCAAGTGCAAGTTTCTTCCTTGATTTGACCAAGTACCGTTAAAGGTGCAGTCAGATCAGTTGATCCGTAATGATCTTGACTACGTTAGAGTAAAGAGTTATCCTGGTGGAATCGCCCATGCTTTCCGGGTAAAGGAAGTTTTTCCGGTTTCGGTTTTGGACAAACCAACGGATTAGTCTCTTGTCCGGATATCCGTGGGTGAGGCCCCGAGTGTGAGACCCCTACCCACGCATGATGTACTACTTCCACTGCTAGTACCCCGAATCCGTCGCATGGTGGGGACAGGGATCTCACAGTTGGTATCAGAGCTTTTTGGTTAATAAGGATCAACCGAGAAGCCAAATATATCAAAAATTTATCAAGAATCAAAAAGGTTGTAATTGTGTGATATAATTCATACAAATTGATATTCAATCTGAAAATTCATAAATTAGTAATTGGGTCTTCAAATGGAAGTACCGCAATTATATAGAATCCTGACTTGCTTGAGGCTTAGACACGATGGTATTTACCTTATAATTCCAAGGGCCTTGACTACCCGTATATACCGAGAGTATACTGCAGCTCTTTACTGACAGTATATACGAGTAAATCTAAGACTTGAAATTATAAGCGTTAATGCTATCTAGATGATGAATTCGAATGTGGTTGATATGATTTTTAATTCTGTTTGAGAATTGATGAATTGAATTGGATTCTGATTGAAAAATGACGATTTCCGAAATTTAGTTGAAATGTAATAAGCTGAGCGAAACCACAATGAGGATGAATGGGACGAGTCCCAGTGATGATATTCATAACTGGAATGATGATAATGATTTCAGCAAATCACTATGAGATTAGTGGATTGTGCTGTCAGATTGCTACTGTTAACACTTGAGACGGTAGATTAAGTTAAGGGATGACAAATTGAGAACTTGCTTAACTAAAATTCCTGTGGAGGAATGTTCAGAAGGAAAATTTTCAGTCTAATGGACCATTATCGTGTTAAAGATATGAATGATATGATCTGAATGAATTGTTATTTAATGATGAGTTCTATATAAGGGATAATTATCCCCGTATTCTGTTGGGTTGACCAGAATATAAGGAACCCCAGAATAAATTGGATCTTAAGAAAAAGAGTTGTTCTCTACCTTGCGAGATGAGGACATCTCGCACTTTTCAAGTGGGGTAGAATGTAAGATTCTCCCCCAGCCTTCGAGGTATACAAGAGTAAGAATCTCCCTGTCTGATGTTATAATTATTCTCTCTCTAAAATAAAAGAAAGATTCTGTTTAAAAAAGGAAGAACCTTTTCCCTGAATACTTCTCAAGAGTCCCACCTGTTTTAAGATTGAGAACAATGAGTTCAGAAGTGAGAATCGATGTTTTGGATATCAAGGTTTTGGTCTTCATTCGAGTACGGCCCAAAAGAAGTTCTTTATCTCTTGGGAAGTATAAGAAGTTATCTCCCAGATATTGTGGACCAAAGAAAGTAGGTGATTTAGCTTACGAACTTCTTTTATCTCCTTATCTCAAAGTTCTAAATGCCTTCTATAGAAAAATATGCCAAACCCAAATCATGGAAAGACGGTAAAACTTTAGTGGCAAGTTACCGTTGGCTTCTAAGTTACGCTAGCTCCTTCCTTTATATAAGTCGTAACTTTTACTTGTCGTTCACAGTAATCTTACTCCCATCGATCTCCTTTCTTTCTTAATCTCCTTCATGGCTTGGCAACAAGAATTAGTTTTATCCATAATGATTCCTCACCTTCAAGACGCAAGTGAGTTTGTGAAGAAGGATTTTATAGAACAGTATGAGCGCTCACTTTTTCCTCACCTAGGAACTTCTGTAGCGCAGACCAAATGGCGGACCTATCAAGACATAACTAGGGTAACACCCTGGGGTCAGCAGCACTTTCGTAACAATGTCCGCTTGGCCATGGTTATCGAAGCCTTGGGTTTGGGTCCTCGATACTACTGCGTCATGA
Organism: Cibotium barometz; assembly: GCF_041138505.1. Lineage (NCBI taxonomy): Eukaryota > Viridiplantae > Streptophyta > Polypodiopsida > Cyatheales > Cibotiaceae > Cibotium > Cibotium barometz. The sequence goes on from NC_141090.1 coordinate 25,504,774, forward strand.
GATCAAGACATCTTGGGTTTTCTGAGCGGGTCTTCTTACTGGCGTGTTTTCTTCCTCATGAGAAGATATGCCTTTACCCCGTTTTTGGCTTGCCTCTCAGAGGTCCTTTTGTTAGAACACCTCATACCACTGAGATAGGCGCAGCAATAACCAAGAGAATCATTCCCATAGATGAGTTACCTTATACTTGTGCAGCTTGTGAGGACTGCTTTTGTGACCATATGATGGACGGGCTTATGGAAGTGTAAAGAGTTCCTCTATCGTTACTGTATAAGTTCCGAGAATGAATAAAGTTTAAATCTTGTTCGTATTTTGAATCTTGCTCTCTTTAAGACTTATCTTGGTGGTTAATCTTGATTAAAATTTTTCTCTAAGTCTCATATTCGTGAATCTTGCGAAATTATCACAAGTTGCGAGATGAGGACATCTCGCGTTTTTTAAGTGGGGTAGAATGTAAGATTCCTCCCCCAACCCCCTTTTTGATGTCTAGTATCTTCCCCTGTAATCAATCCCTCTTCAGAAATATAAAGACCTTGTTTCTAATTGTTTTAGCCTAGAGAGAGAAAATTATTCTAGAGAGAGAATATTCAGATTATGAATATTTTTGGATAGAAAAATAACTCATCTTATTAAAATAAGTTTCCCCCGAAACAGAAATTCAAAAAGAACTTTCCAATGTGCAATTGGAATTAATTGGAAATGGGTATAAAGGACCTTAGCCTAAGGGTCTAGATTTTCAGAAATTTTTGGATTATGGTCCAATTAAGGTTCCTATGGGCCAATAGCATCAATCCATGTGTAGGGAGGAGATAAATCCAATTTGTAAAAGAAGATACCCAAAAATGAGTAAATGCTCACATAAGATGAAGAGTTGAAAATGTACAAGGTTTATTAGTAAAAAACTATGAGCAATATTAAAATGATTCCATTATGACACATATGTAAGGAAGGGGAGTTCTTTAAAGGAGGTGCATATTTCACATAAGATGAAGAGTTGAAAATGTACAAGGTTTATTAGTAAAAAACTATGAGCAATATTAAAATGATTCCATTATGACACATATGTAAGGAAGGGGAGTTCTTTAAAGGAGGTGCATATTTCACATAAGATGAAGAGTTGAAAATGTACAAGGTTTATTAGTAAAAAAAAACTATGAGCAATATTAAAATGATTCCATTATGACACATATGTAAGGAAGGGGAGTTCTTTAAAGGAGGTGCATATTTCACATACTTGAATGAGTTTTAAACTCATAAAAATTGAGATATTTCATCTCTCCTCTCTCCTCATTCAAGTCTAGTTCCAAAAAGTTAGCTTAACTGACCTAAAAATGGTCAAAAATTGACCAAACTGATTTGAAAAATTCTAGAATCAGTTTGTTTGGTTAGGAGCTCAATTTTTCCTATAAATAGAAGCCTCCCCCTTGTTGAAAAATAGATAGTGTTTATGCATCGTTACTCTACTCCACCTAAGCCAAGAACTGTGAATTCATTTAATAATTCACTAGTTTTTGGAGCTTCCCTCTTTCTTCAATCCCAATTAGTGGCTCCATCAACATACTTAACCAATTGATTGGTTGGGGGCCTCTACCGTGAACAAAGAATCAAGCAATTTGTAAGAAATGGTCATACTCATGACCCATACTCATGTTGATGGGTCTTTAGATGGAAGTACCACAATTATATAGAATCCTTGACATGCTTGAGGCCTAGACATGATGGTATTTACCTTATAATTCCAAGGGCCGTGACTATCCGTATATACCGAGAGTATAACTGCAGCTCTTTACTGACAGTATATACGAGTAAATCTAAGACTTGAAATTATAAGCGTTAATGCTATCCAGATGATGAATTCGAATGTGGTTGATATGATTTTTAATTCTGTTTGAGAATTGATGAATTGATTTGGATTCTGATTGAAAAATGATGATCCCTGAAAATTGGTTGAAGTGTAATAAGCTGAGCGAAACCTCAATGAGGATGAATGGGATGAGTCCCTGTGATGATATTCATAACTAGAATGATGATAGCGATTTCAGCAAATCACTATGAGATTAGTGGATTGTGCTGTCAGATTGCTATTGTTAACACTTGACCGTAGATCAAGTTAAGGGATGGCAAATTGAGAACTCGCTTAACTGAAATTTCCGTGGAGGAATATTCAGAAGGGAAATTTTTGGTCTAATGGACCATTAACATGTTAAAGATGTGAATGCTATGATTTGAATGAATTGTCATTTAATGATGAGTTCCATTTAAGGGGATAATTATCCCAGTATTCTGTTGGGTTGACCAGAATATAAGGAACCCAGGAAAAAAATTGGATCTTAAGAAAAAGAGTTGTCCTCTACCTTGCGAGATGAGGACATCTCGCACTTTTCAAGTGGGGTAGAATGTAAGATTCTCCCCCAGCCTTCGAGGTATACAGGAGTAAGAATCTCCCTTTCTGATCTTATAATTATTCTCTCTCTAAAATAAAAGAAAGATTCTGTTTAAAAAAAGGAAGAACCTTTTCCCTGAATACTTCTCAAGAGTCCCACCTGTTTTAAGGATTCAGAACAATGAGTTCAGAAGTGAGAATCGATGTTGTGGATATCAAGGTTTTGGTCTTCATTCGAGTACGGCCCAAAAGAAGTTCTTTATCTCTTGGGAAGTATAAGAAGTTATCTCCCAGATATTGTGGACCAAAGAAAGTAGGTGATTTAGCTTACGAACTTCTTTTATCTCCTCATCTCAAAGTTCTGAATGCCTTCTATAGAAAAATGTGCCAAACCCAAATCATGGAAAGACGGTAAAACTTCAGTGGCAAGTTACCGTTGGCTTCTAAGTTACGCTAGCTCCTTCCTTTATATAAGTCGTAACTTTTACTTGTCATTCACAGTAATCTTACTCCCATCGATCTCCTTTTCTTTCTTAATCTCCTTCATGGCTTGGCAACAAGAATTAGTTTTATCCATAATGATTCCTCACCTTCAAGACGCAAGTGAGTCTGTGAAGAAGGATTTTATAGAACAGTATGAGCGCTCACTTTTCCCTCACTTGGGAACTTCTGTAGCTCAGACCAAATGGCGGACCTATCAAGACATAACTAGGGTAACACCCTGGGGTCAGCAGCACTTTCGTAACAATGTCCGCTTAGCCATGGTTATTGAAGCTTTGGGTTTGGGTCCCCGATACTACTGCGTCATGAGATCAAGGCATCTTGGGTTTTCTGAGCGGGTCTTCTTACTGGCGTGTTTTCTTCCTCATGAGAAGATATGCCTTTACCCCGTTTTTGGCTTGCCTCTCAGAGGTCCTTTTGTTAGATCACCTCATACCACTGAGATAGGTGCGGCAATAACCAACAGAATTATTCCCATAGATGAGTTACCTTATACATGCGCAGCTTGTGAGTGCTGCTTTTGTGATCATATGATGGACGGGCTTATGGAAGTGTAAAGAGTTCTTCTATCTTTACTGTATATGTTCCAAGAATGAATAAAGTTTAAATCTTGTTCTTGTCTTGAATCTTACTCTCTTTGAGACTTTTCTAATTGGTGATTAATCTTAATTTAAAAAAAATTTCTCTCAGTCTCATACTTGTGCATCTTGCGAAATTACCCCCAGTTTGCGAGATGAGGGCATCTCGCGTTTTTCAAGTGGGAGAGAATGTAAGATTCCTCCCCAGCCTCTCAAAATGTCCAGCATCTTCTCCTGTTATCAATCCCTCTTCAGAAATATAAAAGACTTGTTCCTAACTGTTTTAACCTAGAGAGAGAAAATATTCTAGAGAGAGAATATTCAAAATTTTAATATTTTTGGATAGAAAATTATCTCATCTTATTAAAATAAGTTCCCCTGAAACAGAAATTCAAAAAGAACTTTCCAATGTGCAATTGGAATTAATTGGAAATGGGTATAAAGGACCTTAGCCTAAGGGTCTAGATTTTCAGAAATTTTTGGATTATGGTCCAATTAAGGTTCCTATGGGCCAATAGCATCAATCCATGTGTAGGGAGGAGATAAATCCAATTTGTAAAAGAAGATACCCAAAAATGAGTAAATGCTCACATAAGATGAAGAGTTGAAAATGTACAAGGTTTATTAGTTAAAAAACTATGAGCAATATTAAAATGATTCCATTATGACACATATGTAAGGAAGGGGAGTTCTTTAAAGGAGGTGCATATTTCACATGCTTGAATGAGTTTTAAACTCATAAAAATTGAGATATTTCATCTCTCCTCTCTCCTCATTCAAGTCTAGTTCCAAAAAGTTAGCTTAACTGACCTAAAAATGGTCAAAAATTGACCAAACTGATTTGGAAAATTCTAGAATCAGTTTGTTTGGTTAAGAGCTCAATTTTTTCTATAAATAGAAGCCTCCCCCTTGTTGAAAAATAGATAGTGTTTATGCATCGTTACTCTACTCCACCTAAGCCAAGAACTGTGAATTCATTTAATAATTCACTAGTTTTTGGAGCTTCCCTCTTTCTTCAATCCCCATTAGTGGCTCCATCAACATACTTAACCAATTGATTGGTTGGGGGCCTCTACCGTGAACAAAGAATCAAGCAATTTGTAAGGTAATTAGTGAATATTGATCTTTTATATAATTTCTCAATGTTTCTCTCTTCTCAACCCCTCTCAAGCTTGAGAAGCTTAATTGGTATGGTTTTTTTTGAAGTTAATTGGTGAATAGTAGTGAAGAGTTACATAATTTAATAAATGTTATTGAAGTTAATTTCCATTTATGTTTAAATTCTAATGGCTTTTATGTAATCTCTCTCTCTCACTCAAGAAATGGTCATACTCATGACCCATTCTCAATCCAAATTAAGCTTTTCATAAAGCTTTTCCTTAACCCAAGATTAAGCTATGCTTGAGGCCAAATTAATGGCTTTATGTATGTGGATGTGTGGATGTGGAGATGGGAGTGTGGATGTGTGAATGTGAATGTGGATGTATGCATGAGGATGTACATGCATAGATGTGAATGTGGATGTATAGATGTGAATGGGAATGTGGATGTGGATGTATGTGAATGTGGATGTAGATGTGGATGTATAGATGTGAATGTGGAATGTGGATGTGGATGTATGTATGTATGTGGATGTAGATGTGGATGTATAGATGTGAATGGGAATGTGGATGTGGATGTGGATGTATGTATGTATGTGGATGTAGATGTGGATGTATAGATGTGAATGGGAATGTGGATGTGGATGTGGATGTATGTATGTATGTGGATGTAGATGTGGATGTATAGATGTGAATGGGAATGTGGATGTGGATGTATAGATGTGAATGGGAATATGGATGTGGATGTATGTGAATGTGGATGTAGATGTATGGAAATGTGGATGTGGATGTATGTGAATGTGGATGTAGATGTGGATGTATAGATGTGAATATATGATATGTGATGTAAAGGAATCTGAAGTGAAGAGATGGAAAATGATGTGATTAGATGAGTACATATATAAATGGATGTGGATATGGATATGGATGTGGATGTGGATATGGATGTGAATATATGATATGTGATGTGAAGGAATCTGAAGTGAAGAGATGGAAAATGATGTGATTGGATGAGTACATATATAAATGGAATGTGGAATAAGTAATGTGGATTAATGAGGGATAATGTGAAAAAATGAGAGTTAATATAGAAACTCTATTTGTAAACTGTTGTAAATGGCTGTTTTATGTCAAGAATGCTGGGAAAGCATTTTGACCGTCTTGTGATTAAGGTCGTGGAGCCTAACTGATAAAGTTGCAACTGCTGACGGAGAGTCAATGGAGGACGTCTCGCGTAGCAAGGTCGGCCGAGGTCTTGACCAGCCTCGGTTCGATTAAAAATGGTGAGCTTCCGGTACGGTGGATGAGGGACCAAGGAAGCGGCCTATGAGTGAAGCGCTAGGTCACCTGCGAAGGATCCTAGAGGGTGCTGACCATACGGTGCTCGGGCTCTGGGTCGCCTAGGATACCCACGCGTGCGTCGAGGAAGATATTGGAACAAGGAGTAAGAGTTGTTTTGTGAAACCGGGCATGGATCTGGTTGATTGACCTTGCTGGTCTTCAATGGATGAGTCCATGGCTCTTTATATGGATCTGTTGGTTGATCTTGCTGATCTTCAACGAGAGTCCATCTTGATTTTTATAAGTAATTATATTACCGAGTATTATGGGCTAGGAACTATTGAAAAGGTCCCTGTGTGGACAGGTGGTGAGCGTTCTAGTTGCCAATGATGCCATAGATACTCTGATGAAGGAATGATGGGAAATTATGAATCAACCGGATAAATTGGAAGATTGTGATCAGTGGTACTATGGTTTCATTAAAGGATTGTTTTAAAGTTAGCCGATGCTAAGAAAAAGGAAATTTCATATTGGGTGTGTAAGTGGTGTGGCTAGTTTTATGTTTGCATGAACTTCCGGCTAGGGGGCCTTGGAACTCTTTTCCTTGGTACCCGGGACAAAACCTAACCAAATTCCAAATTGGATCCCATCACTACAGTGGTTGGGCGGTTGGCTAACCCATGGGATCGGATGGGGTTAGGCTGGATTGATGGATCCGTAAATCGAGATTTAATTTCTATTATTACGATAGATGAAGTAAATCCCGGATAGAAATTGTTCTATGGATAGGAATCAACGGCTGTGCCTCTTGATGGGGAAAAAAGCGTTGATCCCAATGATCCAAGTGCAAGTTTCTTCCTTGATTTGACCAAGTACCGTTAAAGGTGCAGTCAGATCAGTTGATCCGTAATGATCTTGACTACGTTAGAGTAAAGAGTTATCCTGGTGGAATCGCCCATGCTTTCCGGGTAAAGGAAGTTTTTCCGGTTTCGGTTTTGGACAAACCAACGGATTAGTCTCTTGTCTAGATATCCATGGGTGAGGCCCCGAGTGTGAGACCCCTACCCACGCATGATGTACTACTTCCGCTGCTAGTACCCCGAATCCGTCGCATGGTGGGGACAGGGATCTCACAGGCAGCGAGCCCTACAAGTCAACGTTCAAGATGGCCCCATCCCGAAAATGTCAGAATGTTGCCTCGAGAGGAGCACGCAACAACGAGATTAGGGAAGATGCTCCCGATGCGGCTCCAACCCTCCCTCTTCAAGCTCCTCAAGGAAATGGTGGCCAGGTTAGCTTGGCTATATTTTAAAGAAGAGTTTTTTTTATTAGTGCTAATAAATTTGTATCTTTTCTTTTTTGAAATAATGACATAAAATTGTATGAAGTTACGAATTGTGTGATGCTGTATTCAATAAATTGCATTGAAATTGTTATCTTTAAAGAGTGCAAATTTTTCCTGGCTTCAACGCTAACTCCGTTCCGTGCTTATGTAGCCGGGCGGCATCGTTAAAGCCCGGGACCAAGGTATCCCTTATATCATTGGGAGAATAAGGTTTGCCGATTGAGGCGGGAGGTTATGATGCTGCCTAGTTCTGAGGGCCCAAGCTAGTGCGGTGAATAAGACCACCCTAGTGTGCGGTGAATAAGACCACCCTAGTGTGCACACATCCCTCTGAGGGGCGGAAGGATTGAGCGATGGAGCCTGAGAGGGCGACAGGCCGGCTTGAGTCCTCGCTCTAGCGGCCGACGATGAGGTGTATGGTCCCGTAGGGTTTTGCCCAGCATGTAGAGGCTGGAAGGCCGAATTCTAGATCATCGACAGAATAAAGGAAAAGAATAAGAGAGCCAGTTTGGCTTGTATGGAATTGATTCATGTATAAACTTTTTATATATAAATCTTGTCTTTGGCATGATTGTATTGTGTAAAAAGGCTGTCTTAAAACAAACCTTGTGAAAAGGGCTTTAATTAAGGAACATGTTTATTTATGTCAAACAGTGTGGTAGGATTAATTAGAAAACAAATTGATGCGTGAGTAGGGTGGAAAGTGGGAGGATGGAATGCCCCAATGGCACCATCCTATGGACAAGTGGACATGATTAGTCACTTTACTTTCCAACAGATTAAGTGAAAGCCCTACGCTAGATAAATAGGTTCTTGGGCAACTCTATTCTAGAAGACTAGGTCAGCGGCGGCTGTGCCTTGCATGGATGAGGAAAAAAACGTTGCCTCTAGAAATCAAGTCTACTAGTTGCCCAATTTATGATAAATTACCCTATGGGTGATTTGACTTTTAGAAGATCACGCTTCCCCTGCGGGATAGGACTAGGTCTTACCTATGAATCGTATCCTTGAATCTCTACATGGTCAAGGTGTCGATAAATAGGAAATTTTCTCCAAGTTAAGACTTAGTGGACTATCTTACGTGTTTCTCCTATTTCAGAAGGGGGGAACCTTACAACAAAAAACTATGTGTGCTTCCTAAGTCAATCAACACTTGAAATACATTATTTGTAAACTTGATAGAAAATTTAATAATTGAAGATTTGTTTGTGGCCTCACCTATATTAATAATAACATTGACATGTGCATATTTTTCAATCTCCTTGGTCACAGTTGTAGAGGAGCTTTTCTTCTTACTCCACGAGCGTTGTTATCTCTTGTAGTTAATCCCTCATGTACCTCACATGATGCTTGTTTGATTTTGCACTGAAAAATTCTATGACCCTTTTGTAAACAACAAAAACATAGGCTTTCATGCCGTGCCTTTTCAACTATCTTTGGAGACATGTGAAAGTCTGGTTACCATTCTTCTTCTCGCACATGTGCATCCTCTTATTTTGCATAAAATTCTCCTTCTCATCATAAAACTGAGTTAACCTCTTTCTTTTATTTCCAAAGATCTCTTCATTATTTCCCATTTGTTTATATGTCATGGCACGCTACATAGCATCTTGGATTATAGTTAGCTTGTTACCTTTAAGTATAAATTTTATTTGTCTATTCAAGTCATTCACAAATCGAGAAGCTCTTTCCTTCTCTCTTAAAGAGGGTGAATATTTCTACAAGTTCCAAAACTTATCATGATATTTTGCAATAGTAAGTGCCCTCTATTCCAAATTTAAAAATTCATTCATTTTCTCCATGTTATCATTCTGGGGATAGCAATGGTGAATCATATTCCTTTTGATTAGGGGCCACATGATATCCTCATTCTGTAAGTCCTTTCCTGTGCATAATAAACTTCCACCATAATTTTCCCAAACCTTCAAAAAGAAGTACTGTTGTCTTTGCCTTAGCTTCACCATTGAAGTTGCAAGTTTGAAAATAATCTTCAAGCTACTCAATCCATACTTCTGATTCTTCACTCCTCTTCCCCTTCCCCATCCCATTAAAGGTTGGTAATGACCTTTTCTTCGTAACTTGTTTGAGGGAAAAATCATCTACATGACCAGATTTAAGTCATGTGTCCATAGCAGTTTTCATTGCCTACACTGTATCTTGCAACTCCCTAATAGCTCAATGTATTGGAAGATCAAACCCAATCTTTGAAGCAACTCTTGGTTGTGGCCGCTCATCAAAACTTCTTACTTCTTTTTGCTCATCAAAACTTCACCAAGTTCTTCTTGCCTGTAAGATTCCTCCCCAGCCTTCAAGATGTCCAGTATCTTTCCCTGTAATCAATCCCCTCTTCAGAATAATAAAACATCTTGTTTCTACCTATTTTGGCTTAGAGAGAGAAAATATTCTAGAGAGAAGTTATTTAGTTTTTAGATATTTTTGGATGGAAAATATCTCTTCTTATTAAAATAAACTCCCCTAAACAGAAGTTCAAAAGAATTTCAGAAGGTGCATTAGAAATAAATTATAATCTGTTCAAAAGGCCTTAGCCTAAGGGTCCAAATTTTTTGAAAATTTTAGATTAAGGTTCTGAGGGGCCAATCACATTAATCCAAATGTAGGGAGGAGATAAGTTGAAGAAATAAATAAAACCCCCGCAAAAATGACTAAATACTCACATAAGATGAAGAGTGGACCAAAGACCAAAGGAAATACTAAAAAAAAAAATTTTGACACCTCACAGTGGGGATTCCCCCTCATGAAGGAGGCGCCTATTTCACATGTGTGGTGGATTTTGAAACTCTCAAATAATGAGATATTTCATCTCTTCTCTCTCCTAATTCAAGTCTAGTTCCAAAGAGTAAGCTAAACTAACCAAAAAATGGTCAAAAGTTGACCAAACTGATCTGAAAAATTCTAGAATTAGTTTGTTTGGTTAGAGGCTCACTTTTTTCCATAAATAGAAGCCTTCCCGTTTGTAGAAGCTTAATATTGTTTTATGTATTGTTACTCTACTCCTCCCCAGAGCCAAAAACATTGAATTCTTTGATAATTCACTTGTTTTTGACTATTTCCTCTACAAAGAATTGGTGGCCACTCTTGATCCAAGCAAGAACCCTCAATCCCTCAAGCCAAAGGAAAGCTCACAAAACTCCATGTAAGTTAGATATTTTACTTTTTTTAAATTCTATTCTATGGTTTTGTAATTTCTTGCTTCTTTTAAATTGAAATTGGATGTTTTGCCTTGATGGAAAGGCTTCACCCTTCTCTTCATTGTGAATTCATCCCTTCTTTATCCTAGATGTGTAATCAAATAAATAGAGTTAAACTTTTCGTATTGTTTACTCTTTAAAAAATGAGAATTGATTAGATTAGAGTGCTAAATTCATCTTGGGGTAAATTCCAAGTAGATTTAGAATGTAAAAATTGAAAAATGGTCAACCATACAAAGGAGGTTATGGCAAAACTTTCTTAAATTCTGTGGAAATAAGTTTTATCTTTATGTTATTCAAAAAGAGTAAGCCCCCCTGTTTGTGTATTCTAAAAGTATATTTTCATTCTATGCATAGAAATATGCATATTGAAAATATTTTTATTATAAAAGTGTTACTTTCATCAATATTGATTTTTATGTATAAAGTGATGCATAAAAGAATTTATTTTTATACTAAAAGTGTTACTTTCATCAATATTGATTTTTATGCATAAAGTGATGCATACAAGAATTTATTTTTATTATAAAAGTGTTACTTTTATCAATATTGATTTTTATGCATAAAGTGATGCATAAAAGGATTTATTTTTATACTAAAAGTGTTACTTTCATCAATATTGATTTTTATGCATAAAGTGATGCATAAAAGAATTTATTTTCATACTAAAAGTGTTACTTTCATCAATATTATTGATTTTTATGCATAAAGTGGTGCATAAAAGAATTTATTTTTATTATAAAAGTGTTACTTTCACCAATATTGATTTTTATGCATAAAGTGATGCATAAAAGAATTCATTAAGTTTTTTGCTTAACTGAATTCAAAACTAAACACGTATTCCTATGAGGAATAAATTAATCATTTATCTAAAATTTTGACTTCGATAGATCTTCTGAATTTTCTCATTACTATCGTAGAGAATATGAAACAGTAGAATTTTCCTTCACAGAGTATTTACTTATTAACTTCTATGGAAATATGACTTTTATATAAAAGAAAATCCTTTTATGCATCTATTTATGCATAAAAATCCATTTTGATGAAAGTAACACTTTTATTTATGCACAAAAATAAATATTGATGCAAGTAACACTTTTATAATAAAAAAAATTTTTATGCATAAAAATCAATAATGATGAAAGTAACACTTTTATAAAAAAAATTCTTTTATGCATCATTTTATGCATTAAAAACATTATTGAATGAAAGTAATACTTTTATAATAAAAAAAATTCTTTTATGCATCATTTTATGCATAAAAATCAATATTGATGAAAGTAACTCTTTTATAATTTTAAAAAAATATTTTATGCATTATTTTATGCATAAAAATCAATATTGATGAAAATAACACTTTTATAATAAAAAAAATCTATTTATGCATAAAAATCAATATTGATGAAAGTAACACTTTTATAACAAAAAAATTCTTTTATGCATAAAAATCAATATTGATGAAAGTAACACTTTTATAATTAAAAAAATTCTTTTATGCATCTATTTATGCATAAAAATCAATATTGATGAAAGTAACACTTTTAAAATCAAAAAATTCTTTTATGCATCTATTTATGCATAAAAATCAATATTGATGAAAGTAACCCTTTTATAATAAAAAAAAAATTTTATGCATTTATTTATGCATAAAAATCTATATGCATCTTTCTATGCATAGAATTGAAATCTAATGAAAATCCCTCTTTATAATAAAAAATAATAATCAATATGCATCTTTCTATGCATAGAATTTAAATCTAATAGAAATAACACTTTTGTAATAAAAATATTTCTACTATGCATTTTTCTATGCATAGAATGAAAATAACACTTTTAGAATACACAAACAATGGGGATTACTCTTTTTGAATAATAAAAAGTAATACTTATTTCACAAAATTTAAGAAAATTTTTTCATAACCTCCTTTGTATGGCTGACCATTTTTCAAATATTCCTATTCTTAATTTACTTAAAAATTATCCCCAATTGGTTTAAAGCATTAAATTCCACTTTTAAAAGAGAAACAATATGAAAAGTTTAATTCAAACAATTTGATTACTTAACTAGGATAAAGAAGGGCTGAATTTAAGAATAAGAGAGGGGGAAAGCCTTTCCAGCAAGGCATAGCATCGGATTATCATTTTAAAGATAACAAAAATTAGAAAACCATTAAAAGAATAAGAAAAAGTAGGATTTCTAACTTACAAGAAATTCTGGGAGCTTTCCTTTGAGGGATCTACTCTTGTTTGCAACAAGAGTGGCCACCAATTCTTTAGAAGAGGGAAGGGTCAAAAACTAATGCATTATTAAGAAATTCACAGTTTTTGGCTCTAGGGAGGAGTAGAGTAGCAGTGCATAAAACTCTATTAAGCTTCAAAAAAGGGGGGAGGCTTCTATTTATAGGAAAAAATGAGCTTCTAACCAAGCAAATTGATTCTAGAATTTTCCAAATCAGTTTGGTCAATTTTTGACCATTTTTGGGTCAGTTTAGCTTACTTTTTGGAACTAAACTTGAATTAGGAGAGAGGAGAGATGAAATATCTCAATATTTGAGAATTTAAAACTCCACCACACATGCGAAATAGGTGCCTCCTTCATGAGGGGGAATCCCCACGCCTCTGAGGTTTCAAAAATTCATTTTTTTAGTATTTCCTTTGGTCCTTAGTCCACTCTTCATCTTATGTGAGTATTTACTCATTTTTGGGGGGATTTTCTTTATTTCTTCTATTTATCTCCTCCACACATTTGGATGAATCTGATTGGCCCCTCAAAACCTTAATTTGCCTGTAGCTACTAGCATGCACCGCAACCTCCCAATGCATGCCAAGTGCTACCTAGGTATGTCGATAGCTTTCAATGCATGTCGATAACTACCGACATGCACCAAGAGTTACCAGCATGCTTCAGGAGAACATAATGCATGCCCAGTGCTACCTAGGTATGCTGGTAGCTTCTAATACGCATGCTGGTAACTATGCGAATGCACTGGGAGCATCAATTCATGTTCGGTGCTACATAGGCATGTTGGTAGCTTCTAATGCATTCATGTAACTACTGACATGCACCAGGAGCACACAATGTAGCATGTCAGGTGCTATCTAGGCATGCAAGTAACTGCCAACATGCATTGGGAGCATCCAGTGCATGTCGAGTGCTACCTAGGCATGCCAGTACTTCCAATGCATGCCAATAACTAGTGACATGCACTAGGAGCTACCTACATGCATCGGGATCACCCAATCCATGTCGGGTGTTACGTAGGCATGTTGGCAGTTTATAATGCATGCCGGTAACTACCGACATGCACAGGGATTTCCTAATGCATGTCGGGTGCTACCTAAGTATGCTAGTAGCCTACGAGCATGCACCAGGAGCACCCAATGCATGTCGGGTGCTACCTAGGCACTGGTAGCTTCCAATGCCTATCACTATAACTACCAACATGCACCGAGAGCACCCAATGAATGCCAGTAGCTTCTAATACATGTCAGTAACTACCGACATGGATTGGGAGCTATAGACAACTTTTTTTAAAAGCTAGGGTAGACTGGGGAGCTTTTTGTAAAAGTTGGGGCAAACTAGGCAATTATGCGAGAACTCCCCAGTCCGCCCTACCTTTTTTTGTAGGCTTATCAACAGCAGTGATTTTCTTAGAAATGTTATTTTGGCATGTATGGCAACCCTTATAGGGTCTCTTGAAGAGGCGCTTATAGCATCTCTTGCGGCACTTACAGTAGCGGCTCTTAAACCTCGACACTTTTCCAATTTCCTTTTTAAAACCCACGCAATAAATGCCGCTACCCCCCTCTTTTTGTTGTAGTGTGTGTTCCTCCTAAATAACAAGAATGTAAACCCTATCGATTAAGTGTGCCTTTAGCTAAGCAGTGATATCAGCACCTCTTAGGTACATATTCTCTCATATGATTTAGGTCTTGAAATTAGCGGAAGATAAAGCTCAATCGAGCATAATAAAAGGGCCCTTGTACTTTTATTTCAACTGAATTAAAGAGAAGTACTGTGCCAATCATTCTTGTGCTTTAAAATCCCCTTTGAGGTTAGTAAATGTAAACCCTCTATAGCACGTGCATTCAAGGCCTATGAAAAAAACCCCTTATTCATGAATAAAATGTACCCTTTTTCTATTCAATCTGTGAATACCCCCTTTAAATGGTACCTTTTTGTATGTAAAAAATGTGTAAAATAAGGATTTTAAAAATTTATTATGTTGAACTCACGTGCTATGTTTACATATTTATGAGTGATCCCCCCCCCCCCCCCCCCCCGAGTTTAAATCTCACACTCACTTTGACTTGTTATCACACAATGCACAATCTCCAACTCCTACACACCATGTGAGTTCCAAGGAGGGCCAATAGCTTCAGGTAGATCACCATCTTTTCCATTTGCTACGTCACCAATAGATCCACTCGTGGGGGGGTGCACATGATCGCAAAGTTTGGTCACCATTGGAGCATGTTTGGGTGCGATGGCATGGGGAAGAGCAGGATTTTCCATAGCCACTCGAGCACTAAGAGACTTGAAAAACCTGCACTCAATGCTGATTCCTAATCCAAAAATGCTATGATGGTGACCAAACCTTGCATGCATGTGGGCGTGTGTCCCCCTCGCACTTGCTCTCAATGTTTGGTCACCATTAAAGCATGTTTGGGTGCGATGGCATGGGGAAGAGCGGGATTTTTCATGGTCTCTCGAACACTAGGTAACTTGAAAAATTCGCACACAGCGCGCTAATTGCTTATCCAAACATGCTAATGACCAAACCTTGCGAGTATGTGGGGGTGGGCTCCCTGCACATGCTCGCAAAGTTTGCTACCATCTGAGCATGTTTCGGTGTGATGGCATGGGGAAGAGTGGGATTTTCCATGGCCTCTAGAGCATTAAGAGACTTGAGAAATCTGCATTAGGTGCTAATTGTTGCTAATCCAAAAATTCTCGGATGGTGACCAAACTTTGCGAGCATATGGGACTGGGTCCCCCCCACTTGTTTGCAAAGTTTGGTCTCCATTGGAGCATGAGATGTCATAGGAAAGAGTGGGATTTTCCATGGCCTCTCAAGCACTAAGAGATTGGGAAAATCCGCACTGGGCGCTAATTCAAAAATGCTTCGATGGTGACAGAACTTGGGGAGCATGTGGGCATGGGTCCCCCCCACAGTCTCACAAAGTTTGGTCTCACCATCAGAGCATGTTTGGGTGCGATGGCATGGGGAAGAGTAGGATTTTCCATGGCCTCTCGAGCACTAAGAGACTTGTGAAATCCGAACTGGGTTCTAATTACTAATAGAAAAATGCTTCGATAGTGACCAAAATTTTGCGATCATTTGGGGTTGGGTCCCTCCACATGCTCGCAAAGTTTGGTCACCATCGGAGTATGTTTGGGTGAGATGGCACGGGGAAGAGTGGGATTTTCCGTGGCTGCTCGAGCACTAAGAGACTTGATAAATCTGCATTGGGCGCTAATTGCTAATCCAAAAATGCTAGAATGGTAACCAAACTTTGCGAGCATGTGGGGATGGGTCCCCCCACATGTCCACAAAGTTTGGTCACCATATCAGAGCATGTTTTGGTGCGATGGGATGGGGAAGAGCAAAATTTTCAATGGCCTCTTCAACACTAAGAGACTTCAAAAATCTGCACACGGGACTAATTGCTAATCTAAGCATTTTTGGACAGTGACCAAACTTTGTGCACGCAAAGTTTGGTCACCATTTGGAGCTTGTTTCGGTGCGATGGCATGGGGAAGAGTGGGATTTTCCATGACCTCTAGAGCACTAAGAGAATTAAAAAATACGCATTCGGTGCTAATTGCTAATCCACTAATAATAGTGACCAAAAATTTGCGAGCATGTGTGGGTGGGTCCCTCCCACATGTTCGCAAAGTTTGGTCACCATCGGGGAGCATGTTTGGGTACGATAGCACGGGGAAGCATGGGATTTTTCATGGCCTCTCGAGCACTAAGAGACTTTAAAAATCCGCATTGGGTGCTAATTCCTAATCCAAAAATACTCCGATGGTGACCAAACTTTGCGAGCATGTTTGGGTTACTGGTCCCCCCCACTTGCTTGCAAAGTTTGGTCACCTCAGAGCATGTTTGGGTGCGATGGCATGGGGAAGAGCAGGATTTTCCATACCCTCTCAAGCACTAATAAACTTGAAAAATCTTCACACCATGCTAATTCCTAATTGAAACATGCTCTGATAGTGACCAAATTTTGCGAGCATGTCGGGGGTACCCTACCCCATGCTTGCAAAGTTTTGTCACCATCGGAGCATGTTTGGGTGCGATGGCATGGGGAAGAGTGGGATTTTCCATGGCCTCTCGAGAACTAAGAGACCTAAAACATCTGCACTGGGTTCTAATTGCTAAGCCAAACATGCTCCGATGGTGACCAAACTTTTGCAAGCATGTGGGTGTGGATCCCCACCACATGCTCGCAAAGTTTGGTCACCACCATTGGAGCATGTTTGGGTGTGATGGCAACGGGAAGAGCGGGATTTTCTACGGCATCTCGAGCACAAGAGACTTGAAAAATCCACACAGTTCCTAATCCAGACAAGCATGGGGGGGGACTCCCCCACATGCTCGTAAAGTCTGATCACCATCGGAGCATGTTTGGGTGTGATGGCATGGGGAAGAGCGGGATTTTCCATCACCTCTCAAGGATTAAGAGAATTGAAAACTCCGCACTATGCTAATCCAAAAATGCTCTATTAGTGACCAAACCTTGTGAGCATGTGGGGGTGGGTGCCCCCCACATGTTCACAAAGTTTTGTCACCATTGGAACATGTTTGGGTATGATGGCATGGGGAAGAGTAGGATTTTCCATGGCCTCTTGAGCACTAAGATACTTCAAAAATCCACACACAGTGCTATTTGCTAACCCAAGCATTTTTAGATAGTGACCAAACTTTGCGGGCATGTGGAGGGGCCCCCCACATGCTTGAAAAGTTTGGTCACCATTTGGAGCATGTTTAGGTGCGATGGCATGGGAAAGAGTGGGATTTTCCATCGGCCTCTCAAGCACTAAGACACTTGAAAAATCCACACTGGGCGTTAATTGTGAAACGCAACATGCTTCGATGGTGACTAAACTTTTGCAAGCATGTGGGGGTGGGTCCCCACCACATGCTTGCAAAGTTTGGTCACCATCAGAGCATGTTTGGGTGCGATGGCATCAGGAAGAGCAGGATTTTCCATGGCCTCTCAAGCACTAAGAGACTTGAAAAACCCACATAGTTTCTAATCCAAACGTCATAAATTTCGGTCACCATTGAAGCATGTTTGGGTGCGATGGCCTGGGGAAGAGTGGGATTTTCCATCACCTCTGGAGGACTAAGCGAATTGAAAACTCCGCACTGTTTGTTGCTAATCCAAACATGCTCTGATAGTGACCAAACCTTGCAAGCATGTGGGGGTGGGTCCCCCCCACATGCTCACAAATATTTGTCACCATCGGAACATGTTTGGGTGTGATGGCATGGGGAAGAGCTCGATTTTCCATGGCCTCTTGAGCACTAAGAGACTTCACAAATCTGCACATAGTGCTAATTGCTAACCCAATCATTTTTATATGGTGACCAAACTTTGCAGGCATGTGGGCCCACATGCTCGAAAAGTTTGGTCACCATTTGGAGCATGTTTGGGTGCGATGCCATGGGAAAGAGTGGGATTTTCCATGGGCCTCTTAAGCACTAAGACACTTGAAAAATCCACAATGGGCGTTAATTGTTAAACGCAAAATGCTTCGAAGTGGTGACCAACTTTTGTGAGCATGTGGCAGCAAAGGGTCCCCCCCAAATTCTCACAAAGTTTGGTCACCATCGGGGCATGTTTGGGTGCGATGGCATCGAGAAGAGTGGGATTTTCCATGGCCTTTTGAGCTCTAAGAGATTTGAAAAATCCACACACAGTGCTAATTAATAATCCAAATATGTTGTGCTGGCATGGCCCGGAAAGAGTGGTATTTTCCATGGCCTCTCAAACACTAAGAGACTTGAAAAATCCACACTGGACATTAATTGTTAAACACAAAATGCTCCGATGGTGACCAAACATTTGCAAGCATGTGGGAGACTCAGTGGGTCACCCCCACATTCTCACAAAGTTTTGTCACCATCGGAGCATGTTTAGGTGTAATGGCATCAAGAAGAGTGGGATTTTCCATGGCCTCTTGAGCACTAAAAGACTTGAAAAATCCACACACGCTAATTGATAATCTAAACATTCTCTAATGGTGACCAAACTTTGCGAGCATGTGGAGGTGGGTTGCCCCCACATGCTTGCAATGTTTGGTCACTGTCGAAGGATGTTTGGGTGCGATGGCATGGGGAAGAGTGGGATTCTCCATGGCCTCTCAGCACTAAGAGACTTAAAAAATCTGCACTAGGTTCTAATTTCTAATCCAAACATACTCTGATGGTGACCAAACTTTTGCAAGAATGTGAGGGTGGAACCCCACCACATGCTCGCAAGGTTCGGTCACCATGGGAGCATGTTTGGGTGTGATGGCATCGAGAAGAGCGGGATTTTCCATGGCCTCTCGAGCACTACGCGACTTGAAAAATCCACACACAATTTCTAATCCACACATGCTCAGATGTGACTAAACTTTTCAAGCATGTGGGGGGGACCCCCCCCCACATGCTTGTTGTAAAGTTTGGTCACCATCGAAGCATGTTTTGTTTGGGTGCGATGGCATTGGGAAGAGTGGGATTTTCCATCACC
This sequence comes from Cibotium barometz, assembly GCF_041138505.1. NCBI lineage: Eukaryota > Viridiplantae > Streptophyta > Polypodiopsida > Cyatheales > Cibotiaceae > Cibotium > Cibotium barometz. The sequence continues at coordinate 25,523,919 of NC_141090.1, forward strand.
TCTCGAGGACTAAGAGAATTGAAAACTCTGCACACCGGGCACTAGTTGCTAATCCAAACATGCTTTGATGGTCACCAAACCTTGCAAGAATGTGGGGTATTTTCTATGGCATCTCGAGCACAAGAGACTTGAAAAATCTACACAGTTGCTAATCCAGACAAGCTCTGATAGTGACCAAACTTTGCAAGCATGGGAGGGGATCCTCCATATCTTGTAAAGTCCAGTCACCATCGGAGTATGTTTGTGTTGCGATGCCATGGGGAAGAGGGGGATTTTCCATCACCTCAAGGACTAAGAGAAGTGAAAACTCCAAACTGTGTACTAATTGTTAATCCAAAAATGCTCTAATAGTGACTAAACCTTGTGAGCATGTGGGGGTGGGTCCCCCCCCACATGCTCACAAAGTTTTGTCACCATTGGAACATGTTTAGGTGCAAAATGCAAAATGCTCCGATGGTGACTAAACTTCTGCAAGCATGTTTAGGTGCGATGGCATGGGAAAGAGTGGGATTTTCCATGGGCCTCTCAAGCACTAAGACACTTCAAAAATCCACACTGGACATTAATTGTGAAATGCAAAATGCTCCGATGGTTGACCAAACTTTTGCAAGCACGTGGGGGTGGGTCCCCACCACACGTGCTCGTAAAGTTTGGTCACCATCGGAGCATGCTTGGGTGCGATGGCATTGGGAAGAGTGGGATTTTCCATGGCCTCTCAAGCACTAAGAGACTTGAAAAATCCACACAGTTGCTAATCCAAATGTCATAAAGTCCGGTCACCATCGAAGCATATTTGGGTGCGATGGCATGGGGAAGAGTGGGATTTTCCATCACCTCTGGAGGACTAAGAGAATTGAAAACTCCACACTGTGTACTAATTGCTAATCCAAACATGCTCTGATAGTGACCAAACCTTGCAAGCATGTGGGAGTGGATCCCCCCCCACATGCTCACAAATATTTGTCACCATCAGAACATTTTTGGGTGTGATGGCATGGGAAAGAGCTGGATTTTCCATGGCCTCTTGAGCACTAAGAGACTTCACAAATCTGCACACACAGTGCTAATTGCAAACCCAATCATTTTTAGATGGTGACCAAACTTTGTGGGCATGTGGGGGGGACCCCCCCACATGCTCGGAAAGTTTGGTCTTCATTTGGAGCATGTTTGGGTGCGATGGCATGGGGAAGAGTGGGATTTTCCATGGGCCTCTTAAGCACTAAGACACTTGAAAAATCCACAATGGGTGTTAATTGTTAAACGCAAAATGCTCCGATGTGGTGACCAAACTTTTGTGAGCATGTGGTAGCAGAGGGTCCCACCCCAAATTCTCACAAAGTTTGGTCACCATCGGAGCATGTTTGGGTGCGATGGCATCGAAAAGAGTGGGTTTTTCCATGGCCTCTTGAGCTCTAAGAGACTTAAAAAATCCACACATAACGCTAATTAATAATCCAAACATGCTCTGATGGCATGGCTCTAGAAGAGAGGGATTTTCCATGGCCTAAGAGACTTGAAAAATCCACACTGGGCATTAATTGTTAAACACAAAATGCTCTGATGGTGACCAAACATTTGCAAGCATGTGGGAGAGACTTGAAAAATCCACACTGGGGGCATTAATTGTTAAACACAAAATGCTCTGATGGTGACCAAACATTTGCAAGCATGTGGGAGTGGGTCACCCCCCAGCAGGTTTGGGTGCAATGGCATCAGGAAGAGTGGGATTTTCCATGGCCTCTTGAGCACTAAAAGACTTGAAAAATCCACACACAGCGCTAATTGATAATCTAAACATGCTCTAATGGTGACTAAACTTTGCAAGCATGTGGAGGTGGGCTGCTCCCACATGCTCGCAAAGTCTGGTCACCATCGAAGCATGTTTGGGTGCGATGGCATGGGGAAGAGTGGGATTCTCCATGGCCTTTTGAGCATTAAGAGACTTAAAAAATCCGCACTAGGTTGTAATTTCTAATCCAAACATGCTCCGATGGTGACCAAACTTTTGCGATAATGTGAGGGTGGAACCCCACCACATGCTCGCAAAGTGTGGTCACCATGGGAGCATGTTTGGGTGTGATGGCATCGAGACGAGTGGGATTTTCCATGGCCTCTCGAGCATTAAGAGACTTGAAAAATCCACACAAAATTTCTAATCCACACATGCTCAGATGTGACCGAACTTTTCAAACATGTGGGGGTGGACCCCCCCACATGCTTGTAAAGTCTGGTCACCATCGGAGCATGTTTGGGTGCGATGGCATGGAAAAGAGCGGGATTTTCCATCACCTCTCGAGGACTAAGAGAATTGAAAACTCTCCACCGGGCACTAATTGCTAATCCAAACATGCTTCGATGGTTACCAAACCTTGCAAGAATGTGAGGTGGGTTCCCCCCTCACATGCTCACAAAGTTTTGTCACCATCAGAGCATGTTTGGGTGTGATGGCATAGGGAAGAGACAGATTTTTAATGGCCTCTTAAGCACTAAGAGACTTCAAAAATCTGCACACATCGCTAATTGCTAACCCAAGCATTTTTTAGATGGTGACCAAATTTTGTGGGCATGTGGCAAGGACCCCCCCCACCTACTCGAAAAGTTTAGTCACCATTTGGAGCATGTTTGGGTGCGATGGCATGAGGAAGGGAGGGATTTTCCATGGCCTCTCGAGCACTAAGAGACTTGAAAAATCCACACTCGGTGCTAATTGTTAAACAAAAAATGCTCTGATGGCATCACCAAATTTTTGCGAGCATGTGGGAGTGGGTCCCCCCCACATTCTCACAAATTCTGGACATCATCAGGGCATGTTTGGGTGCAATGGCACATCGGGAAGAGTGGGATTTTTCTTGGCCTCTCGAGCACTAAGAGACTTGAAAAATCCACACAGAGCTCTAATTAATAATCCAAACATGCTCTAATAGTGACCATACTTTGCAAGCATGTGGAGGTGGGTTGCCCTCACATGCTCGCAAAGTTTGGTCTCACCAACGGAGCATGTTTGGGTGCGATGGCATGGGGAAGAGTGGGATTTTCCAGGGCTTCTCAAGCACTAAGAGACTTGAAAAATCCGCAATGGATTCTAATTACTAGTCCAAACATGCTCCGATGGTGGTGACCAAACTTTTGCGAGCATGTGGGGGTGGGTCCCCAGCACATTCTCACAAATTTTGGTCCCCATTGGAGTATGTTTGGATGCGATGGCATTGAAAAAAGCGAGATTTTCCAGGGCCTCTCGAGCACTAAGAAAATTAAAAAATCCACACATAGCGCCAATTGCTAATTCAAACATGCTCTGATGGTGACCAAACTTTGCGAGCATGTGTAGGTGGGTCGCGGTTGCGGCCACATGGTCGCAAAGTTTCGTCACCATCGGAGCATGTATGGGTACGATGGCATGGGGAAGAGTGGGATTTTCCATGGCCTCTCAAGCACACTGAGACTTGGAAACTTGTACCTTACCATTGCTTGATTTGATAAAAATTCGACCTGAGTTGTGGAATGATATTGCCACATGTTTGTCAGAGCAGGTATTGCTACAAAAGGGTCACCATGAGTGTACTATACACCCTGAGACAAAGCATGTTATGCCAGTTCCTATCAACAAAGTAGGAAAATTTTGTGAAGACGATCAGGGAAATGCTACCCTCCCATTAGAAGTGCGAAAAATATCTTCAACTGCAATACTTGATAGTGGTGTAGGAGTGGGCATTGTGACAAGGTCCATTTGGGAAAAGTGGGGCAAACCAGCTATTAGGAGTACCAGGATGCGCTTGCAGCTAGCAGATGGAAGCTTAGAACATCCCCTTGGGCTGCTTGAGAACATATTGGTCACCACATGTGGGATTGAATATGAGCACACCTTTGCAGTAGTGGATTTTGGAAAACATCCAAATTATGAAGTGATATTGGGTAGACCATTCATGCGACAATTTCAAATGATTCAAGATTGGGGATACAATTATTTGTATCTCCGACATGATTCTGTCATCACAAGGGTCAACCTAAGGAATCACTCATATCGTGATGTAACAAGGTCTCCAATAGATGAGTTTGATTCTGCTTCATCTGAGGGCTCAAGAGTTACATTGTCCGATGGACGTGAAGATCTGTGGATGTGTGGAGCCTCATGTAGGGATTTCAACACTGAGAGACTTAAGGGTAATCGAAGTGTATCAGATGAGGCATACATTCCACAACCCTTCCCTGAGCATTTAATTGATCCATTAGAATGGAGTCATGTCCTTGCAACATTATCGACATGTGCTCTACCGAAGCCAATTCAATTCTGTGACTCAGATGGATATGACATTATTCCTATACGAATGGTACAACCACGTGATCTTCTAGAGGATTTGTACTATAGGAATGCATCCACAACAGCATTGCATGTAGAGGAAGTCTCTGCTAATCCAAGAGCTTTATCGTGTCAAAAGGGTGATGTTTCTACCTTACAAAACCCACTTTCAAAATCTGCTCTTGAAGCTCCAAAACAAATGATGTGGATAATTGATGAGTACTCAAGTGAGGGCCATGGCTGGCATGTTCCAACTACTCTAGTTGCTGCTCAAAGAAGGCCGGGCAAGAAGGAATTATCAATGTGGCTACCCAAAGATGCGTACAAACTTGTACCATCTAGTCCAGTTGCTAAGCCTCTTAAGAAGCACATCATTTCCAAGCCTAAGCCTAGGATTGTTACTCGATGGGTCCCAAAACATGTGCTTAAAGCACAAGGCTATTATGAGGGTGCAACAGCAATTTGGCTTCCAAAATGCCATGCTTTGCTAGGGGTAAAAGAGTGTTTCCGAAAGATTCCAAAAGCCACCCTTGATTTTCCATATCAGTGGGTGCAAAAGAAATCAACACAGCCTCTTCAAGATAGGATAGGTGGTTGTAATAGCACCTACAAATCTACTTGTGTTGATCGTCCTACAACATGTAATGAGTCACCAGTTGTCCCAAATTCTCCATATTACACAATTCCATCATCAATTGGTGTACTTAAGACACATCCAACTTCACATGAGTCTCATTTGAGCATAGATTCTAGAACTTCAAAACCTAAATCCTCTTATCTTGCTCAAATTCCAAGACAATTGATAAAATTCCCACCCAAGAAGGACATACCTAAAACCAAAGATAAGGCATTAACACTACAATTGAAGCTCTTTGGTAGATCAATGTTTGCATAGAGTGGTTCCTTATGCCTTTAGAGGATTATGTTCTTTTTGAGATGATCTCCACCACCAGCGTAAGGGTAAGTTCAGTGACTCCATAATAAGATCGACAAGCCAGGGCACTTTTCTCCCATTGGGTTTTTCCCCTCGGCTATATTCGGTGTTTGGCACCAATGGCAAATTTTATTCTTTTCTTTTCTTTTCTTGTTTGTTAATAAAAATTTTACAAAAATCTCCGTAAAAAACAAGAGCATCAAACACGCCCCAATAGTCCACCTATCGTGCAAACAAATTAGGAAGGGGGGAGACATGCTACGCCTACAAAGATCAAGGAGGAGCAATCTGCACAAAATCAGCAATGCATCAATGCAAACGAACAACATCAACAGGGCACTACAACAGGTGTATTCAAATCTTAATCTTTATTTCTTTATGTGCTCTTATCTTTCGAATATATGGTTTGCATGTTCACACAATGTTGGCTGGTTTAAGTTTTTGATTAGTTGTTAAAATTTGGTGAGTGAATTCTAGAGTCTTAGAAGACTTAGTAAAAGATATTTCTATCTAAAGACAGTGTAGGATATATACCAATGGAATATGCCAAGTTCTTATGCTTTCAAGGTATATTAGTTATCCCTAGTGGTAGCTACCTCTTAGATATGAGCTAGGTGCTAGGAGTAATAAAAATTTATAAAAATTATACCCTTTAAAAAAAAAATATGTGCAAAGTAAATTGAGACATGACGTGTCTACCGCCAAGTGAAATGCTTGGTAGGACCTGGGGTTGTCTTAGCACCTTGGGGCCGATGCCTTGGTTTCCATGGGGTGAACACTGATGTCTAAAAGCCTCAGAAAAAGACCTTTGAGGAATCTATCGCCTTGATAGATGTTGGTAGGACTCTGGGGTACACTATGGGCCCTCGAGACCGATGCCCTCATCTTCATGGGGTACTCCTTAGGTCATAAAAGAAAGAAAAAGGGTCTGTCACCCTGGAGATACTTAGCGGTCTTTAGATTCTCTTGGCGGAGGTCTCTTGGCCATTGCTTGGGTCTCTTTGGGATGGAACCTTAATCTTTATCACCTTCTACATACACATCAAAAAAAAAAGAAAAAAAAGAAAAAAAAAAGAGTTCCAATCACTTTTGCTCATATTTAGGAGTAGGTTTGCCACTTAGGAATAACTTACATACTTGTAGGACATTGAGACTGCGGTCATAACCAGCGGTGTACAAAGCACACTTGCCTTTGCATAGCACTATCTACCACTTAAGTCTCACTTTGACTAGTCTTTACTCACCTATTTTAGTACTCATTAAAACTTTAATCAGCCTTGCACTTGTATGCTCACGTGTGAAATTATCATTGCTGGTTTTTCTTTTCTTTTCTTTTTTTTCAATAAAAGACTTTAATGTATCCATTCTTTTTTTGTTGCAGCTCTTGTTACTACCGCGCTCGAGGACGTGCGCAAAATAGGAAGGGGGGAGTGTTGCATGACGAATGAAGATCAATACAAGGATGCAACAAAAAAAACACTCAGGGCTCTTGAAAAGAGTTCCAAGTTGTAGATGAATGTGGGAGAGGGCTTGACAATAATCCCACATGGGAACTTTTGGGAGTTCTAGAATTTTTGTATAAAAGGTGGCCCATTTGAGAGCTAGAGAGGACTCTTTGGTCATTTGGTTGAGAGGCTCATAGAGAGAGCTTGCTCCGTAGCTCCTTCTCAAGTGCTCTCCCAAGGCTCTCCATCTCCATTCATGCTTCAATCTTGTACTCTCTATTCTTTACATTTTCAATGATATGAGGTTTTGGTCTACATACTTGCTAATCTAGATTTCTTAATGATGTTTTGATTTGTGAGTTGTAGAGTGCTTGTAATGAAGCTTGTGCTTGAAATAATGTGTAGTTGAGGCTTGTGTGATAGCTCTTTGCATATTAGGTTCCTTGCATAAGTTGCATTTGTGTGCTTAAGTGTAGCCTAACCTTGATGCTTTGATTATGTAAGATTTATTGCTTGAGTGTTGAGAAGGATTGAGTAGGACTAGAAGTCATTAGTGTGTGGTTAACTCTTCTTCTCTCATTCGGGATAGCCTCTATGCGCTAACCGGGTTGCATTCACGGATTGACAAGTGTGTGGATTGGAGTGTAGCCTCCGCTATGCTATGATGTCCCAAACAATCGCACACGGTGCTAATTGCTAATCCAAACATGCTCTGATAGTGACCAAATTTTGTGAGCATGTGGAGGAACCCCGTCACCTCACGCGCTCACAAATTTTGGTCATCACCAGAGCATGTTTGGGTGTGATGGCATGGGCAAGAGTGGGATTTTCCAAGACCTCTCGAGCACTAAGATTCTACGTTGGGCACTAATTGCTAATCCAAAGATGCTCCTATGGTGACCAAACTTTGCGAGCATGTGGGGTGGGTCCCGTCTCACAAAGTTTAGTCACCCATCGGAGCATGTTTGGGTGCGATGGCATGGGGAAGAGCAAGATTTTCTATCGCCTCTCGAGCACTAAGAGACTTGAAAAGTCTGCACACGGCACTAAGTTTGGTACCCATCAGAGCATTTTTGGATTAGCAATTAGTACAATGTGCAGAGCTTTCAAGTCTCTTACCCCCCCCCACTTGCTCTCAAAGTTTGGTCACCATCGGAGCATGTTTGGGTATGATCTCATAGGGAAGAGCACGATTTTTTGTGGCCACTTGAGTACTAAGATACTTGAAAAATCCACAATGGGCACTAATTGCTAATCCAAACCTACTCTGATGGTGACCAAAGTTTGCAAGCATGTGGGTAGGAGACCCCCCACATGCTTTGCAAACAAAGAGACTTGAAAAATCTGCACTGGGCACTAATTGCTAATCCAAACATACTCCAATGGTGACCAAATTTTGCAAGCATATGGGAGGGGACCCCCCCTTATGCTCACAAAGTTTGGTCACCATCCGATCATGTGGGGGGGGCACCCCCCCATGCTCACAAAGTTTGGTCACTATTGGAGCATGTTTTGGTGCAATGGCATGGGGAAGAACGGGATTTTCCATGGCCTCCCAAGCACTAAGAGATTGGAAAAATCCATACTGGGCGCTAATTGCTAATCTAAAAAAGGCTATGATGGTTCACCTCTTGAGGCCTAAGAGACTTGAAAAATCCGCATATGGCGCTAATTGCTAATCCAAAAATTTTTTGATGGTGACCAAACTTTGCGTGCATGTGGGGGGGGATCCTCCTCCACATCCTAGCAAAGTTTAGTCACCATGGAGCATGTTTGGGTGTGATCGCATGGGGAGGATCATAATTTTCAATGGCCTGTCGAGCACTAAGAGACTTGAAAAATCCACACTATGTGCTCATTGCTAATCCAAAAATGCCCCGATGGTGACCAAATTTTCCAAGCATGTGGGGGTGGGTCCCCCCCACATGCTCGTGCAAAGTTTGGTCACCATCGAAGCATGTTTGGGTGCGATGGCATTGGGAAGAGCAGGATTTTCCTTGGCCTCTCGAGCACTACGCGCAAACTAAGCGCTATATAATTGCTAATTGAATTATGTTCGGATGGTGACCAAACTACGAGCATGTGTAGGTGGGTCTCCCTCACTTGCTCGCGCAAAGTTTTTTCACGATCGGAGCATGTTTGGGTGTGATGACATAGGGAAGAGCGGGATTTTCCATGGCCTCTTGAGCACTAAGAGACTTGAAAAATCTGCATTGGGTGCTTATTGCTAATCCAAACATGCTCCGATGTGGTGACCAAAGTTAGAGAGTTTGGAGGTGGGTCCCCCTTGCTTGCAACATTTATTCACCATTGGAGCATGTTTGGGTGTGATGAAATGGGGAAAAGAGGGATTTTCCATGGCCTCTCGACCACTAAGAGAGCTGCAAAATCTGCACACGGCCCTAATTTTGGTCATCATTGGAGCATTTTTGGATTAGCAATTAGCGTTATGTTTTGCGTAGTTTTCAAGTCTCTTAGTCCCCCCCCCCACTCGATCTCAATGTTTGGTCACCATTGGAGAATGCTTGGGTACGATAGCATAGGGAAGAGCGGGATTTTACATGGCCTCTCAAGCACTAAGAGACTTGAAACATCGACACACCATACTAATTGCTTATCCAAACATGCTCGGATAGTGACCAGACTTTGCGAGTATGTGGGGGGGACCCTCCCAAAATCCTCGCAAAGTCTGGTCACAATTGAAGCATGTTTGGGTGCGATGGCATGGGGAAGAGTGGGATTTTCCATGGCCTCTTAAGCACTAAGAGACTTGAAAAATCCTCATTGGGTGCTAATTTCTAATCTAAACATGCTCTGATGGTGAACATATTTGTGAGCATGAAGGGTGGGTCCCCCCCCACATGCTCGCAAAGTCTGGTCACAATTAGAGAGCATGTTTGGGTGCGATGGTATGGGGAAGAGCACAATTTTCCATGGCCTCTCGAGCACTAAGAGACTTGAAAAATCCACACTGGGCAATAATTGCTAATCAAAAAATTCTCCGATGGTGACAAAGTTTGTGAGTATGTGGGGGTGGGTCCCCCCGAGTTGCTCTCAAAGTTTGGTCACCATCGGGGTATGTTTGGGTGCAATGGTGTGGCAAAGCGTAGGACTTTCCATGGCCTCTCAAGCACTAAGAGATTTGAAAAACCCACACATGGTTGCTAATCAAGTGGGATTTTCCATGGCCTCTCGAGTATTAAGAGACCTGAAAAATCCACACTTTGTGCTAATTGTTTATCAAAACATAGTCCGATGGTGACCAAACTTTGTGAGGCATGTGGGGGTGGGTCCCCTCCACATGCTCGCAAAGTTTGGTTACCATTGGAGCACGTTTAGGTGCGATGGCATGGGGGAAGAGCAGGATTTTCCTTTGCCTCTTGAGGACTAAGAGACTTCAAAAATCCACATATGGTGCTAATTGCCAATCCAACTATTTTTTGATGGTGGTGACCAAACTTTGCATGCATGTGGGGGGGACCCCCCCCACATGCTAGCAAAGTTTAGTCACCATGGAGCATGTTTGGGTGCGATGGCATGGGGAGGAGAAGAATTTTACATGGCCTCTTGAGTACTAAGATACTTGAATAATCTGTAGTGGGTGCCGATTGCTAATCCAGAAATGCCTTGATGGTGGTGACCAAACTTTCCAAGCATGTGGGGGTGGGTTCTCGCCACATGCTCGCAAAGTTTGGTCATCATCGGAGCATGTTTGCATGCGATGGCATCAGGAAGAGTGGGATTCTCCATGGCCTCTCGAGCACTAAGAGACTTGAAAAATCCACACTAGGCACTAATTGCTAATCCAAACATGTTCGGATGTGGTGACCAAACTACGACCATGTAGAGGTGGGTCTCCTCCACTTGCTCGCAAAGTTTTTTCACCATCGGAGCATGTTTGGGTGCGATGGCATGGGAAAGAGCAGGATTTTCCATGGCCTCTCGAGCACTAAGAGACTTGAAAATTTTGCACACAATGCTACTTTTAGTCATGATCGGAGCATTTTTGGATTAGGAATTAGCGTCATGTTTTGTGAGGAGTTTTCAAGTATCTTAGTCCCCGCCACTTGATCTTAAAGATTGGTCACCATCGGAGCATGTTTGGGTACGATGGTACGGGGAAGAGTGGGATTTTACATGGCCTCTTGAGCTCTAAGAGACTTGAAAAATTCACGCACGGTGCTAATTGCTAATCCGAACATGCTTTGATGGTGGTGACCAAACTTGTGAGCATGTGGGGGGGGTCAACAAATGTGCTCCAATAGTGACCATACTTTGCGAGCATGTGGGGCCCCCCCCACATGCTTGCAAAGTTTGGTCACCATCATCGGAGCATGTTTGGGTGCGATGGCATGGGGAAGAGCGGGATTTTCAATGGCCTCTTGAGCACTAAGAGAGTTGAAAAATCCACAGTGGGCGCTAATTGCTAATCCAAACATGCCCCAATGGTGAAAATACTTTGCAAGCATGAAGGGGTGGGTCCCCTCCACGTTCCGCAAAGTTTGCTCACACTATCGGAGCAAGTTTAGGTGCGATGGTATGGGGAGGAAGAGTGGGATTTTCCATGGTCGCTCGAGCACTAAGAGACTTGAAAAATCCACACACTGGGTGCTAATTGCTAATTCAAACATGCTCCAATGTTCACCAAAGTTTGCGAGCATGTGTGGATGGGTCCTCCCCACATGCTCCCAAAGCTCGGTCACCATCGAAGCATGTTTGGGTGGGATGCAATAGGTAGGAGCGGGATTTTCCATGCCCTTTTGACCACTAAGAGACTTCAAAAATCCACACACAGCACTAATTGCTAATCCAAAAATGCTCCGATGGTGACCAAAGTTTACAAGCATGTGGGGGCGGGTCCCCCCACATTATCGCAAAGTTTGGTCACCATCGGAGCATGTTTGCGTGCGATAGTGTGGCGAAGAGAAGGATTTTCCATGGCCTGTCGAGCACTAAGAGGCTTGAAAAATCCACACACGGTTGTTAATCCAAACATGTAGTGACCAAACATTGCGAGCATGTAGGGGGGACCCCCCATGTGCTTGTAAAGTTTGGACACTTTGGAAGCATATTTACGTGCGATGGCATGGGGAAGAGAGGGATTTTCCATGGCCTCTCGAGCACAAGCGACTTGAAAAATCTGCATTGGGCACTAATTGCTGATCCAAACATGATCAGATGGTGACCAAACTTTACGAGCATGTGGAGATGGATCCCCCTCCACATGCTAGCAAGAGTTTATGTGGCCTCTTGAGCACTAATAGACTTTAGAAATCTGCACGTGGCGCTAATTGCTAATCCAAAGATTTTTTGATGATGACCAAACTTTACCGGCATGTGGGAGGGAACCCACTCCCACATGCTTGCAAAGTCTGGTCTCACAATCAGAGTATTTTTGGATTAGAAATTACTGCCCCAATGTCCCCCACATGCTAATCAAAAAATGTGTTGATGGTGACCAAACTTTGCAAGCATGTGAGAGTGGGTCCCCCCACTTGCTCTCAAAGTTTGGTCACCATCGAAGCATGTTTGGGTGTGATGGCATGGGAAAGAGTAGGATTTTCCATGGCCTCTCGAGCACTAAGAGACTTGAAAATCCCGCACTAGGAGCTAATTACTAATCCAAACATGCTCCGATGGTGACCAAACTTTTGCGAGCATGTGGACCTGGGACCTGCTAATATGCTCACAAAGTTTGGTCACCATCAGAGCATGTCTGGGCGCAATGGCATAGGGAAGAGCAAGATTTTCCATGGGCTCTCGAGCACTAAGAGACTTGAAAAATTCACACACAGTGCTAAAAGCTAATCCAAACATGCTCTGATAGTGACCAAACATTGCGAGCGCGTGGGGGGACCCCCCACATGCTCACATATTTTGGTCACATTGAAACTTGTTTACGTGAGATGGAATGGGGAGGGGGTTTTCCATGGCCTCTCGAGCACTAAGAGACTTGAAAAATCCATACTGGGAGGTGATTGCTAATCGAAACATGCTCCAAACATGACTAGACTTTACAAGGATGTGGAGGTGGGTCCCCCCTACTTGTTCGCAAATTTATTCACCATTGGAGCATGTTTGGGTGCGATGGCATGGGGAAGAGTTGGTTTTTCCACAGCCTCTCAAGCACTAAGAGACTTGAAAAATCTACACAAGAAGCTAAATTTGATCATCATCAGAGCATTCTTTGTTGATTAGAAATTAGCACCATGTGTGGAGTTTTCAAGTCTCTTAGTCCCCCCAACTTGATCTCAAAGTTTGGTCACCCTAGGTGCTCATTACTAATCCAAATACGCTCTGATGGTGAAGAAACTTTTTAAACATATGGGGGTGGGTCCCCCCCACATCCTGGCAAAGTTTGGTCATTATTGAAGCATGTTTGGTTTTGCGATGGCATGGGGAAGAGGATTTTCCATGGCCTCTTGAGCACTAAGAGACTTAAAAAATCCACACACGGCACTAATTGCTAATCCAAGCATTTTTTGATGGTGACCAAACTTTGCTGGCATGTGTGGGAGGGTCCCCCCCCACATGCTCACAAAGTTTAGTCACCGTTGGAGCATGTTTGGGTGCGATGGCATGGGGAAGAGCGGGCTTTTCCATGGCCACTCGAGCACTAAGAGACTTGAAAATTTTGATTTGGGCATTGATTGCTAATACAAAATTTTTTCGACGGTAACAAAACCTTGCAAAGCATGTGGGTGTGTGTCCCCTCCACTTGCTCTCAAAGTTTCGTCACCATTGGAGTATGTTTGGCTGTGATGGCATGGGCAAGAGCGGGATTTTCAAAGGCCTCTGGAGCACTAAGAGACTTGAAGAATCCGCACGGGGTGCTCATTGCAAATCCAAACATGCTTGCAACATTTGGTCACCATCGAAGCATGTTTGGGTGCGATTGCATTGGGAAGAGCGGGAATTTCCATGGCCTCTTGAGCACTAAGAGACTTGAGAATACCACACACAGTGCTAATTGCTAATCCAAACATGCTCTGATGGTGGTGACGAAACCTTGCGAGCATATGGGGGTGGGTCCCCCACATGCTCGCAAAGTGTGCTCACCATCTGAGCATGTTTGGGTGTGATGGCATGGGGAAGAGTGGGATTTTCCATGGCCTCTAGAGCACTAAGAGACTTGAAAAATCTGCACTGGGTGCTAATTGCTAATCCAAAAATACTTTGATGGTGACCAAACTTTGGAGGTAGGTCTCTCCCACTTACTCGCAAAGTTTGGTCACCATCGGAGCACATTTTTGTGCGATGGCATGGGGAAGAATGGGATTTTCCATGGCCTCTCGAGCAGTAAGAGACTTGGAAAATCCTCATTCAGTGCTAAATGCTAATCCAAAAATGCTCTAATGGTGACCGAACTTGGCAAGCATGTGCGGGTTGCCCCCCCCACATGCTCACAAAGTTTAATCACTATCGGAGCATGTTTGGGTGCGATGACATGGGGAAGAGCAAGATTTTTGATGGTCTCGCGAGCACTAAGAGACTTGCAAAATTTGCATTGGGCACTAATTGCTAATCGAAAAATGCTTCTATGGTGACCAAATTTTTTGTGAGCATGTGGGGGTGGGTCCCCCCACATGCTCAAAAGTTTTGGTCACTATTGGAATATATTTTAAATTTTTGGAAAATGTGGAGTTGTTGTTTGGCATGTGGTGTGTCCATTCGGGCACCTGTGACCATTCAAATTCCTTTAAAAATATATTTTTTGACCCAAAATTTATAAAAATCCATTAAAAATACAAATTTTCATTGGATTTGAGAATTATCGGGCGGAATTGGAAATTTAGTGAACGATGGGATTTTCAAGAAAATATGAAAATTTTCTAGAAATTATTTTGAAAAACCTAAAAATTGATATTTTTCAAATATCAATGGTATTTTGGCAAATCTAAATTACTAAAAATTTTCTAGAAAAATATAGGTTTGGAATGCCATAAGATAGGTTTGGTGGAATTCAAAATTATCGTATTTTGAGACCCTATAAAATTAGAAAAATTTTAGAAAAATTCGTGATCATTCTTTTTCTCAAGAATTTAATATTTTTGAGGGTTTTTTAATGTTGAACTATGTTTTCTCGTGCTGCTGACATTAGATAGATGCGGGTTATTTGTATATTATTAATACTATTGTACCTCGTACTAGTAGTTATTTTTATTTAGATTAATTCTAAACTATATTTTCATGATTTTTTACCATTGTTTATCCATTCTTTTTGGACATGTTCCTTAATTTCTTTTGATGGCTAGAATCTGCATTCAAAGTGTGTCTTGCCTTTGACACTTATCCATGATAATTTATTTTGCACTTGTTTAAGTGTGGTCTATGCTTAATTTTCTAAGCCTAAGACAAATTCGATCATGGGTTAGTTGATATGTTTTTTTGGTGGATTTTATTGGATGTTTTTGAAGTTTTATATGGACTCATCAGGTTTTGCCTAGATCACTTGTGTCTGGGGGTTTTTTTATTAAGTCTTACAAACATGTGTTTCACTTTCCTACTTGGGATTTTTGCTTGAATGACACCACGTTCATATACTCTAGATTGATGAGTTGGTCCCACCAATTTTAATGCTTCTTTTGGCATGATTAATGACCATTAGATAGCATGCATTGATTGTTATGATCAACTATGGTTTTTATGGATTTGAGGAGCTTCTATGCTTTTATCCATGGTTTTATTTGGATCTTTTGATCTTTTGGATAATATCATGTGTTTTGAAGGTAGCATTTGCCTTCATTTTTTGCACTTAATTTTGGAGTATATTGCTTGTACTTTTGTACATATTCCAACTTGGATACCTAGTTGCCTATGCATCTAGGTGAGTTATTTTTCTACCCTAGCTTTAGTGTGTTTATTGGGTAGTTATCATTAGAAAGGTGCCAATAATTCAAAATTCTTTTCTAAATGATATACTCGAAAAGAGTATTCTTTGATGTAGTCTCAAGAATATAGGGACAGGGTTTAGTATGTGAAAGTCTAGGATAAGGCCATCTTATTCCTTTTTTATACGATTTTATTCATATTTCCTAGATGACATACTAGGGAGTTTCAAATTGTTAAGGTATGTATGGGTGGTATCATGGTGGTATGGGACGCTAGCGATCCCTTAGATATATTATCTTATGGGATAATTTGGGCTCAAGATTGTTGCTTTGCTAGCATCACTTGACATGTTGAGCTCAACATTCAAAGACAACCTCATTTTTTGAATTCATTTAAAGTTGTTATGTGGGCATTCTCTAGATGAACTTCTTTTATCTATAGCGTGCATGTATTGATGAGTGTAATCTCGTTGGCATTTTCACTTTTTAAAATCTCTTTCTTTAGAGTTCAACGAGTTTATCTTGTTGTGTTTGGATTAAGGAAATTTGGATTTTTCCTTTGTTGGCATTTCTTTCTCTACTTTCGTACTTTAGGTGATTTATACAATCAACCTGATGGTTTACGGATGTACATATGTGACTCATCGAGACATTGATGACTTTGTATGTTGATATGGGTAACTCGGGACGTCGATAATTCCATGAGAAGATGCGGGGTACATCGGGCCGCCAATGGATACCTAGTTCGTGCTGTTAAAATGCCATGTTTTCCTACTTTATTCCGGGTGGTTTACAAAACGAGGAAACTACTTTGAGTATGAATTCCTCTGATCATCCGTAGTATGATGGGCAAAGAGAGTGTATGAATCCGATTGTTGCAGAGGATATGCTTCGTGCATATGTCTTTAGAAAAGCATCAAATTGGGAAAAGTATCTTCCAATGATGGAATTTGCCTATAACAGTTTTAAGCATATGGCTATTGGTTTTAGTCCGTTCATGCTTATGTATGGGTATCAACCCAAGGCACCTATTGATGTCGATCTTAGGACATCGAGCTTGATGCATTGAAGGATTTCTTGCATGATATGCAAGAAATGCTGACCGAAGCTCAGGATTCTATCAGGAGTGCTTAGGATAGGGCACGGTTTTATGATAAGATAGGGGACGCTCAATTTGGTATTTTGAACCAGGAGCATTGGTTTATTTAAAAGTTCCTAAAGATTTTCAGACTTTATCTAAAGGAAAATACTCAAATTTATCTCCTAAATATTGTGGTCCATTTTGATTTATACATCGAATTGGCACGGTTGCGTATGAACTTAAACTACCTCCACATGTTAGAGTTCATCCAGTCTTTCATATATCAAGAGATTGAAAGGCAAACTGGGAGGTGAGGATAAAACTCAAATTTAAGATTTTTGGGAGATATCCACAATTTAGGGACAATTCTTTGTTAGATTCAATACAATGTTTACTGTGTGATATGCAAGATTTATTATTGGATGTTCTCAACAAGCATTTGAATAATGCAATATGATTTATGTACTATTGTACATTTGTAACAAGTATATATGATGTTGGTGGGATGTAAATTTGCCTACACACACACACACATGCACACCAAGAATTAAGTTTGTTTATATCACATAGCCTCCAGTTGACCATCAAACAGAGAAACTTTAACAAAGAAAGGATATTCAATGTAACTTTAAGTTGTAAGAAAGACTAGGTGAAAGAATTAAAAAGATCACCATCTATATTGAATCAAAATTCTTGAACAATGGGTGAACCATAAATCTAAAAGCTTAAGAAAGCCTTACAATCTGAATAATGATTGAACTATGAGTTTGGTAGCATCATACAACATTGCTAAGAGATTACGAAGCTAGTTGCCCATGTGCTAACAAATCATTCTTGCACCATCACACTGACGTGTGATGGTGCCTCACTTTCATGTTGATTCAATTGATTCTGTTTGGCCTTGAGTATTACAGCCTTTGGAATCTTGATTTTCTCTTGAAGTTGTCCACCCTTGGGCTTCCATGTCCAAATGATGCAGCTAGTGTCTTCCCAGCGCTGAGGATCATTTCTATTCTCTCGCCAATACTTGTTCCAACAATCCTTATAAACCTCCACATCACTTGCATTCTTCTTCTTTGAAATTGGTGCCCAATATTGTATCTGAACTTGTAGGTAGTTTATTGAGTTATTGTTTTGATCAACATCACTTGTTGTCACTCCCAACCATATTGGGTAATTTGCATCACAAGGCTGTACAAGCACAAAATCTCCTTTAGACACATCAAGAGTCGGGTTGAACTCTTTAGCAGGTTTGTTGTGCATTGGACCACAATAATGGCCCTCATTTACATCAAACCCTTCATCTACATTATCCTCCACTTAAAGGTTAAGAGGCTCAGCTTTTTCGCACACTCCTTGGCCAAAAGTCATGAAATCCAATGTCTTCCCTTGCACTAGGGGTTTGCATGTTTAGCATGAGATTCTCCCAATAGGCAAGGACCGGATTGATCCACTTAGCATAATCACTTTGGTCTTCTTTCTCTTGTAAGTGCTCTTTCCACCAATTGACATGTTTTTTTAAGCCCTCCACAACCTTCTCATTTTCCTTAACATACTCAAAGGGTGGCAATACTTTTAGAAAACCTTCAGGAACCTTGGGTCCTCCCTGGTCATTTCTCTTCCATAACTCTATACCGCTTTCTGGTAACCAATCAACATTTTGGGAGTGTACTTTGTATTGCATCAAAGGTATTCCATCACTCATATAAAACTTGAATTACAATGTCTTTGAATGTCCAATCAAGCTATCGGCTCCATCATGTAAGCTTCCCTTGACAAAGCCTTTGAATTTTGCCACCTTTTGTAGGAGAAATGGTGCTAGATGCATACTAACACACTCATTAAAGATCTTCATCAAACATGGAAATGTAAAAATGGTTTGTTTCCTCAACTTCTCACAGAAACGACTAAACAATGCATCAATATCTTCATGAGTATGACCAACCATAAGAAAACCAAGTTGCACCATGTCAAACACTCCTCGTGCAACCAATAGGGATAGATAGGCAAATACATAACGATTCTTATTCAGAACCACAATTGTCAAGTTGCAACAACAACGTCCTTGGCAATCTCTTGAAAAATGTCCTTGAATTTGATGGCATTAAACTTGAGGCATTGCCATTGCCCTTATCCTGCACATGTGTGTTAGTATGAAAGACTGACTGCATATGTGAAGAACAATTTCCCTCTGTATCCACATTTGTTTCTACATGTGTCTCTGCATCTGCATCCTCAATGCTCTACTTGTAATATGCGTTTCTCTCCAACACTTCCATATGCTGATATAGGGCCATAGTAGACAAAACACAATCAAAAAGATCTGTTCGTGGTTCTGCATCTGAGTTTTTTGAGCTCAAGTCACCATACGTGTTGCTCTTCTCTTTCTAAGTTTCTTAAACATTTTGAGAGAGATGAAATTGTGAAGTTGGGATCACTTGGCCATAACCCCAAGGCAAAGTGACCATAAGCTGTTTGTCCATGTCCATGAGTGAGCATTCCTATTAAGAATACTGGAAGCCTCTCAACCCCATTGAGAGATTTAGGAACTGGTTTAATTTGTGGTATCATGTATAATACACAAATACCTGTTTGGGTTCATTTTGGAAGAGCTCCTCCAAGCATAGTATAGATTTCTACAACTCATTTGCTGCAACATGTGTGCCCTTCTTTGTGCCATGTATCTAGCACGCTCCTCTTGATTTTTTGTTGATTCCAACTTGACCTTGATTGCCGTACAAGTGTCGCATTTTGAGAACGTGCTCGTTTTTTATAAACTAATTGTCTTGAATTGTGTGTTCCACAACCTTGAGAATGATGGTTGTGACAGTGCCCCGTACTCGAATGAGACAAGTGTGTCATTCACTTCACGCAATATGTCCACCTGTTTGTACATTGTTGGTAGAACATGTTGGGTCTCGCAGGCTCCATGCATAGCTGTCCTTGACCTATGTGGCATTTGATCGCCATTATTGTAAGATTCCTCCCCAGCCTCTCAAAATGTCCAGCATCTTCCCCTGTAATCAATCCTTGTTGAGAAATATAAAAGACTTGTTTCTAAACTGTTTTAACCTAGAGAGAGAAAATATTTTAGAGAGAGAATATTCAGATTTTTAATATTTTTGGATAGAAAATTATATCATCTTATTAAAATAAGTTCCCCTGAAACAGAAATTCAAAAAGAACTTTCCAATGTGCAATTGAAATTAATTGGAAATGGGTATAAAGAACCTTAGCCTAAGGGTCTAGATTTTCAAAAAAATTTGGATTATGGTCCAATTAAGGTTCCTATGGGCCAATAGCATCAATCCATGTGTAGGGAGGAGATAAATCTAATTTGTAAAAGAAGATACCCAAAAATGAATAAATGCTCACATAAGATGAAGAGTTGAAAATGTACAAGGTTTATTAGTAAAAAACTATGAGCAATATTAAAAATATAAGATATTTTGGGTATCCAAAAATGAGTAAATGCTCACATAAGATGAAGAGTTGAAAATGTACAAGGTTTATTAGTAAAAAACTATGAGTAATATTAAAAATATGAGATATTTTGGGTATAATGATTCCATTTTGACACATATGTGAGGAAGGGGAGTTCTTTAAAGGAGGTGCATATTTCACATAAGATGAAGAGTTGAAAATGTACAAGGTTTATTAGTAAAAAACTATGAGCAATATTAAAAATATGAGATATTTTGGGTATAATGATTCCATTTTGACACATATGTAAGGAAGGGGAGTTCTTTAAAGGAGGTGCATATTTCACATGCTTGAATGAGTTTTAAACTCATAAAAATTGAGATATTTCATCTCTCCTCTTTCCTCATTCAAGTCTAGTTCCAAAAAGTTAGCTTGACTGACCTAAAAATGGTCAAAAAGTGACCAAACTGACTTGGAAAATTCTAGAATCAGTTTGTTTGGTTAGGAGCTCAATTTTTCCTATAAATAGAAGCCCCCCCTTGTTGAAAAAAATATATAGTGTTTATGCATCGTTACTCTACTCCACCTAAGCCAAGAACCGTGAATTCATTAATAATTTACTAGTTTTTGGAGCTTCTCTCTTTCTTTAATCCCCATTAGTGGTTCCATCAACATACTTAACCAATTGATTGGTTGGGGGCCTCTACCGTGAACAAAGAATCAAGTAATTTGTAAGGTAAATGGTGAATTTTGATTCTTTTCTATAATTTCTCAATGTTTCTCTCTTCTCAACCCTCTCAAGCTTGAGAAGCTTAATTGGAATGGTTTTTGAATGCTAATGAAGTTAATTGATGAATGGTGGTAGTGAAGAGTTATATAATTTGATGAATGCTATTGAAGTTAATTGATTAATGATAGTTAAGAATTACATACATTTCTATTTATGCTTAATTCAAATGGTTTTTATGTAATTTCTCTCTCTCACTCAAGAAATGGTCATAGTCATGACCCATTCTCAATCCAAATGAAGCTTTTCATAAAGCTTTTCCTTAATCCAAGATTAATCTATACTTGAGGCCAAATTAATGGCTTTTTTCTATGCTTTTAGTTTATGTATTTCATGAATATTGATGATTCAATCCATTATGGATTATTGATCCAATTAGGGATCATTCTAATTATTTCTTAATGATAAGCTTTATCCCTTAGAAAAATTGAGATTTATCAGTCATAGCAGCAACGGAGCTATGGCAATTTTTTTTAAAAAATACGCATAAAATAATTTCATTCAAAGCATGAAAAGAGGACTTCCTACCATATTCTAGGAATTATCATCCTAGATTAATTGAAGATATTCATTGTAATCATAGAGAAATTGATTTTTATATTATGCATAATTGATTTTCATGCATAGAGGTATGCATAAAAGATTATTATTTTAATGTAAAAGTGTTACTTTTATCATATTGGATTTCATGCATAGAGGTATGCATAAAAGTTGATTATTTTATTATAAAAGTGTTACTTTTATCACAATTGAATTTCATGCATAGAAGTATGCATAAGAGTTGATTATTTTATTATAAAAGTGTTACTTTTATCATAATTGAATTTCATGCATAGAGGTATGCATAAAAGTTGATTATTTTATTATAAAAGTGTTACTTTTATCGTATTTGGATTTCATGCATAGAGGTATGCATAAAGGTTGATTATTTTATTATAAAAGTGTTACTTTTATCACAATTGAATTTCATGCATAGAGGTATGCATAAAAGTTGATTATTTTTTTATAAAGGTGTTACTTTTATCATATTTGGATTTCATGTAGAGGTATGCATAAAAGTTGATTATTTTATTATAAAAGTGTTACTTTTATCATATTTGAATTTCATGCATAGAAGTATGCATAAAAGATATTCTTTTTATACTAAAAGTGTGATTTTTCATCATAAATGGATTTTATGCATAACTTAGATACATAAGAGAAATTCTTTTATTCTAAAAGTGTAATTCCTACCAAATTGAATTTATGCATAAGAAGATGCATAAAGATTGATTTTTGATTCAAAAGTGTCATTCTCATCTAAATTGAATTTATGCATAGGAAAATGCATAAAAGATTGAAATTTAATTCAAAAGTGTCATTTTCATTTAAAATGAAGTTATGCATAGGAAGATGCATAAAAGATTGATTTTTACTTCGAAAGTATTAATCTCCTTAAATAGAAATTATGCATAAATAAATGTGTAAAGAAATCTTATATCAAATATAAGAATTCTCTTGTATTCTATAAATAGATATGAGATGTGATAGGATGTGATAAGAGGTGTATAAGATGTGATAAGAGGTGATAAGATGCTTATGAAATAAGTTAGGAGGTGATAAGATGAATTAAGATGTGATAAGATGTGTATGGGATGAGGTAAGAAGTGTATGTGATAGGATAAGATGTATATGGGTTGTGATAGGGCGAGAATGGATGTGATGTAAAAGATTAGATGTGAAGGCATATGGGGTTATATGAATGGGAATGTGAAAATGGACGTATGTATGTGGATGTGTGGATGTGGAGATGGAAGTGTGGATGTATGAATGTGAAAATGGATGTATGCATGAAGATGTATATGCTTAGATGTGAATGTGGATGTAAATGTAGATGTGACTGTAAAGATGTGAATGTGGAATGTGAATGTGAATGTATGTATGTAAGTGGATGTGTGGATGTGGAGATGTATGAATGTGAAAATGGATGTATGCATGAAGATGTATATGCATAGATGTGAATGTGGATGTAGATGTGGATGTATAGATGTGAATGTGGAATGTGGATGTGGATGTATGTATGTATGTGGATGTAGATGTGGATGTATAGATGTGAATGGAAATGTGGATGTGGATGTATGTATGTATGTGGATGTGAATGTATGAATGAGGACGTGATAGTGGATGCATGCATGTGGATGTGGATGTATGAATGTGAAAATGGATGTATGCATGAAGATGTATATGCTTAGATGTGAATGTGGATGTAGATGTGAATGTATAGATGTGAATGTGGAATGTGGATGTGGATGTATGTATGTAAGTGGATGTGTGGATGTGGAGATGGGAGTGTGGATGTATGAATGTGAAAATGGATGTATGCATGAAGATGTATATGCATAGATGTGAATGTGGATGTAGATGTGGATGTATAGATGCGAATGTGGAATGTGGAATGTGGATGTGGAATGTGGATGTGGATGTATGAATGTGAATGTGGATGTGGATGTGGATGTGGATGTATGGATGTGGATATGGATGTGTATGTATGAATGTGGATATGGGATGTGGATGTATAAATGAGGATGTGAAAATGGATGTATGCATGTAGATGTGGATATATGGATGTGAATGTGAATGTGGATGTGGATGTGTGTGGATGTATAGATGTGAATGATAATGTGGATGTGGATGTATGAATGTGAATGTGGATGTGGATGTGGATGTATGAATGTGGATATGGATGTGTATGTATGAATGTGGATATGGGATGTGGATGTATAAATGAGGATGTGAAAATGGATGTATGCATGTAGATGTGGATGTATAGATGTGAATGTGAATGTGTATGTGAATTAATGTGTCATCGATATGAGGAAATGGATGAGAATGAGTACACATTGAATGGAATGTGGAACAAGTAATGTGGACCAAGGAGGGATAATGTGAAAAGACGAGAGTTCGATTTAGAAACTGTATTTTGTGACTGTTTATAAATGACTGTTTTATGTCAAGAATGCTGGGAAAGCATTTTGACCGTCTTGTGGATTAAGGTCATGAAGACCTAATTGTTAAAGTTGCAACTGCTGCTGAGACGGAGAGTCAATGGAGGACGTCTCGCGTAGCAAGGTCGACCGAGGTCTTGACCAGCCTCGGTTCGATTTAAATGGTGAGCTTCCGGTACGGTGGATGAGGGACCAAGGAAGCGGCCTATGAGTGAAGCACTAGGTCACCTACGAAGGATCCTAGAGGGTGCTGACCATACGGTGCTCGGGCTCTGGGTCGCCGAAGATACCCACACGTGCATCGTGGAAGATATTGGAACAAGGAATAAGAGTTGTTTTCTAAAACCGGGCATGGATCTGGTTGATTGACCTTGCTGGTCCTCAAAACGGATGAGTCCATGGCTCTTTTATATGGATCTCTGGGTTGATCTTGCTGATCTTCCATGGAGATTCCATTCTATTATATGAATATATTGCCGGTTACTATGAGCTAGGAACTATGGAAAAGGCCCCTGAGTGAACAGGTGGTGAGCGTTCTGGTTGCCAATGATGCCATAAGTATACCGATGAATGAATGACTGGAAATAAGGATTCAACCAGAGACTATGAGGATTGTCATCAGTGACATAATGGTTTCATTAAAGGATTGTTTTAAAGTTAGCTGATGCTAAGAAAAAGGCAATTTCATATTGGGTGTGTAAGTGGTGTGACTAGTTTTATGTTTGCATGAACTTCCGGCTAGGGGGCCTTGGAACTCTTTTCCTTGGTACCCGGGACAAAACCTAACCAAATTCTTAATTGGATCCCATCACTACAGTGGTTGGGCGGTTGGCTAACCCATGGGACTGGATGGGGTTAGGCTGGACTGATGGATCCGTAAATCGAGACTCAATTTTTGTTTAGGATAGATAAAGTAAATCCCGGATAGTAATTGTTCGATGGATAGGAATCAACGGCTGTGCCTCTTAATGGGAAAAAAAGCGTTGATCCCAATGATCCAAGTGCAAGTTTCTTCCTTGATCTGACCAAGTATCTTTATAGGTGTAGTCGACGGATCAGCTTGATCAATAATGGTATTGACTACGTTAGAGTAAAGAGTTATCCTGGTGGAATCGCTCGTGGTTTTCGGGTGAAGAAAGTTTTTCCGGGTTCGGTTTTGGAAAAACCGACGGATTAGTCTCTTGTCCGTATATCCGTGGACGAGGACCCCTGTCCCGCGCGAGAAGTGCTACTTCCGCTGCTAGTACCCCGAATCCGTTGCTCGGTGGGAATAGGGATCTCACAGTTGGTATCAGAGCACAAAAAGGTTGTAATTGTGCGATATAATTCATACAAATTGTTAATTCAAATTGAAATTCATAAATTAGTAATTGGGTCTTCAATTGGAAGTACCGCAATTGTATGGAACCCTGACTTGCTTGAGGCCTAGACATGATGGTATTTACCTTATAGTTTCGAGTATCATGACTATCCGTATATACCGAGGGTATAACTGCAGCTCTTTACCGGTAAATCCAAGACTTGAAACTATAAGCATTAATGCTATCCAGATGATGATTTCGAATGTGGTTGATATGATTTTTAATTCTGTTTGAGAATTGATGAATTGATTTGGATTCTGATTGAAAAATTCTGATTGAAAAATGATGATTTTTGAAATTTAGTTGAAATGAACGAAACCGCAATGAGGGTGAATGGGACGAGTCCCTGTGATGATATTCATAATTGGAATGATGATAATGAATTCAGCAAATCACTATGAGATTAGTGGATTGTGCTGTTAGATTGCTACTGTTAATACTTGACCGGTAGACCAAGTTAAGGGATGACAAATTGAGAACTTACTTGACTGAAATTTCCGTGGAGGAATGTTCAAAAAGAAATTTGCGGTCTAATGGACCATTATCGCATTAAAAATATGAATGTTATGATCCGAATGAATTATATTTCATGATGAGTTCTAAGGGATATTTATCCCAGTATTCTGTTGGGTTGACCAGAATATAAGGAACCCCAGAATAAAATTGGATCTTAAGAAAAAGAGTTGTTCTCTACCTTACGAGATGAGGACATCTCACACTTTTTTTAAGTAGGGTAGAATGTAAGATTCCTCCCCAACCTTCGAGGCATACAGGAGTAAGAATCTCCCTTTTTGATCTTATAATATTCCCTCTCTAAAATAAAAGAAAGATTCTGTTTAAAAAAGGAAGACCCTCTCCCTAGAATACTTCTCAAGAGTCACGCTGTTTTAAGGATTCAGAACAATGAGTTCAGAAGTAAAAATCGGTGTTTTGGATACCAAGGTTTTGGTTTTCATTCGAGTACGGCCCAAAAGAAGTTCTTTATCTCTTGGGGAGTATAAGAAGTTATCCCCCAGATATTGTGAGCCTTATATCTGAATTCAATGAAAGTAGGTGACTTAGCCTACAAGCTTCTTTTACCTCCTCATCTCAAAGTTCTTAATGTATTTCATAGAAATATGTGCCAAACCCAAATCATGGAAAGACGGTAAAACTTCAGTGGCAAGATACCGTTGGCTTCTAAGTTACGCTAGTTCCTTCCTTTATATAAGTCGTAACTTTTACCTGTCGCTCACAGTAATCTTACTTCCATCGATCTCCCTTCTTCTTAATCTCCTTCATGGCTTGGCAACAGGAATTAGTTTCATCCATGATGATTTCTCACCTTCAAGACGCCAGCGAGTCTGTGAAGAAGGATTTTTTAGAACAGTATGAGCGCTCACTTTTTCCTCGCTTGGGAACGTCTGTAGCTCAGACCAAATGGCGGACCTATCAAGACATAACTAGGGTAACACCTTGGGGTCAGCAGCACTTTCGTAACAATGTCCGCTTGGCCATGGTTATTGAAGCCTTGGGTTTGGGTCCCCGATACTACTGCGTCATGAGATCAAGACATCTTGGGTTTTCTGAGCGGGTCTTCTTACTGGCGTGTTTTCTTCCTCATAAGAAGATATGCCTTTACCCCATTTTTGGCTTGCCTCTCAGAGGTCCTTTTGTTAGATCACCTCATACCACTGAGATAGGTGCGGCAATAACCAACAGAATTATTTCCATAGATGAGTTACCTTATACGTGCGCAGCTTGTGAGTGCTGCTTTTGTGATCATATGATGGACGGGCTTATGGAAGTGTAAAGAGTTCTTCTATCTTTACTGTATATGTTCCAAGAATAATTAAAGTTAAAATCTTGTTCTTGTCTTGACCCTTACTCTCTTTGAGACTTTTTTAATTGGTGGTTAATCTTAATTAAAAATTTTCTCTCAGTCTCATACTTGTGCATCTTGCGAAATTACCCCCAGTTTGCGAGATGAGGACATCTCGCATTTTTCAAGTGGGAGAGAATGTAAGATTCCTCCCCAGCCTCTCAAAATGTCCAGCATCTTCCCCTGTAATCAATCCCTCTTCAGAAATATAAAAGACTTGTTTCTAAACTGTTTTAACCTAGAGAGAGAAAATATTTTAGGGAGAGAATATTCAGATTTTTAATATTTTTGGATAGAAAATTATCTCATCTTATTAAAATAAGTTCCCCTGAAATAGAAATTCAAAAAGAACTTTCTAATGTGCAATTGGAATTAATTGGAAATGGGTATAAAGGACCTTAGCCTAAGGGTCTAGATTTTCAGAAATTTTTGGATTATGGTCCAATTAAGGTTCCTATGGGCCAATAGCATCAATCCATGTGTAGAGACGAGATAAATCCAATTTGTAAAAGAAGATACCCAAAAATGAATAAATGCTCACATAAGATGAAGAGTTGAAAATGTACAAGGTTTATTAGTAAAAAACTATGAGCAATATTAAAAATATAAGATATTTTGGGTATCCAAAAATGAGTAAATGCTCACATAAGATGAAGAGTTGAAAATGTACAAGGTTTATTAGTAAAAAACTATGAGTAATATTAAAAATATGAGATATTTTGGGTATAATGATTCCATTTTGACACATATGTGAGGAAGGGGAGTTCTTTAAAGGAGGTGCATATTTCACATAAGATGAAGAGTTGAAAATGTACAAGGTTTATTAGTAAAAAACTATGAGCAATATTAAAAATATGAGATATTTTGGGTATAATGATTCCATTTTGACACATATGTAAGGAAGGGGAGTTCTTTAAAGGAGGTGCATATTTCACATGCTTGAATGAGTTTTAAACTCATAAAAATTGAGATATGTCATCTCTCCTCTTTCCTCATTCAAGTCTAGTTCCAAAAAGTTAGCTTAACTGACCTAAAAATGGTCAAAAAGTGACCAAATTGACTTGGAAAATTCTAGAATCAGTTTGTTTGGTTAGGAGCTCAATTTTTCCTATAAATAGAAGCCTCCCCTTGTTGAAAAAAATATATAGTGTTTATGCATCGTTACTCTACTCCACCTAAGCCAAGAACTGTGAATTCATTAATAATTCACTAGTTTTTGGAGCTTCCCTCTTTCTTTAATCCCCATTAGTGGCTCCATCAACATACTTAACCAATTGATTGGTTGGGGGCCTCTACTGTGAACAAAGAATCAAGTAATTTGTAAGGTAAATGGTGAATTTTGATTCTTTTCTATAATTTCTCAATGTTTCTCTCTTCTCAACTCTCTCAAGCTTGAGAAGCTTAATTGGAATGGTTTTTGAATGCTAATGAAGTTAATTGATGAATGGTGGTAGTGAAGAGTTATATAATTTGATGAATGCTATTGAAGTTAATTGATTAATGATAGTTAAGAATTACATAAATTTCTATTTATGCTTAATTCAAATGGTTTTTATGTAATTTCTCTCTCTCACTCAAGAAATGGTCATACTCATGATCCATTCTCAATCCAAATGAAGCTTTTCATAAAGCTTTTCCTTAATCCAAGATTAATCTATACTTGAGGCCAAATTAATGGCTTTTTTCTATGCTTTTAGTTTATGTATTTCATGAATATTGATGATTCAATCCATTATGGATTATTGATCCAATTAGGGATCATTCTAATTATTTCTTAATGATAAGCTTTATCCCTTCGAAAAATTGAGATTTATCAGTCATAGCAGCAACGGAGCTATGGTAATTTTTTTTTAAAAATACGCATAAAATAATTTCATTCAAAGCATGAAAAGAGGACTTCCTACCATATTCTAGGAATTATCATCCTAGATTAATTGAAGATATTCATTGTAATCATAGAGAAATTGATTTTTATATTATGCATAATTGATTTTCATGCATAGAGGTATGCATAAAAGATTATTATTTTAATGTAAAAGTGTTACTTTTATCATATTGGATTTCATGCATAGAGGTATGCATAAAAGTTGATTATTTTATTATAAAAGTGTTACTTTTATCACAATTGAATTTCATGCATAGAAGTATGCATAAGAGTTGATTATTTTATTATAAAAGTGTTACTTTTATCATAATTGAATCTCATGCATAGAGGTATGCATAAAAGTTGATTATTTTATTATAAAAGTGTTACTTTTATCATATTTGGATTTCATGCATAGAGGTATGCATAAAGGTTGATTATTTTATTATAAAAGTGTTACTTTTATCACAATTGAATTTCATGCATAGAGGTATGCATAAAAGTTGATTATTTTATTATAAAGGTGTTACTTTTATCATATTTGGATTTCATGTATAGAGGTATGCATAAAAGTTGATTATTTTATTATAAAAGTGTTACTTTTATCATATTTGAATTTCATGCATAGAAGTATGCATAAAAGATATTCTTTTTATACTAAAAGTGTGATTTTTCATCATAAATGGATTTTATGCATAACTTAGATGCATAAGAGAAATTCTTTTATCCTAAAAGTGTAATTCCTACCAAATTGAATTTATGCATAAGAAGATGCATAAAGATTGATTTTTAATTCAAAAGTGTCATTCTCATCTAAATTGAATTTATGCATAGAAAAATGCATAAAAGATTGAAATTTAATTCAAAAGTGTCATTTTCATTTAAAATGAAGTTATGCATAGGAAGATGCATAAAAGATTGATTTTTACTTCGAAAGTATTAATCTCCTTAAATAGAATTTATGCATAAATAAATGTGTAAAGAAATCTTATATCAAATATAAGAATTCTCTTGTATTCTATAAATAGATATGAGATGTGATAGGATGTGATAAGAGGTGTATAAGATGTGATAAGAGGTGATAAGATGCTTATGAAATAAGTTAGGAGGTGATAAGATGAATTAAGATGTGATAAGATGTGTATGGGATGAGGTAAGAAGTGTATGTGATAGGATAAGATGTATATGGGTTGTGATAGGGCGAGAATGGATGTGATGTAAAAGATTAGATGTGAAGGCATATGGGGTTATATGAATGGGAATGTGAAAATGGACGTATGTATGTGGATGTGTGGATGTGGAGATGGGAGTGTGGATGTATGAATGTGAAAATGGATGTATGCATGAAGATGTATATGCTTAGATGTGAATGTGGATGTAGATGTAGATGTGACTGTATAGATGTGACTGTATAGATGTGAATGTGGAATGTGAATGTGAATGTATGTATGTAAGTGGATGTGTGGATGTGGAGATGTATGAATGTGAAAATGGATGTATGCATGAAGATGTATATGCATAGATGTGAATGTGGATGTAGATGTGGATGTATAGATGTGAATGTGGAATGTGGATGTGGATGTATGTATGTATGTGGATGTAGATGTGGATGTATAGATGTGAATGGGAATGTGGATGTGGATGTATGTATGTATGTGGATGTGAATGTATGAATGAGGACGTGATAGTGGATGCATGCATGTGGATGTGGATGTATGAATGTGAAAATGGATGTATGCATGAAGATGTATATGCTTAGATGTGAATGTGGATGTAGATGTGAATGTATAGATGTGAATGTGGAATGTGGATGTGGATGTATGTATGTAAGTGGATGTGTGGATGTGGAGATGGGAGTGTGGATGTATGAATGTGAAAATGGATGTATGCATAAAGATGTATATGCATAGATGTGAATGTGGATGTATAGATGTGAATGTGGAATGTCATTAGGACTTGTTTGGGGTCTTCTTGGGCCCTTTAATTTGCCCCAAGCCTAATGACAGTCATTAAGGAATGGTGCAATGGGAGAAGGCCATGTGGAGAAAAATGTTGGGTTTCCCTGCCCCTAATATGTAGGGGTCAAACTTGAATCATACGTTTTTTTTTAAAGAAATTGGGCTGAAAATGCAAAATCTTTCAATAAAATCAGATTTCCCACCTTTTTTTAATAAAGACAGCTCAAACTGGCATAAATGACCCCACCTCAAAAAGTGGGCTAGGGCCAGAAACGCCCCCCCATCATTATCCCTCATTTAAAGCTACTTTTCCCTCTCCCCACTCCCTCTTCCTCTCTCTAAAACTAGCAATTCGGTTTTGAGTCTCTCTCTAACTAAAAGAATCTTTTTTGGCCTCCTCCCTCCCCATTCTGCCTTCCCCTTCCCTCCTAAAGTTAGATCTATCTTTCTGTGCCTTCTTGGCTATGGAAAGCTTGGAAAACAGTCCACTTTTTTCCCCATCAAGTCCATCCTCTCTTGCTTGCACACATTCTTCACTCTCCTCTTGCTAGCTTATACACATTCTTGACTCCTCTTGCCAGCTTATATGCTCTGCTAGCATTAGGTTGCAGAGATCTTCTTGGCTATGGAAAGCTTGGAAAACAATCCTTTTTTCCCCATCAAGTCCATCCTCTCTTGCTTGCACACATTCTTCACTCTCCTCTTGCTAGCTTATACACATTCTTGACTCCTCTTGCCAGCTTATATGCTCTGCTAGCATTAGGTTGCAGAGATCTTCTCACACACCTACAACTTCATAGCATTTAGCTTAGTCGGTTAGCCAAGCACAATGAGTCGCCGACCTCGTTCAAGGGTGGAGTCCTTTAGCAGCAGCAACGAACAAGATGACACTGGCTTGTGGGTTACAAGCACCTTTGCAAAAGGAATGTGGGTGACGATGCGTCCAAGCACAAGGGGAGTCCACAAAGTCTCTCGCAGATACATAGGGTTAAAGTCACACCATTGGAAGGGTCGCATAGTGGATCTCAAGCAGGGGGCTGACGGAAGCAAGCAGGTGATGATCCAACACGTCTACAAGGCATCGCAACTCTGTGTTGACAATGCCAATCACAAACGCTTTCCTACAAATTGTAAGTTTTATTTGTGCTTCTTGTTTTATGGGCTGCACTGAGACATGCTAATATCATTTCATGTTACGGAAGCTTGATTTTTTCAAGTGTGTTCTTGTAATGTTCTGTGCAGACATCTTTCTGTCGACATTTGTGGAATGGGAGCCTTTAGAGGCCCTTTCTGGAACCTTTGAGGCGCACCACTTTGAAATCGGCAAGCTACTATATACTGGTTGTTCAACATCAGAGCTTTTAGAGCGCTCAGTTTTCTTCTTTCATGCAGAGTATATTGTACCCACGTCAAGAGATGGTTCTGGGACTCTACGGAGGCTCCCTACACCAAGTCTCACGGACCATGATTGGCCAAACCCCGACAATACTTTGGTTGCACTAACCAGACGTCGGATTGAGATTGATGTGTGCAATGCAATGAAGTGCACCTATGGGTCACATCGTGCGACTCTCATGTTCTTCATGCCTTTACATTTGTTTGTGTTTTTGTTCAAGGAGGCTGATGTTCACCGGCGGACTCCTACAATGTGGATTGCAAAGGGAGGCACAGTAATGAGTGCCTTTTTGCCACCTTCGTGGGATTTGAAGGTTATTCAACATCAGGGTGACAAGATAAAGTGCATGGTGGTGTCGGAGAAGATGGTCGTTCGGTACCAGCTTGGAAAGCAACAACTCTCTATTATCTTTCCTTACAGACGTTGGAAGCTGACTGGAGGCGAATGGCAAGCACTCGATTCGGCCATCAACGACGCAGAACAGCTTGATGTACATGTTAGCACGCAAGCTGATGTGTGGGATATCGTAGTAAATGCTGATTGGAATATGGCGAACCTAAGGGAGTACTTAGGCCTTAGGTTTGCACTGAAAGGTGACTTTTCATTTGTGATTGATAACACACCTCTACGTAAGAGGAAAGAGGCATCTTACTTTTGTAAAAGCATTCCCTTCCCCAGATGTATCCATATCAAGCAAGCTATGTAACAGATTTTGAGAGATTAATTCAAAACAATTTTGGCTACTCGCAATTTGCGTTCAATTTTGTGCACTTTTAAGTTTTATCGCGTGTTTTTATTTTTTTGGAGGTTTTAAGTGAGTTTTTAAACATAAAAAAAGTTTTAAAGACCTCTTTATAAGTCACTTTTGGCCACTTTGAGTTCATCTCCTCACTCTCGGCATCTTTGCGGTCCCCTCGCCTTCTTCGCTACTCAAGCATGGCCACCCCTGCCCAAGCTCTCCTATCTCAATTGCACAAGCTTGACCTCGGTCACTTGATCGAGAAGCTTGCACCCATCTTTCAGACATCTATTGACATGGAAGGCACCGCCGAACTCCATAATGACGTGTTTGGGGCGTTCACTAGCTACATGGACACATACATGGCTGAATATTGTGTCAACTTTGAAGACGAGGAGGGAACTTGGGTGCCTGTGGATCTTATCAAGCATACCTACAAAGCGGACAAAAATTTCAGGTTCAGGCTTGCAAGATTCCTCAAAGGCCTTAGTAGCGCATATCTAAGGGAGGAGGAAGAAGATAACCTGGTAGGTCTTGGAATGGGCAACATCGGCACAAGTTTTTTGAGGTGGGACATGACTCTTGCCCTCCTGATCTTGGAGGGAACAGAGAAAAGCAAGGGAAAGAGGAAGGCCACTCCTCCAAAGAAAGCCACACCTTATCTCTTGATCAAGGAAGCTGACCCAAAGGAGGAGATTGTCACCCGAGTGCAAGAAGCATCTCTTGCACTTGTGACTCTGGCGGAAGAGTCGCAAGCTGAGGCTGTGAAACGGGACATCGAAGGGGACGATGTCATGGATGAAGTTCCAGAGCTCGAAGTGCGAACTCTACACCCCATCATAGTAGAAGGTGTAGAGTCCTTATTTTTGGATGACATCGCCCATGTCCTTGGGCTGCACCAGGATGAAACTCTCTCAGTCATTGCTATGTACGCGGGCATGCGAGACACACAACAGCCGTCCAAAGATGATGACATCCGCATTGACTTCAGTTCCGCAGATGTCACAAAGGTGCTTGCGCTCCCGGAAAATCATGCCTCAATAGAGTCCCTTGTGGCAGAGACTCTTGTACAAATATCCCAGTGCAAGGATTTCTACGAGAGTGTGCCAGAAACTAGCTTTGCCCCTCACAAGCCGCTTGCCATTTCGGATTCCGTCAGCCTCGGGAGCATCAATATTAGTGATGCAGACCTTGCGGATCATGATGATGCCACTGAGGTAGTACACCCAATTTCTTCCCTTCTTAATTTGTAATTTTTTGAAGTCAACTCATTCTTCTATCTACTTTGTAGACCGCAAGAGAAATGGAATGGTTCGCAAGCCGAAAGGGTGGAGCACGAAAGGAGGTGGAGCGGAAAGATGCTGCGCTATGGCACTACATCCCGAGCTTCAATGCCGAGATGCTTCGCGTAATTCACAACGACTTTTCAAATGATGCGCAAGCTGAATTTTTGAAGTGCAGAGCCCTAAGCGCCATCCTGTCTGAAGCCCCTATAGCCCAAAATGCCCATAAATGTATTCTTGTAAATAGGGAAGCAGCTATCTATAGCTTTGGTGATAAAAGTGCAGGGTCTTTCCTAGGATTTTGTGGCCTTAGCCTTGGACAAGGCATCACTGATGCCAAAGAGATAGCCGAACGCATTGGTGACAAACCGTCAGTAAAGACTCTCACCCACGAGGCTTTCACCAAGCTCATCAAGCGAGTTGGCTAGATCCAATGTACTCATTTGCCTTCTGTGAAAATCAAACAATTAATGACATCAAGATGTTTTTCAAGCTGATTTTAAGTTTTATCTTCTTGATGTGTTTATATGTTGTTGTCGTGTCCTGTCATGATGTTTCAATCAATTTTTGTGAAAAACCATGTCTATTTTCAAAAAAGTTATTTTCTATTGCAAGTGATTGTTGTCTTGTCAAGGTAATTGTAGTCTTTTGTATGTAATTGTTGTCGCTATGTACATTCGACCTCATGTGAACGCTCGTCTGCCACCGCCCGTCCGACTTTGGCTCGACTCGACGGGCCGATTTCTCCCGCGTATGGCCCCAGAAGGGTAGATCAGCTGTGCGGGGTGCGCCGGGGCCGAGGGGGGGGGCCGGTGGTCGCTCCGTGGAACCTGTGTGCCACGGAGCGACTTTTGCCTGTTCGAACAGGCAAAAGTCGCTCCGTGGCACACAGGTTCCACGGAGCGACCACCGGCCCCCCCCCTCGGCCCCGGCGCACCCCGCACAGCTGATCTACCCTTCTGGGGCCATACGCGGGAGAAATCGGCCCGTCGAGTCGAGCCAAAGTCGGACGGGCGGTGGCAGACGAGCGTTCACATGAGGTCGAATGTACATAGCGACAACAATTACATGCAAAAGACTACAATTACCTTGACAAGACAACAATCACTTGCAATAGAAAATAACTTTTTTGAAAATAGACATGGTTTTTTATTAATCAAATTGAGATTACAAAACACGGTTTGTTGCATTACAAAGGCTTCCCCTATCTAGTGAAAGAGAGCTTCCTCTCCACGGATACGCCTAGCTAGATGAAGATCAGATGGCTTCAAAGTGACACGTTTTGCATGCACCATGCACAAAACCGCATCTTGGAAAAGCGAAACCAAAATATCCTCGGCACCTTGTTGCAGAGCGCCTAGTGCCGCCGCTTGCACATGATTGACATCCCGGCGCTGGTCGTGGATAATCTCTTTGACGAGACGCCCAAAAGGTGCCTTTGGAATAATTGGTGTGCAGGTCTTTTGATATTTGCGAATTTCTCTAAGGGCAACTGTCCCTGGTCTCCACCTTTGCTTCTTCTGCGTTGTTGGGGGCGGTGGTGCTTGCGCGTGGCGAGTCCAAGCTGGCGTGTCATTTTTAAACTTCTGTCGCTGCTCTTGGAAGTTATCGGAAGAGGGTTCTGTGCATTTAGGAATGGTTTTCCCCTTCTTAGCCTTTGCAGGTGTTGGAGTTTTCTTTGCCTTTGCAGATGGAGTCTTCGGAGCTGCTCTCTGCTCTGCCTCCTTCCTTACTCGCTCCTCTTCATCTTTCCTGTCTTTTTCCTCACGAAGCCTCCATGTGTTTGCTGCCCTGGCTTCTCGTTCAAGCTTCTGTCTCTTATTTTCTACTTCCTCAGCTGAGAGTTTTCTCTTTCCTTTACCAAGTGCACGAGCCAAGACTCTCTCTAGCATTGCATTGACAATCCTATTGCTCGGCAGGTGCTCCCTTTCTACTGTGTCTTCATTTCTCCTCTTTGTATATTCTGCTCGAAAACTTTGTATAGCCGCTTCCAAAATTGTGTCATCTTCGTATCCGGCCATTCGCAGGTCAGCAACAAATCCGTGAGCTTTTCTGTTAAGCCAATCCTCCTCCGCAGCAAAGAATGCTAATCTTCTCTTGTTGCTTGCGGCGGCCTGAGCTTCTTCTACATCCTTCTTATCTGCCTCCGCCTTCCTAACTGCCTCGTCTTCTTCCTCCTTCTTGGCAGCCTCATCCTCCTGTGCTTTCTTTGCTGCCTCGTCCTCCTGAGTTCTGACGGTCTCTTCGGCTTCTTTTCTTGCTCTCTCAGCTGCTTCCATGTCCTCTGCTTCTTTGTGTAATCTCTTCGCTTCTTGGCATTCTTGGGCTTCTTGGGCCTCTCGCTCAAGCCTCACACACTCAGCTTCCAGATCCATTTGGGCTTGTGGGTAAATGTTTGGGATTGCAGTTCTATGTGCCACCGGTAAGGGCCCAAGGTCTTTGAAAATGTCATCCTGCGTATTGGAGGGAGGATCATTTGGGGGCTCCATGTGCATGAGATATTAGTGCACGAGCGAGAGAGAGAGAGAGAGAGAGAGAGAGAGAGAGAGAGAGAGAGAGAGAGAGAGAGAGCGCACGAGAGAGTCAAGGGGAGAGGAAGAGAGAGAGCTCACAAGTCAAGACTTTTAAAAATGACTATAAAACTCACTGATATTTATAGGGGGCCAAAATTACAAAAAAGTCAATTTACAAAATGAACGCGCCAAAAAGTGGCGAACAAGAATTATTGGGTGGGTAACCACACACGGCCATTTCTTAGTCGACCACTGTGCCATTGCCTCGCTCTTTCACGTGCCATTGACGCATTGCACCCTTCTCTTTCGCCTTGCACCTAACACCTTCATGATTTTGCGCCTCAAAGATAAATTTTCGGCTCGCTTTTGGGCCTTTCTCCCAGTAAGTGCACGGTAAAACCAATTGAACATTTCCTGAAATGCATTGCTGCGAACCTTGCCACCGCCATGACCCGTGTTCTTAAAATAGGCCGCCTTGGCTTGGTAATGTGATCGTTCCATGCCTTGGTTGCTCCAGAGTGCAAGAGACCCATATTCATCTAGAAAGAAGGAACTGTGCGCATAGAGAATATGCATGTAGTGTGTTATATGAGTTTCCCCCCAAGCATCGATCATTTCTTCTGTGAATCTGTCAATCGAAGTCTTGAATGTAGCTATCTCTGCTTCATCAAGATACGGGCGCTCAAGAAGCCTCATCATCTCATCACAAGCTTCCCACACATGTGCACGCTTCAATCCTAGTGTCGCCTCATTGCCTCGATAGGTTGTTACATCACAAATCTGCTTCCATAATTCAAAATGTGTATGGCTTTGAGCCTCACCATAGTTTGAGAGCAGGTGTCTTGCTTTTGCACCACCCATACATATCTTATTAGGGTTATCTTGGGTACTTGATGGGTTTTTGCGATCCTTAGAGAGGGTGACAGCACCTGCGTGAAGCCCCACGGATGATAAAACAACTTCAAGCTCTTGGATGCCCTATTCTCGCCGTGACTCTGGCTCCATGTTCCAAGCATAATTGATGTGGAGCATCAACAATTTGTCCAGAATTCTAAGTCTTGCGTGCAAGGTACACACATGTACTCGCGACAGTGGAATTGAAAGAATAGGGTTCCAAGTAGCATCCTCCTCTGCGCGAGATGGTGCCTTGCTTTGATTGCAGCTCATAATTCCATTGAGCCAGACGTGCATACCCTTCCCTTTTTGTAATTGATTTGAGCCCTTTGCACTTGCCTGCTTACGACCTTTCACCTTGGTTGCTTGTTTGGCCTTCCCCACTGCGACACTTGGCATCCTTGGATGACAACAAAAGATGCATGGAAACAAAGTGTTAGCACCGCTTTTAGTTCCCAACATGCATTTGAGGGTCTTGAGATCACCACCAAGGTGCCACTCTATTTCAAAGTGACCAGTGCCCAGGCACATGCAAGACTTCACCATTTGATTGCCTGTGTATCACTCCTTGAATACCTGTATGGGTGAAGTACCACCTCAGACTGTCATGGTCCTCATGCGGAAGGGTCCATGCCGCCTGCCACCATATGTTCTTCTCAGACTGCACTCCAAAGTAATCTTGCTTGCGTCGCTTTGTGTGCAAGTTATTCTCCGCATCACCTGTTTCATCTTCGCCGTCTAAGCTCTTTCGCTTCAATGCCCTGCTCATGAGTGTCAGACTTGTACGTTCCACCCTTTGGCCCTTTACAACCTGACATTCATCCAATTTGAGGACAAATATAGCCTTTCCATCCGTCTCCTCTAATGTCATATCATAAAACTGAATCATAGCTCGTTGAAGCGCCTCCACCTCGACGTAAACATTGTTAAACTTGTTGTAAGCAAAATCTTTTGAATTTGACATTGGCATGCTACCATCCACCCATCTGTAGCCGCCTAGCAAGTCGGCAATATTGTTGTTTGCTGACTTCCTTGCCATAACTATACTGTATGGTGTTGGAAGTATAGATCGTGTCATTCCTTTGCCTCGTAGACGTGCTGTGATGCAAGTATACAAAGCCCTGTATCCCTTATCACGGATACCTGCTGTGTCGCACACAGTGAGCATGTCAATGGGACTGACAATCTGCTCGAATTCCTTGAGAAAATACTTTTGAATCCTGTCACACAACGCACCATTTACTGGATTGGTTATCATATTGATTACTTTCTGCTCTGGAATAATGTGCTCAAGGATAGACTCCTCAGTATTGGAACAACCTAATATTGCTTTAGCACATTACCTGGACATCACATAGTTCAGAGTCAATGACATAACTATATGAAAAAGGAATGTAATGCTAGTTTTGAAGCTGTGATTACCTTGTTTGATACACACGTCGCTTGCGAGCCCCCCCATCTTTGGAAAGAAGACTCAGAGGCTTGCGCTTTCGCTACCTTGCATTATATCCCACGGGGAGGTGAGTGAAATGATCGACACGTCGGCGAAGGTTCCAAGTTGAGTTTCGAAGACGGAGATAGTTCTCTATAGCTCGATCCCTCCTTTCCACACCTTTATCAAGCTTCATCTTCTGCTCTGCATCCTCCTTCTCTAGATCCTTGACTCGAGCCAGCATATGTTCCTTTGTGGCCATGAAAGTTGACGCACATTCTTCCTTTTCTGCCTTGCATAATTTTAGAAGCTTCCTGAGGTGATTTTGATTTGAGAGTTCCTGCAAGTACAAAGAATAGAGCCTCTGACAGTACCCTAAGAAACCATTATAACCATCACCTAAGAAGCGTACGACCTGCGTGATATTACGAAAAGGGGGAGGTGCACCAGTCTGTGGATCAAGGGGATAAATGCTTCCATCAGTCCAAAGATCAATGGCTTTTGCACCTTGAAGTCATAGCACCTCAGCAGGAATACATCCCTTCGTTCGATTACTTCGCATTGTGGCATACTCCTCGTTTAAGTCCACGTGCAAGCGAAACTTTGATTGCTTGTTGGTGATGTCCCGTAGAGCCATTGTACCTAGCAAATGGAGATGGAGATGTAGATGGATACAGAGATGGAAATGTGGATGGTGATGGAGATGGAGATGTAGATGGATACAGAGATGGAAATGTGGATGGTGATGGAGATGATGGAGATGGAGGATGGAGGTGGAGGATGGAAATGTGGATGGTGATGGAGGAGATGAAGATGGAGATGGTGATGGAGATGGAGGTGGAGGAGATGCAGATGGATATAGAGAAATGGAGGCCTTGAGGAGATAGATATGGAGAGCTTGCTAGTGATGGAGATGGAGAGCTTCAGCTTGCAAGGATGTGTAGATCTGTACCTTCACAGGAGGGGATGGTGAGCTCTTCCATGAGAACTGGTGGAGAGGATGATAGATATGGAGAGCTTGCTAGTGATGGAGATGGAGAGCTTCAGCTTGCAAGGATGTGTAGATCTGTACCTTCACAAGAGGGGATGGTGAGCTCTTCCATGAGAGCTGGTGGAGAGGATGATGGAGTAGGAGGTCCAGATCTGCAGGCCATGGCTCCTAGAGAGAGAAAAAGAAGCCCTTACCCAAGTAAAACACCCTAACGCGTTTTAGAGAGAGAGTGTAGAGAGAGAGTGGGATCTGCAGCACCTCCAAAAAGGGAGGGAACAAAGTGACGAAAATTTTCAAACATTCTTTGTGAAAGATACTTCACTACAAGACAAAAAGGCAGTTAGGTCCATATTCCTTCCCAAGGACAGAAGATCTAATGATTAGATTACCTTTAGGCCTATTTTCTTTTTTGTAGAAAAGGAAAAATGCATTTTCAGGCCTAGGCCACTAGCTTGGTCAAAGCTTGATTAGCATTTTAAGCATTTCACTAAGTGTCCAAATAAAAGGGCCCAAGAAGACCCCAAACAAGTCCTAATGTGGATGTGGATGTATGAATGTGAATGTGGATGTGGATGTGGATGTATGGATGTGGATATGGATGTGTATGTATGAATGTGGATATGAGATGTGGATGTATAAATGAGGATGTGAAAATGGATGTATGCATGTGGATGTATGGATGTGAATGTGAATGTGTATGTGAATTAATGTGTCGTCGATATGAGGAAATGGATGAGAATGAGTACACATTGAATGGAATGTGGAATAAGTAATGTGGACCAAGGAGGGATAATGTGAAAAGACGAGAGTTCGATTTAGAAACTATATTTTGTGACTGTTTGTAAATGACTGTTTTATGTCTTAAATGCTGGGGAAGCATTTTGACCGTCTTGTGGATTAAGATCATGAAGACCTAATTGTTAAAGTTGCAACTGCTGACGGAGAGTCAATGGAGGACGTCTCGCATAGCAAGGTCGACCGAGGTCTTGACCAGCCTCGGTTTGATTTAAATGGTGAGCTTCCGGTACGGTGGATGAGGGATCAAGGAAGCGGCCTATGAGTGAAGCGCTAGGTCACCTACG
The DNA here is from genome assembly GCF_041138505.1 of Cibotium barometz. Taxonomy (NCBI): domain Eukaryota; kingdom Viridiplantae; phylum Streptophyta; class Polypodiopsida; order Cyatheales; family Cibotiaceae; genus Cibotium; species Cibotium barometz. The sequence continues at coordinate 25,565,075 of NC_141090.1, forward strand.
AAGGATCCTAGAGGGTGCTGACCATACGGTGCTCGGGCTCTGGGTCGTCGAAGATACCCACACGTGCGTCGTGAAAGATATTGGAACAAGGAATAAGAGTTGTTTTCTAAAACCGGGCATGGATCTGGTTGATTGACCTTGCTGGTCCTCAACGGATGAGTCCATGGCTCTTTTATATGGATCTGTGGGTTGATCTTGCTGATCTTCCACGGAGATTCCATTCTGTTATATGAATATATTGCCGGTTACTATGAGCTAGAAACTATGGAAAAGGCCCCTGAGTGAGTAGGTGGTGAGCGTTCTGGTTGCCAATGATGCCATAAGTATACCGATGAATGAATGACTGGAAATAAGGATTCAACCAGAGACTATGAGGATTGTCATCAGTGACATAATGGTTTCATTGAAGGATTGTTTTAAAGTTAGCTGATGGTAAGAAAAAGGCAATTTCGTATTGGGTGTGTAAGTGATGTGACTAGTTTTATGTTTGCATGAACTTCCGGCTAGGGGGCCTTGGAACTCTTTTCCTTGGTACCCGGGACAAAACCTAACCAAATTCTTAATTGGATCCCATCACTACAGTGGTTGTGGGTGGTTGGCTAACCCATGGGACTGGATGGGGTTAGGCTGGACTGATGGATCCGTAAATCGAGACTCAATTTTTGTTTACGATAGATAAAGTAAATCCCGGATAGTAATTGTTCTATGGATAGGAATCAATGGCTGTGCCTCTTAATGGGGAAAAAAGCGTTGATCCCAATGATCCAAGTGCAAGTTTCTTCCTTGATTTTACCGAGTATCTTTATAGGTGTAGTCGGCGGATCAGCTTGATCAATAATGGTCTTGACTACGTTAGAGTAAAGAGTTATCCTGGTGGAATCGCTCGTGGTTTCCGGGTGAAGGAAGTTTTTCCGGGTTCGGTTTTGGAAAAACTGACGGATTAGTCTCTTGTATGGATATCCGTGGTGGACGAGGCCCCGAGTGTGGGACCCCTGTCTGTAAGGCCCCCATCCCGTAGGGCGGGGGAATCCTTTTGATAGGCAGTTAAGTCTCGTATTATTTTCCGATTGACGACACCTCGATCTCGTAGAAATACGAGGTTACGAGCAAACGGACGGACCTAATTCTATCTCGCAGGGGAAGCGTAGTCATCCTAAAGGAAATTCTAATCCCCAGCACGAAATGTGCGTGGAGATGGAACAAGACCCACACTTGGTTCAAGGAAGCCAACGCCTTTTTCCCCCGTATTTCAAGAGGCACGGCCGCTGGCTCGGTCCCCTAAAACAAGTCTTGTTCGTGACTCTATTATTCCCTAAGTATCGTAAGTTACGACTAGTAGAAAGCTACCCGACTGATCGGGTCCACCCATCCTTAGAATGGTACCGTCAGGGCATCCATTCTCCCACTTTCCACGCACTCACCCATTCAATTATTTTCTAATTAAGTCCTACCACACTGTGAAACACTTAAAAACAAATTCCTTTGTTAATTAATTACACTTGATTCCTTAAAGGAAATCTTCCTTAGCATAACATTGAAATCAACGAACATACTTACAGTGAAAAAATATTTACAAAGACCCCGAAACCGGGCCGATATTCCAATCCAAACTCATGTCCAAACCATAACCATAACCACAACTACATCGATAATCTAGAATTCGATCTTCCAGCCTCAACCAGCTGGGTAAACCTCACGGACCGTCTCCCCTCGTCGTCAGCCAGACGATGAGGGTCAAGCCGTCCTGTCACCCCCTCAGGTACTGACGCTTGTACCAAACCCTCTCGCTCTTCGGAGGGGACGTCTCCTCATGAGGTGGGGGTTAAGTCACCGCACTAGCCTGGACCCACAGAACTAGGCAGCATATATACATCACCCTGGTGGTGAAAACCAATTCCCAGTGGCATAGGAGGGGATTGCCCTGGGCCGACTCCCGGCCTCGCTATATCCTCCGCCCGTCTACACAGACAAGCACGGAGTTAGCTAAGGGGGGGAGAAGCTGTACCTGCATGTTAGCAATAAACCGGCAGTATATCCAAATAAAGAAAGACATAGCCTTTATTCAATGAATTCACACATTAACAAAACCCATCGTTTTGAAAAGACAATGATTCAAAAGCAAGATTATTTTGCTATAACTTTACTTAAGAGTAACCATAAGGTACTTTAGGCCATCTATACTAGGGGTTTAACCTTGGTTCCTTTCCTATTATTACGAATCTTAGCATTAAGCTTCATAAGAGAGAATTTTTACTTAAACTTATTAAATGACCAACCTGGTTATCGTTTTCATGCCTATTCACTTCAAGAGGGGCGAAGTCGATTGCAGGGACACGATTTGCTTCATTCCCTCCTTGGGCAGCGCGCGGTTCTTCAATTCGGCGGCGTTTCGGCGCCATAGGAGCACTAGAGTTTTAAGAGGATAGAGAGAAAACGAGGTGAATACAAGAGGTTGGGAGCGTGGAGAGAAAAGAGAGAATTCTACTGGTTCAAACGGATTCGAAAACGGAGTCCGTTTGGGGTAGGAAAAGCTTGTTGGGCTTATGGGCAGGAACGACCTCTTAGCCTAAGTTTAAGTCGCCGCATATGGGGGGGGGGGGGGGGGGAATTGAGAGGGGTGTCCTTAACTGGGAGAGCTCTTGAGAAGAGTGTACGTCTAGGGAGGCCTAGGGAAGAGCAAGGCAAGGGTTGAAGGAGAGGCACACTTAAAGTCTATTCACACGGGGGGGGGGGGGGGGGGGGGGAGAAGAGTGTAGGACATGTCCTAGAGCTTGAGAGAGAGCTTGCGCGTAGAGGCTTGCTGGGGGCTTGTCTGGAGAAGGGGGTTGGGAGGGTCCTTTTATAGGTGCTGGAGGGTGGACGTCCGGGTACGGGAGGGTGACACCTGGGTGGTGTAGGTGTCCGGGAGAGGTGTGGGCGTGAGACACCTGGGGGTGGAGGTGTCTCGAGGAGAGAGAAAGTGTGACACATGGGGGTGGAGGTGTCCCCAAGAGAGAGAGAGCGCGACACCTGTGGATAGAGGGTTCTGGGAGGAGGGGGTACGTGTAGGGGTGTGCTGGAGGGTGCGTCTAGGTCGTGTACACGCTTGGGTGCCCCGGGCGGATTGTCGGTTTTTTTCACGGGCGGCGCCCGTGGTGGGGCCCACGCCGGCCGCCCGCCGCCCGGGGGGGGTCAAAAAATATTTTTTGACGGAAATGTCCGGCCTTGCCCCATGACCATGGAGGCGTATTCCGTTCGTTGATTAGACGCCTGGATAGTTACTATTTTTGGTCGGAAGTTCGCAGATTAAAGGCTTAAAAGCTTGATTAAACCCATTCCGGGTGCCCGTTTTTAGTTCAGAAAAAACTATTTTAAGCGTAAAATTACACGTAGATTCCAAATTTGGATTCAGAATTACAAATTTCTAAGCAAAAATGGCTCATTTTCCAAAAATAGAAGTTTTTTGATCGGAAAAATGACAAGCTAAGATATATTTTTCAACTCTGAAGCAAGTACAGTGTTATTTACAATGGGTATGTTACATCCTTCCCTACTAAAAGAACTCGAGATGTCCTCATCTCGGCACGAACTCTGGGTAATTCTTTTGGAGGGTTGACTCTTCCTCCCAAGTGGCATCCTCCTCAGGGTAATCTTTCCATTCCACTAAATGTTCTCTAAGGATTCTATTGCGAAGCACTCTTTCTCTAGAGTCGATGATTCTATTAGGTCTCATTTCAAGGACTCCCTGAGTTGGCATTACAATTTGTTCATCATCAAGAACATGATCAGGATGAGGCACATATGGCTTTAGTAAGCTAACATGGAATACATCATGGATCTTGAGGTGGGTTGGGAGGCGAAGTTTGTAGGCATGTTTTCCCAAACATTTGATGACTTCATAAGGCCCACAATACCTTGGACTCAGTTTCCTAAATTTTCCAAGAGATAAAGAACTTCTCTTTGGCCGCACTCGAAGAAAAACTTTGTCTCCTTGCTGAAAAATTCTGTCAGATCTTTTGGTATCAGCATAATGCTTCTGTCGATCCTGGGCGGCTTTAATATCCTTACGAATAGCTTTGGTTTGTTCTTCCATTTCTTCAAGCATTATCCTGGAGGCTTCGACCTTTAGAGTGGGGTCAGAAAAATTTAAGGGGGATAAACATTCCTGACCATAAAGAGCTTTGAATGGTGACATCCCTATGCTTTGGTGATAGGATGTATTGTAAGAGAATTCCACTAGAGAGAGATACTGAATCCATTTCTTTGGTTCACGCCCACAATAGGCTCTCAGGATGTCTTCTATAACCTGATTAACTCTCTCAGTTTGACCATCTGTTTCTGGGTGGTAAGCTGTACCGAAACAAAGTTGTGTTCCAATAGCCTGGAATAATGATGTCCAGAACTTTGAAGTGAAGTCAGAGTCCCGGTCACTGACTATTCTTTTTGGCAATCCATGAAGCCTAAAGATTTCCTTGATGAAAAGGCGGGCAATATCAGAAGATTTAAATGTCTTCTTTACTGGGATAATATGGGTGACTTTGGTAAGCATATCCACAACTACTAAAATAGAATCATACCCTCCTTGTGTTGTGGGAAGACTTGTGACAAAATCCATACTGATACATTCCCACTTCATCTGAGGAATGTCCAAAGGTTGGAGTTTCCCGGGCATTTTGATTCTTTCAGCTTTAATCCTTTGACATGAAAGGCATTGTCTGATGTATTGAAGGATATCTCTCTTCATTCCAGGCCAAAAGTAACTTCTCCTTAAGGCATTCAGGGTTTTTGCATAACCTGGGTGTCCTGCTACGGGGCTATCATGAGCTTCATACAAGATCATCTTCTTTAGTGCAAGGTCTTTGGGAATACATAACCTATGCATGAAGTAGAGGCATTCATCATCGAGGGTGTATCCCTTGATCAATATATTTTCCTTTTCTGTGGGTGCCTCCTTGTGAACCAGGCTTACTAGCTTTTGGTAATCAGGGTCATGAAGTGAAACCTGCTTTACCTTCTCTAGGATGGGGTTATTTGGCATAGAGATTGCACTTAGGAAGGATTTGCGACTGAGGGCATCTGCTACAACATTATCCTTTCCAGGACGAAATTTGATATCAAAATCAAACTCTTGCAGAATCTCAATCCACCTTCTTTGCCTCATGTTGAGATTGGGCTGGGTAAAGATCCACTTTAAACTCTGGTGGTCAGTTACAAGTAGAAACTTACGGCCTAGGAGATAGTGTCTCCATAACTTGAAACAATGAACAACTGCAAGGAGTTCCAAATCATGGGTGGCATAATTGACTTCATAGGATTTAAGCTTACGAGAAGTGTAAGCCACAGGCCTTCCTTCTTGAATTAAGACGCCACCAAGTGCAAGGCCACTAGCATCAGTGACAACCTCAAACTCTTTGGTGAAATCAGGGAGCTTCAGAACTGGTGCTGAGGTGAGGATAGCCTTAAGTTGGCTAAAACTGATTTGGTGGATTGGTAACCATACTATCTTGCATTCCTTCTTGAGGAGATCAGTTAAGGGTGCGGCTATCTTGGCATAATCCTTGATGAAGATCCTATACCATCCTGTGATGCCTAGAAACCCACGGATTTCTCTGACTGTCCTAGGGGGTGGCCATTCCAATATATCCTTGACTTTGGCAGGGTCTACTGAGATGCCCTTTGAGGAGACAATGAACCCTAGATATTCAATTTGGGAAGTGAAGAAGGTACATTTGTTTTTCTTGGCATAGAGCTTATGTTCGCGCAGTATTTGCAATACTTTGCGTACATGCTCCTCATGTTCCTCTATAGACTGAGAATAGACCAAGATGTCATCGAAGAAGACAAGGACAAATTCATCCAAGTAGGGTCGAAAGATATCCTGCATCAGGCGGTTGAAGGTGGCGGGAGCATTGGTTAATCCGAATGGCATGACTGTAAATTCATAGTGGCCATAGCGGGTATTGAAAGCGGTTTTGGAGATATCTGATTCCTTGATCCTAATTTGATAGTAGCCAGACCTTAAATCCATCTTGGAGAAAACTTTGGATCCATAAAGTCTGTCAAGAAGTTCGTCGATGCGAGGAATGGGGTATTTGTTTTTGACAGTGACCTTGTTTAGGCCTCGGTAGTCAATACAAAGCCGAAGCGAGCCATCCTTCTTTCTCTGGAAAAGAACAGGCGCTCCCCATGGGGAATTACTAGGGCGAATGAATCCTTGCTCAATAAGCTGCCTAAGTTGTTCCTTGAGCTCTATGGCTTCGGGAAGAGACATTTTGTAAGGTCTCCTTGAAACTGATTCAGCACCAGGGATTAACTCAATCCCATGATCTACTTCTCGAGATGGGGGTAGTTTTGTAAGTTCCTCTGGAAAGATATCTGAAAACTCCTGGAGCCAAGAGGGTTCTAAATCTGGGTTGCTTTCTTCTACCTTGTTGAGTTTGACAAGGAAGATCTGTTGGCCCTTGCGCACTCCCTTAAGAAGACGATTAGCTTTGACCAAATGAAATTTGGGTTTACCTGTTATTCCCTGGGCTGATACTACCTGTCCTTGACTATTCTTAAAGGTGATGCTTCCTTCAGCACAGTGAATGTCAGCATTGTTTGCAATTAACCAATCCATACCAAGGATTCCATCATAAATCCCTAATGGTAAGCTTCTAAAATACCCATGGGTTGATTCACCATCCAATTCAAATTCAAGATCTCCCACACAATGTCGGGATACTTCTTCTTTTCCACTAGCTAACTCAACAATCATTGCTTGGGCTGGTTTTTGATCTAACTGTAGCTTACGCAAGCATTTTGGAGAAAGAAACGAATGCGTACTACCACAATCAACCAAAAGCTGGAAAGATCTACCTTGATAAGTGGCCGGAGCTTGGATAACAGAAAACTGCTGATTAGGTCCTTGATGTTCTATAGCTGCATGAATGGTGGCTTGCTCTTCTTCTTCCATCTCTAAAGTCGGTTCACCAATCATAGAGCAGACACGGGCAGTCACTCCACGACCTCTACCACGTCCACCACCACCTCGTCTAGCTTGGCGGTTATTAGGAATCCCACGACCTTGAACTACCCGGCCACCTTGTGGAGCAGCAGTGACACTAGGATTGAGAGAGGATCTTGCAAGTTTGGGGCATTCATTCCGGAAGTGGCCAACTTCATTGCAATAAAAGCACCTTTGGTCCCCATAGGATTCTGAAGTGGAATTAGCATAACTGCGGGGGACAAAATTATTGGGGTACTGACCAATAGTGTTGTGGCGGAAATTCGATTGGTAATTCCTCTGAAGGCGCCCCCTTGGGTTAGACTCAGGATAGCCTCTCTTCTTTGCTTGACCACTCTTTACTTCTTTAGCTAGAGGTTTGGCTCGGGTAAGAGCATCTTGTAAAGTAGTTGGCCTCATTGCTTCAAGGCGAGAATCCAAAGGTTCATTCAGCCCTTGGCAAAATCGGGCCACTTGTTGAGTGATCGACATAGGTGGAGCATATTTGCCAAGTGTGACAAATTTTGAGTAGTATTCCTCCAAGGTTAAGCTAAGCTGCTTGAGGCTGAAGAACTCGTTCATCTTAATAGATTCATGAGATGGGGGAAGATAACGGCCCTTCACAGCTTGCTTAATGTCACTCCAGGTTTGGGTATCTTCAGTGACGCCCTTATCTCGGCACCATTGCTTCCACCAAAGTTTGGCGTCCCCGGTAAGACGGAATCTGGCAAGCATAGATTGATTCCCAATTCCTGTACCAGCGGCCGAAAAGTAATCGTCCATGGCTTCTATCCAAACTTCTGCATCCCTTTCAATCTTTGAACCTGCCCCATTAAATGAGGGAGGTTGCATTTGTTTGAGGAGAAGCTTCTTCTCCTGTGTATCTGTATATAATGCATTGGGAGCAAGAAGTTGACGATCCTGGTTATCAATAAGAAGCTAAATTTAGAATTATGATGCTTAGGCGGTTTAATACACATAAGACAATGAGTGTGAAAATCAAAACTTTTTATTCCAAGCTTTAATATTTACAAGTAAACCAAGCCATTTACAAGTAAACCAAGCCATTTACAAGGATTGGACTAAATCCAATCTTATTTATTTACATGGTAGTCCTCTAGGAAATCTAATAAAGATCTGCGGTGGTAGCATTGAAAAAGTAGGGGGGTTCTCCCATGGTTTCAAGAACTCGATAAGTCTCTGGTAGGGGAGGTAAACCTCGTCTAGAAAGACGGGTAACGGCTACTCTATCAGGGGGTACAACTTGAGTCACCTTATCATAAACCCAACGATTCTGCAGCATGCGATTCCCATCGATAGTGACATAGGTGTTACGAGGAGTGCCAATAAACCAGAACAGGCGAACCATCCGCAACATTTCGGCATATCGGATCCGCCTCAAGTCGTTGGTGAGATTGCCGACGTGCTCAGCTCGAATGATGAAGTAGGTAGATCGACGATGCCAATACTCAGTTCTGTTCCATCCCCTTTCGATGCGAGTGTAAAGAGGAAGGGTTAGCTTGTCTACAATGTGCATCATAGTGTCACGGAACTCGAATTCGGAAGAGCGACAAGCAGTCATGAACATGCATTGGAATACCAGGAAGCGAGAATAGGGATCCATCTCGTCCTCCTGCATCCAGCAGTAACTAGATTAGTTTAACAAGAATTCCTAGAGCAACAAGAGAATACAATATAAAATCTCCCAAGTCTAAACGCGCTCTGATACCACGTGTAAGGCCCCCATCCCGTAGGGCGGGGGAATCCTTTTGATAGGCAGTTAAGTCTCGTATTATTTTCCGATTGACGACACCTCGATCTCGTAGAAATACGAGGTTACGAGCAAACGGACGGACCTAATTCTATCTCGCAGGGGAAGCGTAGTCATCCTAAAGGAAATTCTAATCCCCAGCACGAAATGTGCGTGGAGATGGAACAAGACCCACACTTGGTTCAAGGAAGCCAACGCCTTTTTCCCCCGTATTTCAAGAGGCACGGCCGCTGGCTCGGTCCCCTAAAACAAGTCTTGTTCGTGACTCTATTATTCCCTAAGTATCGTAAGTTACGACTAGTAGAAAGCTACCCGACTGATCGGGTCCACCCATCCTTAGAATGGTACCGTCAGGGCATCCATTCTCCCACTTTCCACGCACTCACCCATTCAATTATTTTCTAATTAAGTCCTACCACACTGTGAAACACTTAAAAACAAATTCCTTTGTTAATTAATTACACTTGATTCCTTAAAGGAAATCTTCCTTAGCATAACATTGAAATCAACGAACATACTTACAGTGAAAAAATATTTACAAAGACCCCGAAACCGGGCCGATATTCCAATCCAAACTCATGTCCAAACCATAACCATAACCACAACTACATCGATAATCTAGAATTCGATCTTCCAGCCTCAACCAGCTGGGTAAACCTCACGGACCGTCTCCCCTCGTCGTCAGCCAGACGATGAGGGTCAAGCCGTCCTGTCACCCCCTCAGGTACTGACGCTTGTACCAAACCCTCTCGCTCTTCGGAGGGGACGTCTCCTCATGAGGTGGGGGTTAAGTCACCGCACTAGCCTGGACCCACAGAACTAGGCAGCATATATACATCACCCTGGTGGTGAAAACCAATTCCCAGTGGCATAGGAGGGGATTGCCCTGGGCCGACTCCCGGCCTCGCTATATCCTCCGCCCGTCTACACAGACAAGCACGGAGTTAGCTAAGGGGGGGAGAAGCTGTACCTGCATGTTAGCAATAAACCGGCAGTATATCCAAATAAAGAAAGACATAGCCTTTATTCAATGAATTCACACATTAACAAAACCCATCGTTTTGAAAAGACAATGATTCAAAAGCAAGATTATTTTGCTATAACTTTACTTAAGAGTAACCATAAGGTACTTTAGGCCATCTATACTAGGGGTTTAACCTTGGTTCCTTTCCTATTATTACGAATCTTAGCATTAAGCTTCATAAGAGAGAATTTTTACTTAAACTTATTAAATGACCAACCTGGTTATCGTTTTCATGCCTATTCACTTCAAGAGGGGCGAAGTCGATTGCAGGGACACGATTTGCTTCATTCCCTCCTTGGGCAGCGCGCGGTTCTTCAATTCGGCGGCGTTTCGGCGCCATAGGAGCACTAGAGTTTTAAGAGGATAGAGAGAAAACGAGGTGAATACAAGAGGTTGGGAGCGTGGAGAGAAAAGAGAGAATTCTACTGGTTCAAACGGATTCGAAAACGGAGTCCGTTTGGGGTAGGAAAAGCTTGTTGGGCTTATGGGCAGGAACGACCTCTTAGCCTAAGTTTAAGTCGCCGCATATGGGGGGGGGGGGGGGGGGGAATTGAGAGGGGTGTCCTTAACTGGGAGAGCTCTTGAGAAGAGTGTACGTCTAGGGAGGCCTAGGGAAGAGCAAGGCAAGGGTTGAAGGAGAGGCACACTTAAAGTCTATTCACACGGGGGGGGGGGGGGGGGGGGGGGGAGAAGAGTGTAGGACATGTCCTAGAGCTTGAGAGAGAGCTTGCGCGTAGAGGCTTGCTGGGGGCTTGTCTGGAGAAGGGGGTTGGCAGGGTCCTTTTATAGGTGCTGGAGGGTGGACGTCCGGGTACGGGAGGGTGACACCTGGGTGGTGTAGGTGTCCGGGAGAGGTGTGGGCGTGAGACACCTGGGGGTGGAGGTGTCTCGAGGAGAGAGAAAGTGTGACACATGGGGGTGGAGGTGTCCCCAAGAGAGAGAGAGCGCGACACCTGTGGATAGAGGGTTCTGGGAGGAGGGGGTACGTGTAGGGGTGTGCTGGAGGGTGCGTCTAGGTCGTGTACACGCTTGGGTGCCCCGGGCGGATTGTCGGTTTTTTTCACGGGCGGCGCCCGTGGTGGGGCCCACGCCGGCCGCCCGCCGCCCGGGGGGGGGTCAAAAAATATTTTTTGACGGAAATGTCCGGCCTTGCCCCATGACCATGGAGGCGTATTCCGTTCGTTGATTAGACGCCTGGATAGTTACTATTTTTGGTCGGAAGTTCGCAGATTAAAGGCTTAAAAGCTTGATTAAACCCATTCCGGGTGCCCGTTTTTAGTTCAGAAAAAACTATTTTAAGCGTAAAATTACACGTAGATTCCAAATTTGGATTCAGAATTACAAATTTCTAAGCAAAAATGGCTCATTTTCCAAAAATAGAAGTTTTTTGATCGGAAAAATGACAAGCTAAGATATATTTTTCAACTCTGAAGCAAGTACAGTGTTATTTACAATGGGTATGTTACATTGTCCCGTGCGAGAAGTGCTACTTCCGCTGCTAGTACCCCGAATCCGTTGCTCGGTGGGAATAGGGATCTCACAGTTGGTATCAGAGCACAAAAAGGTTGTAATTGTGTGATATAATTCATACAAATTGTTAATTCAAATTGAAATTCGTAAATTAGTAATTGGGTCTTCAATTGGAAGTACTGAAATTGTATGGAACCCTGACTTGATTGAGGCCTAGACATGATGGTATTTACCTTATAGTTTCGAGTATCATGACTATCCGTATATACCGAGGGTATAACTGCAGCTCTTTACCGGCAGTATATACGATTAAATTCAAGACTTGAAACTATAAGCATTAATGCTATCCAGATGATGATTTCGAATGTGGTTGATATGATTTTTAATTCTGTTTGAGAATTGATGAATTGATTTGGATTCTGATTGAAAACTTCTGATTGAAAAATGATGATTTTTGAAATTTAGTTGAAATGAACGAAACCACAATGAGGGTGAATGGGACGAGTCCCTGTGATGATATTCATAACTGGAATGATGATAATGAATTCAGCAAATCACTATGAGATTAGTGGATTGTGCTGTCAGATTGCTACTGTTAATACTTGACCAGTAGACCAAGTTAAGGGATGACAAATTGAGAACTTACTTGACTGAAATTTACGTAGAGGAATGTTCAAAAAGAAATTTGCGGTCTAATAGACCATTATCGCATTAAAAATATGAATGTTATGATCCGAATGAATTATATTTCATGATGAGTTCTAAGGGATATTTATCCCAGTATTCTGTTGGGTTGACCAGAATATAAGGAACCCCAGAATAAAATTGGATCTTAAGAAAAAGAGTTGTCCTCTACCTTACGAGATGAGGACATCTCGCACTTTTTCAAGTGGGGTAGAATGTAAGATTCCTCCCCAACCTTCGAGGCATACAGGAGTAAGAATCTCCCTTTTTGATCTTATAATTATTCCCTCTCTAAAATAAAAGAAAGATTGTGTTTAAAAAAGGAAGACCCTCTCCCTAGAATACTTCTCAAGAGTCACGCTATTTTAAGGATTCAGAACAATGAGTTCAGAAGTGAAAATCGGTGTTTTGGATACCAAGGTTTTGGTTTTCATTCGAGTACGGCCCAAAAGAAGTTCTTTATCTCTTGGGGAGTATAAGAAGTTATCCCCCAGATATTATGAGTCTTATATCTGAATTCAATGAAAGTAGGTGACTTAGCCTACAAGCTTCTTTTACCTCCTCATCTCAAAGTTCTTAATGTATTTCATAGAAATATGTGCCAAACCCAAATCATGGAAAGATGGTAAAACTTCAGTTGGCAAGATACCGTTGGCTTCTAAGTTACGCTAGTTCCTTCCTTTATATAAGTCGTAACTTTTACCTGTCGCTCACAGTAATCTTACTTCCATCGATCTCCCTTCTTCTTAATCTCCTTCATGGCTTGGCAACAGGAATTAGTTTTATCCATGATGATTTCTCACCTTCAAGATGCCAGCGAGTCTGTGAAGAAGGATTTTTTAGAACAGTATGAGCGCTCACTTTTTCCTCGCTTGGGAACGTCTGTAGCTCAGACCAAATGGCGGACCTATCAAGACATAACTAGGGTAACACCTTGGGGTCAGCAGCACTTTCGTAACAATGTCCGCTTGGCCATGGTTATTGAAGCCTTGGGTTTGGGTCCCCGATACTACTGCGTCATGAGATCAAGACATCTTGGGTTTTCTGAGCGGGTCTTCTTACTGGCGTGTTTTCTTCCTCATAAGAAGATATGCCTTTACCCATTTTTGGCTTGCCTCTCAGAGGTCCTTTTGTTAGATCACCTCATACCACTGAGATAGGTGCGGCAATAACCAACAGAATTATTCCCATAGATGAGTTACCTTATACGTGCGCAGCTTGTGAGTGCTGCTTTTGTGATCATATGATGGACGGGCTTATGGAAGTGTAAAGAGTTCTTCTATCTTTACTGTATATGTTCCAAGAATAATTAAAGTTAAAATCTTGTTCTTGTCTTGACCCTTACTCTCTTTGAGACTTTTTTAATTGGTGGTTAATCTTAATTAAAAATTTTCTCTCAATCTCATACTTGTGCATCTTGCGAAATTACCCCCAGTTTTGCGAGATGAGGGCATCTCGCATTTTTCAAGTGGGAGAGAATGTAAGATTCCTCCCCAGCCTCTCAAAATGTCCAGCATCTTCCCCTGTAATCAATCCCTCTTCAGAAATATAAAAGAGTTGTTTCTAAACTGTTTTAACCTAGAGAGAGAAAATATTTTAGAGAGAGAATATTCAGATTTTTAATATTTTTGGATAGAAAATTATCTCATCTTATTAAAATAAGTTCGCCTGAAACAGAAATTCAAAAAGAACTTTCCAATGTGCAATTGGAATTAATTGGAAATGGGTATAAAGGACCTTAGCCTAAGGGTCTAGATTTTCAGAAATTTTTGGATTATGGTCCAATTAAGGTTCCTATGGGCCAATAGCATCAATCCATGTGTAGAGAGGAGATAAATCCAATTTGTAAAAGAAGATACCCAAAAATGAATAAATGCTCACATAAGATGAAGAGTTGAAAATGTACAAGGTTTATTAGTAAAAAACTATGAGCAATATTAAAAATATAAGATATTTTGGGTATCCAAAAATGAGTAAATGCTCACATAAGATGAAGAGTTGAAAATGTACAAGGTTTATTAGTAAAAAACTATGAGCAATATTAAAAATATGAGATATTTTGGGTATAATGATTCCATTTTGACACATATATGAGGAAGGGGAGTTCTTTAAAGGAGGTGCATATTTCACATAAGATGAAGAGTTGAAAATGTACAAGGTTTATTAGTAAAAAACTTTGAGCAATATTAAAAATATGAGATATTTTTAATGATTCCATTTTGACACATATATGAGGAAGGGGAGTTCTTTAAAGGAGGTGCATATTTCACATAAGATGAAGAGTTGAAAATGTACAAGGTTTATTAGTAAAAAACTTTGAGCAATATTAAAAATATGAGATATTTTGGGTATAATGATTCCATTTTGACACATATGTAAGGAAGGGGAGTTCTTTAAAGGAGGTGCATATTTCACATGCTTGAATGAGTTTTAAACTCATAAAAATTGAGATATGTCATCTCTCCTCTTTCCTCATTCAAGTCTAGTTCCAAAAAGTTAGCTTAACTGACCTAAAAATGGTCAAAAAGTGACCAAATTGACTTGGAAAATTCTAGAATCAGTTTGTTTGGTTAGGAGCTCAATTTTTCCTATCAATAGAAGCCTCCCCTTGTTGAAAAAAATATATAGTGTTTATGCATCGTTACTCTACTCCACCTAAGCCAAGAACTGTGAATTCATTAATAATTCACTAGTTTTTGGAGCTTCCCTCTTTCTTTAATCCCCATTAGTGGCTCCATCAACATACTTAACCAATTGATTGGTTGGGGGCCTCTACCGTGAAGAACAAAGAATCAAGTAATTTGTAAGGTAAATGGTGAATTTTGATTCTTTTCTATAATTTCTCAATGTTTCTCTCTTCTCAACCCTCTCAAGCTTGAGAAGCTTAATTGGAATGGTTTTTGAATGCTAATGAAGTTAATTGATGAATGGTGGTAGTGAAGAGTTATATAATTTGATGAATGCTATTGAAGTTAATTGATTAATGATGGTTAAGAATTACATAAATTTCTATTTATGCTTAATTCAAATGGTTTTTATGTAATTTCTCTTTCTCACTCAAGAAATGGTCATACTCATGACCCATTCTTAATCCAAATGAAGCTTTTCATAAAGCTTTTTCTTAATCCAAGATTAATCTATACTTGAGGCCAAATTAATGGCTTTTTTCTATGCTTTTAGTTTATGTATTTCATGAATATTGATGATTCAATCCATTATGGATTATTGATCCAATTAGGGATCATTCTAATTATTTCTTAATGATAAGCTTTATCCCTTAGAAAAATTGAGATTTATCAGTCATAGCAGCGGAGCTATGGTAATTTTTTTTTAAAAATACGCATAAAATAATTTCATTCAAAGCATGAAAAGAGGACTTCCTACCATATTTATCAGTTATAGCAGCGGAGCTATGGTATTTTTTTAAAAAAAATACGCATAAAATAATTTCATTCAAAGCATGAAAAGAGGACTTCCTACCATATTCTAGGAATTATCATCCTAGATTAATTGAAGATATTCATTGTAATCATAGAGAAATTGATTTTTATATTATGCATAATTGATTTTCATGCATAGAGGTATGCATAAAAGATTATTATTTTAATGTAAAAGTGTTAGTTTTATCATATTGGATTTCATGCATAGAGGTATGCATAAAAGTTGATTATTTTATTATAAAAGTGTTACTTTTATCACAATTGAATTTCATGCATAGAAGTATACATAAGAGTTGATTATTTTATTATAAAAGTGTTACTTTTATCATAATTGAATTTCATGCATAGAGGTATGCATAAAAGTTGATTATTTTATTATAAAAGTGTTACTTTTATCATATTTGGATTTCATGCATAGAGGTATGCATAAAGGTTGATTATTTTATTATAAAAGTGCTACTTTTATCACAATTGAATTTCATGCATAGAGGTATGCATAAAAGTTGATTATTTTATTATAAAGGTGTTACTTTTATCATATTTGGATTTCATGTATAGAGGTATGCATAAAAGTTGATTATTTTATTATAAAAGTGTTACTTTTATCATATTTGAATTTCATGCATAGAAGTATGCATAAAAGATATTCTTTTTATACTAAAAGTGTGATTTTTCATCATAAATGGATTTTATGCATAACTTAGATGCATAAGAGAAATTCTTTTATTCTAAAAGTGTAATTCCTACCAAATTGAATTTATGCATAAGAAGATACATAAGAAGATGCATAAAGATTGATTTTTAATTCAAAAGTGTCATTCTCATCTAAATTGAATTTATGCATAGGAAAATGCATAAAAGATTGAAATTTAATTCAAAAGTGTCATTTTCATTTAAAATGAAGTTATGCATAGGAAGATGCATAAAAGATTGATTTTTACTTCAAAAATATTAATCTCCTTAAATAGAATTTATGCATAAATAAATGTGTAAAGAAATCTTATATCAAATATAAGAATTCTTTTGTATTCTATAAATAGATATGAGATGTGATAGGATGTGATAAGAGGTGATAAGATGCTTATGAAATAAGTTAGGAGGTGATAAGATGAATTAAGATGTGATAAGATGTGTATGGGATGAGGTAAGAAGTGTATGTGATAGGATAAGATGTATATGGGTTGTGATAGGGCGAGAATGGATGTGATGTAAAAGATTAGATGTGAAGGCATATGGGGTTATATGAATGGGAATGTGGAAATGGACGTATGTATGTGGATGTGTGGATGTGGAGATGGGAGTGTGGATGTATGAATGTGAAAATGGATGTATGCATGAAGATGTATATGCTTAGATGTGAATGTGGATGTAGATGTAGATGTGACTGTATAGATGTGAATGTGGAATGTGGATGTGAATTTATATATGTAAGTGGATGTGTGGATGTGGAGATGGGAGTGTGGATGTATGAATGTGAAAATGGATGTATGCATGAAGATGTATATGCATAGATGTGAATGTGGATGTAGATGTGGATGTATAGATGTGAATGTGGAATGTGGATGTGGATGTATGTATGTATGTGGATGTAGATGTGGATGTATAGATGTGAATGGGAATGTGGATGTGGATGTATATATGTATGTGGATGTGAATGTATGAATGAGGACGTGATAGTGAATGCATGCATGTGGATGTGGATGTATGAATGTGAAAATGGATGTATGCATGAAGATGTATATGCTTAGATGTGAATGTGGATGTAGATGTGAATGTATAGATGTGAATGTGGAATGTGGATGTGGATGTATGTATGTAAGTGGATGTGTGGATGTGGAGATGGGAGTGTGGATGTATGAATGTGAAAATGGATGTATGCATGAAGATGTATATGCATAGATGTGAATGTGGATGTAGATGTGGATGTATAGATGTGAATGTGGAATGTGGATGTGGATGTATGAATGTGAATGTGGATGTGGATGTGGATGTATGGATGTGGATATGGATGTGTATGTAGGAATGTGGATATGGGATGTGGATGTATAAATGAGGATGTGAAAATGGATGTATGCATGTAGATGTGGATATATGGATGTGAATGTGAATGTGGATGTGGATGTGTGTGGATGTATAGATGTGAATGATAATGTGGATGTGGATGTATGAATGTGAATGTGGATGTGGATGTGGATGTATGGATGTGGATATGGATGTGTATGTATGAATGTGGATATGGGATGTGGATGTATAAATGAGGATGTGAAAATGGATGTATGCATGTAGATGTGGATGTATGGATGTGAATGTGAATGTGTATGTGAATTAATGTGTCGTCGATATGAGGAAATGGATGAGAATGAGTACACATTGAATGGAATGTGGAATAAGTAATGTGGACCAAGGAGGGATAATGTGAAAAGACGAGAGTTTGATTTAGAAACTGTATTTTGTGACTGTTTGTAAATGACTGTTTTATGTCAAGAATGCTGGGAAAGCATTTTGACCGTCTTGTGGATTAAGGTCATGAAGACCTAATTGTTAAAGTTGCAACTGCTGACGGAGAGTCAATGGAGGACGTCTCGCGTAGCAAGGTCGACCGAGGTCTTGGTCAACTAGCCTCGGTTCGATTTAAATGGTGAGCTTTCGGTACGGTGGATGAGGGACCAAGGAAGCGGCCTATGAGTGAAGCGCTAGGTCACCTACGAAGGATCCTAGAGGGTGCTGACCATACGGTGCTCGGGCTCTGGGTCACCGAAGATACCCACACGTGCGTCGTGGAAGATATTGGAACAAGGAATAAGAGTTGTTTTCTGAAACCGGGCATGGATCTGGTTCATTGACCTTGCTGGTTCTCAACGGATGAGTCCATGGCTCTTTTATATGGATCTGTGGGTTGATCTTGCTGATCTTCCACGGAGATTCCATTCTGTTATATGAATATATTGCCGGTTACTATGAGCTAGGAACTATGGAAAAGGCCCCTGAGTGAACAGGTGGTGAGCGTTCTGGTTGCCAATGATGCCATAAGTATACCGATGAATGAATGACTGGAAATAAGGATTCAACCAGAGACTATGAGGATTGTCATTAGTGACATAATGGTTTCATTAAAGGATTGTTTTAAAGTTAGCTGATGCTAAGAAAAAGGCAATTTCATATTGGGTGTGTAAGTGGTGTGACTAGTTTTATGTTTGCATGAACTTCTGGCTAGGGGGCCTTGGAACTCTTTTCCTTGGTACCCAGGACAAAACCTAACCAAATTCTTAATTAGATCCCATCACTACAGTGGTTGGGCGGTTGGCTAACCCATGGGACTGTGGATGGGGTTAGGCTGGACTGATGGATCCGTAAATCGAGACTCAATTTCTGTTTACGATAGATAAAGTAAATCCTGGATAGTAATTGTTCTATGGATAGGAATCAATGACTGTGCCTCTTAATGGGGAAAAAAGCGTTGATCCCAATGATCCAAGTGCAAGTTTCTTCCTTGATCTGACCGAGTATCTTTATAGGTGTAGTCGGCGGATCAGCTTGATCAATAATGGTCTTGACTACGTTAGAGTAAAGAGTTATCCTGGTGGAATCGCTCGTGCTTTCCGGGTGAAGGAAGTTTTTCCGGGTTCGGTTTTGGAAAAACCGACGGATTAGTCTCTTGTCCGGATATCCGTGGACGAGGCCCCGAGTGTGGGACCCCTGTCCCGTGCGAGAAGTGCTACTTCCGCTGCTAGTACCCCGAATCCATTGCTCGGTGGGAATAGGGATCTCACAATTATTATCTATGAAGCCCTGTATGATTGATTTTGCCATCTCAACATGTGTCATGCCCTTCCGTATTATCCCACTGTCGCCATGACTGACATTACATGCACCATTCAAGAACTTCTTTCTGAGCCTATAGAAGGTTGACTTATCAATGCCATGCATTACATACCATGCTTTACTATACAAATCTTCTTCCCATCAAATGTGAACTCAAAGCACTCGTCATCTTAACCTTGTCTATAGGCCCTGCCCATGCAATCTAGTACAAATGTGTATCGTGTACTATAGCCCTGTCCCCAAAAGTGTACCCTAGCTTGCATGATTTTGGATCTATCTCCAAATTGACAACATTGCTTCTCGCAAACAATCAATGATTGCGATGTTGTGAATGTTTGCAACATCACTTTTTTTGCTAGCTCCATGGGTTTTATCGTAATTTTTCATTACCCTTACCCTATGGACATGGCTCCTTTTCTTATTTGTCCCTTCAATGATATCATAGTTAGTGATCATGGCATCATGGTGTCTGTCCTCAGAACTATCGCCATCATTGTCCTCTACATCATCATCCTCTTTTTCATCTCACTTGAATTGTTTAGGATGTCAATATTTTTTTGCATGAAGTGATCTTGAATACCCTCATCAATAGAAGAAGATTTTGTGTTCTTCACTAATGGTTTACCATTCTCAAATGTGAGTTGCTATGATCTCAATAAGAAAGATTGAAGCGATGTTTTTACGGTAATACACAAAACTATAAATGTAATTCAATCTCAACATGAGTTCACGCTCCAACCAAAGTTTGAGTCTCACCTATCAATGCTAGTTTGCTAGGAGGCTAGGCTCCATCTAAAGCTTGAGCCTTGCCTGCATATGCTAGCTTGTTATAGTAGGAGGCTCCATGAGCCTCACCATCATATGTTATTTTGCTAGGAGGCTCCAGTTAAAGTTATCATCCTCACTTGCATAATATATTAGTTTGCATATGTTAGCTCTAGAAGGATAGGCTCCTCCAACAAAAGTTTGAGCCTCGCCCGTAGATGCTAGTTCGCTTCTAGGAAGCTGAAAGCAAAGTTTGAACCTCACCCACAAATGCTAGTTTGCTTGGAGGCTCCAACCGAAGTTTGAGCCTCACCTTCATATGCTAGTTTGCTATTAAGAGGTCCCAATTGAAGTGATAATCCTCACCTCATGTATATGCTAGTTTCCCAAGAGGTAGGCTTCATCACCCTCATCATCTCGCCACACCATTGCATTGGGATATTGAGTCAAGGTATGGTGTCAATTACCCATCAATGTTTCATAGCTACAAAAGGCAAAGGTGAGTGGTTACAATAGCAGCAAAGGTAAAGAGAAAGCAATAGAGAGAAACAATATGCTAGTGAAGAGAATGTGACATGGAAATGAGCAAATGGACATTGGATTTCAGACTCTTATCCTTCGTGAGGCCGAAACTCAAGTTTGAGCCATGGTGCATTATATAGATTTTAGTTGAATTTTTAATTCAATTTGCATAGTTTATAAGTATATTTGGGTGTATGGGGAAAGAGGGAAGAAAAGAAGAAATCTCAAGCTCAAGCTCAAGCTCAAGCTCAAGGCTCAAACTTGAGTTTAAGCCTTGTCTATTACACAAGCAAGTAGGAATAGAGAGAGAAGCTAGGATAATCCCAGAGAACAAGTGGGGTATGGGTGAAGAATGTTGGCTATATATAGAATGTCTCTATATATAGCCCTAGGATCTCCTCTATATATACTCATCTATTGTGTGTATTCCACACACTTTGGGGATTCAATCTTGTGTCTCGTGTGCTTCTCTCTCATCTCTCTCATGTTATCGCCTCCATCTCCAACATGGTATCAGAGCCCACGGTATAGCCATAGCCACGGGCTTGGGGAGAGCACCATAACCGGACTGGCCACGAGGGGATCGGATCGAGTCAAGTGGTACGTGACATAGCCGGCCAAGCACTAACGTGTGCAGCAGAGAGCTAACGGGACTCTCCAAAGCCCACGAAAGCAAGAGCTCATAACTGGCAGGGCCAAACGGGGAACCCCCAGCAAGGGACGCAACGAGAGGCAGCCGGTAGGCCAACCCCCACGCGGTTGCGCATACAGAGAGCCATGCGCATACAAAGAGCCCACACGAGACAGAAAGCAGGGCAACTCCAGCGGGGAGCAGTAGCAAGGGTTTAGAGCGGACGGACTCAAACCCAACTGAAATTAACACTCATACGACTATTATTGCTGACAGCAGCAGAGATTCCAAAGGAATTGGATCCGCAACTGGCAATCCAGTAGAGCTCGCAGAGCAGGTCACGTGCCAGGCTTTGATGTGTCTGAAAGTGTGAAAACAAGGATCTCCAGGAGCTCCAATAAAGACAAAGAATCAGAGGATGCAGTAGCCCTAGCAAACACATCTGCGGATATGGAAAGTAAACGTGCTAGGAAAACCGATTCGTCTCAAGGCTAACCTCACAAGAGCACATGCCAGACTTGAAATTGTCATAGGGTTTCTACTCTCATCACAGCTTTGAGAGCCCTTCTGCCATCGCTGGTGTGTAGGTGAAGGTTTCTGTGCAAACAGGTCCCTATTCGATGGACTTAATTTTGC
Source organism: Cibotium barometz (assembly GCF_041138505.1). Lineage (NCBI taxonomy): Eukaryota > Viridiplantae > Streptophyta > Polypodiopsida > Cyatheales > Cibotiaceae > Cibotium > Cibotium barometz. Next base: position 25,586,804 of record NC_141090.1, read on the forward strand.
TTGTCTACAACTACTCGATCATGCCATCTCAGTGCGGACAAGGTCTTGAAAGCACAAATTTTACAAAGACAACAGGGATGATGCTTTCTTCACGAACGTGCTGTTATCCTCAGCACCATGGATTTCCACCGTTATCTTCAGGTTTGTCATGCCTTCTATTTCCATTGCTATTCTCTTGTTTACACCTGCTTTGTATTCTTGTAGCTTTAGCTTTCTGACTTCTTTGCCATACAATTTTACCACATACTGGAGACATGGCGTATAGACAGCTGGAGTTGCTCCTGATTGTGTCTGGGTATTTTCTTTTGCAAAGGCTGTCTTTTTGCATGAGGGTTGTAGCGATTGTGTCACACACCTCTAGTGCTTCTACTTTTTAATCACCAATGGGTGTCCACTTGCTGAACTGAATGTTTCTTCCTCTTAAAGTGTAGCATATGTGACACACATGGGTGGCCAGATTGCAAACTAGGAGGTGGTTGTTTTGGTGTTGAATCGTAAGGCAAATTGCAGCTGTGCATCATTGTTTATTGAACTGCTTTGTAGTGGAGTAAGCAATCAGTTGTGAGAAATGTCAAGAAACTATCCCATGCATATGCTAGTGTGTTCTTTCTTGGGCTCTAGATCTGAAGTTCAAATCATAGTTTTTCATATGTCAGACATATGACATACGCATACGGCCTAAAACCTACGCGAACCCTCTCAAGAAGTTTTAGGTGAATTCCCTTGAAACATTTCAACTTTGAAGATAGTTTATAGGTTAATACGACGGCTTCTATAGTGGCTTACTTCCATGGAAATTTTATTAAAACTAAGAGAAAATTCATATTTAGCATTAAAAGATCTGTCGCATCATGCATAGAGTCTAGCCATCATCATGATGGTATTTGATATTGATGAGATGCATATTCCTTAGAGTTGTTTGTCCATGATGCATATTCCTTAGAGTTGTTTGTCCATGATGATCAACATATTTTATTCTTACTTTCATGATGTAAGTAGAAAAAGATCTTTCGTACTTTATGCAAATCACATTGATTGTGACTTATGCCATGGTCCGGTATAACTCTTATAAGTTTTTTATGCTACCATGATGTACTTCTACAATGATCTTGATCTTTTGGATTGCTTCATAAGCTAATATGTTGTGATCTTGTTTTAGTGCTAGCTACAGGAATCACATGATTAAGCTTGGACGTTCACAATGTATTTATTGACAATCCAAGGTATTATCACATGATGGTAATTATGCCTTTCTTTTCGATCGACTGATGATATGTATATGGATTTTGTTCATCCTGCCATGGTTTTATTTTGTGATGCTCATTATGATGATTTCTTTATATTCGTTGATGACGTTTCCATGGACTTTATCCATGATGCCATGGTTTTGGCTTGCTATCCCTTTGGTGTATGTCTGCTTGATATTGCTTACATATCTGATGTTGGATCTTACTTTTTGAATGGTTACTCCTCCTCTCAATGTCAATTCGTAGCCCTGTGCGTGTGAGCAAAAATCTCGCATACCAAACCAAAGGTGTGCATTAGTTTGTTTGAAATAGGTTGGTTCTAATTTGTGCCCATGAAATGCTTGTGGTAATCTCAATGATGACCCTTTTATCTCATGATTTCAGAATCGTTACAGTTACTTGCTCGTGGTCCTCTCGGTGATGATCTGATCGTTTTATATCATGATTTCAGAATCGTTACAGTTACTTGCTCATGGTCATCTCGACAGTGATGTTGATTTGTCGTTTGCTTGTTCTCACAAGGAAGTTGTGTATTTGTTCTTTCTATGGCTTCAAGGAAGTTTGTATTGTGAGTAAAGAGGACTTTATTGATGCTTAGCATGCTGCTACTGCTCAAGAGGCTTTGTAAGCATGCAACTATTTCTCAAGAGCCTTTGCAAGATATAGTTAAAGGTGCCATGTGTTTTACTTTTGCTTGTTACATTGACAACCAGTCTCACGAACTTGACAATTATTATTTTAATCATGCAAGCCTCGGTGATTCTGACAGGTTTGGTGAGTTTGTAATTTTGGTGCCTTGGTAATCATATCATTAACTATGTCACTTTGACTCATGGCATCTCAATGCCATGGTGTTGTTCCATGATGATGGTTACATGTTTCGTGAATGATGGTTGACTACGTTTCCATGGATTGTATCCATGATGCCATGGTGTTGTTCCGCGATGATGGTTACATGTTTCATCGTCGATGATGGTTGACTATGTTTCCATGGATTGTATCCATGATGCCATGGTGTTGTTCCATGATGATGATTACATGTTTCATCGATGATGGTTGACTATGTTTCCATGGATCATTGTTCCATGATGATGGTTATATGTTTCGTTGATGTTGGTCATTCCAAGCTACATGTTTCGTTGATGTTGGTTCACTTGGCTAATCTATATTGGTTGATTGTGTTTCCATGGATTTTATCCATGATTCCATGGTGTTGTTCCCTGATGATGGTTACATGTTTCGTGAATGATGGTTGACTACGTTTCCATGGATTGTTACCATGATGCCATGGTCATTGGATGCACCGTGCCTTGGCTTTGGCTCATCAGATTGACTAGGTTTATTTAAGTCTATCAATGTCTTTTGTGGTCGACAATGCAACCGTGCAGGTCTAAATGGCTATAATGGTGGTCAAGTCTTGGAATTCAATCTATGGCAACTAACAAGAAATTCCGTCGAGCAAGAGGTTTGATTTCTCGTCCCGTCAGCTTATGAGGTTTATGTTCACGTCATGTCATCCTGGCTACATGCTCCCTGCGGATATCAAAGGTTTGATTTCTCGTTCCGTCATCTTATGAGGTTTACTATCCTGATTGTGAATGTCACATGTTTGATTTCTCAGCCTATCATCTTATGAGGTTTACTTTCAAGTACGTCTCGGCCTATCATCTTATGAGGTTTACTTTCAAGTACGTCATGTCAGAGGTTTCCTTTTTCGTCCTGTCAGAGGTGTCTACATCAGAGGTTTGATTTCTCGTCCTGTCATCTTATGAGATTTACTTTCATATCATGTCATTCTGGAGGTTTGATCCAAGTTATAGTTGTCTCATTACCTTGACTCATAATATTGGAGGTTTGATCTTATGTCATAGATTTTTTCCAAGTTATAGTTGTCTCATTACCTTGACTCATAATATTGGAGTTTTGATCTTATGTCATAGATTTTTTCCATGGCAAAGATATGATTCTAGCTTTCCATGATATCCCTCGGGGGGTCCACTATATGGAAGCCCCTCCTATGACGTGCGTTCAAGCGGTATTTAAAAATCCCCTTATCTGTGAATTTTGAGCTAATAAAACTACCCCTTTTTCTTTATAAACTTACAGTTTTTTTCCAAAGTACAAATAAAATACCCCACTTGTAATTGTATTTCTGTAAATTTACCCAATATTTTGGATTAAAAAAACCCTACCTAATGATCGCACGTAGTAGACTTACATATTTTGAGGTGCACCCCCCGAGTGATATCCTTACTAACTAGAATGAGTGTCATTTTCTATTTTAGTGTTTATTGATAGGTCAAACTTCCAAGTCAACTTCTCCAAGTAACCAGATTCTCTTATCAAATCTAGTTCATTTGCCATTGATTGGATGATCTTCCACAAGTTGACATTGCCATGCATGTTCTTGCGGATGGACTATATTCCTAAGCAACCATATAAGATACCTTTATGTCTTTTTTTTTTGTGTACATCTTCTCGTGTGCATCTCATATTTCTATAACAAAATTATAGTTTTCCATTTGTTATGGGGACTTCTTCCATATTACAGGGTTTATGGATCAGGATTGTATTTGGATATTGTTGAGCTTCAATATAGAGAAGAGACTACAAAAATATTATTCGACATCGTCACAAAGATAGACTTGCACCCAACCTACATGAATGGATCAAGACAACATGAAGATGGATGACGATGACTCCTTCAAAGCCTTCATGGCAATTGTATACATAAGAGTGATGAAGTATATATGGGAGTGATGTAGCTCCTTCATGGCTATTGTATATATGGGAGTGATGTAGCTCCTTCGCAGCCTTCATGGCTATTGTATATATGGGAGTGATGTAGCTCTTTTGAATAATACTTTGTAACTATAAAATAATTTAATATAGCGGTAGGTGTATATAGAGCTGTGGGTTTTTCCCTTGAGCCCCCAAGGGTTTTTTCATCCACAGTTAGAGACCCTTCTTTGAGAGGGGGTGTTGGCTATATATAGAATGTCTCTATATATAGCCTTAGGATCTCCTCTATATATACTCATCTATTGTGTGTATTCCACACACTTTGGGGATTCAATCTTGTGTCTCGTGTACTTCTCTCTCATCTCTCTCATGTTATCGCCTCCATCTCCAACAAAGAAGGGTATATAAACAAAAGTGAAACTAACTATAATCAAAAGACCTGGGACCTAGGCCTGGGCTTGGGCTTGGGAGAAGAAATTGAAACCGAAACCGAAACCAAATTACATGGATGGGATTCATCCAAAAAACATCCTTCAAATTTTGATCTTCCCACTAATATCGCAATCCATAATTAAGCTCAGTCTCAGCCAATCTACTACCGCAATACATAATTAAGCCTCCCAATCCATAATTAAGCTCAATCTCATCCAAGCTACTACCGCAATACACATGCGCTGCACGACAGTTTGCGAAAGATCTTCGGTATCTTGCTGTATTGCACCTGCTATTCGATTGCTTTGGCCCGTTCTTCCGGGATGAACATGCCCTGCACGATAGTTTGCAGCAAAAGATCTTTGGTAGCCTTTCGAATTGCACCTGCTGTTCGATTGCTTTGGCCCGTTCTTCTTCTTCTTGTGATTGCAGGCGATGTTGACGTCATGGCCTCTGCTAGTCGATGTACTCTTCTGCAATCTGATCAATCCGGTATCAACATCCCGACCTCTGCCATCTCCATGCCGTCTGGTCGGCAACACGCTGCACCTAGCGTTACGAGCCGTGGGGGGCCAGCAGCACTACACCTTCAACGGCGCCAACTGGGTGCTCTATAACGCCACTGCCAAGCTCTATGTCGATGGCAGTATAACTACTAGCGCCAACAATTCTCTGGTAGGCACTATTGTGGGAAGTCACTTCTTCTTGGCCCACCAGCTTGATGCCAGCGTCGAGTAGCCCTCATGGCAGACCTTCGCCCAGCTCGGCACTGAAGTCAGCCGAGTCACCGCCAAGACCCTGGCGTCCATCATCGTCGACCAGGAGAATCCCGTCTGCACCTCCCTCCTGGCCTCTGCCTGACTGCTGCCTGCACACCTGCCTCCCGAGTCTCGCCGTGTGGCCGTGTACCGCCACCCCCCCAAATTTGAAATTTGAATTTGAATCCTCTCCCCCCAACTTTGAAATTCGAAATTTTAATTTCCCCCCCCCCCAAATTTGGAATTTGAAATTCGAATTTCCCCCTTCCCCCCAACTTTGAAATTTGAATTTTCTCCTTCCTCGCAACCGGCAAAGTATCCACATGTAAAAAAAGAATGTCTTGCCTTAATTAAACAAAGTGCAAAGTGTCCGACCTCGCGTTTGAACCAAACCAAATGACCTACGAACCCTAAACACGATTCTGCACGTAGAGCGATTCTTTATGGTGAGCATACAGTGCTCGTCATCATAATCGCCATCGCGCACGCGATTCTGTGTGGTGAGCGTACAGTGCTCGTCATCGTAATTGTCATCCCGCATACGATTCTGCACCCAAAGCGATTCTGTGTGGTGAGCGTACAGTGCTCGTCATCGTAATCGCCATCGTATGTAATAATCATCTCTGTTTCTTGTCTCTGAAGTACTCGCTCAGCCGTGCGTTTCAAAAAGTTTCTTTTCCTCTCGTAATCGACACGTCTGCATTGGTTTCGACCTCTCTTTCTTGTAAAACCATCACGCCCACATGCTATCGGAGACTTCAAGCATCCGTCACGTCTATGCGACATCGGAGACTAAATGCGCCCATCTGCGGTTCGTGTGTTTCCTCATCTAATTGAATACTTTACGCAATAAGTAAGTCCTTCTTTAATTGATTAAAGTCAATATAAACGCTTAGTTGATTGCACGCTAATAAGTGTGCCATTTGTCAATCGTTTCTCGTCGTAGATTATTTGCACTTCTTGCTGCTCTCTTTTGTATCTTCACATATGTCGAGAACCTGTAAAACTGATCTTTGTGAACATTATATAATCTAAATGACAAGGGTTCCCTATATAAACATGGTATATGTGTCACATATCTGAGTGCACAACTTGGATATAGACTCCACCTTAAGTTCAAGCAGCCTCCACCTTAAGTTCAAGCATCCCCTACATAGAACTTATGTGTTAACGCTCGACCTACATTGAGTCTTTATTCTCCATGTTAGTGTACCCCAACCTTAAGGCTCGAACTTGAGTTTGAGCCTTTGCTCTCCTTGCTAGTGCACCCCGGTCTTAAGGCTCGAACTTGAGTTTGAGCCTTTGCTCCTTTGCTCTCCATGCTAGTGCACCCCCGTCTTAAGGCTCGAACTTGTCTTGGGCTATCAAAGCTCTCAAAACTCCCTCTGAAGCTCATCCCATGTACTCCCAACATAGTACGGAAGTACTCAAACTTCTCCCTGCTAAGTGGCTTTGTAAAGATGTCGCCACCTGCTCTTCAGTCTTCACATATTGCAAATCCACTATACCATCCAACACTTTCTCTTTGACAAAATGATAGTGGACCCCTATATGTTTGGTCCGCACATGAAAAACTTGATTCTTGGGCAGCTGTATGCTGCTCATGTTGTCACAATGAATGACAACCTTACCATCAATAGGCTCACCCAAATCAGCCCAAGAGACTCTTTAACTATACTTCTTCACACATGCAGCAATGGCTGCATCCCTGTATTCAGCCTCTGTACTAGATAAAGCAACAGTAGGTTGCTTCTTGGTGCTCCAACTCACCACTGTACTTCCAAATGTAAAGGCATAACCACTAGTAGACCTCCTGTCATATGAGCTACCTGCCCAATCTACGTCTGTGTAGCCGTGTACATCCAAGCCTTTACCATGCTCATAAAGAAGACCATAATGTGCAATGGTCTTTACATAGCGCATAATGCATCTCACTGCATCCAAATGAGGTTTTCTAGGGCTTTGCATAAATTGGCTTACTAGCCCCACAGCATAAGTGAGATCTCGGACGTGTGATAGTCATGTAAATAAGACTACCAACCATCTTTATATACATAGATGGATCATCCAACTCTTCACCAAAATCAGCCCGCAGCCTAACATTCTGCTCCAAAGGTGTACTCATTGGCTTACACCCTGTCATCCCATATTTTGCCAACATATCCAATGCATATTGGCGTTGCAATACCCATATCCCTGCATGGTCTTTGATCGTTTCAATCTCAAGAAAATATCTCAATTCACCCAAGTCTTTTATATCAAACTGTCCACTCAATGCCTTCTTGACATGCATAACATCTATAGCATGATCTCCTATGACAATCAAGTCATCCAAGTAGATGACAAGTAGGACAATCCCATGATCTGTTTTCTTCACGTAGAGTGAAGAATCTGCTGAAGAAACCTGAAATCCAAGGGAGATAAGATATCGGCTTATCCTATCACTCCAAGCACGAGGTGCTTGCTTCAAACCATATAATGCTTTCTTTAATCTGCATACATGACTGGGGTTCCTCGGGTGTACATATCCTTTTGGCTGTGCCATATAAACTTCCTCGTGTAAATCACCATTTATAAATTCATTTTTCACATCCATTTGATGCATTTTCCAACCATTTGCTACAGTCATAGCAATGACTTCTCTCACTATTCCCATCTTTGCAAAACTGGACTAAATGTTTCATCATAGTCCAAGCCTTGGGTTTGTGCATAACCCTTAGCTATACCAACTGCGCTTTATGGCTCTCAATGGAACCATCTGATTTGCATTTCATCTTCTTATAAACCCATTTACAACAACCAATGATATTTTTGCCTTGTGGTGGTAAGGTAACCAAATCCCAAGTTTCATTTTTTGAACCAATGCGTCCATCTCAACATCCATTGTCTTCTCCCCATACATGCTTCCCAATAGCTTCTATATAGCATGTAGGTTCCACATGCTTCACCAACGAGGTCATATATGCCTAATGCATAGCAAAGTTATGATATGTCGACCTGTCAACTGGATACTTGACCCTTTGGGATCTCCGCAATGCGTGTGGATCACTCTGAACACCTATCATTCTAGCATGTGGAGGCACATATCTATCCTGCCTTGCACCTGGTGTACGTAAAATTGGTATGCAAAGTTCCTCATCCAAACTTTCCGAACTTGACGACTCATAACCCGTAATGCCAATTCCTTCAACCTTCTTTTTCCCTTTATCCACAACACTACTCCCCAGTGCTCACACTCTCATGTCTCAAGCGTCCTACTCTCAGACTTTGCTGGCCCAAACATAGAAATAGAACTTTCTTGTGGCAAGTTCACATGCACATCAGCATCAACGACATCAATGACACCCTCATCCTTTGCCTTGTATCAACTAGCAACTTCATCAAACACCACATCTCGTGAGATAACCACTTGCCTAGTTTGTGGATTGTAACATTTATATGCCTTGCGATCCTATGCATACCCAACAAAAATACACTTTTTTGCCTTAGGATCCAACTTCTTCCTTCTCTCGTCTGGCACATGCATATAAGCTATGCAACCAAACACTTTGAGGTGTCCAATGTCTGGCCTAAAACCTGTAAGACGCATCTCCGGTGTACTTCCATGTATGGCTGATGTGGGTGTCTTATTAAGTACATACACCACTGTGGCACACTCTTCTACCCAATAATATAAGGTGGCATGCTCTTTTCATTGAGAAACACCCTAGCCACATCACAAATGACTCTATTTTTCCTCTCTCAGTAACACCATTTTGCTGAGGTGTATACCTACAAGTTAACTGCCTTCTTATGCCATGCTTTCTCAAGAAATTCTCAAAAGCATGTGAGGTGTATTCACCACCTCCATCTCAAACATTTTATCCAAGAGCCATATTACTTCTCTGCAAAAGATTTGAAGTCCATAAACTTTCCCAACACTTCACTTTTCTCTCTGAGAAAGTAAATCCAAGCCATTCTGCTGAAATCATCAAAATGAATTTCACATAATACAAGCTGCCTTTAATGGATGGGTTTTGTGCAAGACCCCATACATCACTATGAACTATCTCAAGTGGCCTACTACTCATGTTGCCTTCTTTAGGAAATGGCAACCTTGCTTGCTTTCCAAACTCGCAAGCATCACAGACATGTATATTCCCATCATACTTGAATCTAGGCAGCCCGCTAACAATGCCTCTTTCCCACATGTTCTTTAACCTTTGTATGTTCACATGTCCAATCCTTTTTTGCCACATGTCAATGTCCTGTACCACATTTTGGCTTCTAGAAAACATGGCTGATTTCAACTCAGGAATCCCATCATCCAACTTAAATAACCTGCCTTCTTTCTTGCCTTTGGCAATGACTCTACATCCATTTTTGAAATCCTCAAAACGAAGCATCCATGCTCGTTGAACAACCGAACCTGTAAACCCTGTTCCACCATTTGACAAAACTTTTTGTAATAGAAGGCACATATAAGACATCTACCATAGACTTTGTTTCACCATTGTGCATAACCAATGGTACACTTCCAACATGTGTAATAGCATGTTGGGTATCATCTCCTATCTCCACATAGCCTTTCATATCCATAGGCTTCATATGCTCAAACCATTTCCCATGACAAGTCATATGGTTTGATGCTCCAGAGTCCATATACCAAGTGTCATCACTATCACCATTTGTCATCATAGATCCCACGACATATTTCATGGGGAAAAATAAGTGATTTGCGCTGCCATCATTACTGCTTGATGCAAATTTTCTACCATTTACATAATTTCCACTATGTTTTGCATAATGTCCACCATGTTGTGCTCTACCCCCTCTTAAATCATTTTGTTTGTGGAAATAATCAATGCAAAACTTTGTATGCTCTCTCTGACCATTGCTTAATGAGCTACAACCTGTTGTTGTGTAGATTGTTGGGGTAGTTCCAGCTCTAGCTCCGCACCTGTAACAAGGTTCCAAAATCCTTTTCCCTTCAAAAAGCTTTTAATCCTGTACTTCCATGCCTGAAAGTTCTTTCTATCCAACTTCTCACCCTACAATCTTTGTAGTACTGGGTTGTCTGACATATTTGTTCAATGCAAATGCACCTTCTGCACACGTCCAATTTTGTAAATGAGCCTTCCTCAGCTCAACCACACTCTAATAAGTGTTCCATATACTCCAAAGTACTCAACCAACTTCACTGTTGATGTACAAATTCACTCTGATTGCATTGAAATTGAACTGGCATACGTAGTCCCCAAAGTACCCTATTCTAGCGTGCTTTCCAAGGCTTCAAATTGCAATGTGGTGGTTCAACCAAGTGTGGATAACTTGCATTGACATCTAAACAAGCTCAATGTTGCATATCTATTTCTTCACTCCACTGTCTGTGCTGCCTACTGTAGGAGAGATTTGGTGAGTTTGTAATGGTAATTGAAGGCATATATAGGTACCCAGCACTCCTAGGCATGTACACAATCCATCAATGAGGTGATTTTTACAAAAAACCAGCTTTAATTTCATCCACAATGGAGATCTCTTCTCTGTTTTTGTGAGGACTTCAAACCAGTGAATTTCCACTCACTAATATGCATGAACTTTGCTCCAAATTCAATGTAGGGCTTGCACATGAGTTGCCAATACATTCCCATTTGCGAGATACATGATTCTTTGTCTTTGCAACCATTTGCCTCATACATTCACCACACTCAAGCTTCAATGGAGAGCTTGCAAAACAAAATTTTTTCCTTTGCTTTGGGCAACTCAAATCTGTTGCTGTTTGTGTTTTTGAACCTGCAATCTGCTCAAGGATGTTTAGTAGTCCTTACGCGGTAGGCCAAGCTCTCAGATTTGATGAAAATCAGAGTGCTCCAAGCTTCATAGCTCCGATGGAAAGCTTCACAGCTTTTCTTCACAGCTTCTTCTCCCTCTTCTCTCACTCACTTGTAAACCCTAATAGAGAGCACCACGAGGCTCTGATACCATGATGAAAAATAGGTAAAAGGAGAGGAGACACACACACAGGAGTAAACCCTGATGTATTATCAAACCCTAACCATAGAGGGAAGCCATCTCCCTTCTCACACAATAAATAAAGCCATAATCCATAATCTACAACACACTACATGTGTTATGTCCACACACTACTAACCCTAGCTAATGTCCACACACTATGACCAGTTGGACACGATCATTTATGTCTCACACATGTTACTACCTAACATGCCAGCACATAGTGCAACTGGCACAAGCTGACACCGAGCTTGAATCTCAACACTTTGGAGTATCTAGGACACTTGTTAGAGTGAAAGGCTCATTAACAAGATTCGACGTGTGGAGAAGGTGCATTTGCATTGAGCAAATATGCCAGACAACCCAGTATAGATTGTGGGAGAGAAGTTGGATAGAAATAATTTCCAGACATGGAAGTACAGGATCAAAAGCTTTCTAAAAGGAAAAGGATTTTGGAACCTTGTTACAGGTGTGGAGCCAAAGCTGTGGATCTACCCCGAGAACTTACACAACAAGTTGTAGCTCATAAACAATGGTCAGAGAGAGCATACAAAGTTTTGCATTACTTGTCTATATGTATCTCGGATGCTATAATCATACATATACATGATGCTGAGAATCCTAAGGATGTATGGGATACTTTGGTAAAGCTATTTGATACATATACATGATGCTGAGAATCCTAAGGATGCATGGGATACTTTGGGAAAGCTATTTGATACAGATACTAGTGCTCGTAAGTATCAATTGAGACAATAGATTCACAATGTGAAGCGGAAAGGAAGGAGTATTCATGATTATATAGAAGAGAGTAAGAAGTATACAGATGCATTGGCAACTATTAATGCCCCCATGCCTGATGATGATTTGGTAGACATTGCCTTGCGTGGTCTTGGCAAGGAGTATAAGTCTTTTGATACATCTATCTCTGTTCGGAGTACAGGGTTTACTAGATTTTGATGAGTTGGTTTCACTCTTGCTTGTTGAGGAAATTAAACTCAATGACCCTTTTCATGATGCATCTACTAGCCATGATGATCATGGCAAGAATCAGGCTTTCTATTCACAAAGGGGATTTAGAAGCAGGGGGAGATTTACATCACGAGGTCGTGGTTTTGGTCATGGATGGCATGATAGGTCACCACAACAAAATTTTCAGCCTTCATATGGTGCTCGAGGTGGTCGTGGATATACACCTCAAAGAGGTAGAGGTAATTCTCATGGAATAGGATGTTGGCAAGGCCAACAAGCATCTATGCAAAATGTGGAATGCCATTACTATGGAAAGTTTGGTCATATGGCCTGTGACTGTTACTACATACAAAATGATTTGAAAGGGGGTAGAGCACAACATGGTTGAAAGTATGCAAATAGTGGAAAGTTTGGAGCATAACATGGTGGAAATTATGCAAATGGTGGAAATTTTGCATCAAGTAGTGATGATGGTAGTGCAGATCACTTGTTTGCCATGAAACATGTTGTGGGATCTATGATGACACATGGTGAGAGTGATGACACTTGGTATATGGACTCTCGAGCATCAAACCATATGACTTGTCATGGTAAATGGTTTGAACATATGAACCCAATGGATGTAAAAGGCTATGTGGAGACATGTGATGATTCTTAGCATGCTATCACTCATGTTGGGAGTGTGCCATTGGTGATGCACAATGGTGAAATGAAGTCTATGTCAGACTTCTTATATGTACCTTCTATTACATAGAGTTTGGCCTCAGTTGGTCAAATGGTTGAGCAAGGTTTACAGGTTAGGTTCAACGAGCATGGTTGCTTCATGGAGGATTTCAAAAATGGATGTAGAGTCATTAGTCCTTAGTCCCAACTCTTCATCTTATGTGAGTATTTACTCAATTTTGGGGGGTTTTTCTTTATTTCTTTAATTTAACTCCTCCCTACATTTGGATTAATCTTATTGGCTCCTCAGAACCTTAATCCAAAATTTTCAAAAAATCTGGACCCTTAGGCGAAGGTCTTTTGAGCAGATTATAATTTATTTCTAATGCACCTTAGGATATTCTTTTAAACTTCTCTTTCGGGGGAGTTTATTTTAATAAGAAAGGATATTTTTCCATCCAAAGATATATGAAAACTGATTTACCTCTCTCTAGAACATTTTATCTCTCAAGGCCAAAACAGGTAGAAACAAGATCTTTTATTATTCTGAAAAGGGGACTGATTACAGGAGAAGAATTTGGACATCTTGGGGGACTGGGGAGGAATCTTACAGGGATGGTGTTAACCCATTTGGATTCAAGTTTACATCATGGTCTACTTGGCCTATTGTATTGGGGTGAAAGGAAAATTTAAAAAATGGTCAGCCATACAAAGGAGGTTATGGTGAAAATTTTTAAAAATTTGGAAATAAGTATTATCTCTCATTATTCTAAAAGAGTAATCCCTATCGTTTCTATATTCTAAAAGTGTCATTTTCATGCATAGAAGATGCATATTGATTATTACTTTTATGCATAAAAGAATAATTTATTATTATTATGAAAGTGTTACTTTCATCAAAATGAATTTTTATGCATAAAAGAATAATTTTTTAATTATGAAAGTGATACTTTCATCAAAATGGATTTTTACGCATAAAAGAATTTATTATTATTATGAAAGTGTTACTTTCATCAAAATGAAATTTTATGCATAAAAGAATTATTGTTTTTTTTATGAAAGTGTTACTTTCATCAAAATGGATTTTTATGCATAAAAGAATAATTTTTTTATTATGAAAGTGTTACTTTCATCAAAATGGTTTTTTATGCATAAAAGAATATTTTTTTAATACGAAAGTGTTACTTTCATCATCAAAATGGATTTTATGCATAAAAGAATAAAATTTTTAATATGAAAGTGTTACTTTCATCAAAATGGATTTTTATGCATAAAAGAATAATTTTTTAAATTATGAAAGTGTTACTTTCATCAAAATGGATTTTTAAGCTTAAAAGAATAATTTTTTTATTATGAAAGTGTTACTTTCATCAAAATGTATTTTTATGCATAAAAGAATAATTTTTTTATTATGAAAGTGTTACGTTCATCAAAATGGATTTTTATGCATAAAAGAATTATTATTTTTAATATGAACGTGTTACTTTCATCAAAATGAATTTTTATGCTAAAAGAATAAATTTTTAATATAAAAGTGTTACTTTTATCATTATTGATTTTTATGCATAAAAGTATACATAAAAGAATATTTTTTTATTATAAAAGTATTACTTTTATCATTATTGATTTTTATACATAAAATAATGCATAAAAGAATTTTTTTATTATAAAAGTGTTACTTTCATCATTATTGATTTTTATACATAAAATAATGCATAAAAGAAACTTTTTTAATTGTAAAAGTTTGACTTTCACTAGTATCAATTTTTATGCATAAAAGGATGCATAAAATAATTTTTTTTTATATCAAAATAACAGCTCTCTTTAATCCTATGTTTTATTTCCATGAATATTGGTAAATGATTAAGTAAATACTCTGTGAAAGAAAATCCTACCGTTTCATATTCTCTAAGATGACAATGAGAAAATTTAGTGAAGCTATCGAAATCAAAATTTTAGATAAATGATTCCTCATAGGAATTCGTGTGATTAGTTTTAAATTCAGTAAAGTAGTAATTGAAATATTTCCCTTTGATAAGATAGTTCAAGGAGAACCTTTCCAGACTCAAAACCTGAATCAGATTATAACCAAGACATAACTCTTTCGTCAGTTTCAAGAAATGATGATGTGACCAGTTCCATAATCTACACTCAAATCACTCACCGAATTTGAAACTAAGTTGAGACCTTTGATTTTGATCTGAGGATTAAGAATTCAGAATTCGAGGAATTCTGCTTGGGAATCTAGACTGTGATCTAGATGTCAGGATACGAAATCAAGATATACTCATTGTATTCAAAAGAAAATCAAAACTAAAAACTTGCATAGAAACCCTGTTTTCTTAAAAGATTGTCTTACGCCAGAATGCTAGAGGGAGCATTTGGTATATGTGTTTTCTAAGGGAAGTGCGGTTGCAACAGCTGGTAGGGAGTGTTTAAAGACAGCTCACGCGGCAAAGCCTGCCCAGGTCTTGACCAGCCTCAGTATGGTTAAAATGGTGCGCTTCCGGTACGATGGATGAGGGCCGACGAAGTGGTCCATGAGTGAAGTGCCAGGACACCTAAGGAGAATCCTGGAGGGTTCTGACCAGGCGATGCATGGACTCCCAGTGCCGAGGACACCCATGCGTATGTCGAGGAAGATATTGTATGATGGATGAATGTTTATTATAATCTATTACTGGATCTAGTTGTTGATTCGTTGGTCTCAATGGAGAGTCCAGAGTGATCTTGTTTTGTGAGAAACAAAGACTCAATGGAAATTTTGAGTTATGACATGTGTAACCAGTAATTGTGTCAATGGACTATTTTATAAGTTAAAGTTTAAAGAGGAGTGTGTGCGTATCTGTATTCTAAAGCAAAAGTTAAGAAAGGCATTCAATTATTGGTGGGTGAGTACTTGTTTGGTTCTACTATTCCAGTGTGGTTGGGGAGTGGCTAACCCATGGGCCGCGGATGGGGTAGGCTGGAATCAGTAGAGTTTCAAAACAATAAAATTGATTAATAGGAATACGCTTAGAACTCGAGTAGTAAATTAGAATCTTGAAGACTTCTCTAAAGAATAAATCAACGGCTGTGCCTGATTCAATCAGGAAAAAAGGGTTGATTCCTTTAAGTTAAGTCTGTAATAGTTTCCATTCTATCTGGTTTATTAAGATAAAGGTTAATTCAGTATCTCGTTTATTCAGATGAAGGTTAGTTCAGTATCTTGACCTCGTTAGAAAAATCTGTTAAGAAAATAAAAATGGTGGAATCGTCCTCGCTTTTCGGGCATGGGAAATTTTTCGGGTTTCGGTTTTTGAAAGGACCACCAGCTTAGTCTCGTGCCCAGACATTCGAGGGCGAGGCCTCGAGTGAGAAACCCTGCACCGCACAAGAGGAAGGTACTTCTGCTCTGCTGCTACCATCCGAGAATCCAGTGCACAGAGGGGGCAGTAGGATCCCATAGTTGGTATCAGAGCGCTATTGTAAATTTACGTAACAGCAGCAGAAATTGCTTAAAACTTTTTTTAAAGTAAGTCTCGGGATATAATGTTTTCATTTGTTAATATTATGTTGAATTGAATTGGAAATTATAGATGGAAGTTTCATACTTATCTGGTATTCCCGACCTCACGCAGTCAAGTTCCATACTTATCTAGTATTCCCGACCTCACGCAGTCACAAGACATGACTACGTTCACCTTTGAGCATCTCATCTCTTTCGCTTCGACACGAACAAGCCGAGCAAGACTCGCAAGCCATTTCGAGGATTTATATTTTCCTCACCTAGCGGAGAGACGACATTTCGAGGATTTATATTTTCCTCACCTAGCGGAGAGACGACAACATAAGTGGTTTGCAAGACAGTATGTCCATGCCTCTTGTGATCGACGTGCAATGTTAAGGTAGAACCTCTCATTGGCAATGATTCTGTTAAAGCTGAAAATGGTACATGGTATCATTCCATATCATTCAACGCCTCGGAATTTCACACTTTCATGCCAAGTCTACAGACTCCTTAGTTGCTTTATTCCTAAATAAGGAGAATATAATAGCTCCCTTGTCAATAAGTGAATGTTTGTATCAAGGCATGGCTATGGCCCAGTATCGTCGTCTTATATATGTGTCTCCCGAGGAGATTTTGAATTCTGGAGCCGAGCTACTCTGGGTACATATTGTAACTTTTATATATAAATAAAGAAATGTTTTCTGGAGAAAAATTTTCTATTGTATAAGTGATTGTTTATGGACGATCTGATAAAGAAAAAATTGTTATCGGACATATGTCATAGATCTACAATAAGATCATTGCCTTTTTTAAGAAATTGTTTTCCAAAACTCTTAAGTCTTATGATCTCATGGATGATATCAAAATAAAAATTTAATAATATATAAATTTTTGGCAAAATCATGAGACGAGGAGACCATGGCCGTCAGCCAGACCCTCTCTCTGAAGATGACGAGCTTGACCTTGATGTTCGCAAGGCTCTTCATAGAACTCAGCCACCAGGACCCTTCAAAGGAGAAGGGGAGAACCTCGGCGACGCTGTGGAGAAATGGGTGGAAGCCATGGAAGAATATTTTGACGTCATAGGCTACAATGAGCGGAGCAAAATGGCTCTTACCAGGCTAAAAATAGTGGAAATAGCCAGGGTAAAAATAGTGGAAACAGCCAGGGTAGCATGGAGGAACCACTGTGACACCAACCGTTTGGACAAAAATACTCAGTCCAGGAACGACCTAAAAACCTATTTGAGAAAGAGATTTTGTCCCCCTGGATTTTTGGAAATCAAAATGAACGAATTCTTAAAACTAAAGCAGGGGAGCAAAACCATCGAGGAATATCACCAAGCCTTTTCTCTTCTACTCAAATATTCACCACCTCTAGATGAAGAGCAACTCATGTCCAGGTTCATTCAAAGAATGAATGAACCCTTGGATACACTAGTCGAAAATGCCAAGCCAGTGTCCATGGCAGAAGCTATCAGAATGGAGAAGGACTTTGCCAAAGCCTTCATCGTCGTAAAAGTCCCGCCAAAGCCAGCTCCCTTATCCTTCAAGAGATTTTAGACACCAGGAACTTCTTCCAACTTTTTGCCTCCAAAGAGACACCAAGGTTCTAACTAGAATGTGGAGATGGGAAGCTTCAGAAATGAAGGAAGACCTTTCCCTCGAAGTACATTCTCTGGAACTCGGGCTCTCTCCAGAATGCAAAAGGAAGACCTTCGAAGCCAGAACAGATGCTTCAGATGTCAAGAACTTGGGCAGCACCAGCTCAAGGATTGCCCCTCTCCTTTTGTGGGCCAAGGAAACCAGGGTCCCAGAGCCCTGAGACAAACTCCTTTTTATCAATCCAATCAGGGTCCCCCACGCCAGAATCAGGGAACTCCCAGGAGAACTCCAGCTCAACCGTCTGCCCTTGTCCAGAGTAGCCTCAGAACTCCTTGTCCCAAAACTCGGGCAACCAAAGAGAAAGAGTTCCGCCTCAAACTGCAACAGCGAGAGCAGTGACAATTGCAAAAGTACTGGAAGAGCAAAGAGGACAGATTTATGCTGCCATTGAAAACTAAGGGCCAAATCGTCAATTCTCCATCATCAGTACTCTAGCTGAGTCTGAGGGTAAGC
Source organism: Cibotium barometz (assembly GCF_041138505.1). NCBI lineage: Eukaryota > Viridiplantae > Streptophyta > Polypodiopsida > Cyatheales > Cibotiaceae > Cibotium > Cibotium barometz. The sequence goes on from NC_141090.1 coordinate 25,605,216, forward strand.
CTTTTAAACTTTTGATTGATTCAGGCAGTACTCATTCTTTCATTTCCCGTGGATGCTTGCGTAAGCGAGTCTTAGATTAGAAATCAGGGAAACCTATGCAAGTTGAATTGGCAAGTGCGAAGATTCTTTTCACTCACCTTGAAACAGATTGTATTCAGTTCAATCTAGATGGGAATTTAACTGACTCAGAGTTATACCTTTGGGAGTTTTTGACGAGATCCTTGAAATGGATTGACTCCACAAAAATCAAGCTAACATTCATTGTCATAATGGAACCATTTCCTTCCGTGACCTTCACGAAAACAAAGTTCAAGGAACCGGAATTTTAGGATCCCTAAGTCTGTAGTTAGTAAAGGCTTCTAAGTTACTAAAAGGACTTAGAAAGAAGCAGCGCATTTATCTTGCCAGTAGACTCAAAGTTAAAAGCTAAAGAGCCTTAATGGTTAAGTGATTATGATGATTTATTCCCAGCAGAGCTAGTAGAGATGCCTCCAATCTAGGAAGTAGATCATGTGAAAAAATTGACCCCCAGAGCTCAGCCAGTAGCCATGTGCACCTACAAAATGCGAGTTCTTGAAGCCATCAAACTCAAGGACTAGCTTAGATAGCTGTTGGAAGAAGGGTTTGTAAGACCCAGTGTTTCACCTTGGGGTGCACTAGCTCTCTTTCAGAAAAAGAAAGATGGAACGCTAAGACTCTGTGTGGACTACAGAGGCCTAAATCAGCTGACAGTTAAGAATAAGTATCCTATCCCCAGAATTGATGAACTTTTGGATAGGCTAAGTGGAGCCCAGATATTCACAAAGATAGATCTCAAATCAGGGTATTATCAGATCAGGATTAATGAGCAAGATATCCCGAAGACAGCCATTAATACTCAGTATGGGCATTATGAATTCACTGTCATGCCATTTGGATTGACAAATTTCCCAATTACATTCAATTGCTTAATGCAGGACATTCTCAAAGAATACTTGGATGATTTTGTTCTTGTTTTCTTTGATGATATTCTGATTTACTCAAAGAATGCCGCTGACCATGAGACTCATGTCAGAAAAGTTCTTGAGATTCTAAGGAAGCACCAACTCTTTGCCAAAAAGAGCAAATGCACTTTCTCTATCGACCACGTTGAATACTTGGGCTTTCTAGTATCAAAAGATGAAATTTCTCCAGATTCCGCAAAAGTCCAGGCAGCCATAGATTGGCTTGAACCAAAGATAGTGAAAGAAGTCAGAGGATTCTTGGGATTGACTGGTTGGTATAGAATTTTTATACCAAAGTATGCTCTCATAGCTTCCCCCTGACTAATCTTCTCAAGACGAATATTCCAATTCAATGGTCTACCATGTAAGATCCCTGTTCCCACTGCGCAATTGATTCGAGGTGCTAGCAACGGAAGTAGCACATCTGCGCGGGCCAGGGGTCCTACACTTGGGGCCTCGCCCATGGATATCCAGACAAGAGACTAATCCGTCGGTTTTTCCAAAACCGAACCCGAAAAAACTTCCTTTACCCGGAAAGCACAGGCGATTCCACCAAGATAACTCTTTACTCTAACATAGTCAAGACCATTATTGATCAAGCTGATCCGACTGCACCTATAAAGATACTCAGTCAGATCAAGGAAGAAACTTGCACTTGGATCATTGGGATCAATGCTTTTTTCCCCATCAAGAGGCACAACCGTTGATTCCTATCCATAGAACAATTACTATTCAGGATTTACTTTATCTATCGTAATAACAGAATTTGAGTCTCGATTTACAGATCCATCAGTCCAGCCTAACCCCATCTAGCCCCATGGGTTAGTCAACCTCCCAACCATTGTGGTGATAGGATCCAATTAGGAATTTGGTTAGGTTTTGTCCCGGGTACCAAGGAAAAGAGTTCCAAGGCCCCCTAGTCAGAAGTTCATGCAAACATAAAACTAGTCACACCACTTACACACCCAATATAAAATTGCTTTTTTCTCAGCATCAGCTAACTTTAAAACAATCCTTTAATGAGACCATTATGTCACTGATGACAATTCTCAAAGTCTCTGGTTGAATCTTTATTTCCACTCATTCATTCATCGGTGTATTTATGGCATCATTGGCAACCAGAACGCTCACCACCTGTTCACTCAGGGGCCTTTTTCATAGTTTCTAGCTCATAATAACCGGCAATATATTCATATAACAGAATGGAATCTCCGTGGAAGATCAGCAAGATCAACCCATAGATCCATATAAAAGAGCCATGGACTCATCCGTTGAGGACCAAGCAAGATCAATCAACCAGATCCATGCCCAATTTCAGAAAACAACTCTTATTCCTTGTTCCAATATCTTCCACGATGCACGTGTGGGTATCTTCGATGAGCCAGAGTCTGAGCACCGTATGGTCAGCACCCTTCGGGTGACCTAGCGCTTCACTCATAGGCCGCTTCCTTAGTCTCTCATCCACCGTACCGGAAGCTCACCATTTAAATCGAAGCGAGGCTGGTCAAGACCTCGGCCGACCTTGCTACGCGAGACATCCTCCATTGACTCTTCGCCGCCGTCAGCAGTTTAGCTTTAACAGTTAGGTCTCCATGACCTTAATCGACAAGAGGATCAAAATGCTTCCCTAGCATTCTTGACATAAAACAGCCATTTACAAACAGGTCACAAAATACAGTTTCTATATCGACTCTCGTCTTTCCACATTATCCCTCCTCAGTCCACATTACTTATTTCATTTTCCATTCATATGTGTACTCATTCTCATCCATTCACTCATATCGATAACACATTATTTTACAATACACATTCACATTTAGTATTCTACATACACCTCCAAGTTTGTACATCCACATCATACATCCAATCCCACATCCACATACATACATCCACATCCGCATTCACACATCTACATCTACATGCATACATCCACATCTCCATGCATACATCCACATCCACATTCACATTCACATCCATACATCTACATCTACATGCATACATCCACATCTCCATGTATACATCCACATCCACATTCTCATTCACATCCATACATCTACATCTACATGCATACATCCACATCTCCATGTATACATCCACATCCACATTCTCATTCACATCCATACATCTACATCTACATGCATACATCCACATCTCCATGTATACATCCACATCCATATTCTCATTCACATCCATACATCTACATCTACATGCATACATCTATATTTCCATGTATACATCCACATCCACATTCACATTCACATCCATACATCTACATCTACATGCATACATCCACATCTCCATGTATACATCCATATCTACATTCTCATTCACATCCATAAATCTACATCTACACGCATACATCCACATCTCCATGTATACATCCACATCCACATTCACATTCACATCCATACATCTATATCTACATGCATATATCCATTTTCACATTCATACATCCACACTCCTATTTCCACATCCACATATCCACATACATACATCCATTTCCACATTCCTAATCATATAATCCCATATGCCTTCACATCTATTCTTTTACATCACATCCGTTCTCGCCCTATCACAACCCCTATACATCTTATCCCATCAGATACACTCTTTACTTCATCCCATACACATCTTATCACATCCTTACTCATCTTAGCACATCCTATCACATCTCATACACCTCTTATCATATCCTATCATATCTCATACACATCTTATCACATCCTATCACATCTCATACACCTCTTATCGCATCTCATACACCTCTTATCGCATCTTATCACATCTTAACACATCTTATCACATCTCAATATCTATTAAAAGAATACAAGAGAATTCTTATATTTGATATAAGATTTCTTTACGCATCTGTTTATGCATAAATTCTATTTTAAAGAGAATAACACTTTCGAAATAAAAATCAATCTTTTATGCATCTTTCTATGCATAAATTCGTTTTAAATGAGAATGACACTTTTGAATCAATCTTTTATGCATCTTCTTATGCATAAATTCCATTTAGTAAGAATTACACTTTTAAAATAAAATATTCATCTTTTATGCATGGTAATCAATGCATGAATTTTAATTATGCTAAAAATAAGACTTTTATAATAAAATAATCATCTTTTATGCATACCTCTATGCATGAAATTCAATTATGCTAAAAGTAACATTTTTATAATGAAATAATCATCTTTTATGCATACCTCTATGCATGAAATTCAGTTATGCTAAGAGTAACACTTTTACAATAAAATATTCATCTTTTATGCATACCTCTATGTATGAAATTCAATTATGCTAAAAGTAACACTTTTATAATAAAATAATCATCTTTTATGCATACCTCTATGCATGAAATTCAATTATGCTAAAAGTAACACTTTTATAATAAAATAATCATCTTTTATGCATACCTCTATGCATGAAATTCAATTATGCTAAGAGTAACACTTTTACAATAAAATATTTATAAAAACTTGACATTAATCAACTAACCATTCACCTAGAATAGAGAATGGTTGGTTTTGTTAGAAAAGAGATGGAAATACCTTTTTGTAATGAGGTATAACATTTTTAGAGAAGACATAAAGCATAAGAACCCATAAGAACCATTTAAGCCATAAAAACCATAAAATAAGTGTAAAAGAAGAATCATCAACTTACTAATGACTTTGAAAGCTTTCCTTTGGCTTGATGGTTTGAGGGTTCACTCTTGTTTGAACAAGAGTGGCCAATCAATCTTTGGAAGAGGGAAATGTCAAAAACTAGTGAATTATTAATAAATTCATAGTTCTTGGCTTCGGTGGAGTAGAGTAACAATGCATTAAACACTATCATTTTTTTTAACAAAGGGGAGGCTTCTATTTATAGGAAAAATTGAGCTCCTAACCAAACAAATTGATTCTAGAATTTTCCAAATCAGTTTGGTCAATTTTTGACCATTTTTAGGTCAATTAAGCTAACTTTTTGGAACTAAACTTTAATTAGGAAAGAGGAGAGATGAAATATCTCAATTTTTGATGATAAAAAACTCAATTTGCCCATGTGAAGTAGGCGCCTCATTAAAGGGCTTCCCCTTTCTTACATATGTGTCAAAAATGGAATCATTATACTCAAAATATCTCATATTTTTAATATTGCTCATAGTTTCTTACTAATAAACATTGTACATATTCAACTCTTTATCTTATGTGAGCATTGAAGCTAGGGACTCTCCTTCCTTACATATGTGTCAAAATGGAATCAATATACCCAAAATATCTCATATTTTTAATATCACTCATAGTTTCTTACTAATAAACCTTGTACATATTCAACTCTTCACCTTATGTTAGCATTGAAGTGACTCCCCTTCCTTACATATGTGTCAAAATGGAATCATTATACCCAAAATATCTCATATTATTAAAATTACTCATAGTTTCTTACTAATAAACCTTGTACATATTCAACTCTTCACCTTATGTGAGCATTTACTCATTTTTGGGTATCTTCTTTCACAAAATTAGATTTATCTCCGCCCCACACATGGATTAATCTTATTGGCCCATAGGAACCTTAATTGGACCATAATCCAAAAATTTCTGAAAATCTAGACCCTTAGGCTAAGGTCCTTTATACCCATTTCCAATTAATTTCAATTACATATTGGAATTTTTAATTAATTTCCAATTGCACATTGGAAAGTTCTTTTTGAATTTTTGTTTCAGGGGAATTCATTTTACTAAGATGAGATATTTTTCTATCCAAAAATATTAAAAATCTGAATATTCTCTCTCTAGAATATTCTCTCTCTCTAAGTCAAAACAGGCAGAGATAAGATCTTTTATATTTTTGAGAAGGGAATTGATTACAGGGAAAGATGCTGGATATCTTGAGAGGCTGGAGAGGAATCTTACATTCTCTCCCACTTGAAAAACACGAGATGTCCTCATCTCGCAAACTGGGGGTAATTTCGCAAAATACATTATGAGACTGAGAGAAATTTTTAATTAAGATTAACCACCAAGAAAAGTCTCAAAGAGAGCAAGACTTAAGACAAGAACAAAGATTTCAACTTTATTCACTCTTGGAACATATACAGTAAAGATAGAAGAACTTTTTACACTTCCATAAGCCCGTCCATAAGCCCGTCCATCATACGGTCACAAAAGCAGTACTCACAAGCTGCACACGTATAAGGTAACTCGTCTATGGAAATAATTCGGCCGGTTATTGTAGCACCTATCTCATTGGTATGAGGTGACCTATTAAAAGGTGACCTATCTCATTGGTATGAGGTGACCTATTAAAAGGACCTCTAAGAGGCAAGCCAAAAATGGGATAAAGGCATATCTTTTGATGAGGAAGAAAACACGCTAGTAAGAAGACCCGCTCAGAAAACCCAACATGCCTTGATCTCATCACGCAATAGTATCGGGGACCCAAACCCAAAGCTTCAATAACCATAGCCAAGCGGACATTGTTTTACGAAAGTGCTGCTGACCCCACGGTGTTACCCTAGTTATGTCTTGATAGGTCCGCCATTTGGTCTGAGCTACAGAAGTTCCCAAGCGAGGGAAAAGTGAGCGCTCATACAGTTCTATAAAATCCTTTTCCACAGACTCGCTTGCATCTTGAAGGTGAGAAATCATCATGGATAAAACTAGTTCTTGCTGCCAAGCCATGAAGGAGATTAAGAAAGGAAGGACATCGATGGAAGTAAGATTACTGCGAGCGACAAGTAAGAGTTACGACTTATATAAAAGAAGGAACTAGCGTAACCTAGAAGCCAACGGGTATCTTGCCACCACTGAAGTTTTACCATCTTTCCATGATATGGGTTTGGCACATATTTTTATAGAAGGCTTTCATGAGATACATTATGAACTTTGAGATGAGGAGGTAAAAGAAGCTCATAGGCTAAGTCACCTACTTTCTTTGAAATTCGATATGGTCCACAATATCTGGGGATAACTACTTATACTCCCCAAGAGATAAAGAACTTCTTTTGGGCCGTACTCGAATGAAGATCATATCTGCTTCTTTGCATTCTCTAACTTTCCTCTTCTTATCTGCATACTGTATCTGTCGATCTTGGGTAGCTTTTATATCTTTATGAATTGTCTGCATCTGTTGCTCCATGTCATCAAGCATTTGACTGGTCATCTCGACCTAATCAATGGGTCAGACCTAGTTAATGGAGTTAAGAAATATTGTTCGAGAGACGGACCCTGATTAGATTGGTATGAAGGAATTGGTCTCTGAATTTGGGTTCTTGACTTTCCTGTACCCTTGTCATGGCAGGAGTCGGACAGTCTTTTAACTGATGACCAAAACCTTGGCATCCAAAACACAGGTTCTCACTTCTGAACTCATTGTTCTGAATCCTTGAAACAGGTGGGCTCCTGAGAAGTATTATGGGGAAAGGGTCTTCCTTTTTTAAACAGAATCTTTCTTTTATGTTAGAGAGGGAATAATTATAAGATCAGAAAGGGAGGTTCTTACTCCTGTATACCTCAAAGGCTGGGGAGGAATCTTACATTCTACCCCACTTAAAAAAAAGTACGAGATGTCCTCATCTCGCAAGGTAGAGGACAACTCTTTTTCTTAAGATCCAATTTATTCTGGGGTTCCTTATATTGTGGCCAACCCCACAGAATACTGGGATAAATATCCCTTATATAGAACTCATCATAACAATTCATTCAGATCATATCATTCATATCTTTAACATGATAATGGTCCATTAGACCGAAAAAATTTCTTTCTCAACATTCCTCCACGGGAATTTCAGTCAAGCAAGTTCTCAATTTGTCATCTTGATCTACCGAGTCAAGTGTTAACAGTAGCAATTTGACAGCACAACCCACTAGTCTCATAGTGATTTGCTGAAATCATTATCATCATTCTAGTTATGAATATCATCACAGGGACTCGTCCCATTCATCCTCATTGTGGTTTCGCTCAGCTTATTACATTTTAACCAATTTTTTAAGAATCATCATTTTTTAATTCAGAATCCAAATCAACTCATTAGTTCTCAAAAAATATAATTAAAAATCATATCAACCACATTCGAATTCTTCATCTGGATAGCATTAATGCTTATAATTTCAAGTCTTAGATTTACTCGTATATACTACCGGGTAAAGAGCTACAGTTATATCCCGGTATATACGGTAGTCATGATACTTGGAATTATAAGGAAAAAACCATCATGTCTAGGCCTCAAGCAAGTCAGGGTTCTATATAATGGCGGTACTTTCATCTGAAGACCCAATTACTAAATTACGAATTTTCAGTTTTAATATCAAATTGTATGAATTATATCACACAATTACAACTTTTTTGCGCTTCTAGATAAATCTTTAACATAATTGGCTTCTCAGTTGATCATTATTAGTCAATTTGCTCTGATACCAACTGTAAGATCCCTGTTCCCACCGCGCAATTGATTCGAGGTGCTAGCAGCGGAAGTAGCACATCTGCGCGGGCCAGGGTTCCTACACTCGGGACCTCGCCCACGGATATCCGGACAAGAGACTAATCCGTCGGTTTTTCCAAAACCGAACCCAGAAAAACTTCCTTTACCCGGAAAGCACGGACGATTCCACCAGGATAACTCTTTACTCTAACGTAGTCAAGACCATTACTGATCAAGCTGATCCGACTGCACCTATAAAGATACTCGGTCAGATTAAGGAAGAAACTTGCACTTGGATCATTGGGATCAACGCTTTTTCCCCATCCAGAGGCATAGCCGTTGATTCCTATCCATAGAACAATTACTATTCGAGATTTACTTTATCTATCGTAATAACAGAATTTGAGTCTCGATTTACGGATCCATCAGTCCAGCCTTGGCCCATCCAATCCCATGGGTTAGCCAACCTCCCAACCACTCTAGTGATGGGATCCAATTAGGAATTTGGTTAGGTTTTGTCCCGGGTACCAAGGAAAAGAGTTCCAAGGCCCCCTAGCAGGAAGTTCAAGCAAACATAAAACTAGTCACACCACTTACACACCCAATATGAAATTGCCTTTTTCTCAGCATCAGCTAACTTTAAAACAATCCTTTAATGAAACCATTATGTCACTGATGACAATCCTCAAATTCTCTGGTTGAATCCTTATTTCTAGTCATTCATTCATCGGTGTATTTATGGCATCATTGGCAACCAGAACGCTCACCACCTGTTCGCTCAGGGGTCTTTTCCATAGTTCCTAGCTCATAATAACCGGCAATATATTCATATAACAGAATGGAATCTCCGTGGAAGATCAGCAAGAGCAACCCACAGATCCATATAAAAGAGCCATGGACTTATCCGTTGAGGGACCAAGCAAGGTCAATCAACCAGATCCATGCCCGGTTTCAGAAAACAACTCTTATTCCTTATTCCAATATCTTCCACGATGCACGTGTGGGTAACTTCGGCGACCCAGAGCCCGAGCACCGTATGGTCAGCACCCTGTAGGATCCTTCATGTAAGATCCCACTGTTCCCACCGAGCAACGGATTCCAGATACTGGCAGCGGAAGTAGCACTTCTCGCGCGGGACAGGGGTCCCACATTCAGGGCCTCACCCACGGATATCCGGATAAGTGACTAATTCGTCGGTTGTTCCAAAACCGAACCCGGAAAAACTTCCTTTACCGGAAAGCACGGGTGATTCCACCAAGAAAAACTTTTTACTCTAACGTAGTCAAGATCATTTCTGATCAAACTGATCCAATTATATCTCCAAGATACTTGATTAGATCAAGGAAGAAACTTGCACTTGGATCATTGGGATCAACGCTTTTTTCCCCATTCAAGAGGCACAGCCATTGATTCCTATCCATAGAACAATTACTGCCCAAGATTTACTTTATCTATCGTAATAACAAAAGTTGAGTCTCGATTTACGGATCCATCAGTCCAGCCTAACCCCATCCAGTCCCATGGGTTAGCCAACCGCCCAACCACTGTAGTGATGGGATCCAATTTGGAATTTGGTTAGGTTTTGTCCCGGGTACCAAGGAAAAGAGTTCCAAGGCCCCCTAGCCGGAAGTTCATGCAAACATAAAACTAGCCACACCACTTACACACCCAATATGAAATTGCCTTTTCCTTAGCATCAGCTAACTTTAAAACAATCCTTTAATGAAACCATAGTACCACTGATCACAATCTTCCAATTTATCCAGTTGATTCATAATTTCCCATCATTCCTTCATCAGAGTATCTATGGCATCATTGGCAACTAGAACGCTCACCACCTATCCACACAGGGGCCTTTTCAATAGTTCCTAGCCCATAATACTCGGCAATATAATCACTTATAAAAATCAAGATGGACTCTCGTTGAAGATCAGCAAGATCAACCAACAGATCCATATAAAGAGCCATGGACTCATCCATTGAAGACCAGCAAGGTCAATCAACCAGATCCATGCCCGGTTTCACAAAACAACTCTTACTCCTTGTTCCAATATCTTCCTCGACGCACGCGTGGGTATCCTAGGCGACCCAGAGCCCGAGCACCGTATGGTCAGCACCCTCTAGGATCCTTCGCAGGTGACCTAGCGCTTCACTCATAGGCCGCTTCCTTGGTCCCTCATCCACCGTACCGGAAGCTCACCATTTTAATCGAACCGAGGCTGGTCAAGACCTCGGCCGACCTTGCTACGTGAGACGTCCTCCATTGACTCTCCGTCAGCAGTTGCAACTTTATCAGTTAGGTCTCCACGACCTTAATCACAAGACGGTCAAAATGCTTTCCCAGCATTCTTGACATAAAACAGCCATTTACAAACAGCATTTACAAACAGTTTACAAATACAATTTCTATATTAACTCTAATTTTTCCACATTATCCCTCATATAATCCACATTACTTATTCCTCATTCCATTTATATGTGTACTCATCCAATCACATCATTTTCCATCTCTTCACTTCAGATTCCTTCACATCACATATCATATATTCACGTCCATACATCCACATCCACATCCACATTCACATCCATACATCCACATCTACATGCTTACCTCCATTTTCACATCCTCATTTATACATCCACATCCCATCTCCACATTCATACATACACATCCATATCCACATCCATACATCCACATCCACATGCATACATCCACTATCACGTCCTCATTCATACATCCACATCCACATGCATACATCCACTATCACGTCCTCATTCATACATCCATATCCACATACATACATACATCCACATCCACATTCCCATTCACATCTATACATCCACATCTACATCCACATGCATATATCCACTATCACGTCCTCATTCATACATCCACATCCTCATGCATACATCCACTATCACGTCCTCATTCATACATCCATATCCACATACATACATACATCCACATCCACATTCCCATTCACATCTATACATCCACATCTACATCCACATACATACATACATCCACATCCACATTCCACATTCACATCTATACATCCACATCTACATCCATATACATACATACATCCACATCCACATTCCACATTCACATCTATACATCCACATCTACATCCACATTCACATATTTCCACATCCACATTCCCATTCACATCTATACATACACATCTACATCCACATACATACATACATCCACATCCACATTCCACATTCACATCTATACATCCACATTCTACATCCATATACATACATACATCCACATCCACATTCCACATTCACATCTATACATCCACATCTACATCCACATTCACATATATCCACATCTACATTCCCATTCACATCTATACATACACATCTACATCCACATACATACATACATCCACATCCACGTTCCACATTCACATCTATACAACCACATCTATATCCACATTCACATACATCCACATCTACATTCACATTCACATCTATATCCACATCTATATTCCCATTCACATCTATATATCTACATCTACATCCACATACATACATACATCCATATCCACATTCCACATTCACTTCTATACAACCACGTCTACATCCACATTCACATCTATGCATACACATCTTCATGCATACATCCATTTTCACATGCATACATCCACACTCCCATCTCCACATCTCCACATCCACACATCCACATACATCCGTTTTCACATTCCCATTCATATAACCCCATATGCCTTCATATCTAATCTTTTATATCACATCCATTCTCACCCTATCACAACCCATATACATCTTATCTCATCTCATACACTTCTTATCTCATCCCATACACATCTTATCACATCTTAACTCATCTTATATGCATCTTATCATATCTTATCACTTCCCATATCTTTTATGCATACTTCTATGCATGAAATTCAATTATGCTAAAAGTAACACTTTTGATATAAAAATTTATCCATTATGCATACTTCTATGCATGAAAATAAAAATGATAAAAGTAACACTTTTGATATAAAAATTTATCCATTATGCATACTTCTATGCATGTAAATAAAAATGATAAAAGTAACACTTTTGATATAAAAATTTATCCATTATGCATACTTCTATGCATGTAAATAAAAATGATAAAAGTAACACTTTTGATATAAAATTTTATCCATTATGCATACTTCTATGCAAGTAAATAAAAATGATAAAAGTAACACTTTTGATATAAAAACTTATTCTTTATGCATAATATAAAAATTCAATTTCTCCATGATTATAATGAAATTCTTTCAATTAGTCTAGGATGATAATTCCTAGAATATGGTAAGAAGTCCTCTTTTTATGCTTTGAATGAAATTATTTTATGCATAATTTTTATAAAAATTTTGCCATAGCTCCGCTGCTATGACTGATAAATCTCAATTTTTCTAAGGGATAAAGTTTATCATTAAGGAAATAATTAAAATGATCTCTAATTGGATCCTTAATCCATAATGGATTGAATCATCAATATGCATAAACTAAAAGCATAGAAAAAAAAACCATTAATTTGGCCTCAAGCATAGCTTAATCTTGGATTAAGGAAAAGCTTTATGAAAAGCTTTTTTTGGATTGAGAATGGGTCATGAGTATGACCATTTCTTGAGTGAGAGAGAGAAATTACATAAAAACCATTAGAATTTAAACATAAATGGAAATTAACTTCAATAGCATTTATTAAATTATGTAACTCTTCACTACTATTCACCAATTAACTTCAATAGCATTTAAAAAACCATACCAATTAAGCTTCTCAAGCTTGAGAGGGGTTGAGAAGAGAGAAACATTGAGAAATTATAGAAAAGAGCAATATTCACTAATTACCTTACAAATTGCTTGATTCTTTGTTCACGGTAGAGGCCCCCAACCAATCAATTGGTTAAGTATGTTGATGGAGCCACTAATGGGGATTGAAGAAAGAGGGAAGCTCCAAAAACTAGTGAATTATTAAATGAATTCACAGTTCTTGGCTTAGGTGGAGTAGAGTAACGATGCATAAACACTATATCTTTTTCAACAAGGGGGAGGCTTCTATTTATAGGAAAATTTGAGCTCCTAACCAAACAAACTGATTCTAGAATTTTCCAAGTCAGTTTGGTCACTTTTTGACCATTTTTAGGTCAGTTAAGCTAACTTTTTGGAACTAGACTTGAATGAGGAGAGAGGAGAGATGAAATATCTCAATTTTTATGAGTTTAAAACTCATTCAAGCATGTGAAATATGCACCTCCTTTAAAGAACTCCCCTTCCTTACATATGTGTCATAATGAAATCATTTTAATATTGCTCATAGTTTTTTTACTAATAAACCTTGTACATTTTCAACTCTTCATCTTATGTGAAATATGCACCTCCTTTAAAGAACTCCCCTTCCTTACATATGTCATACTTTTAATATTGCTCATAATTTTTTACTAATAAACCTTGTACATTTTCAACTCTTCATCTTATGTGAAATATGCATCTCCTTTAAAGAACTCCCCTTCCTTACATATGTCATACTTTTAATATTGCTCATAATTTTTTACTAATAAACCTTGTACATTTTCAACTCTTCATCTTATGTGAGCATTTACTCATTTTTGGGTATCTTCTTTTACAAATTGGATTTATCTCCTCCCTACACATGGATTGATGCTATTGGCCCATAGGAACCTTAATTGGACCATAATCCAAAAATTTCTGAAAATCTAGACCCTTAGACTAAGGTCCTTTATACACATTTCCAATTAATTCCAATTGCACATTGGAAGTTCTTTTTGAATTTCTGTTTCAGGGGAACTTATTTTAATAAGATGAGATAATTTTCTATCCAAAAATATTAAAAATCTGAATATTCTCTCTCTAGAATATTTTCTCTCTCTAGGTTAAAACAGTTAGAAACAAGTCTTTTATATTTCTGAAGAGGGATTGATTATAGAAGAAGATACTAGACATCAAAAGGGGGGTTTGGGGGAGGAATCTTACATTCTACCCCACTTAAAAAACGCGAGATGTCCTCATCTCGCAAACTGGGATAATTTCGCAAGATGCACGAATTATGAGACTTAGAGAAAAATTTAAATCAGGATTAACCACCAAGAAAAAGTCTCAAAGAGAGCAAGATTCAAGATAAGAACTAGATTTAAACTTTATTCATTCTCGGAACTTATACAGTAAAGATAGAAGAACTCTTTACACTTCCATAAGCCCGTCCATCATATGATCACAAAAGCAGCACTCACAAGCTGCGCATGTATAAGGTAACTCATCTATGGGAATAATTCTGTTGGTTATTGCTGCACCTATCTCAGTGGTATGAGGTGATCTAACAAAAGGACCTCTGAGAGGCAAGCCAAAAACGGGGTAAAGGCATATCTTCTCATGAGGAAGAAAACACGCCAGTAAGAAGACCCGCTCAGAAAACCCAAGATGTCGTGATCTCATGACGCAGTAGTATCGGGGACCCAAACCAAAAGCTTCAATAACCATGGCTAAGCGGACATTGTTACGAAAGTGCTGCTGACCCCAGGGTGTTACCCTAGTTATGTCTTGATAGGTCCGCCATTTGGTCTGAGCTACAGAAGTTCCCAAGTGAGGGAAAAGTGAGCGCTCATACTGTTCTATAAAATCCTTCTTCACAGACTCACTTGCGTCTTGAAGGTGAGGAATCATTATGGATAAAACTAATTCTTGTTGCCAAGCCATGAAGGAGATTAAGAAAGAAAGGAGATCGATGGGAGTATGATTACTGTGAACGACAAGTAAAAGTTACGACTTATATAAAGGAAGGAGCTAGCGTAACTTAGAAGCCAATGGTAACTTGCCACTGAAGTTTTACCGTCTTTCCATGATTTGGGTTTGGCACATTTTTCTATAGAAGGCATTCAGAACTTTGAGATGAGGAGATAAAAGAAGTTCGTAAGCTAAATCACCTACTTTCTTTGGTCCACAATATCTGGGAGATAACTTCTTATACTTCCCAAGAGATAAAGAACTTCTTTTGGGCCGTACTCGAATGAAGACCAAAACCTTGATATCCAAACATCGATTCTCACTTCTGAACTCATTGTTCTGAATCCTTAAAACAGCGTGACTCCTGAGAAGTATTCTAGGGAAAGGGTCTTCCTTTTTTTAAACAGAATCTTTCTTTTATTTTTGAGAGGGAATAATTATAAGATCAATAAGGGAGATTCTTACTCCTGTATACCTCGAAGGCTGGGGAGGAATCTTACATTCTACCCCACTTAAAAAAGTGCGAGATGTCCTCATCTCGCCAAGTAGAGGACAACTCTTTTTCTTAAGATCCAATTTATTCTAGGGTTCCTTATATTCTGGTCAACCCAACAGAATACGGGGATAAATATCCCTTATATAGAACTCATCATTAAATAAATTCATTTCAGATCATATCATTCATATCTTTAACACGATAATGGTCCATCAGATCGAAAATTTTTCTTTCTGAACATTCCTCCACGGGAATTTCAGTCAAGCAAATTTTCAATTTGTCATCCCTTAACTTGATATATCGAGTCAAGTGTTAACAGTAGCACTTTGACAGCACAATCCACTAATCTCATAGTGATTTGCTGAAATCATTATCATCATTTATCATTACAGGGACTCGTCCCATTCATCCTCATTGCGGTTTTGCTCAGGTTATTATATTTCAACTAAATTTCAAAAATCATCATTTTTCAATCAGAATCCCAATCAATTCATCAGTTCCCAAACAGAATTAAAAATCATATCAACCACATTCAAATTCATCATCTGGAAAGCATTAACGCTTATAATTTCAAGTCTTAGATTTACTCGTATATACTGTCAGTAAAGAGCTGCAGTTATACTCTCGGTATATACGGATAGTCACAGCCCTTGGAATTATAAGGTAAATACCATCATATCTAGGCCTTAAGCAAGTCAGGGATTCTATATAATTGCGGTACTTCCATCTGAAGACCCAATTACCAAATTACGAATTTCAGTTTGAATATCAAATTGTATGAATTATATCACACAATTACAACCTTTTTGTGTTTCTTGATAAATTTCTGACCTATTTGTCTTCTCAGTTGATCTTTATTAACCAAATGCTCTGATACCAACTGTAAGATCCCACTGTTCCCACCGAGCAACGGATTCCAGATACTGGCAGCGGAAGTAGCACTTCTCGCGCGGGACAGGGGTCCCACATTCAGGGCCTCACCCACGGATATCCGGATAAGTGACTAATTCGTCGGTTGTTCCAAAACCGAACCCGGAAAAACTTCCTTTACCGGAAAGCACGGGTGATTCCACCAAGAAAAACTTTTTACTCTAACGTAGTCAAGATCATTTCTGATCAAACTGATCCAATTATATCTCCAAGATACTTGATTAGATCAAGGAAGAAACTTGCACTTGGATCATTGGGATCAACGCTTTTTTCCCCATTCAAGAGGCACAGCCGTTGATTCCTATCCATAGAACAATTACTGCCCAAGATTTACTTTATCTATCGTAATAACAAAAGTTGAGTCTCGATTTACGGATCCATCAGTCCAGCCTAACCCCATCCAGTCCCATGGGTTAGCCAACCGCCCAACCACTGTAGTGATGGGATCCAATTTGGAATTTGGTTAGGTTTTGTCCCGGGTACCAAGGAAAAGAGTTCCAAGGCCCCCTAGCCGGAAGTTCATGCAAACATAAAACTAGCCACACCACTTACACACCCAATATGAAATTGCCTTTTCCTTAGCATCAGCTAACTTTAAAACAATCCTTTAATGAAACCATAGTACCACTGATCACAATCTTCCAATTTATCCAGTTGATTCATAATTTCCCATCATTCCTTCATCAGAGTATCTATGGCATCATTGGCAACTAGAACGCTCACCACCTATCCACACAGGGGCCTTTTCAATAGTTCCTAGCCCATAATACTCGGCAATATAATCACTTATAAAAATCAAGATGGACTCTCGTTGAAGATCAGCAAGATCAACCAACAGATCCATATAAAGAGCCATGGACTCATCCATTGAAGACCAGCAAGGTCAATCAACCAGATCCATGCCCGGTTTCACAAAACAACTCTTACTCCTTGTTCCAATATCTTCCTCGACGCACGCGTGGGTATCCTAGGCGACCCAGAGCCCGAGCACCGTATGGTCAGCACCCTCTAGGATCCTTCGCAGGTGACCTAGCGCTTCACTCATAGGCCGCTTCCTTGGTCCCTCATCCACCGTACCGGAAGCTCACCATTTTAATCGAACCGAGGCTGGTCAAGACCTCGGCCGACCTTGCTACGCGAGACGTCCTCCATTGACTCTCCGTCAGCAGTTGCAACTTTATCAGTTAGGTCTCCACGACCTTAATCACAAGACGGTCAAAATGCTTTCCCAGCATTCTTGACATAAAACAGCCATTTACAAACAGCATTTACAAACAGTTTACAAATACAATTTCTATATTAACTCTAATTTTTCCACATTATCCCTCATATAATCCACATTACTTATTCCTCATTCCATTTATATGTGTACTCATCCAATCACATCATTTTCCATCTCTTCACTTCAGATTCCTTCACATCACATATCATATATTCACGTCCATACATCCACATCCACATCCACATTCACATCCATACATCCACATCTACATGCTTACCTCCATTTTCACATCCTCATTTATACATCCACATCCCATCTCCACATTCATACATACACATCCATATCCACATCCATACATCCACATCCACATGCATACATCCACTATCACGTCCTCATTCATACATCCACATCCACATGCATACATCCACTATCACGTCCTCATTCATACATCCATATCCACATACATACATACATCCACATCCACATTCCCATTCACATCTATACATCCACATCTACATCCACATGCATATATCCACTATCACGTCCTCATTCATACATCCACATCCTCATGCATACATCCACTATCACGTCCTCATTCATACATCCATATCCACATACATACATACATCCACATCCACATTCCCATTCACATCTATACATCCACATCTACATCCACATACATACATACATCCACATCCACATTCCACATTCACATCTATACATCCACATCTACATCCATATACATACATACATCCACATCCACATTCCACATTCACATCTATACATCCACATCTACATCCACATTCACATATTTCCACATCCACATTCCCATTCACATCTATACATACACATCTACATCCACATACATACATACATCCACATCCACATTCCACATTCACATCTATACATCCACATTCTACATCCATATACATACATACATCCACATCCACATTCCACATTCACATCTATACATCCACATCTACATCCACATTCACATATATCCACATCTACATTCCCATTCACATCTATACATACACATCTACATCCACATACATACATACATCCACATCCACGTTCCACATTCACATCTATACAACCACATCTATATCCACATTCACATACATCCACATCTACATTCACATTCACATCTATATCCACATCTATATTCCCATTCACATCTATATATCTACATCTACATCCACATACATACATACATCCATATCCACATTCCACATTCACTTCTATACAACCACGTCTACATCCACATTCACATCTATGCATACACATCTTCATGCATACATCCATTTTCACATGCATACATCCACACTCCCATCTCCACATCTCCACATCCACACATCCACATACATCCGTTTTCACATTCCCATTCATATAACCCCATATGCCTTCATATCTAATCTTTTATATCACATCCATTCTCACCCTATCACAACCCATATACATCTTATCTCATCTCATACACTTCTTATCTCATCCCATACACATCTTATCACATCTTAACTTATCTTATATGCATCTTATCATATCTTATCACTTTCCATATCTTTTATGCATACTTCTATGCATGAAATTCAATTATGCTAAAAGTAACACTTTTGATATAAAAATTTATCCATTATGCATACTTCTATGCATGAAAATAAAAATGATAAAAGTAACACTTTTGATATAAAAATTTATCCATTATGCATACTTCTATGCATGTAAATAAAAATGATAAAAGTAACACTTTTGATATAAAAATTTATCCATTATGCATACTTCTATGCATGTAAATAAAAATGATAAAAGTAACACTTTTGATATAAAATTTTATCCATTATGCATACTTCTATGCAAGTAAATAAAAATGATAAAAGTAACACTTTTGATATAAAAACTTATTCTTTATGCATAATATAAAAATTCAATTTCTCCATGATTATAATGAAATTCTTTCAATTAGTCTAGGATGATAATTCCTAGAATATGGTAAGAAGTCCTCTTTTTATGCTTTGAATGAAATTATTTTATGCATAATTTTTATAAAAATTTTGCCATAGCTCCGCTGCTATGACTGATAAATCTCAATTTTTCTAAGGGATAAAGTTTATCATTAAGGAAATAATTAAAATGATCTCTAATTGGATCCTTAATCCATAATGGATTGAATCATCAATATGCATAAACTAAAAGCATAGAAAAAAAAACCATTAATTTGGCCTCAAGCATAGCTTAATCTTGGATTAAGGAAAAGCTTTATGAAAAGCTTTTTTTGGATTGAGAATGGGTCATGAGTATGACCATTTCTTGAGTGAGAGAGAGAAATTACATAAAAACCATTAGAATTTAAACATAAATGGAAATTAACTTCAATAGCATTTATTAAATTATGTAACTCTTCACTACTATTCACCAATTAACTTCAATAGCATTTAAAAAACCATACCAATTAAGCTTCTCAAGCTTGAGAGGGGTTGAGAAGAGAGAAACATTGAGAAATTATAGAAAAGAGCAATATTCACTAATTACCTTACAAATTGCTTGATTCTTTGTTCACGGTAGAGGCCCCCAACCAATCAATTGGTTAAGTATGTTGATGGAGCCACTAATGGGGATTGAAGAAAGAGGGAAGCTCCAAAAACTAGTGAATTATTAAATGAATTCACAGTTCTTGGCTTAGGTGGAGTAGAGTAACGATGCATAAACACTATATCTTTTTCAACAAGGGGGAGGCTTCTATTTATAGGAAAATTTGAGCTCCTAACCAAACAAACTGATTCTAGAATTTTCCAAGTCAGTTTGGTCACTTTTTGACCATTTTTAGGTCAGTTAAGCTAACTTTTTGGAACTAGACTTGAATGAGGAGAGAGGAGAGATGAAATATCTCAATTTTTATGAGTTTAAAACTCATTCAAGCATGTGAAATATGCACCTCCTTTAAAGAACTCCCCTTCCTTACATATGTGTCATAATGAAATCATTTTAATATTGCTCATAGTTTTTTTACTAATAAACCTTGTACATTTTCAACTCTTCATCTTATGTGAAATATGCACCTCCTTTAAAGAACTCCCCTTCCTTACATATGTCATACTTTTAATATTGCTCATAATTTTTTTTACTAATAAACCTTGTACATTTTCAACTCTTCATCTTATGTGAAATATGCATCTC
Source organism: Cibotium barometz (assembly GCF_041138505.1). NCBI lineage: Eukaryota > Viridiplantae > Streptophyta > Polypodiopsida > Cyatheales > Cibotiaceae > Cibotium > Cibotium barometz. The sequence goes on from NC_141090.1 coordinate 25,626,185, forward strand.
CTTTAAAGAACTCCCCTTCCTTACATATGTCATACTTTTAATATTGCTCATAATTTTTTACTAATAAACCTTGTACATTTTCAACTCTTCATCTTATGTGAGCATTTACTCATTTTTGGGTATCTTCTTTTACAAATTGGATTTATCTCCTCCCTACACATGGATTGATGCTATTGGCCCATAGGAACCTTAATTGGACCATAATCCAAAAATTTCTGAAAATCTAGACCCTTAGACTAAGGTCCTTTATACACATTTCCAATTAATTCCAATTGCACATTGGAAGTTCTTTTTGAATTTCTGTTTCAGGGGAACTTATTTTAATAAGATGAGATAATTTTCTATCCAAAAATATTAAAAATCTGAATATTCTCTCTCTAGAATATTTTCTCTCTCTAGGTTAAAACAGTTAGAAACAAGTCTTTTATATTTCTGAAGAGGGATTGATTATAGAAGAAGATACTAGACATCAAAAGGGGGGTTTGGGGGAGGAATCTTACACTTCACAGGTGACCTAGCGCTTCACTCATAGGCTGCTTCCTTGGTTCCTCATCCACCGTACTGGAAGCTCACCATTTCAATCGAACCGAGGTTGGTCAAGACCTCGACCGACCTTGCTACGCGAGACGTCCTCCATTGACTCTCCGTCAGCAGTTGCAACTTTAACAGTTAGGTCTCCATGACCTTAATCCACAAGACGGTCAAAATGCTTCCCCAGCATTCTTGACATAAAACAGCCATTTACAAACAGGTCACAAAATACAGTTTCTATATCGACTCTCGTCTTTCCACATTATCCCTCCTCAGTCCACATTACTTATTTCATTTTCCATTCATATGTGTACTCATTCTCATCCATTCACTCATATCGATAACACATTATTTTACAATACACATTCACATTTAGTATTCTATATACACCTCCAAGTTTGTACATCCACATCATATATCCAATCCCACATCCACATACATACATCCATATCCGCATTCACACATCTACATCTACATGCATACATCCACATCTCCATGCATACATCCACATCCACATTCACATTCACATCCATACATCTACATCTACATGCATACATCCACATCTCTATGTATACATCCACATCCACATTCTCATTCACATCCATACATCTACATCTACAGGCATACATCCACATCTCCATGTATACATCCACATCTACATTCTCATTCACATCCATACATCTACATCTACATGCATACATCCACATTTCCATGTATACATCCACATCCACATCCACATTCACATTCACATTCACATCCATATATCTACATCTACATGCATACATCCATATCTCCATGTATACATCCATATCTACATTCTCATTCACATCCATATATCTACATCTACATGCATATATCCACATCTCCTTGTATACATCCACATCCACATTCACATTCACATCCATACATCCACACATCTACATCTACATGCATACATCCATTTTCACATTCATACATCCACACTCCCATTTTCACATCCACATATCCACATACATACATCCATTTCTACATTCCTAATCATATAACCCCATACGCCTTCATATCTATTCTTTTACATCACCTCCATTCTCGCCCTATCACAACCCGTATACATCTTATCCCATCAGATACACTCTTTACTTCATCCCATACACATCTTATCACATCCTAACTCATCTTAGCACATCCTATCACATCTCATACATCTCTTATCATATCCTATCACATCTCATACACATCTTATCATATCCTATCACATCTCATACACCTCTTATCGCATCTTATCACATCTTATCACATCTTATCACATCTCAATATCCATTTATAGAATACAAGAGAATTCTTATATTTGATATAAGATTTCTTTACGCATTTATTTATGTATAAATTTCATTTTAAAGAGAATAACACTTTCGAAATAAAAATTAATCTTTTATGCATCTTCCTATGGATAAATTCATTTTAAATGAGAATGACACTTTTGAATCAATCTTTTATGCATCTTCTTATGCATAACTTCAATTTAGTAGGAATTACACTTTTAGAATAAAATATTCATCTTTTATGTATACCTCTAAGCATGAATTTTAATTATGCTAAAAATAAGACTTTTATAATGAAATAATCATCTTTTATGCATACCTCTATGCATGAAATTCAATTATGCTAAAAGTAACACTTTTATAATAAAATAATCATCTTTTATGCATACCTCTATGCATGAAATTCAATTATGCTAAGAGTAACACTTTTACAATAAAATATTCATCTTTTATGCATACCTCTATGCATAAAATTCAATTATGCTAAGAGTAACACTTTTATAATAAAATAATCATCTTTTATGCATACCTCTATGCATGAAATTCAATTATGCTAAAAGTAAAACTTTAATAATAAATTAATCATCTTTTATGCATACCTCTATGCATGAAATTCAATTATGCTAAGAGCAACACTTTACAATAAAATATTCATCTTTTATGCATACCTCTATGTGTAAAATTTAATTATACTAAAAGTAACACTTTTATAATAAAATATTTATTATAAAAACTTGACATTAATCAACTAACCATTCACCTAGAATAGAGAATGGTTGGTTTTGTTAGAAAAGAGAGGGAAATACCTTTTTGTAATGAGGTATAACATTTTTAGAGAAGACATAAAGCATAAGAACCATTTAAGCCATAAAAACCATAAAATAAGTGTAAAAGAAGAATCACCAACTTACTAATGACTTTGAAAGCTTTCCTTTGGCTTGATGGTTTGAGGGTTCACTCTTGTTTGAACAAGAGTGGCCAACCAATCTTTGGAAGAGGAAAATATTAAAAACTAGTAAATTATTAATAAATTCATAGTTCTTGGCTTGGGTGGAGTAGAGTAACAATGCATTAAACACTATATTTTTTTAACAAAGGGGAGGCTTTTATTTATAGGAAAAATTGAGCTCCTAACCAAACAAACTGATTCTAGAATTTTTCAAAATAGTTTGGTCAGTTTTTGACCATTTTTAGGTCAGTTAAGCTAACTTTTTGGAACTAGACTTGAATTAGGAGAGAGGAGAGATGAAATATCTCAATTTTTGATGATAAAAAACTCAATTTTTCTATGTGAAGTAGGCGCCTCATTAAAGGGCTTTCCCTTCCTTACATATGTGTCAAAAATGGAATCATTATACTCAAAATATCTCATATTTTTAATATTGCTTATAGTTTCTTAGTAATAAACCTTGTACATATTCAACTCTTCATCTTATGTGAGCATTGAAGGGACTCTCCTTCCTTACATATGTGTCAAAATAGAATCATTATATCCAAAATATCTCATATTTTTAATATCACTCATAGTTTCTTACTAATAAACCTTGTACATATTCAACTCTTCACCTTATGTGAGCATTGAAGGGACTCCCCTTCCTTACATATGTGTCAAAATGGAATCATTATACCCAAAATATCTCATATTATTAAAATTACTCATAGTTTTTTACTTACTAATAAACCTTGTACATATTCAACTCTTCACCTTATGTGAGCATTTACTCATTTTTCTCCTCCCCACACATGGATTGATCTTATTGGCCCATAGGAACCTTAATTGGATCATAATCCAAAAATTTCTGAAAATCTAGACCCTTAGGCTAAGGTCCTTTATACCCATTTTCAATTGACTCCAATTGCACATTGGAAAGTTCTTTTTAAATTTTTGTTTCAGGGGAATTCATTTTACTAAGATGAGATATTTTTCTATCCAAAAATATTAAAAATTTGAATATTCTCTCTCTAGAATATTCTCTCTCTCTAAGTCAAAACAAACAGAGATAAGATCTTTTATATTTCTGAGGAGGGAATTGATTACAGGGGAAGATGCTAGATATCTTGAGAGGCTGGGGAGGAATCTTACATGCCAAGTGCAGAGTGCTTTTGATAAGCTCAAGATTGCCTTGGTATCCAATCCTGTTTTGAAGTTGCCAAATTTCTCTCTACCCTTTGAGGTAGTAAACTGATGGCAGTGGTTTTGCCCTGGGAGGTGCACTCATGCAGGAAGGTCATGCAGTGGCCTATGAATTCCGAAAGCTCAGAACAACGCATGAGAGGAATTATGCTGTCCACCACGACTTAGAACTACTTTCAGTAGTATATGCCCTGAAGTTGTGGAGACATTACCTACTGGGTCAAAGATTCACTTTGATGACAAATCATTAGAGCTTAAAGTGGATCTTCACTCGGAAGGATCTCAACATGCACCAAAGAAGGTGGATGCAGACCCTATACGAATTTGATTTTGAAATCAAGTACCGCCCAAGAAAAGAAAATGTGGTAGTAGATGCCCTCAGTAGAAAAGCCTCCTTGCTTGCAATTATTGTAGTGTCAAATCCCTCAGCAGAAAATCCTCCTTGCTTGCAATTATTGTATTGTCAAATCCCTTGATTATTGAAGCAAGAGAGAAGATCATGTAGGATAGATTCTTTGGCCCTATTGCTACCCTACTTATACAGGAAAGCAAAACTCCACAAGAGTTGAACCGAGTTCAAGGGTAGAGCCTAGATGATGGAGTTATGTATTATAATCGCAGGCTATGCATTCCCAATGATGAGGGAACCAAGGGACAAACTCTAAATGATGACAGCCTTACTGCAGGACATCCAGGTTTCATCAAAACCTACATGTCTGTGAAGAAAAGCTTCTTTTGGCCTGGTCTAAAAAAGGATGTGCTTAATCATGTACGTCAATGTCTGACCTGTCAGAAAGTCAAGGCTGAGAGAGTAAAAATGTCTAGGAAGTTACATCCTTTAGACATCCCCCAGATGAAGTGGGAATGTATCAGTATGGATTTTATTACTGGATTACCTTCAGTGCAATCAGGTTTCAACTCCATCTTCGTGGTAGTTAATAGATTAACCAAAGTTGCCCATCTGATTCTAGTAAAAGAAACCTACACTGTAGTGGATGTGGCCAGAGTGTTTCTCAAGGAAATCTTCAGATTGCATGGTCTACCCAGAAGAATAATAAGTGATGGAGACCCTAAATTCACGTCAAGATTCTGGACTGCATTTTTTGAAGCAATAGGAACTTTCTTAGATCTCAGCATAGCCTACCACCCTAAGACCCATGGTCAAACAGAAAGGGTAAACCAATTAATCGAAGATATACTTCGGTCATGCTATGGCAGGGAACCCAAGAAGTGGCTAAGCTATCTGCACCTAGTCGAGTTCGCCTACAATGCTTCTTATTCGAAAGTATTGGGATGAGCCCTTTCAAAGCTTTGTATGGACAAGATTGCCTAACTCCATTACCTTGGTCCACCGACCCATTGATTAGGGTCGAGATGTCCAGACAGATGCTTGATGATATGGTGCAGCAGATGCAAGCAATTCGTAAAGATATAAAAGCTGCCCAGGATAGAAAGAGACAGTATGCAGATAAGAAGAGTACAGACAGGAAATTCGAAGAAGCAGATATGGTCTTCATTCGAGTACGTCCCAAAAGAAATTCTCTATCTCTTGGGAGGTAGAAGAAGTTATCCCCTAGATATTGTGGGCCATATCAAAAAAGTAGGTGACTTAGCCTACAAGCTTCTTCTGCCTCCTCATCTTAAAGTACATAATGTATTTCATGTCAGCCTTCTTAAAAAGTATATACCAAGCCCGAATCATGTGCTTGATGAAATCTTAACTTCTTCAACCCAAGGACAGATGAAACTCCAACCTGAAGAAATCCTTGATGTTCGTCAACAACAGGTTCTCATGAATAGAATTCTGAGAGAATTATTGGTTAAATGAAAGTTCTATCCTTTAAAGATGCAACCTGGGAGAAGGAAGCCAAACTATTAGGAGATTACCCCCAGTTTGCGAGATGAGGATATCTCGCGTTTTTCAAGTGGGAGAGAATGTAAGATTCCTCCCCAGCCTCTCAAGATGTCCAGCATCTTCCCTTTGTAATCAAATCCCTCTTCAGAAATATAAAAGATCTTGTTTCTACCTATTTTGACCTAGAGAGAAAATATTCTAGAGAGATAATATTTAGATTTTGAATATTTTGGGATTAAAAAATATCTCTTCTTATTAAAATAAGTTCCCTCAAAAAGAGAAGTTCAAAAAGATTTTCAGAAAGTGCATTAGAAATCAAGTATAATCTGTTCAAGAGGCCTTATCCTAGAGGTCCAGATTTTCGAAAAAATTCAAATTAAGGTTTTGAAGGGCCAATCAAATTCATCCAAATGTATGAAGAAGATAAATAGAATAAATAAAGAAAATCTTCCCAAACATGAGTAAATACTCACATAAGATGAAGAGTGGACTAAGGACCAAAGGAAAAGGTAAAAAAATAGATTTTTGACACCACACACAATGAGGATTCCCCCCTCATGAATGAGGCGCCTACTTCACATGTGGGGTGGAGTTTTAAATCTTTAAAAATTGAGATATTTCATTTCTCCTCTCTCCTACTTCAAGTCTAGTTCCAAAAAGTAAGCTAAACTGACCTAAAAATGGTCAAAAATTGACCAAACTAATTTGAAAAATTCTAGAATTCGTTTGTTTGGTTAGGAGCTCACTTTTTCCTACAAATAGAAGCCTCCTCCTTTGTTGAAAAATAATAGTGTTTATGCACTATTACTCTACTCCTCCCAAGAGCCAATAACTGTGAATCTCTAAATAATTCACTAGTTTTTGACCTTTCCCTCTTCCAAAGATTTGGTGGCCACTCTTGTTACAAACAAGAGTAGAACCCTCAAACCATCAAGCCAACGAAAAGCTTCTAAAATTTATGTAACTTAGAAATTTTATATTTTTCTTTATTCTTTTTATGCTTTTCTAATTTTTATGTTGTTTGAAATGATAAATGGATGCTATGCCTTGGTCGAAAGGCTTTTCCCCTCTCTAATTCTTAAAATCAGCCCTTCTTTATCCTAGTTAAGTGATAATAGTTTGAATTAAACTTTTTATATTATTTTTTCTTTTATAAGAAAATTTTGATTAGTCTAGATTACTTTAAACCAATTAGAGTTAATTTTGAAGAAAAATCAAGTAAGAAAATTTAAAAAATGGTCAGCCATACAAAGGAGATTATGGTGAAATTTTTTAAAAATTTACAAATAAGTATTATCTCTCATTATTCTAAAAGAGTATTCCCTATCGTTTCTATATTCTAAAAGTGTCATTTTCATGCATAGAAGATGCATATTGATTATTACTTTTATGCATATAAAAGAATAATTTTTTATTATTATAAAAGTGTTACTTTCATCAAAATGGATTTTTATGCATAAAAGAATAATTTTTTAATTATGAAAGTGATACTTTCATCAAAATGGATTTTTACGCATAAAAGAATTTTTTTTAATGAAAGTGTTACTTTCATCAAAATAGATTTTTATGCATAAAAGAATAGTTTTTTTATTATGAACGTGTTACTTTCATCAAAATAGATTTTTATGCATAAAAGAATAACTCTTTTATTATGAAAGTGTTACTTTCATCAAAATGGATTTTATGCATAAAATAATAATTCTTTTATTATGAAAGTGTTACTTTCATCAAAATGGATCTTATGCATAAAAGAATGATTCTTTTATTATGAAAGTGTTACTTTCATCAAAATGGATTTTTATGTATAAAAGAATAATCTTTTAATTATAAAAGTGTTACTTTCATCAAAATGGATTTTTATGCATAAAAGAATAATTTTTTTATTATGAAAATGTTACTTTCATCAAAATGGATTTTATGCATAAAATAAAGATTCTTTTAATATGAAAGTGTTACTTTCATCAAAATAGATTTTTATGCATAAAAGAATAATTTTTTTATTATAAAAGTGTTACTTTCATCATTATTGATTTTTATGCATAAAAGTATGCATGAAAGAATATTTTTTTATTATAAAAGTGTTACTTTTATCATTATTGATTTTTATGCATAAAAGAATTTTTTTATTATAAAAGTGTTTCTTTCATCATTATTGATTTTTATGCATAAAATAATGCATAAAAGAATTTTTTTAATTGTAAAAGTGTTACTTTCACTAATATCGATTTTTATGCATAAAAGGATGCATAAAAGAATTTTATTTTTATATCAACATAACAGTTCTCTTTAATCCTATGTCTAATTCCCATGAATATTGGTAAATGATTAAGTAAATACTCTGTGAAAGAAAATCCTACCGTTTCATATTCTCTAAGATGACAATGAGAAAATTCAGTGAAGCTATCGAAATCGAAATTTTAGAAAAATGATTCCTCATAGGAATTCGTGATTAGTTTTAAATTCAGTAATTGAAATATTTCCCTTTGATAAAGATAGTTCAAGAAGAACCTTTCCAAACTCAAAACGTGAATCAGACTATAACTAAGACATAACTCTTTCGTTAGTTTCAAGAAATGACGATGTGACCAATTCCATAATCTACACTTAAATCACCCACCGAATCTGAAACTAAGTTGAGACCTTTGATTTTGATCTGAGGATTAAGAATTCAGAATTCGAGGAATTGTGCTTGGGAATCCAGACTATGATCTAGAAGTCTTGGGATACGGAATTAAGATATACTCATTGTATTCAAAAGAAAATCAAAATTGAAAACTTGCATAGAAACCTTGTTTTCTTAAAAGACTGTCTTACGCCAGAATGCTGGAGGGAGCATTTGGTATATGTGTTTTCTAAGGGAAGTTCGGTTGCAACAACTGGCAGGGAGTATTCAAATGACAGCTCACGCGGAAAAGCTTGTTGACCAGCCTCCTCGGTATGGTTAAAATGGTGTGCCTCCGGTACGATGGACGAGGGCCAACAAAGCGGTCCCTCAGTGAAGTGCCAGGACACCTAAGGAGGATCCTGGAGGGTTCTAACCAAGCGATGCATGGGCTCGCAGTGCCAAGGACACCCATGTGTATGTCGAGGAGGATATTGTATCATGGACCAATGTTTATTGTAATCTATTACTGGATCTCATTATTGACCCACTGGTCTCAACGGGGAGTCTAGAGTGATCCTGTTTTGTGAGAAACAAAGACTCAATGGAAATTTTGAGTTATGACATGTGTAACCAGTAATTGTCCGTCAATGGATTGTTTTATAAGTTAAAGTTTAAAGTGGAGTGTGTACGTATCTGTATTCTAAAGCAAAAGTTAAGAAAGACATTCAATTATGGGTGGGTGAGTACTTGTCTGGTTCTACTATTCCAGTGGTTGGGCGGTGGCTAACCCATGGGCTGGATGGGATTAGAGGCTGGAATCAGTAGAGTTTCAAAACAATAAAATCGATTAATAGGAATATGCTTAGAACTCGAGTAGTAAATTAGAATCCTGAAGACTTCTCTAAAGAATAAATCAACGGTTGTGCCTGATTCAATCAAGAAAAACGCGTTGATTCCTTCAAGTTAAGTCTGTAATAGTTTCCATTCTATCTGGTTTATTCAGATGAAGGTTAGTTCAGTATCTTGACCTCGTTAGAAAAATCTGTTAAGAAAATAAAAATGGTAGAATCGTCCATGCTTTTCGGGCATGGGAAATTTTCCCGGTTTTGGTTTTTGGAAGGACCACTAGCTTAGTCTCGTGCCCGGACATTTGAGGGCGAGGCCCCGAGTGAGAAACCTTGCCCCGTGCAAGAGGAAGGTACTTCTGCTCTGCTACCATCTAGGAATCCGATAGCATCTCACACCTCAAGACATCTTATTGACACAAGATACTATAGGTATTCAAATATTCTTTTATTCATTTTCTCTCTATGCATAGTTTATTCTTCCCATAGTTGGTTGTGGAGACAAGAAGGTGAGAGAGGCTATTTACAAAATGGAAAGCTTCATGAGGTATGAATCTTCTCATGAATTCACTATCTAAGATATATTGAATATTTAGCATTCTTATGAAATAACAATTATTTATAATAAATAGTACGTATCCTTAAAAGATATAGATCCTACGATAAATGAGATGGCTTGTCTCTCAATGCTATTGAGGCATTATGCATGATCGAGAAAAACTTTCCTCTAACAATTCTCACTAGCCAATTGCATCTTGTGATACATTTGGTTAATGAAATGGAACTTTGTGGTGTTTTTCATGTTTGATGGATGTTTTTCTTTGAAAGTTTTAAAAGATCCTTTCCCCCTCCGGGCAACAAATTAGGGGGTGCTAGCAACGGAAGTAGCACTTCTTGCGCAAGCCAGGATCCTTCACTCGAGGCCTCGCCCACAGATATTCGGTCAAGAGACTAATCCCTTGGTTCTTCAAAAACTAAACCCGAAAAAGCTTCCCCCTACTAGAAAGCACGGGCGATTCCACCAGGATATTTGTACTCTAACGTAGTCAGGGTCATTATTGACCAAACTCATCTGACCAAACCTCTGATTCACTTGGTGAGATCAAGGAAGAAACTTCCACTTGGATCATAGAAATCAACACTTTTTTCCCCATCGAGAGACACAGCTGTTGATTCTTTTTCCATAGAACAATTACTATCAGGGATTTACTTCATCTATTGGATCCATCAATCCAGCCTAACCCCATCTAGGAGCCCCATGGGTTAGCCAACTGCCCCAACCACTGTAGTGATGGGATCCAATTAGAAATTTGGTTAGGTTTTGTCCCGGGTACCAGGGAAAAGAGTTCCCAGGCTCCCTAGCCGGATATTCATGCAAATTTAACGCCAATCACATCACTTACACACCCAATATGAAATTACCATTTTCATAGATTTAGATATCTTTAAAACAATCATTTAATGAAACCATAGTGTCACTGATCATAATCTTCAAAATCTCTAGTTGAATCCTTATTTCCAATCATTCCTTCATCTGTGTATCTATGGCACCATTGGCAACAAGAATGCTCACCACCTGTCCACCTAGGGGCCTTTTTGATAGTTCCTAGCTCATAGTAATCGGCAATATAATCACTTATAAAAATCAAGATGGAATATCCGTTGAAGATTAGCAAGATCAACCAACAGATCCATATAAAAGAGCCATGGACTCATCGATTGAGGACCAGCAAGGTCAATCAACCAGATCCATGCCTGGTTTCAAAAAACAACTCTTACTCCTTGTTCCATTATCTTCCACGACGCACGTGTGGGTATCTTCGGCAACCCAGATCCCAAGCACCATATGGTCAGTACTCTCTAGGATCCTTTGTTGTTGCAGGTGACCTAGCGCTTCACTCATAGACTACTTCCTTGGTCCCTTGTCCACCGTACCGGAAGCTCACTATTTAAATTGAACCGATGCTGGTCAAGACCTCGATCGACCTTGCTACGCGAGACGTCCTCCATTGACTCTTCGTGAGCTGCTGTTACAACTTTATCAGTTAGGTCACCACGACCTCATTTACAAGACAATAAAAAATGCTTCCCTAGTATTTTTAACATAAAACAGTCATTTAAAAACAGGTCATAAATATAGTTCCTATAATGAACTCTCATCTTTCACATTGTTCCACATCCGTCCACATTGCTTAATCCATATCCAACTCATATGTATACCCATTCTCATCCAATCACATCATTTTCCATGTCATCCGTCCACATTACTTAATCCATATCCAACTCATATCATTTTCCATGTCATCACATCTTTTCTCATTTATTCTCATCACATCTCATCCACTTGCATCAACTCTTGTTCACATCCCATCACACCTCATTGATTTCACATCTATCTCAATTTACATCACATCTCATCTCATTCATTTCACATCTCATCTCATTCATTCTTATCCCGATTCACATCATATCACATCACATGTCATCCATTCACATCCCATATCATACATCTACATCCGCCGATTTGCATGACATTACATCTCATTCATTCACATCCCGATTCACATCACATCACATCTCATTCATTCACTCATATCAATATCACATCCTTTTACATACACATCCACATCCATTATTCCACATATATAACCACATCCATTCTTCCACATACACATCTGCATTCATTCTTCCACATACACATCCACATCCATTTTTCCACATACACATCTACATACATTCTTCCGCATACACATCCACATACATTCTTCCACATACACATCCACATTCATTCTCATTACATCACATCTTATCACATCCTATTTTTATCTTATCGCATCCCATACACATCTTATCACATTCAGTCACATTCTATCACATCCCATACATATCTTATCACATCCATTCTCATCCTATCACATCCCATACACATCTTATCGTATCCTATTTTCACCTTATCTCATCCATTCACATGCTATTCCCATTTAATAGCTTTTTCTAGGTTGATCCCGATAGTGGGACTTTTTCTAAATTTCTGCCAATTGCTTGGCCTAATTAAAGGTTCTTTTTCTCGACGACGATTATTTTCATATTCATTCTCAATTTTTAAAATAAATTATATTCAATATTTCTCTTTTGAATAAAAGAGGAATATTGAATTCAATAAAAGAATTCAATTCCACCCATATTTCCACTTTTGATAATTAATCATAAATTGAATTATACTAAAAATTTCTCTTCTTCTCATTTAATTTCTTGGATCTCAAATACCATGGAAATTTCTCTTTTTGAATTTAACTAATTGCATTTAAATGTCATGGATATTCCTCTTTTATCATCAAATATTTCTCATAAAGTAATTTCATCTAAAATAAAATACCCATTAATTCATTATGCTAGGAATTTCTCTTTTCCCATCTCAATGATGGAGTTCCAAATGTCATAGGAATTCCTCTTTCAACATAAAAATATTTCTCATAGATAAAATAAATTTATCTAAATTTCATCTTTGAATTTAATAAAAATACTCATTAATTCCAATATGCTAGGAATTTCTCCCTTCATCTCAATGATGGAGTTCCAAATGTCATAGAAATTCCTCTTTTAACATAAAAATATTTCTCATAGATAAAATAAATTTATCTAAATTTTATTTTTAAATTTAATTAAAATACTCATTAATTCCAATATGCTAGGAATTTCTTTTTTCCCATCTCAATGATGGAATTCCAAATGTCATAGAAATTCTTCTTTTAATAAAAAAATAAATTACTAGAAATTTCTCTTTTGCTAATTACTATTTACGCATAAACAAAAAAATCAAATTTTTCATGATTATAATGAGAATCATTCAATTAATCTAGGATGATTAATCCTAGAATATGGTAGGAAGTCCTCTTTTCATAATATGAATGAAAATGGTTTATGTGTTAATTTTTTTAAAAATTTTACCCCATAGCTCCGCTGTTATTATTGATAATTCTCAAATAATTTAAAAGCAAAAAGTTTAGTTATATCCCTATGATTAGAATAACCATTAATTGGATCAATATCCAATTATAGACTTGATTCTTAAATTTTTCATAAATTAAATAGCATAAAAGCATTAAAAAGCCACTTATTTGGCCTCTAATTTGACAAGAATAGAAATTACTTTTAGATTAGAGAATTGCTTCATGAGAAGCTTCATTTGAATATAGAATAGGTCATAGGAATGACCGTTCTTTGGGGGAGAGAGAGACATGCTTTAAAAAATATTTAATTTAAGAATAAATAGAAATTTATATGTTTTATCACCACAATTCATTAAAGAACTTCAATTGTATTAAAAATACGTTCAATTAAATGCTTCTCAAGCTTGAGAGGAGTTGAGAAGATAGAAACTTTTGAAGATTAAAGAAAAAAGACCATAAACCATATTTTACCTCCTAGATTGCTTGATTCTTTGATCAAAGTAGAGGACCCTAATCAATCAATTGGTTTGGTATATTGATGAAGTCTCCAAGGAAGATTGAAGAGAGAGAGAAGCTCCAATCTCTTCAATTTGTAGAGGATTTTTAGAGGATAATAGAAAATATCATTATTTCAGTATAATACTGGCATAGTATAGATCTCATATTTTTTTACAAAGGGGCTAAGGATCTATTTATAGGTGAGCAAGTCCTCTAACCAAGTCCAACTAGTTTCTAGAATTTCCTAGGTTCAGTTTGGTTAAATTTGGACAAGATTTAGACCTAAAATGGCTCCCTTCTTTTGATTTCGTTTGATCTAGGAGAGAGGAGAGATAAAAATATCACAATATTTTTTAGTTTAAAACTCCACCACACATGTGAAATAGGTGACTCCTTGAAGAGCCCTCTTCTCCTTACCAAGGTGTCAAAATTGAATCATTATATCCAAAATATCTCATTTTTTTAGTAATACTCATAGTTTTTACTAATAAATCTTGTCCTTAGTCAACTCTTCATCTTATGTAAGAATTTACTCATTTTTGAAAGTTTTTCTTTTATAAATTGAATTTATCTCCTCACCACACTTGGATTGATCTTATTGGCCCATAGGAACCTTAATTAGACCATATTTCAAAATTTTTTGAAAATCTAGACCCTTAGGCTAAGGTCCTTTTTATCTATTTTCAATTAATTCCAATTGCATATTGGAAAGTTTTTTTTGAATTTCTGTTTCATGGGAAACCATTTTAAAACTAGGAGGATTTTTATATCCAAAAATATCTTAATTTTGGATTACCTCTCTCCAGACATTTTCTCTCTCTTGGTCAGGGTAAAACATAATCTTTCTTTTATTTCAAAGAGGGGAATAATTACAAGATCATAAGGGGAGGTTCTTACACCTATACACCTCAAAAGCTAGAGGGAGGAATCTTACAAGTTTCATGAAAATCTTAAAGGACTTTGTGATACAAAGAGCAAGGCTAGAATAAAGCATGGCAAAGGGATGGTTGATGAAAGAGCCTCTTGTGTAAATCTCAAAACGTTTCTCTCAATTAAGTCCTTCCATGCTATGATCATTGATCAATAAAAGGAGGATAACCAACTAATCACTAATGTTCCATAAGAAAAAGGAAGGCAACAAAGAATGGATGAGAAATTACACTAAAAGATAAATACATTCTACATTCTAAATAATCCTAACATGGAGAAGTGGATTGGGAGATACAAGGATGCAATCAATTAAAAAAAAGGATGAGAGATGAGGTTTTTGAAGAGCAAATAGATTCTTGTTTGCCAGTTCCTCCCAACTGACAATCTTTCCCAAATTTGATCAATATAGAATGGCTTTGTAAGGAAATATCAATAGCATAAAAAATGGAGAGATGATCACAAGAGAAGAGCAAGAGTATGCAGGAGGATGTGATCCTCAAGTAATTATATTCTTAATCTCTTTCTCATGCTTTGATTGTTATATACCTTGTTTAATACACTATACTAAATGTCATGCTTTTGTTTAATGTTTGTATAAGCTATATAATGCAATATGGTCAGAAGGCACTTTTGGATGTATCATGTGGATTCTAAAAGAAACACATTTGATTAGGGTATTATAGAAACTTTTGAGCAATAAAGTTGAGCTATTAAACATGAAACAAATGCTATAGAGGACAATATTGAGTATTGTTGAACTATTCAAGATATTCTTGAGGTGGGCTTGGAGTATATAGTCTATTAATCTTTGATGTCAAATGGTTCAAGGTGATATATAGAGGTGCTGAGAAAACCATGAAGAAACATCCAAATGGATTTTTTCAAATTGATTCTACCAAGTTTTGGAATGATGAGAAAGATACTCTCGTACTACCTCAACACTGTCAATAGGTTAGTAACCAGAACCAATATGGTAAATCTTGATGTAGTATAATGAAAGTGTAACCCCTTTGCTTTATGATTTTAGATTGTGTTTCATGCCAATTGAATTCATCCAAAGTGGTCGTATGTTATACAAGTTTTTCCTCATTCAAAACATATTTTTGAAGATCAAGATGTTGAGGCAAATCTCTAGATGAGGTGCAAGTACTACCTCAAATCAACTCATTGGAAGAAGATCATGATGAAAATGAAGAAAATATTTTGGATGAGGTGAATCAAGAGCATGAGGAATATCAATAGAAAGAAGATGATGAGTCACCCTATTGATCATGACAATTCTTTATTGGATAATGATAGTGATATTGATATGGAGCCCCATCTTTTCATTGAGCTTCCATTAGATATAGAGATCATTGATGAAGCAACACAAATGGATTTATTACAAGATGGGAAAGATTCATGATCTGGACATTGTTTATGTAATTATTTCTCTTAAAAAGTTCTAAACTATCTTTCTTTTTGTTTTTTAAACATGGATTTAAGGGTTTCAAAGGATGTTTTTTAGAACTATGATCATTTTTGTTTGTATGTGACATGTATAACCTAATATCAGTCTTCAAGAACTCTTTGAAATTTTTTATAATAGTGTAGCAGTGAAATTTACTACTGCTTTTTTGCCGCGAGCAATGAAATTATAGTGTAGCAGCAAAATTTTGCTACCATGATCACTGATGTGCAATGAAATTTTGCTGCTGAGTAATGAAGAATTACATTGTTATTCTCACTACCCAACAATAAATATTTGTTGTTGATTAACATCATTTCATTGTTGTATAGTGAGACGAAAAAATGCCCCAACATCCCGAAGGCCAAAATGCTGCTGAAATGCTGCTATGCCCCCCCACCCCCGGCGACATGTTTCAGTGTCTTGCTTCCTTGTCTTGTTAATCACATCCTTATGAATTCTTGTATAAACTAATTACTTGATGCTTGTGTGGGAGAGTGTCTGTGTTTGGCATGGGTTGGATCTTTCTTGATTGATTCTTTGTCTTGTGAGTAGCTAGCTTTGAGAGAGAGAGAGAGAAAGAGAGAGAGAGAGAGAGAGAGGATTGAGCTGAAATTGAGAGTCAGATCTTGGTAGATTAGATGAAGCTTAACCTCCCACAAACGCGTGCTTTTATGTCTTTCTCTAGGTAATACTTTTTGTAAAATGATATCGTGGGAAAACCACTCTCCATCATATTAAAATGCAAGCAAAGTGATGAGCTATGGTGGATCAAATGCAATAATCAACATCATTAGCAAAGTGATTAGATGATGATTAAGATAAGATTAGTGAGCAATTAACTGATAGCTTAATGTAGGCATGGATACTCAAAAACTAGCAAATACTCATTAGGCCCACTCCACCTCTTTTGCTTGATTCTCTCCACCTCTTTACTTTTCCCAGAATATCTCCACACATCCTAGAACTTCTCATGCTACCCTTTATTCTCTCCTAGTAGATACCTCTCACCTTTTCACTGCTACTCACTCATGTACAGACTCCCTTTTACAGCCTCTTGCTAAGGGCTTGTTCTCGCACACACCCATTCACTTGTATATTTCAACACCTCCCCTCAAGTGAATAATCCTAGCACACATGGACCCTATACCAAGTTTCCCTCTTACTTGGTAGCCCAGGACCAGTGCCTCAAGTCCCTAACTCATAGGCCTTGGCACTCTCTCTCTCTATGTGTCCAAGGCTACTACACGTGCTTGTGACCTTGACTAGACCTTGACTAAAGTGACACACATACATCTACCACATGGCCTACATCATCGGTGGCTCCAGAGGTGGTTTTACTCTGTTGGGGCAAGTTACATTGGGTTATGGGGTTTCTCTCTCTTTCTCTCTCAGAAAAGATGATCTTACTCCACTTCCTTAGGAGTCTCCATGAAGTTTGCCGATGTTGTTCCTTCTTCTTTAGGTTTGCTATAGCAGTCTCTTGCCATGTGTCCTGGCTTCCCATAGTTGTGGCAAGTGAAGGTCCTTCCTCCTCCCCTACCTCTTCCTTGTCCCCTCATCCTCTCATCAGAATCCTCCTCGAGTGAAGAATGATTTTTCCTCTCCAACTGTTAGGTCCACCCCTTTCTTCTCTTCAAGACCTTGGTCTCTTGCTCTAGTAGAGCTCCTTCTATCTCATGCAGCTTCAATTCAGGTACATTCTTTAAGGTTTCCATAATGTTTTCATATTCACCATTGTCCACACTCTTCAAAAGCACTGCTAGTGCCTCATCATCCTCTACCTTCTTACCAATGGCTACCAGTTTGTTGCTTAATGCTTTTGTATTTGCTCAAGTGTGTGATTAAAGGTTCACTTTTCTTCATATAAAGTTTGTACAATCGCATTAGCAGATTTATCTTTGAATTTTTTTCTTGAGTGCCAAATAATTTATTGAGTTCATCCCTTGCATCTTTTGCCCATTGTATCCTTATGATGTGGTGAATGATTTCATTATTTAAACTGAGGGCAATGAGTCCTAATGATTTATCATTCCTGCTCTTCCACTCATTTTTCCCAATCACCTCTGGCATTCATCTCTTCCCTCAAGTAGCCCCCACAAATTTTTCCTCATGAGCAAATACATGGTTTTTGTTTACCATGTATAAAACTACTCCCCATTAAATTTAGCTATTTCTTGTGCTGTGCTCATGATGATGTGAAGGGGGTCTTACCTCTTGATAAGACAAATTTAGGAATTTTGGGAATTATTCGAGTCCCATTTCTTATAGGATTGGTTGGAAACTCGGTATTTTTGTGTAGTTTGAGCTAACATCTATTTGTTGGTGCACTCTTTGTGCCAATAGATTATATCTTGACACAACTATTTGGCGTATTTGTTTGTAGTTGTATAGATACATACGTGACACTAAACTTAATTGAGATTATACAACACCTTTCATATGAAGAAGATAATGTTAAATACTATCTCCACTTTGAGACATTAAACATGGGGTTTATTTAATTTGCCAAAAGAATTCTAAATATCATTATAAAAAGGAACCTTAGAAAGGAGAGATCTCTAAAGGGTGTGGTGTTAGAAACAACAAAACAAAAAGTAAATCTCAATGACAGTAACAATATGCTAAGTTTACGATTGATCCACAGATAAAAACCCATCTTAGACACTATATCAAGATTATAAATCATGATATATATGCTCAAATTTGAGGGACATTGAAGTAAAAACATGGGATGATAATGCTAAAGAACACTTGTTACATTCAATGAGATTGTTACATTCAAGTTTACAATTTATCCGAAGACAAAAACCCTTCGTCAAGATAATAATTGAGTACAAATTGTATCTCAAACATAGCGTTTTCTCATGTATTGCTCCAATACATACAAAGTTTCTCTATCATAAGCTGCTTCATTTACTAAAGTGTTGCAAGTATACTCCCGTTTGTTCTTTGCATAAATCCAACCAAGTAACCATGCGCTGATTGTTGTCTCCAAAAAACTTTGAAGCTCCTCTATATTTTGATTCCACATCTTTGGAAAAATCAAGTAGGTTCCGGGCATATTCCACATTACATTGTAGAGGGTATCATCAAAAATTAGTGTGTTATTTCCATCCAGGTCATGAAAAATTCTCCATGCTACATCTAAGTTTTTGTGGTATACAAATCGATATCCAATAAGAAGATCCGTCTTGTGACATGCTGCATGCCCTGCTACGACCTTAAACTTTTGATGGTGCCGAGGAAAGCACAACTCAAGAATGCATCGAGTCCTTTGTAGTCTATTAGTACTCCAGATCCATACCTCAAACCATTGCATACAAAAATCAAGGAAAGTGAATGCATCTTTGCGAATCAAATGCCAAACACTTGTATTCTCTTCCACAAGATGCATATGTTTGGCCCAGTCTGGACATACATCACCATGTTGCATCTCAATGGTCTTAAGTAAAACACCATTGAGTTCAAGTATCAATACTCTTCTTTGTTTCCTTATTGTATCTGGGGGTGGTGGAACTCTTTTGCCTCTAGGTACATAAGTCACCAATGATTGGTGCCACCTCAATAGTAAGTTTTCTGTACACTTGAAATCAAAGCTATATGCTTCAACATATCCTGTTGAAAACAAAATGTTTGGTTAATGTACATTCAAAATTTTGAATAAATATATTATGTGCCAACAACATAAATTCATCCATGATATGGATGGTCTTAAACCTTCATAGACAAATGCTCCAATACCTCATTAGTTCAACCAAAAAAATAAAAGAGCGAGTATATTGTCAATGCTAAATTTCATCAAATTTATTGAATATGATGTATAAAAGATTTTCACTATTGAGATAATTGAGTCTATCCAAATTAAATTATTATGATATTCATAGCCTTACACCTTGACAAGGCAATATATTCAATAAAAAACAAACACATCTTTATTGCAATCGAATTGCAAATATTGACAAAAGAGATAATCAAATGACAGTCAGTTTGAAGGCATTTGATTTCTTGATACAATAGTGTAAAGATTTGGCTCGTACAATCCAAAAATTAAACCCATCTAAGCACATTGTTTTGGCCAAAGCCTAAGTCTATCTTATGGGCTTTTAGGTACAAAATGGCTCCAAACATTCTGCACCCAACAAGTCTTGATATTTGTGCAGATCCCATACTTCAAACTGCATGTTTAGACCTCAGAAATGGTTTCCTTCAACCTGCAGCAACAACTAGTTTGGGTTAGGTTGGAATCTGATTATACTGTCACTCAATGTTTAATGAAACCAGACATTATCCTACCCATAAGCTCAAGTAAGCCTTTTGTAGCCTTGATATATATGCTTTTGCTGCAACTCCACTTATGAGATGACCACGATCATATCCCAAGCGAGTAGCATAAGCAATAGCATGTTGATCACTCAAAATCCTTCTTTTGTAACACACTTTTAACAAGCTTAGCTGGTCTTTGGATAGTAATGGTACTCCAGCTTTGGATGCCAACATTGCTAGATCCTTGCTTATAGATTCTACTTCTCTTTTTTCCCCTCTTGATTGGACATACTTTAGCTTATCACCATATAATGGTAAGTGTGAAGATGCAGAAGATGAGTTTTCCACTTCTTCTCGCAAAAATAGGGAGGTGAATTGGAGCCATTCTTCCAATACATCTTGAAAATCGATAAATAAATTATGGCCATGTGTGATAGGAGATTGACCTAGCCGATTAAGCAAAATAATAGACCTAATGTCATTTGTATTATTTAGATTTAAAAGGTAGGGTAGAAGGTCATTGCACAGTACGTAGTCGTACTCTCCTTGAAAACTTTCAGGGAAGAGACAGTTGTCTTTTGGATTAACACATCCCTTGAAAGGGCTATCATCAATAAGCAATGTATTCTTCTTATTGCAAATATCTTGGAACTGATTCCAAACCTTGAGTAAAGGTTTAAACATAGCCTCAACAGTAGGCTTATCTGGCCTATACACTTTTCGAAGATTATGGATATAACATTCTTCTTGTCCCCACACCATAAAGAAATGATATTTCTTATGTGCATACTGTTCAAGAGTGTTTACATAGGCACAAACATTCTTGTGTAGCATGGTGGACCAAATACCAACATGAAAGTACTGGCAAATCTCATCCAAAAATTCAAAACACCCGGGGTGAATAACAACTGTGGTGCGACCAATATCAATTCGAATACAATTTGTTTGTGGATGCCTCTTCTCTTCCTTGTTGAGTAAAACTCCATTAAGATCAAGTATAAGTGCATGTTTCTTTATGGTGATTGCACGAGGAATATTTTCTGCATACAATACAGAAGAATGATAACACTTTAATGTGTTTACATACTTAACAATATTAAAACAAGTGATCCTATATTATCAATGAGAGCTAATTACAACAAAACATCCACAAGTTTACTTTCGTTTCATGCTCCCATACTCATCTATGACAATGGCTCCTAGACTTGATTGCATTTCCCTATTGATTGGTGAAGATTGAAATACTAATCTATCTCCATCTCTCTCAAAAGAATATAAACTTCTTAGAGGCCTACTCTTTTGTGTATCGGAACGTAGCTCCTCAACACGTTGCTCTATTTCTTGCGTACTTAACTTGTGATTGTTAGAAGTAGCTATACCTGCAAAAACAACTCTCGCTGAGAAACATACTTTTTAACACACAAAATTGCTGAATAAATCATCTTAAATAACATCCTATTGAAAAAGATATACCTTTAGGTTTCTTGGCACCCTCTGCCACCACAGAGTCCTTGATTTCAACTATTCTCTCTTTATTCGTAGCATATGTAGCCTCATCAATTTCTTCAACACCCTCTGCCACAGAGTCCTTGATTTCAACTATTTTCCCTTTATTTGTAGCATATGTAGCCTCATCCATTTGTTCAACAATCTCTTCTTGTCTCTCCTTGGTTGCAGAAGTCTCTTGAAGCTCTTCATTAACTTTATCTTTATTCTCACTAACCTCAACATTAACTTGCAAATTAGGAATGTCCTTAGTCTCTTTAGTCCTATCACTTGAAGAAGGCCTTGAAGATGTTTGCAAAGCTGAATCATCGATGTGATCTACCTCCACCATGTTGTCTTCATTATTTCTAGCATTTAAATCATGAGAGTTGATCTCTCTAGTAGGGCTTTCATGATGATGTTCTAGTTGAGCAATGTTATCTTCGTCTTTCCCTTCTTTGTATATATCTGTAAGATTAAAATAAAATGCTATTACTTTTAGGATTTAAATAATACACCAAGGCTAATACAATACTAGTCATTTTTATATCTACACATATACTTTGTATCCAAACTTAGATTACTAAACTTCGACTGATGTACCATAATGAATTAGGAACCATAACATAAGAGTCAAACTTGAGTTTGAGCCTCACTTACAAGGGCAACGTAAAGATCGCTCAACTTGAGATTGTGCCTTGTGTTGGAAGACATCCCCAAGGTTGGACATAAGTGGAGGTACGGTTGAAACTTAAGTTTGAGCCTCACCGCTACACTAGGATATGGAGTAAGTGTAATTTCTTAATAGTAAGTGTGCGTCATCATTTGTATTAGGCTCAAACTTAATTTTGAGCCTCACTGCTACACTAGGATATAGAGTAATTTCTTAATAGTAAGTGTGCATCATCATTTGTACTAGACGTTGGCATGAAATAAAGGATAAAAAGCCAATGTATTAATCAAAAGACAAATAATTATTTCAACAAATCCACACTTTGAACAAAACCTATGCTAATATTAGTTGTTGATAAGCTCCTTTCAATGATCACCATTCGTTGTACATTCATAATAAGCACTATCAATGCACTTTTCTACCTTTCTTTGGTTGAGAGCTTGATGGGCTATGAGCATGGAAAGCCTTGTTGACATCTGTATCCCCAATCTTCTCAACGGCCATAGCAACCCCAACATTTGTAGCTTCCATGGCTTTTGCAGAATCCAATATATCATCACCATTCCCACCTTCATCATCATTTTCATGCCTTCCAATATCTTCAAAATTGTCTTCGGCATCCTCATTGAATAGAGCATCATTCCCTTGGTCCTCTTCATTCCTTTGCCCTGCATCTTCAAAGTCTGCAGCATCCCCAACTTCTTTATCATCATCTGTGTCATTTTTGTTGTCAATATCATCACCTTCCTCTTCGTCCTCTGTACTTGGTGGGTCATCAATGTGAAGATTTTGAAGGTTCTCTTTTTCTGCATCATCTAGTGTTTGCTTTTTTGTGCCGCCACTTGCACCACACCACTCTTGCAAGGACGGGTGACCATCTAAAAGAGCAGAGCACTTTGATTCTAATGCCATCGCTTCCAAATCATCTTTGCACAAAGCAATACATCGTCTCTTCTTTAGCAAGCTCTCCTCTAGCACAACTCCACCACAATATATCTCTACAACATAGCTCTGTTCAGGACAAAACCCTGTGATGAGACCATCAATAAAGCCTTTGTCGATGAATTCTCTATTTTGGCCACTAGATCCTGAGATGAATACATTTTTTGTGAGAACCTTATCAATGGCCTCAAACTTGTCAACCTTGCTGATGAAAAGAATAACAGTTGCAATCTCAACTGTTCCAGATGTCCAGGCATCATCTTTTTGTGTGTGGATCACACCAAATTCATAGTGCACCTTTGTTGACTGGCTAGAAATCCCTTCGATAAGCATTCCAATGGTGATGAAATCAACAAAACACACAAGAATATATTCATATTGTGAGTTTAGTGTGTTCAAAGCAAGTGCCAACTTGGAGAAAAATTCTGACGAGAGCTGCTCCTTTGTACCATGTAGGTCCATGATTGCCAGCTGAAATGGTACATGCTCTTCACTACAAAAGGCTATAATCTTTGTCATATCAAAACCCACCCCCCTAATTTTCCAAGGAATAGACTCTTGTTGAGATACAATACCCATAGATGCTCTATATAGGTGATTCAGTAAAGTTACTACACTTTTTGGAAGTGAAGGATTTTTTTTTGAAGGATTGAGAGCATCCCTAACAAAGGACTGGCTGTAACTCCTCAATTGATTATACTCATACTCCCCTAGCTTATATGTCTCACACACCTGTTCCCAAGTCATCTTTTCCCTTGTCAGATCAAAATAGAAGGCGGTTATTGCATCTTTGAGAACTCGATCTGTTTTTAGCTTCCAAGCCATCTCCTCCATATCCATTCTTTGATGGGTTTGCTTTCCCTTTTTAAGCAATATTCTCTTGTCAAGAAGTGATGTTTGAATGTCCAAAACTTCACTCTTCTGAAGGCCTAAAATGCACCTAAACAACGTTGGGCCTAGTTGGACTGTTCCTGGTGCCTGCTGAATTTGCCCACTCTTCAAAGTTGGAAGTCTGGGATTTTGATCAAGACCTTTAGTTTGGGTTTCTCCCTTTGTATTTGGTAGCAAGCCTTTTGCATAAAGCCTCATGATCTTAACCCAGTTCTGCCATACATCATCATCACATAGAAGCAAGTGTAAATCATTTTTGACAAAGTTCTTATGTAATGTGTGCTCCGTGGTCTCCACAAAGGCCTGCAAAGTTGCAAAGTAAGAAGTTAGCCCCCTCACTATAGATATCACAAAATATTAGGACGAATTATGCATCTATGGGTTTTCAATCATTTGAAGCTTATGCTCAAACTTGAGTTTGAGCCTCACTTGCAGTGCTAAACTAGTATATAATGGTGATGCTCGATCTTAGGTTTGAGCATCACCTCCGTATGCAAATCTAGCACTTGCAAGTGAGGCTCCAACTTAAGTTCGAGCCATAATTAGATATGCAAGTGCTACACCATCACAGAGAGGTGAGGCTTGAAGTTCAATTTCAAACCAAACTATTAAGTTTATGTAGTTTGAGAAGAAGCCTTACATGCATCTTTCTTATGCTACTGCTATACTTAAAACTATAGATCTATGAAGAAGTAAAGAAGAAGTAATGTAGGTCTATGATTTACCAAGATATAGCAAAGAATCAAAAGAGTACCTTCCAAGACTCGTCCATCTTGGGTTGATTGACACCAGGCAAAGGTTTACTAGGACGACCGTTTGCATGCCATTGTGCTCGAGCTTGTAGAAGTTGATCGAGGAATGGCTCCTTTTGCATTGACTTTGCAACAGATAAATTCGCATCCTTGGAAATGTCACGAGAAATCTTGGGCGGGCAATTTACAATTATCTTAGATCTCCTGAACCTGAATTGCTGACGCAGTGGAGGGGTCACTTTAGCCATATTTAGAGCTTGCAAGCTTTTTGCAGCACTAATGGAGTGTTGACCAGAGATAATCCAATATTCAACTTTATGAATATCTTCTTTTGCGAGTTTATCAAGGGGTTGTTTTGTAGCACGATTACAGGGCATCAAAATTGCAAGTATCTCCTCTTGCTTTGGGTCCTCAATAAAGTCTTGGGTCAAAATACGAACCCAATCCTTATTTAACCTTCTATACACATAGTTTGAAGGAGCAGGATAACATTTCATCACATCAATGCTGAAGACCTCATTTAGACCAAAGGGATAATATCCCTTCTTTATTTCTAATGAGATAATTGCTTTGCTGCCCTTGTTTAGAGTCTCAACCTCCATTAGCTCGTCATCGGACACATCTATCTCCTTTGAACCACTTGCTGGTTTTGTCCTTTGCCTCTTTAAAGAGATTTCTTGAACCTTTGTAGAGTGCTTTGTCTTTCTCTTCTTTGCAAGTGCTTGCTCCTCTTCTTGCACTTGAGAGCCTGCCATGTCTTCAGCTGCTATTGTGCTTGCATCAAGGGCTTTTATTTTGTCACCCTCCTTTTTATGTTTTGAAGAAGTTGCACCAGCATTTGTAGATGCTTCAAGTGCACTCTTCACTATGGCCCTGCCTTTTTTCTCCACAATTTTCCTAACTTGAGTGGTTGTCTCCTTTTCAGGTATGGACTTTTTTCGTGAATCCAAAGCCTTCTTTGCATGCCTCACTGCTTTCACCAGGTCCTCCACATTATCCACCCCTGAGTCTTCTTGATTGGAAAAGTCAATGATCTTCAATCCTAACTTTACAATACAATTGTCCTTTCCTAGTTTACTGCCAGTCATGTCTGCTGGGTGAAAAGTTTCCAATGATAAGCAAAACTTATTTGCTTTTGTAGTTTCTCCTTCTGGCAATACAGTGCATGTGAAGCATGGGTTTGCTCTTGCATCCACATCATCCTTAGCGCCTACCACAATCCCCATATCTCCATATGATGTATCACCTTGAGACAAAAACAAATGGAGGACTCCTTTGAAGTTTGCACTAGCATCGTAGCTATCCACAAACCATTTTACTCCTTCTTTGTTACTCAATTCAAAGGTTTTATCCACCTTAATTCTAGGAGTGACACTTTTAGCTTGAGTTGTTGTTTCGAGAGCATCCAGAGTAAAGATTGGTGCACCATGTGGTTGCGAGGTAGCGGGCGCTCTGCTAGCTTCCATTCCTGTGAAGCAAAAAAAAGTTTCAAAACCTTAGAAAAAAATGGATTTAAATGCTACATATCAAATCAAAACCTATCAAACTTAAGAAACTTAATGCATGCTACAAAAAGTTTTCTTGAATAGCAAGAGCCTCACTTGCATTTACTTAATCTATACAGAAGCTCGACTTAAGGTGGAGCCTAGATCCAAGTTGTGCACTCATATGCTAGGGGTACGCTAGCATAGAGAGACAAGGCTCAAACTCAAGTTTGAGCCTTAAGGCGAAGTTCCATGTATGGGAGGCTTGAACTTAAGTTGGAGTCTTAAGAGGCAAGAGTACACTAGCATGGAGAACAGAGGCTCAATCTGAAGTTCGAGCCTTAAGGCCAGTGTACACTAGCATCGAGAGCCAAGGCTCCAACTCTAGTTCGAGCCTTAAGGCCGGTGTACACTAGCATGGAGAACAAAGGCTCCAACTCAAGTTCGAGCCTTAAGGCCGAGGTGCACTAGCATGGAGAGCAAAGGCTCAAACTTAAGTTCAAGCCTTAAGGGGCCGGGGTGCATTAGCATGGAGAGCAAAGACTCAATCTAAAGTTCGAGCCTTAAGGGACCGAGATGCACTAGCATGGAGAGCAAAGGCTCAAACTGGAGTTCGAGCCTTAAGGAGCCGGGGTGCACTAGCATGGAGATCAAAGGCTCAATCTGAAGTTCGAGCCTTAAGGGACCGGGATGCACTATCATGGAGAGCAAAGGCTCAAACTGGAGTTCGAGCCTTAAGGGACCGGGATGCACTAGCATGGAGAGCAAAGGCTCAATCTGAAGTTCGAGCCTTAAGGGGCCAGGGTGCACTAGCATGGAGAGCAAAGGTTCAATCTGAAGTTCGAGCCTTAAGGGGCCGGGGTGCACTAGCATGGAGAGCAAAGGCTCAAACTCAAGTTCGAGCCTTAAAGCCAGAGTACACTAGCATGGAGAACAAAGGCTTAATCTGAAGTTCGAGCCTTAAGGCCAGTGTACACTAGCATCGAGAGCCAAGGCTCCAACTCAAGTTCGAGCCTTAAGGTTGGTTCGAGCCTTAAGGTTGGCGAGAGCCAACTCAAGTTCGAGCCTTAAGGCCGGTGTACACTAGCATCGAGAGCCAAGGCTCCAACTCAAGTTCGAGCCTTAAGGCTGGCGAGAGCCAAGGCTCCAACTCAAGTTTGAGCCTTAAGGCCGGTGTACTAGATTGGAGAACAAAGGCTCCAACTCAAGTTCGAGCCTTAAGGCCGGTGTACACTAGCATCGAGAGCCAAGGCTCCAACTCAAGTTCGAGCCTTAAGGTTGGCGAGAGCCAAGGCTCTAACTCAAGTTCGAGAGCCAAGGCTCCAACTCAAGTTCGAGCCTTAAGGCCTCGGTGTACACTAGATTGGAGAACAAAGGCTCCAACTCAAGTTCGAGCCTTAAGGCCGGTGTACACTAGCATCGAGAGCCAAGGCTCCAACTCAAGTTCGAGCCTTAAGGCCGGTGTACACTAGCATCGAGAGCCAAGGCTCCAACTCAAGTTCGAGCCTTAAGGCTCTCGAACTTGAGTTGGAGCCTTGGCTCTCGCCAACCTTAAGGCTCGAACTTGAGTTGGAGCCTTGGCTCTCGATGCTAGTGTACACCGGCCTTAAGGCTCGAACTTGAGTTGGAGCCTTTGTTCTCCAATCTAGTGTACACCGGCCTTGAGGCTCGAACTTGAGTTGGAGCCTTGGCTCTCGATGCTAGTGTACACCGGCCTTAAGGCTCGAACTTGAGTTGGAGCCTTGGCTCTCGATGCTAGTGTACACCGGCCTTAAGGCTCGAACTTGAGTTGGAGCCTTGGCTCTCGAACTTGAGTTGGAGCCTTGGCTCTCGCCAACCTTAAGGCTCGAACTTGAGTTGGAGCCTTGGCTCTCGAACTTGAGTTGGAGCCTTGGCTCTCGCCAAGGCTCGAACTCGCCAAGGCTCGAACTTGAGTTGGAGCCTTGGCTCTCGCCAACCTTAAGGCTCGAACTTGAGTTGGAGCCTTTGTTCTCCAATCTAGTGTACATCGAGCCTTAAGGCCTAGATTGAAGAACAAAGGCTCCAACTCAAGTTCGAGCCTTAAGGCCGGTGTACACTAGATTGGAGAACAAAGGCTCCAACTCAAGTTCGAGCCTTAAGGCCGATTTACACTAGATTGAAGAACAAAGGCTCCAACTCAAGTTCGAGCCTTAAGGCCGGTGTACACTAGCATCGAGAGCCAAGGCTCCAACTCAAGTTCGAGCCTTAAGGCCGGTGTACACTAGCATCGAGAGCCAAGGCTCCAACTCAAGTTCGAGCCTTAAGGCTCTCGAACTTGAGTTGGAGCCTTGGCTCTTGCCAACCTTAAGGCTCGAACTTGAGTTGGAGCCTTGGCTCTCGATGCTAGTGTACACCGGCCTTAAGGCTCGAACTTGAGTTGGAGCCTTTGTTCTCCAATCTAGTGTACACCGGCCTTAAGGCTCGAACTTGAGTTGGAGCCTTGGCTCTCGATGCTAGTGTACACCGGCCTTAAGGCTCGAACTTGAGTTGGAGCCTTGGCTCTCGATGCTAGTGTACACCGGCCTTAAGGCTCGAACTTGAGTTGGAGCCTTGGCTCTCGAACTTGAGTTGGAGCCTTGGCTCTCGCCAACCTTAAGGCTCGAACTTGAGTTGGAGCCTTTGTTCTCCAATCTAGTGTACATCGAGCCTTAAGGCCTAGATTGAAGAACAAAGGCTCCAACTCAAGTTCGAGCCTTAAGGCCGGTGTACACTAGCATCGAGAGCCAAGGCTCCAACTCAAGTTCGAGCCTTAAGGCCGGTGTACACTAGATTGGAGAACAAAGGCTCCAACTCAAGTTCGAGCCTTAAGGCCGGTGTACACTAGCATCGAGAGCCAAGGCTCCAACTCAAGTTCGAGCGTTAAGGCCGGTGTACACTAGCATCGAGAGCCAAGGCTCCAACTCAAGTTCGAGCCTTAAGGCTCTCGAACTTGAGTTGGAGCCTTGGCTCTCGCCAACCTTAAGGCTCGAACTTGAGTTGGAGCCTTGGCTCTCGATGCTAGTGTACACCGGCCTTAAGGCTCGAACTTGAGTTGGAGCCTTGGCTCTCGATGCTAGTGTACACCGGCCTTAAGGCTCGAAGTTGAGTTGGAGCCTTTGTTCTCCAATCTAGTGTACACCGGCCTTAAGGCTCGAACTTGAGTTGGAGCCTTGGCTCTCGATGCTAGTGTACACCGGCCTTAAGGCTCGAACTTGAGTTGGAGCCTTGGCTCTCGATGCTAGTGTACACCGGCCTTAAGGCTCGAACTTGAGTTGGAGCCTTGGCTCTCGAACTTGAGTTGGAGCCTTGGCTCTCGCCAACCTTAAGGCTCGAACTTGAGTTGGAGCCTTTGTTCTCCAATCTACATCGAGCCTTAAGGCCGGTGTACACTAGATTGAAGAACAAAGGCTCCAACTCAAGTTCGAGCCTTAAGGCCGGTGTACACTAGATTGGAGAACAAAGGCTCCAACTCAAGTTCGAGCCTTAAGGCCGGTGTACACTAGATTGAAGAACAAAGGCTCCAACTCAAGTTCGAGCCTTAAGGCCGGTGTACACTAGCATCGAGAGCCAAGGCTCCAACTCAAGTTCGAGCCTTAAGGTGGAGTCTATATCCAAGTTGTGGAGTCTATCTTGGATCAGTTTTACAGGTTCTCGACGTATGTGAAGATACAAAAGAGAGCAACAAGTGGTGCAAACAATCTACGACGAGCAACGATTGACAAATGACACACTTAGCGTGCAATCAAGTAAGCGTTTATATTAGTGTAGACAATCATTTAAAGAAGGACTTACTTTCTGAAGTCTCCGATGTTGCACAGTCTTGATCTTGACGGGATGCTTGAGGTATCCGAGGAAAAGAAACCGCTAGAAACGCAGGGCTGCAGGGAGATCTGCTCCAGGGTGCGCTTGAAACGCAGGGCTGGATCTGCTCCAAGGTGCGCATGAAACAAAGGGCGCGCTGGAAACGCAGGGAGCGGAGAGTTTTTGCTGCGAGATATCTGCTCTAAGGCGCGCAGTTTTTGTATGGGTGAAACGGGAGGTCGGCCGGTTTTTTTGCGAGGAAGGCGAAGGCGGGTGCGCAGTTTTTTTTTGGCGAGGTCGGACGATTCTGGTTGTTTGCGAGGGAAGGGGAAGGCGAGTGCGCAGGTTTTTTTTGGCGAGGTCGGAAGGCGATTTTTTTCGAGAGAGAGAAGGCCAAAGGCGAAAAAATTCTAGGGGTCGGCAGGGAATTTCGGGGTGCGGGCGGAATTCCGTTTGGGGGGGAGGGGAATTCGAATTTCCGTTGGGGGGGAATTTTTGAATTTGAATTTTGGGGGGGGGATTTTTGAATTTGAATTTTGGGGGGGGGATTTTTGAATTTGAATTTTCGGCCGTCAGGGCCGGGCGCACCGACGGAGGAGGAAGGGGGGTGTAAGATTCCTCCCCCACCCCTTTTTGATGTCTAGTATCTTTCCCTGTAATCAATCCCTCTTCAGAAATATAAAGACCTTGTTTCTATCTGTTTTAGCCTAGAGAGAGAAAAATATTCTAGAGAGAGAATATTCAGATTTTGAATATTTTTGGATAGAAAAATATCTCTTCTAATTCAGATGAGTTCCCCTGAAACAGAAATTCAAAAAAGAATTTTCCAAGGTGCAATTGGAATTAATTGAAAATAGCTATAAAGAACCTTAGCCTAAGGGTCTAGATTTTCAGAAATCTTTAGACTATGGTCCAATTAAGGTTCCTATGGACCAATAGCATCAATCCATGTGTAGGGAGGAGATAAATCCAACTTGTAAAAAGAAAATACCCAAAAATGAGTAAATGCTCACATGAGGTGAAGAGTTGAAAATGTACAAGGTTTATTAGTAAAAAAACTATGAGCAATATTAAAAGTATGACATATGTAAGGAAGAGGAGTTCTTTAAAGGAGGTGCATATTTCACATAAGATGAAGAGTTGAAAATGTACAAGGTTTATTAGTAAAAAATTATGAGCAATATTAAAAGTATGACATATGTAAGGAAGAGGAGTTCTTTAAAGGAGGTGCATATTTCACATAAGATGAAGAGTTGAAAATGTACAAGGTTTATTAATAAAAAATTATGAGCAATATTAAAAGTATGACATATGTAAGGAAGGGGAGTTCTTTAAAGGAGGTGCATATTTCACATAAGATGAAGAGTTGAAAATGTACAAGGTTTATTAGTAAAAAACTATGAGCAATATTAAAAATATGACATATGTAAGGAAGGGGAGTTCTTTAAAGGAGGTGCATATTTCACATGCTTGAATGAGTTTTAAACTCATAAAAATTGAGATATTTCATCTCTCCTCTCTCCTCATTCAAGTCTAGTTCCAAAAAGTTAGCTTAACTGACCTAAAAATGGTCAAATATTGACCAAACTGATTTAGAAAATTCTAGAATCAGTTTGTTTGGTTAGGAGCTCAATTTTTCCTATAAATAGAAGCCTCACCCTTGTTGAAAGATATATAGTGTTTATGCATCGTTACTCTACTCCACCTAAGCCAAGAACTGTGAATTCATTTAATAATTCACTAGTTTTTGGAGCTTCCCTCTTTCTTCAATCCCCATTAGTGGCTCCATCAACATACTTAACCAATTGATTGGTTGGGGGCCTCTACCGTGAACAAAGAATCAAGCAAGTTGTAAGGTAATTAGTGAATATTCATCTTTCTATAATTTCTCAATGTTTCTCTCTTCTCAACCCCTCTCAAGCTTGAGAAGTTTAATTGGTATGGTTTTTTTTTAAATGCTATTGAAGTTTGAATAGTAGTGAAGAGTTACATAATTTAATAAATGCTATTGAAGTTAATTTTCATTTATGTTTAAATTCTAATGATTCTTATGTAAATTCTCTCTCTCACTCAAGAAATGGTCATACTCATGACCCATTCTCAATCCAAATCAAGCTTTTCATAAAGCTTTTCCTTAACCCAAGATAAAGCTATGCTTGAGGCCAAATTAATGGCTTTTTCTTATGCTTTTAGTTTATGTATATTGATGATTCAATCCATTATGGATTAAGGATCCAATTAGAGAATCATTTTAATTATTTCCTTAATGATAAGCTTTATCCCTTAGAAAAATTGAGATTTATTAGTCATAGCAGCGGAGCTATGGCAAAATTTTTATAAAAATTATGCATAAAAAATTTTCATTCAAAGCATAAAAAGAGGACTTCCTACCATATTCTAGGAATCATCATCCTAGATTAATTGAAAGAATTTCATTATAATCATGGAGAAATTGAATTTTAATATTATGCATAAAGGATAAATTTTTATATCAAAAGTGTTATTTTTACCATTTTTATTTTCATGCATAGAAGTATGCATAATGGATAAATTTTTATATCAAAAGTGTTACTTTTATCATTTTACTTTCATGCATAGAAGTATGCATAAAGGATAAATTTTTATATCAAAAGTGTTATTTTTACCATTTTTATTTTCATGCATAGAAGTATGCATAATGGATAAAATTTTATATCAAAAGTGTTACTTTTATCATTTTTATTTCATACATAAAAGTATGCATAAAAGAAAATTTTTATATCAAAAGTGTTACTTTTATCATTTTTAATTTTCATGCATAAAAGTATGCATAAAGGAAAATTTTTATATCAAAAGTGTTACTTTTATCATTTTTAATTTTCATGCATAGAAGTATGCATAAAGGAAAATTTTTATATCAAAAGTGTTACTTTTATCATTTTTAATTTTCATGCATAGAAGTATGCATAAAGGAAAAATTTTTATATCAATAGTGTTACTTTTATCATATTGGATTTCATGTATATAGGTATGCATAAAAGATATTCTTTTTATACTAAAAGTATGATTTTCCTCATAAATGGATTTTATGCTTAACTTAGATGCATAAGAGAAATTCTTTTATTCTAAAAGTATAATTCCCTACCAAATTGAAATCATGCATAAGAAGATGCATAAAAGATTGATTTAATTTCGAAAGTGTTAGTCTCCTTAAATGGAATTTATGTATAAATAAATGTGTAGAGAAATCTTATATCAAATAAAAGAATTCTCTTTTAAAAAAAAAAAAGAAAGATATGAAATGTGATAAGATGTGATAAGAGGTGTATGAGATGTGATAAGAATTGATAAGATGCGTATGGAAAGTGATAGGATGTGATAAGAGGTGTGATAAGAGGTGATAAGATGCTTATGAAATAAGTTAGGATGTGATAAGATGAATTAAGATGTGTATGGGGGGATGAGGTAAGAAGTGTATGTGATAGGATAAGATGTATATGGGTTGTGATAGGGCGAGAATGGATGTGATGTAAAAGATTAGATGTGAAAGTATATGGGGTTATATAAATGGGAATGAGAAAATGGATGTATGTATGTGGATGTGTGGATATGGAGATGGGAGTGTGGATGTATAAACATGAAAATGGATATATGCATGAAGATGTATATGCATAGATGTAAATGTGGATGTAGATGTGGATGTATAGATGTGAATGGATGTGGATGTATAGATGTGAATGGAAATGTGGATGTGGATGTATGTGAATGTGGATGTAGATGTGGATGTATAGATGTGAATGTGGAATGTGGATGTGGATGTATGTATGTATGTGGATGTAGATGTGGATGTATAGATGTGAATGGGAATGGGGATGTGGAGGTATGTGAATGTGAATGTAGATGTGGATGTATGTGAATGTGAATGTAGATGTGAATGTGGAATGTGGATGTATAGATGTGGATGTATGGGAATGTGGATGTGGATGTATGTGAATGTGAATGTAGATGTGGATGTATAGATGTGAATGTGGAATATGGATGTGGATGTATGTATGTATGTGGATGTAGATGTGGATATATGGATGTGTATGTATGAATGTGGATATGGGATGTGGATGTATAAATGAGGATGTGAAAATGGAGATAAGCATGTAGATGTGGATGTATGGATGTGAATGTGGATGTGGATGTGGATGTATGGATGTGGATATGGATGTGAATATATGATATGTGATGTGAAGGAATCTGAAGTGAAGAGATGGAAAAGGAGGTGATTGGATGAGTACACATATACATGGAATGTGGAATAAGTAATGTGGATTAATGAGGGATAATGTGAAAAAATGAGAGTTAATATAGAAACTGTATTTGTAAACTGTTTGTAAATGCTGTTTGTAAATGGCTGTTTTATGTCAAGAATGCTGGGGAAGCATTTTGACCGTCTTGTGATTAAGGTCGTGGAGACCTAACTGATAAAGTTGCAACTGCTGACGGAGAGTCAATGGAGGACGTCTCGCGTAGCAAGGTCGACCGAGGTCTTGACCAGCCTCGGTTCGATTAAAATGGTGAGCTTCCGGTACGGTGGATGAGGGACCAAGGAAGCGGCCTATGAGTGAAGCGCTAGGTCACCTGCGAAGGATCCTAGAGGGTGCTGACCATACGGTGCTCGGGCTCTGGGTCGCCTAGGATACCCACGCGTGCGTCGAGGAAGATATTGGAACAAGGAGTAAGAGTTGTTTTGTGAAACCGGGCATGGATCTGGTTGACTGACCTTGCTGGTCCTCAACGGATGAGTCCATGGCTCTTTTATATGGATCTGTTGGTTGATCTTGCTGATCTTCAACGAGAGTCCATCTTGATAAGTGATTATATTGCCGAGTATTATGGGCTAGGAACTATGGAAACGGCCTCTGTGTGGACAGGTGGTGAGCGTTCTAGTTGCCAATGATGCCATAGATACTCTGATGAAGGAATGATGGGAAATTATGAATCAACTGGATAAATTGGGAGATTGTGATCAGTGGTACTATGGTTTCATTAAAGGATTGTTTTAAAGTTAGCTGATGCTAAGAAAAAGGCAATTTTCATATTGGGTGTGTAAGTGGTGTGGCTAGTTTTATGTTTGCATGAAATTCCGGCTAGGGGGCCTTGGAACTCTTTTCCTTGGTACCCGGGACAAAACCTAACCAAATTCCAAATTGGATCCCATCACTACAGTGGTTGGGCGGTTGGCTAACCCATGGGATCGGATGGGGTTAGGCTGGACTGATGGATCCATAAATCGAGACTCAACTTTGTTTTTACGATAGATAAAGTAAATCCCGGATAGAAATTGTTCTATGGATAGGAATCAACGGCTGTGCCTCTTGATGGGGAAAAAAGCGTTGATCCCAATGATCCAAGTGCAAGTTTCTACCTTGAATTGACCAAGTACCGTTAAAGGTGCAGTCAGATCAGTTGATCCGTAATGATCTTGACTACGTTAGAGTAAAGAGTTATCCTGGTGGAATCGCCCATGCTTTCCGAGTAAAGGAAGTTTTTCCAGTTTCGGTTTTGGAAAAACCGACGGATTAGTCTCTTGTCCGGATATCCGTGGGCGAGGCCCCGAGTGTGAGACCCCTACCCACGCATGATGTGCTACTTCCGCTGCTAGTACCCCGAATCCGTTGATCGGTGGGGAACAGGGATCTCACAGTTGGTATCAGAGCCGCTTTTGAAAGCTAATAAAGATAATTAAATTCTTATCTGAAATTGGTAATAAGAATTCAGAAACAGCATTTTCATAATGTATTTTCATCCTGTAAGCTTCTTTAATGAAGAAATTTTAATCAAAGAAATTGTTTTTATAGATGGAAGTTCCACATTTATCTGGTATTCCCGACCTCACCCAGTCTCAAGATATGATTGCATTTGCCTTCGAGCATCTCATCTCTTCCGCTTCAACTCAAACAAGCCGAGTAAGACTTGCACGCCATTTCAAGGATTTATATTTTCCTACCCCAGTGGAGAGAATACAACATAAGTGGGTTGCAGGGCAATATGTCCACGCTCATTGCAACCGCCGTACAATGCTGTGGCAGAATCTCTCATTGACTATGATCCTGTTAAAGCTGAAAATGGTGCGTGGTGTCATTCTATATCATTCGACACCTCGAAATTTCAGACTTTCATGTCAAATTTATAGACTCCTTAGTCGATTTATCCCTAAGGAGAAAATAATAATTTCCTTCGCAGTTAGAGAACTTATGTAACAGGGCATGACTATGGCCCAGTACCGTCGTCTTATACGTCTCTCGAAGAGATTTTGAATTTTGGAGCCGAACCACTCTATGTAATTATTGCAACTTGTATATAAATATACAAATGTTTTTTTTTACGGACGATCGGATAAAGAAAAATCTATTTATCAGACTTAAGTCATAGATCTCCAATAAGATCAACTGAGGAGCAAATTATGTCAAAAGTTTATCAAGACGCACAAAAAGGTTGTAATTGTTTGATATAATTCATACAAATTGTTAATTCAAATTGAAATTCGTAAATTAGTAATTGGGTCTTCAATTGGAAGTACCGCAATTGTATGGAATCCTGACTTGCTTGAGACCTAGACATGATGGTATTTACCTTATAGTTTCGAGTATCATGACTATCCGTATATACCGAGGGTATAACTGCAGCTCTTTACCGATAGTATATACGAGTAAATCTAAGACTTGAAATTATAAGCGTTAATGCTATCCAGATGATGATTTCGAATGTGGTTGATATGATTTTTAATTCTGTTTGAGAATTGATGAATTGAATTGGATTCTGATTGAAAAATGACGATTTTCAAAATTTAGTTGAAATGTAATAAGCTGAGCGAAACCACAATGAGGATGAATGGGACGAGTCCCAGTGATGATATTCATAACTGGAATGATGATAATGATTTCAGCAAATCACTATGAGATTAGTGGATTGTGCTGTCAGATTGCTACTGTTAACACTTGAGACGGTAGATTAAGTTAAGGGATGACAAATTGAGAACTTGCTTAACTAAAATTCCTGTGGAGGAATGTTCAGAAGGAAAATTTTCAGACTAATGGACCATTATCGTGTTAAAGATATAAATGATATGATCTGAATGAATTGTTATTTAATGATGAGTTCTATATAAGGGATAATTATCCCCGTATTCTGTTGGGTTGACCAGAATATAAGGAACCCCAGAATAAATTGGATCTTAAGAAAAAGAGTTGTCCTCTACCTTGCGAGATGAGGACATCTTGCACTTTTCAAGTGGGGTAGAATGTAAGATTCTCCCCCAGCCTTAGAGGTATACAGGAGTAAGAATCTCCCTTTCTGATCTTATAATTATTCTCTCTCTAAAATAAAAGAAAGATTCTGTTTAAAAAAGGAAGAACCTTTTTCCTGAATACTTCTCAAGAGTCCCACCTGTTTTAAGATTCAGAACAATGAGTTCAGAAGGAGAATCGATGTTTTGGATATCAAGGTTTTGGTCTTCATTCGAGTACGGCCCAAAAGAAGTTCTTTATCTCTTGGGAAGAAGTTATCTCCCAGATATTGTGGACCAAAGAAAGTAGGTGATTTAGCTTACGAGCTTCTTTTATCTCCTCATCTCAAAGTTTGAATGCCTTCTATAGAAAAATGTGCCAAACCCAAATCATGGAAAGACGGTAAAACTTCAGTGGCAAGTTACCGTTGGCTTCTAAGTTACGCTAGCTCCTTCCTTTATATAAGTCGTAACTTTTACTTGTCGCTCACAGTAATCTTACTCCCATCGATCTCCTTTCTTCCTAATCTCCTTCATGGCTTGGCAACAAGAATTAGTTTTATCCATAATGATTCCTCACCTTCAAGACGCAAGTGAGTCTGTGAAGAAGGATTTTATAGAATAGTATGAGCGCTCACTTTTCCCTCACTTGGGAACTTCTGTAGCGCAGACCAAATGGCGGACCTATCAAGACATAACTAGGGTAACACCCTGGGGTCAGCAACACTTTCGCAACAATGTCCGCTTGGCCATGGTTATTGAAGCCTTGGGTTTGGGTCCCCGATACTACTGCGTCATGAGATCAAGGCATCCTGGGTTTTCTGAGCGGGTCTTCTTATTGGCGTGTTTTCTTCCTCATGAGAAGATATGCCTTTACCCCGTTTTTGGCTTGCCTCTCAGAGGTCCTTTTGTTAGATCACCTCATACCACTGAGATAGGTGCGACAATAACCAGCAGAATCATTCCCATAGATGAGTTACCCTATACTTGTGCAGCTTGTGAGTGCTGCTTTTGTGATCATATGATGGACGGGCTTATGGAAGTGTAAAGAGTTCTTCTATCTTTACTGTATAAGTTCCGAGGATGAATAAAGTTTAAATCTTGTTCTTATCTTGAATCTTGCTCTCTTTGAGACTTTTTCTTGGTGGTTAATCCTGATTTAAATTTTTCTCTAAGTCTCATAATTCGTGCATCTTGCGAAATTATCCCAGTTTGCGAGATGAGGACATGTCGCGTTTTTTAAGTGGAGTAGAATGTAAGATTCCTCCTCCACCCCCTTTTTGATGTCTAGTATCTTTCCCTGTAATCAATCCCTCTTCAGAAATATAAAGACCTTGTTTCTATCTGTTTTAGCCTAGAGAGAGAAAAATATTCTAGAGAGAGAATATTCAGATTTTGAATATTTTTGGATAGAAAAATATCTCTTCTAATTCAGATGAGTTCCCCTGAAACAGAAATTCAAAAAAGAATTTTCCAAGGTGCAATTGGAATTAATTGAAAATAGCTATAAAGAACCTTAGCCTAAGGGTCTAGATTTTCAGAAATCTTTAGACTATGGTCCAATTAAGGTTCCTATGGACCAATAGCATCAATCCATGTGTAGGGAGGAGATAAATCCAACTTGTAAAAAGAAAATACCCAAAAATGAGTAAATGCTCACATGAGGTGAAGAGTTGAAAATGTACAAGGTTTATTAGTAAAAAAACTATGAGCAATATTAAAAGTATGACATATGTAAGGAAGAGGAGTTCTTTAAAGGAGGTGCATATTTCACATAAGATGAAGAGTTGAAAATGTACAAGGTTTATTAGTAAAAAATTATGAGCAATATTAAAAGTATGACATATGTAAGGAAGAGGAGTTCTTTAAAGGAGGTGCATATTTCACATAAGATGAAGAGTTGAAAATGTACAAGGTTTATTAATAAAAAATTATGAGCAATATTAAAAGTATGACATATGTAAGGAAGGGGAGTTCTTTAAAGGAGGTGCATATTTCACATAAGATGAAGAGTTGAAAATGTACAAGGTTTATTAGTAAAAAACTATGAGCAATATTAAAAATATGACATATGTAAGGAAGGGGAGTTCTTTAAAGGAGGTGCATATTTCACATGCTTGAATGAGTTTTAAACTCATAAAAATTGAGATATTTCATCTCTCCTCTCTCCTCATTCAAGTCTAGTTCCAAAAAGTTAGCTTAACTGACCTAAAAATGGTCAAATATTGACCAAACTGATTTAGAAAATTCTAGAATCAGTTTGTTTGGTTAGGAGCTCAATTTTTCCTATAAATAGAAGCCTCACCCTTGTTGAAAGATATATAGTGTTTATGCATCGTTACTCTACTCCACCTAAGCCAAGAACTGTGAATTCATTTAATAATTCACTAGTTTTTGGAGCTTCCCTCTTTCTTCAATCCCCATTAGTGGCTCCATCAACATACTTAACCAATTGATTGGTTGGGGGCCTCTACCGTGAACAAAGAATCAAGCAAGTTGTAAGGTAATTAGTGAATATTCATCTTT
This sequence comes from Cibotium barometz, assembly GCF_041138505.1. NCBI lineage: Eukaryota > Viridiplantae > Streptophyta > Polypodiopsida > Cyatheales > Cibotiaceae > Cibotium > Cibotium barometz. Next base: position 25,666,356 of record NC_141090.1, read on the forward strand.
CTATAATTTCTCAATGTTTCTCTCTTCTCAACCCCTCTCAAGCTTGAGAAGTTTAATTGGTATGGTTTTTTTTAAATGCTATTGAAGTTTGAATAGTAGTGAAGAGTTACATAATTTAATAAATGCTATTGAAGTTAATTTTCATTTATGTTTAAATTCTAATGATTCTTATGTAAATTCTCTCTCTCACTCAAGAAATGGTCATACTCATGACCCATTCTCAATCCAAATCAAGCTTTTCATAAAGCTTTTCCTTAACCCAAGATAAAGCTATGCTTGAGGCCAAATTAATGGCTTTTTCTTATGCTTTTAGTTTATGTATATTGATGATTCAATCCATTATGGATTAAGGATCCAATTAGAGAATCATTTTAATTATTTCCTTAATGATAAGCTTTATCCCTTAGAAAAATTGAGATTTATTAGTCATAGCAGCGGAGCTATGGCAAAATTTTTATAAAAATTATGCATAAAAAATTTTCATTCAAAGCATAAAAAGAGGACTTCCTACCATATTCTAGGAATCATCATCCTAGATTAATTGAAAGAATTTCATTATAATCATGGAGAAATTGAATTTTAATATTATGCATAAAGGATAAATTTTTATATCAAAAGTGTTATTTTTACCATTTTTATTTTCATGCATAGAAGTATGCATAATGGATAAATTTTTATATCAAAAGTGTTACTTTTATCATTTTACTTTCATGCATAGAAGTATGCATAAAGGATAAATTTTTATATCAAAAGTGTTATTTTTACCATTTTTATTTTCATGCATAGAAGTATGCATAATGGATAAAATTTTATATCAAAAGTGTTACTTTTATCATTTTTATTTCATACATAAAAGTATGCATAAAAGAAAATTTTTATATCAAAAGTGTTACTTTTATCATTTTTAATTTTCATGCATAGAAGTATGCATAAAGGAAAATTTTTATATCAAAAGTGTTACTTTTATCATTTTTAATTTTCATGCATAGAAGTATGCATAAAGGAAAATTTTTATATCAAAAGTGTTACTTTTATCATTTTTAATTTTCATGCATAGAAGTATGCATAAAGGAAAAATTTTTATATCAAAAGTGTTACTTTTATCATATTGGATTTCATGTATATAGGTATGCATAAAAGATATTCTTTTTATACTAAAAGTATGATTTTTCTCATAAATGGATTTTATGCTTAACTTAGATGCATAAGAGAAATTCTTTTATTCTAAAAGTATAATTCCCTACCAAATTGAAATCATGCATAAGAAGATGCATAAAAGATTGATTTAATTTCGAAAGTGTTAGTCTCCTTAAATGGAATTTATGTATAAATAAATGTGTAGAGAAATCTTATATCAAATAAAAGAATTCTCTTTTTAAAAAAAAAAAGAAAGATATGAAATGTGATAAGATGTGATAAGAGGTGTATGAGATGTGATAAGAATTGATAAGATGCGTATGGAAAGTGATAGGATGTGATAAGAGGTGTGATAAGAGGTGATAAGATGCTTATGAAATAAGTTAGGATGTGATAAGATGAATTAAGATGTGTATGGGGGGATGAGGTAAGAAGTGTATGTGATAGGATAAGATGTATATGGGTTGTGATAGGGCGAGAATGGATGTGATGTAAAAGATTAGATGTGAAAGTATATGGGGTTATATAAATGGGAATGAGAAAATGGATGTATGTATGTGGATGTGTGGATATGGAGATGGGAGTGTGGATGTATGAACATGAAAATGGATATATGCATGAAGATGTATATGCATAGATGTAAATGTGGATGTAGATGTGGATGTATAGATGTGAATGGATGTGGATGTATAGATGTGAATGGAAATGTGGATGTGGATGTATGTGAATGTGGATGTAGATGTGGATGTATAGATGTGAATGTGGAATGTGGATGTGGATGTATGTATGTATGTGGATGTAGATGTGGATGTATAGATGTGAATGGGAATGGGGATGTGGAGGTATGTGAATGTGAATGTAGATGTGGATGTATGTGAATGTGAATGTAGATGTGAATGTGGAATGTGGATGTATAGATGTGGATGTATGGGAATGTGGATGTGGATGTATGTGAATGTGAATGTAGATGTGGATGTATAGATGTGAATGTGGAATGTGGATGTGGATGTATGTATGTATGTGGATGTAGATGTGGATATATGGATGTGTATGTATGAATGTGGATATGGGATGTGGATGTATAAATGAGGATGTGAAAATGGAGATAAGCATGTAGATGTGGATGTATGGATGTGAATGTGGATGTGGATGTGGATGTATGGATGTGGATATGGATGTGAATATATGATATGTGATGTGAAGGAATCTGAAGTGAAGAGATGGAAAAGGAGGTGATTGGATGAGTACACATATACATGGAATGTGGAATAAGTAATGTGGATTAATGAGGGATAATGTGGAAAAATGAGAGTTAATATAGAAACTGTATTTGTAAACTGTTTGTAAATGCTGTTTGTAAATGGCTGTTTTATGTCAAGAATGCTGGGGAAGCATTTTGACCGTCTTGTGATTAAGGTCGTGGAGACCTAACTGATAAAGTTGCAACTGCTGACGGAGAGTCAATGGAGGACGTCTCGCGTAGCAAGGTCGACCGAGGTCTTGACCAGCCTCGGTTCGATTAAAATGGTGAGCTTCCGGTACGGTGGATGAGGGACCAAGGAAGCGGCCTATGAGTGAAGCGCTAGGTCACCTACGAAGGATCCTAGAGGGTGCTGACCATACGGTGCTCGGGCTCTGGGTCGCCTAGGATACCCACGCGTGCGTCGAGGAAGATATTGGAATAAGGAGTAAGAGTTGTTTTGTGAAACCGGGCATGGATCTGGTTGACTGACCTTGTTGGTCCTCAACGGATGAGTCCATGGCTCTTTTATATGGATCTGTTGGTTGATCTTGCTGATCTTCAACGAGAGTCCATCTTGATAAGTGATTATATTGCCGAGTATTATGGGCTAGGAACTATGGAAACGGCCTCTGTGTGGACAGGTGGTGAGCGTTCTAGTTGCCAATGATGCCATAGATACTCTGATGAAGGAATGATGGGAAATTATGAATCAACTGGATAAATTGGGAGATTGTGATCAGTGGTACTATGGTTTCATTAAAGGATTGTTTTAAAGTTAGCTGATGCTAAGAAAAAGGCAATTTTCATATTGGGTGTGTAAGTGGTGTGGCTAGTTTTATGTTTGCATGAAATTCCGGCTAGGGGGCCTTGGAACTCTTTTCCTTGGTACCCGGGACAAAACCTAACCAAATTCCAAATTGGATCCCATCACTACAGTGGTTGGGCGGTTGGCTAACCCATGGGATCGGATGGGGTTAGGCTGGACTGATGGATCCATAAATCGAGACTCAACTTTGTTTTTACGATAGATAAAGTAAATCCCGGATAGAAATTGTTCTATGGATAGGAATCAACGGCTGTGCCTCTTGATGGGGAAAAAAGCGTTGATCCCAATGATCCAAGTGTAAGTTTCTACCTTGAATTGACCAAGTACCGTTAAAGGTGCAGTCAGATCAGTTGATCCGTAATGATCTTGACTACGTTAGAGTAAAGAGTTATCCTGGTGGAATCGCCCATGCTTTCCGAGTAAAGGAAGTTTTTCCAGTTTCGGTTTTGGAAAAACCGACGGATTAGTCCCTTGTCCGGATATCCGTGGGCGAGGCCCCGAGTGTGAGACCCCTACCCACGCATGATGTGCTACTTCCGCTGCTAGTACCCCGAATCCGTTGATCGGTGGGGAACAGGGATCTCACAGGGGGGTGGGTTCTGCTCGCCGCCGGGAGAGGGGTGGCTGCAGCGGAGGAAGGGAGGGGGATGGTCGCCGCCGGGAGAGGGGGGGGGTTCTGCGCGGGCAGCTGCAGAGCGGAGGGGGGGAGGTTCTACGCGCACCGACAGAGGAAGGGGGGAGCTGCTCGCCGCCGAGGAGGATCAGGAAGGGGGGAGCTGCGCCGAGAGGGGGGGAGCTGCTCGCCGCCGAGGAGGATTCTTCGAATTCGATTTGCACGGGCTCGGCTCCGTTCCGGATGCGAGGAGAATCGATTTGCGAGAGGAAGACGGAGGAGCGCCGGGTCGGTCCGGCAGAAAGCTGGGTTTCGGTTTCGGTTTCGGTTTCATTCCCCAAGCCCAAGCCCAAGCCCAAGCCCAGGCCCAGGCCCCAGGTCCCAGGTCTTTTGATAATAGTTACTTTCACTTTTGGTTATATACTCATCTTCATCCACACCCCACTTGTTCTATGGGATTAGGCTAGTTTCCCCACTTGTGTAATAGACAAGGCTCGAACTCAAGTTCGAGCCTTGAGCTTGAGATTTCTTGTTTTCTTCCCTATTTTCCCTATACACCCAATAAACTTATATACTCATCTTCATCCACACCCCACTAGTTCTATGGGATTAGGCTACTTGTGTAATAAACAAGGCTCGAACTCAAGTTCGAGCCTTGAGCTTGAGATTTCTTGTTTTCTTCCCTATTTTTCCCATACACCCAATATACTTATATACTCATCTTCATCCACACCCCACTTGTTCTATGGGATTAGGCTAGTTTCCCCACTTGTGTAATAGACAAGGCTCGAACTCAAGTTCGAGCCTTGAGCTTGAGATTTCTTGTTTTCTTCCCTATTTTTCCCATACACCCAATATACTTATATACTCATCTTCATCCACACCCCACTTGTTCTATGGGATTAGGCTAGTTTCCCCACTTGTGTAATAGACAAGGCTCAAACTCAAGTTCGAGCCTTGAGCTTGAGATTTCTTGTTTTCTTCCCTATTTTTCCCATACACCCAATATACTTATATACTCATCTTCATCCACACCCCACTTGTTCTATGGGATTAGGCTAGTTTCCCCACTTGTGTAATAGACACGGCTCAAACTCAAGTTCGAGCCTTGAGCTTGACCTTGAACTTGAGATTTCTTGTTTTCTTTCCTATTTTTCTCATACACCCAAATATACTTATAAACTATGCGATTAAAAATTCAACTAAAATCTATATAATGCACAATGGCTCATTCCCCAAGCCCAAGCCCAGGCCCAGGTCCCAGGTCCCAGGTCTTTTGATTATAGTTACTTTCACTTTTGGTTATATACCCATCTTCACCCACACCCCACTTGTTCTATTGGATTATCCTAGCTTCCCTCTCTATTCCTACTTACTTGTGTAATAGACAAGGCTCAAACTCAAGTTCGAGCCTTGAGCTTGAGATTTCTTGTTTTCTTCCCTCTTTCCCCATACACCCAAATATACTTATGAACTATGCGATTAAAAATTCAACTAAAATCTATATAATGCACAATGGCTCAAACTTGAGTTTGAGTTTCATGAAGGAGAAGAGTCTCAAATCCAATGTCCATTTGCTCATTTCCATGTCACATTCTCTTCACTAGCATATCGTTTCTCTCTATTGCTTTCTCTTTGCCTTTGCTGCTGTTGTAACCACTCACCTTTGCCTTTTGTAGCTATGAAACATTGATGGCTAATTGACACCATATCTTGACTCAATATCCCAAAATGAAACGGTGTGGCCAGATGCAGAGAGTGATGAAGCCTACCTCTTGGGAAACTAGCATATACATGAGGTCAGGATTATCACTTCAATTGGGACCTCTTAATAGCAAACTAGCATATGAAGGTGAGGCTCAAACTTTGGTTGGAGCCTCCAAGCAAACTAGCATCTGTGGGTCAGGTTCAAACTTTACTTGCAGCTTCCTAGAAGCGAACTAGCATCCGCAGGTGAGGCTTTAACTTTTGTTGGAGGAGCCTATCATTCTAGCTAACATATGCAAACTAATATATGATGCAAGTGAGGATGATAACTTTAACTGGAGCCTCCTAGTAGCAAACTAACATATGATGGTGAGCCTCATGGAGCCTCCTACAAAGTATATACAGGCAAAGGCTCAAGCTTTAGATGGAGCCTAGCCTCTTAGCAAATTAGCATTGATAGGTGAGATTCAAACTTTGGTTGGAGCCTGAACTCATGTTGAGATTGAATTACATTTATAGTTTTGTGTACTACCGCAAAAACATCGCTTCAGTCTTTCTTATTGAGATTTTGATTTTTTCAGGGATTGGAGGGTCTAAAACAAGGTGCTTCAGTGTTTCTCATTGATGGTTCTGCAAGGAAGGCATGCGGGGTTATTCATTCCATTGATGCATCTCAAACATGTGGTTTTCAATTCATTGGTGAGACATGTGCAGCAATACATGTTCAACAAAGCTTTGATGACACATTTCTCATTCCATTTGTCACAATGGATGCACGAACAATGTCTCAAGCAGTTGGAAGCATCATCAAATGGCCATTGGTCAACCTTGTTATGGACAGAGACATTACTAATACCAAAGAGGATAATTTTGCGAAACTTCTTGTTGATCAAGAAGATCACTTTATAGATAGGGAGAGCTGGAAAGAGAAAAGTGTCATCCTCTGGGATGACAACAGATCTACAAAACTTGGCAATGGAGTAGTATTGCTGGTCCACCCATATGAGGCTCTAAATTGTAGAGAACTAGGGGAGAGTAGCTTGGGTGTCATTATAGAAGAATCTTTGCATCCAAGTTCAACTTGTGTTTCAGGTTTGAATTTGGTTAGTTGGCCGATCAGGCAACTCACATTTGAGAATGGTGAACCATTAGTGAAGGACACAGAATCTTCTTCTATTGATGAGGGTATTCAAGATCACTTCATGCAAAAAAATATTGATAGTCTAAACACTTCAAGTGATGAAAAAGAGGATGATGATGTAGAGGGCAATGATGGCGATAGTTCTGATGGCAAACACCATGATGCCATGATCACTGACTATGATATCATTGAAGGGACAAATAAGAAAAGGAGCTATGTCCATAGGGTAAGAGTAATGAAAAATTACGATAAAACCCATGGAGCTGGCAAAAAATGTGATGTTGCAAACATTCACAACGTCGCAACCATTGATTGTTGTGAGAACCGATGTTGTCAAATTGGAGATAGATCCAAAATCATGCAAGCTAGGGTACACTTTTGGGGATAGAGCTATAGTACACGATACACATTTGTACTAGATTGCATGGGCATGGCCTATAGACAAGGTCAAGATGACGAGTGCTTTGAGTTCACATTTGATGGGAAGAAGGTTTGTAGTAAAGCATGGTATGTAATGCATGGCATCGGTAAGTCAACGTTCTATAGGCTCAGAAAGAAGTTCTTGAATGGTGCATGTAATGTCAGTCATGGCAACAGTGGGATAATACGGAAGGGCATGACACATGTTGAGATGGCAAAATCAATCATACAGGGCTTCATAGATAATAATGCCGATCAAATGCCACATAGGTCAAGGACAACTATGCATGGAGCTCGCGAGACCCAACGTGTTCTACCAACAATGTACAAACAGGTGGACATATTGCGTGAAGTGAATGACACACTTGTCTCGTTCGAATACCGGCCACTGTCACAACCATCATTCTCAAGATTGTGGAACACAGAGTTCAAGACAGTTAGTTTATCAAAAACCAACACCTTCTCAAAATGCGACATTTGTACGGCAATCAAGGTCAAGTTGGAATCAACAAAAAATCCAGAGGAGCGTGCCAGATACATGGCACAAAGAAGGGCACACATGTTGAAACAAATGAGTTGTAGAAATCTATACTATGCTTGGAGGAGCTCTTCCGAAATGAACCCAAACAGGTATTTGTGTATTATACATGATAAGATGGACCAGAGCAAGACTGCCATACCACAAATTAAACCAGTTCCTAAATCTCTCAATGGGGTTGAGAGGCTTCCAGTATCCTTAACAGGAATGCTCACTCATGGACATGGACAAACAGCTTATGGTCACTTTGCCTTGGGGTTATGGCCAAGTGATCCCAACTTCACAATTTCATCTCTCTCAAAATGTTTAAGAAACTTAGAAAGAGGAGAGCAACACATGTATGGTGACTTGAGCTCACAAAACTCAGATGCTGAACCACGAACAGATCTTTTTGATTGTGTTTTGTCTACTATGGCCCTGTATCAGCATATGGAAGTACTGAAGGAGAGAAATGCATATTGCAAGCAGAGCATTGAGGATGCAGATGCAGAGACAGAAACAAATGTGGATATAGAGGGAAATTGTTCTTCACATATGCAGTCAGTCTTTCATACTAACACACATGTGCAAGATAGGGGCAATGGAAATGCGTCAAGTTTAATGCCATCAAATTCAAGGACATTTTTTAAGAGATTGCCAAGGACATTGTTGTTGCAACTTGACAATTGTGGTTCTGAAAATAAGAACCGTTATGTATTTGCCTATCTATCCCTATTGGTTGCACGAGGAGTGTTTGACATGGTGCAGCTTGGTTTTCTTATGGTTGGTCATACTCATGAAGATATTGATGCATTGTTCAGTCGCTTCTCTGAGAAGTTAAGGAAACAAACCATTTTCACATTTCCACATTTGATGAAGATCTTTAATGAGTGTGTTAGCATGCATCCAGCACCCTTTCTCCTACAAAAGGTGGCAGACTTCAAAGGCTTTGTCAAGGGATGCTTACATGATGGAGCCGATAGCTTGATTGGACATTCAAAGCCATTGCAATTCAGGTTTTATATGAGTGATGGAATACCTTTGATGCAATACAAAGTACACCCCAAAAATGTTGATTGGTTACCAGAAAGCGGTATAGAGTTATGGAAGAGAAATGACCAGGGAGGACCCAAGCTTCCTGAAGGTTTTCCAAAAGTATTGCCACCCTTTGAGTATGTTAAGGAAAATGAGAAGGTTGTGGAGGGCTTAAAAAAACATGTCAATTGGTGGAAAGAGCACTTGCAAGAGAAAGGAGACCAAAGTGATTATGCTAAGTGGATCAATCCGGTCCTTGCCTATTGGGAGAATCTTATGCTAAACATGCAAACCCCTAGTGCAAGGGAAGACATTGGATTTTATGACTTTTGGCCAAGGAGTGTATGCAAAAAAGCTGAGCCTCTTAACCTTCAAGTGGAGGATAATGTAGATGAAGGGTTTGATGTAAATGAGGACCATTATTGTGGTCCAATGCGCAACAAACCTGCTGAAGAGTTCAACCCGACTCTTGATGTGTCTAAAGGAGATTTTGCGCTTGTACAACCTTGTGATGCAAATTACCCAATATGGTTGGGAGTGACAACAAGTGATGTTGATCAAAACAACAACTCAATAAACTACCTACAAGTTCAGATACAATATTGGGCACCAATTTCAAAGAAGAAGAATGCAAGTGATGTGGAGGTTTATAAGGATTGCTGGAACAAGTATTGGCGAGAGAACAGAAATGATCCTCAGCGCTGGGAAGATACTAGCTGCATCATTTGGGCATGGAAGCCCAAGGGTGGACGACTTCCAGAGAAAATCAAGATTCCAAAGGCTATAATACTGAAGGCCAAACAGAATCAATTGAATCAACATGTCAGTGCAGTTGAGCAAGAATAATTTGTTAGCATATGGGCAACTAGCTTCGTAATATTTTAGCAATGTTGTATGAAGCTACCAAACTCATAGTTCGATCATTATTCAAATTGTAAGGCTTTCTTAAGCTTTTAGATTTATGGTGCACCCATTGTTCAAGAATTTTGATTCAATACAGATGGTGATCTTTTTAATTCTATCACCTAGACTTTCTTACAACTTAAAGTTACATTGAATATCCTTTCTTTGTTAAAATTTCTGTATTTGATGGTCAACTGGAGGCTATGTGATATAAACAAGCTTAATTCCTGGTGTGCAGGCAAATTTACATCCCACCACCAACATCATATACACTTGTTACAAATGTACAATAGTATATAAATCATATCGCATTATTCAAATGTTTGTTGAGAACATCCAATAATAAATCTTGCAGATCGTACAGTAAACATTGTATTGGATCTAACAACAAAGAATGCTTGTTGAGAACATCCAATAATAAATCTTGCATATCGCACAGTAAACATTATATTGGATCTAACAAAGAATTGTCCCAAAATTGTGCATATTTCCCAAAATTCCTAAATTTGAGTTTGATCTAATTCAAGATTCAAGGGCAGCATCTACCCTTTTACAACTCAAATCTGGTGTTAAATGATGACACGACTGGCTGATGCGTGGGGAGTGTAGCTAGATGTGGCTAGTAGCTTGTTGCCTAATGTTAAGCTTAGAGGGAGATCAAGCCCCTCCACTAGCTAGGGGTGGAGAGAGCTTGTTGAAAAAGACTAAAAAAGTGATTATCTCTTAATCCTAATTAATAAGATAATTAGCAAGATAAATAAGCTCATAAATTGGATGGATCCTAAGCTAGGCTCGGATACCGTGTAAAAATGCAAGCAAAGTGATGAGCTATGGTGGATCAAATGTAAGAATCGACATCATTAGCAAAGTGATTAGACGATGATGATTAAGATAAGATTAGTGAGCAATTAACTGATAGCTTAATGTAGGCATGGATACTCAAAACCAGCAAATACAAATTAGGCCAATGCCTCAATTTATAGTGTTTATATCCACAAGATTCCAAGCATGTAATGCCACTGATCTCTCCTTGATTTACTCCATCTCTTTTGCTTTATTCTCTCCACCTCTTCACTTTTCCCAGCATATCTCCACACATCCTATAACTTCTCATGCTACCCTTTATTCTCTCCCAGTAGATACCTCTCACCTTTTCACTGCTACTCACTCATTTACAATGACTCTCTTTTATAGCCTCTTGCTAAGGGCTTGTTCCCGCACACACCCATTCACTTGTATATTTCAACACATCAAGCATTCTGAATTAAGTTGCAAGTATCCTTTCTCTACCCCACCTTATGTCTCAACAATCATTTATGACCAAAATGTAAATAAACACATTAATAAGAACATCAATTTTGATGAGAGACTTTATTCATGAATTATTGGCTCTCTTTTTATAAGCAAAATACAAAGATCATAGAGCCAAGTTGACTCCCCACAATTATCTCCTAAATTCTCTCCATTTTATCCGTTTTCTCTACCATAATTATGAGCCTTGATTTTAGGGTTACTAGATTCATAGTGGGATGATTGGCACCTTCTCCCACTTGCATTTGTAGATGTAGACTCCAAGGCTCTTTAGCTTTTACATGTTTTGATTAACTCTAAGGTTTGGTCTTTATATATTTGGCATTTGGGGCTCTCTCTAAGGTGGGTGTCATAAGATGTTTTCCTAATAATCTCCTTCTCAAGTGATATCCATCCCTCTAGCTTGTATGGATTTAACCTATTTTAATGCATAGATTTTCACCACCTTTTCTTGGGTGATGTTTTACAAGTAGGAATTTGGAGGCTAATCTTATGTTTTTAATTTAGAATGCCCAATCATCATGAGAAAGGTTTTCCTCTGATGTTTGCTGAGCTAGTGGCTTTCTCACTTTCATCTTCTTCTACTAAGTTTTCTTGTGCCTTCTTTTTGAGGTAGCATTCCTTTTCCATGTGGTTATTCCTACCACATTAGTTACACTTGCTTAAGTTTTTCTTTAGTGGCCCTTAGACTCTTCATTGAAGTATGTTGAGTTAAATTTGTTCTTGTTTTACCTTGAAACTTCCTCACTTCTTCTTAGAGTGAAGTTATCATTCTAAGAAGAAGTGATGTTATCACTCTTTCCAAGGTTGGATCTGGAATGTTCTTCAAGGTAGTGACAATGTTGCCATAGATTTCATTAGGGATGTTCTTAAGAAGCATGACTATATCATTATCATAAGACATTGGTGTTCAAATAGCTAAGAATTGGGTCATAAGGCTTTTCATATGATTTATATAGGTATAAAATGAATCATTTAGTTTCATTTTAAGCTCAAAGAATTCAAATTTTAATGCAATTTTTGAATTCATTTACTTTGTCCCAAATAAATTTTCAAGATTCTCTTGTGCATTAAAAAATGAATAAAGATATAAAGTATAATTAATGTAATTATCACTCGATGCTAATGCAGTGATGGAGAATAATTTTTCATTCTTTGTAACCTATGTAGGTTCTCCCACAGTTTCTCCCACTCTACTGTTTGGTTTATTTTCCTTTCCATTAGCTAGACTCCAATCCTTTCTCGCATTAAATGATATTCTAGAATGGAAACCATTCCCATCAAATGTGTCCAAGTTCATAAAATGATATGCCATTATGAGATTGAGGGAAGTTCTTACCACTTGGTTTGCAAACACAAGGGTAGTATCTAATCCCTCATAAAGCATGTTTCATTTCCCTCACCATAGGAATTCATATGGGTACTTAAAAACTCTAGAAAAACATAAAACTTTGGCGTAATGGTAGTAGTAAGGTTTTAGTTTTGGTTTCACAATTTTCTTCTTGGATTTAGGATTAGGCATTACTTGATTTTTTTTCCTTTGAAGAAGAAGGCATCTTCAACTGTATAGCAATGTAAAATGGAGATGATTAGATGATGTGAGTCAAAAACTATGAGCTATTACTCTACAAAATATATATTGACTTGGAGGAGCCAATTGAACTATCAAATCAAGGGGCTTGTGTGAAATGATGCAAGTAAGAGTTGTAGCACCTCCCCAATTAATGTTTTGAACCACCAATTTTGTAAAATAACCAATGTGATTGGCATTAATCCTCTCCTAATGGCTTTGAATGTTAAACTAATAAAATTCTTATGTCTCACCAACCAATGGATGAAATGCTTCAAGATTTAAGTTGTAGCTTCATGTAGCATCCATTTATAGACCCCTAAGAGGTCTTTTCTTTTAATCCTTTGGAGGATGATGGATTCACGATTTTACTCCTAAAGAAACTACCTGGAAATGTCCATGTTTTGGTGTCAATTTCCTTTGAATTGAGATATGAGATCGCGTTTGTAATAGGCCGATTTCTTTGAGTTGAGCTACATGAAATCTTGTTGTTTAGTATGGATTTTTTTGAACTGAGCTATGAAATACTATTTATAATAATAAGCCACAAGATTAAGTAAGAGTACCATTTGCTTTTTTTGGAGTAAAAAGGTTTAGAATTACTCCTATGAGCCGATTCGCAACCTGGGGTTTCAAGGGAGATTAGGCACAATTACTAATGTTAGTGGTTAGTGTTAATTATCATCCTAAATGAGACCACATGGATGGAAAACCTTTTTGGAATTTTGATTTCCAATTGCTTTAGGGTTATTATAACAATAGCTATACCATTCAAAGGTTCTATAAAAACTTGTTCCATATGGCCATGCTTTTGCAGATCCAATTTCAGATTGGAACTGAGCCAAATTTGAATCCTTTAAGAGCCAACGCTAGATTTGGACCAAGATTTAGGATGTGGCCCTATTTTTAAAATTAGGATGACAGGCTTTTTTGATGTTAGAATCACATGTGGCCATTAGATTCATACCTTCCCAACATTGATGACTATGATAGGCTTTTCCTATGTGTGGTGTATGATGAAAATGGTGGAGCTAGGTTCTAATTTGGCCTTGTATTATAGAAATGGGGTTGATATAGGATCCAATTTGGCTTTTTATTATAGCAATCATGATGGCAATAGTGGAGCTAAGATCTAATTTGGCTTTGTATTATAGCAATGGGGTTGGGAGGTCACATTCGTAGTTGACCATGTTACACATAATTTGATGCTTTTTTTTGTCTCTTCTACATTTATTTCTTTCCAAGATGGGTATTATGGTAGATTTATGGATAGGAAGGTGATAAAGATAGTTGTATAGACACTATCTAAAACTCAAATAATGATGAGATGATTTGGCATAGTTAAAAGAATTTCCATCCCTTAGACTCAAATCTTTGAATTGATCATGTGATGAGAAGTCTCATGGTCATGATTCATCTCATGATTAGAAAGGGAACTTTTTTAATACCCAATCCAAGGGAGAACCTGAAGAGGGAAACAAGTTTGATGTACTATAGAAAGTTGGGGGTGTTCAAATGCCACATAGGTTCTTGATTCAAATGAGAATATATTGTAGGTATTATTTTTGGAGAGAACAACAAGAATTGAAGCATGTTATTAGGAATGTTGCTCATGCAATATTCCACAAATGTTGCCATCATATACGATCAACAAATTACAAGATTTTAATGATCTTTAAAATAGGTTTAAAAACCAAGTGCCTAAGGTCAAATGGAGGGGGAGAAAATGAGTTTAACGTGTATCTAAAAAAGCATGGAATTTAGAGGAAATTTACATGCAAGTACACTCTACAGCAAGATGGTGTTCCTAAAATGAGTTTAACGTATATCTAAAAAAGCATGGAATTTAGAGGAAATTTACATGCAAGTACACTCTGTAGCAAGATGGTGTTCCTAAAATTCATATTGAGAAGTTGCTTCTGTATTAATGGCTGAGAAGTGAATGCCTCATGATTATGAGGAGGACCCCCACCAGGAGTAGTGCATGGTATAAATCTAGAGGAGAAGTACAATGGCAGAAAACGAGACGCATCACACTTGAGTTTTTTGGATACATTGTATATGTATATATTCGTGATGAGCTACCTAACAAGGTGGATTTAAAGGCTAAAAAATGTGTTTTCATTGGTTACTCCCTTGAGAAAAGGGGTATAGATGTTATAACCCTATCACACGTAAGATGAGGGTGAGTAGGGATGTGTTGTTTATATGATGAGATGAGCAACAAATATATTGATGTGAAAGACATAATACACAATGGAGTGGTAGACTGCATCAAAATGTCAGTCTTCCAAATTTAATAGGTACATCATGTAAAGGCAAAGAGAAGGTCAATGAGTCCCCTTGGTATTCTTAACATTTCAGGAAGTCATTCATTTTTTGATGGAGAGTCTAGTGTCTTAAAGCAAACCCTTGACAAGGAGTTTGGGACTCTAGCTATGAGAACACCTGGTGTGTAATGAAGCATAAGCAAACTTGCGAGGACACCAAGGATAGATCCTAGACCAAGTAGGTCAAATAGGGTAAAAAACCCTATTCAGATATTGATGTATGATGGTTATGTAGCTCACCACCATTATGCATACATGGTAACGGTTGTGTAGGATGTTGAGCCCACATGTTTTGAGGATGTTGTTGGAGGGCATGCCAGTTGGGATATAGCCATGAATGGAGAAATGGATACATTGGATACAAATAAGAAATGGGAATTGGTGCCTTTTCTTGAGGGTAAAAAGGCTATTAGATGTAAGTAGGTTTATAAAGTAAAGCACAACTCAGATGGAAGGATACAGATGAAAGCATTAACACATACAAGGAAAGGTTGGTTGTGCCAACGGTTCCTCCTAGACCTATGGCATTGATTATGAGGAGACATTCAGCCCCGTTGCTAAGATGGCAACCAATAGCGATATTACTGTAATGTGGCTGCATCAAAAGGGTGGGTTTTGTATCAAATAGATATAAAGAATGAATTCTTGTATGGTGAGTTGTAAGAAGAAGTTTATTTGGAACAACCACTTGGTTATGAGGATTTTTCTCATCCAAATTATGTGTGTAGGCTACGTAAAGCCTTGTACAACTTAATGTAGGTACCTAGAGTATGGCATGATATGATTACACAATATCTTATCAACGCTAGATTTTATATGGTAGATACTCTATGTGCCAAAGAGTGACAAGGGGATTTTGGTTGTCACCACCATCGATGTGGATGACTTGATTGTTGGTGGTGACAATGAAGATGAAGTTAAGAATGCAAAGGGTCTCCTTAAGAAGAAGTTTGACATGATGGATTTTGGTGAGCTTGGATACTTTCTTGGCATTGATATCATCATAATGCTTGAGGGAATATAGATATCATAGAGACAATATACATTTGGACATGTTGTCCAAATATGGTATGGTTAGCTATAATCCCATTTTTGTACCATTGGATTAGAATGGCAAGCTAAGTGAAAATGCAAGTGAGATCTCAAGTGGTTATGTAAGCTACTTGGAGATTCAAGGCTACATGTTGATAGGTTGGTTGTCGTCTATACTATGATAGCCTTAGTATCATATAGTTGGTCAAGAGCCTAGTGTTTCATATATGATACTAAGGCTATACTATGATAGCCTTAGTATCATATAGTTGGTCAAGAGCCATTGTTTCATGCATGGACCAAACATATAGAGGTCCATTATCACTTTATCAACAATGAGAAGGTCTTGGTAAGACATGTTAATCTTGTATATGTCAGCATATAGGAGCAAGTGGCTAACATTTTCACCAAGGCCTTAGGAGGAGAGAAGTTTGACAAATTTTGCACTATTCTTGGAGTCTTGTGTTGAAAATACAAGTGAATAGGGTCTGTGTGGGAACAAGCTCTTGGATAGAGGCTGTAAAAGAGGAGATGTAATTGTGAAAGAACCTGTGAAAAGGTTAGAAGAATCTACTGGGAGAGAATAATGGGTAGCATGAGGGAATTTAGGAGTGTGGAGATATTCTGGGAGATATTCAGGGAAAAGAGAAGAGGTGGAGAGAATCAGGCAAAAGGTGGAGATATTCTGGGAGTGAATCATGGAGAAATCAATGGGATTTGATGCTTGATGTAAACTCTATAAATTGAGGCATAGCCCTAATGAGAATTTGCTGGTTTTTGAGTATCCATGCCTACGTCTTAATCACTTGCTAATCACTTTGTTAATTATGTTGATTCTAGTGTTTGATCCACCATAGCTCATCATTATGCTCAAATTTCAACATGGTATCAGAGCCATGCCTAGAATCAACCAGGTTTATGAGTCCATTAGTTAATTAATTAGGATTAGTAGGTAATTAGCAAAAAAATCAATTTTTAGTGAGTTTTTTATCTTCCCCTTCACCCCCAGCCAGTGGAGGACTCCATTCTCCTTGCACACATAACATTAGGCTAAGCCCTTTTAGGTATTTCTAGTAGACTCATAGGGCTACACTCACCTTGAATCTTGTGGGCCAATTCAGCGCAGAACTGCAGAATTTTGCAGAATGAAGGGCGCCATTTTTCTGAGCTATTTTTGACATTGCTACTTCATCAAATCACATTGCTTCAATTCCTCCTAGCCCAAGGGGTAATCAAGCATGCTCTACAAGCTGGTGAAGACAGAATTGAGTTTCATCAAGTCTACAGTGAGATCCAAGCTCTTCATCAAATCTGCAGGTGACTTTGGTAAAACAGAGATTAAGCTTTCATTATTTGGTCAAATCTTGTGTTTCTTGGCTTAATTGCTATTGATGTCTTTGAAAGAATTTGAGCTCATTTGAAGTGGAAGGCACCAGATCTGGGCTCCCCGCATACTCTGTTTTCTGCACACAAACCAGAGCATTAATTTGCTAATCAGTGATTAATCAGTGCTAATCACTATATTTTGGTGCAATTGAGGGTTCAAATTAACCATTAGGTATCTGATACAGATCCCTAAAGCTTCAGATTGCAAATCGGAGTTGGTTTGATACTCCAACCATCCTGTACAAATTGGTTACCCTTAATTTAATGTAATTTCTGGTGATTTTATGCTGATAAAATTATTGTAATCATTTATTAAACACCAGATTGAGTTGTAAAAGGGTAGACACTGCCCTTGAATCTTGAATTTGGATCAAGAGGTAAGACCCCCTTCAAATCACCATGAATTCAGCACAGGAAATAGCCAAATTTAATGGGGAACAGATTTATACATGGCAAACAAAAACCATGTATTTGCTGATGAGGAAAAATCTGTGGGGATTAGTTGAAGGGAGAGATGAATGCCTAGAGAGAGGAGAAAATGAGTGGAAGAGTAGGAATGAAAAAGCATTGGGACTTATTGCACTCAGTTTAAATGATGAGATCATTCATCATATCACAGGGATACAGTGGGCAAAAGATGCATGGGATGAACTCAATAAATTATTTGGTACACAAGCAAAAAATTCCAAGATAAATTTGTTAATGCAATTCTACAAACTGGACATGAAGGAAAGTGAACCTTTAATCACACACTTGAACAAATATAAAAGCATTAAGCAACAGCTGGCAGTTATTGGCAAAAAGGTAGAAGATGATGAAGCATTAGCTGTACTTTTGAAGAGTGTGGACAAAGGAGATTATGAAAACATTGTAGCAACACTAAAGAATGTACCTGAACTAAAGATACACGAGATAGAAGCAGCTCTACTAGAGCAAGAGAGCAGAGGCAAAGAGAAGAAAGAGCTCGACTCAACAGCAGGAGAGGAAAAAGCATTCTTCACCCGAGGAGGATTCTCTCGAGGACGAGGACGAGGAAGAGGCAGAGTAGGAGGGAGGACCTTCACTTGCCACAAATGTGGAAAGCCAGGACACATGGCGAGAGACTGCTACAGCAAACCCAGTGAAGAAGGAACGACATCGGCAAACTTCATGGAGGCTCCAAGGGAAGTGGAGTCGGATCATCTTTTCTGAGAGAGAGAGAGAGAGAGAGAGAGACCCCACAACCCAATGTAACCTGCCCCAATAAAGTAAAACCACCTCTGAGCCACCGATGATGTAGGCCAAGTGGTAGATGTATGTGTGAGCACTTTAGTCAAGGTCGCGGGCACTTATAGTAGCCTTGGACACATAGAGAGAGAGAGTGTCAAGGACTATGGAGTTTAGGGACTTGAGGCACTGGTCGCGGGCTATCAAGTAAGAGGGAAACTTGAAACAGGGTCCAGGTGTGCTAGGATTATTCACTTGAGGGGAGGTGTTGAAAATACAAGTGAATAGGGTGTGTGTGGGAACAAGCTCTTGGATAGAGGCTGTAAAAGAGGAGATGTAATTGTGAAAGAACCTGTGAAAAGGTTAGAAGAATCTACTGGGAGAGAATAATGGATAGCATGAGGGAATTTAGGAGTGTGGAGATATTCTGGGAGATATTCAAGGAAAAGAGAAGAGGTGGAGAGAATCAGGCAAAAGGTGGAGATATTCTGGGAGTGAATCATGGAGAAATCAATGGGATTTGATGCTTGATGTAAACTCTATAAATTGAGGCATAGCCCTAATGAGAATTTGCTGGTTTTTGAGTATCCATGCCTACATTAATCTATTTGCTAATTATTTACTAATTACATCTTAATCACTTGCTAATCACTTTGTTAATTATGTTGATTCTAGTGTTTGATCCACCATAGCTCATCATTATGCTCAAATTTCAACATCTTGGAGATGGAGTTGATCTTGAGAGGGAGTTTTGAGATGTCAAGCTCAACACAAGCTGACACTCATGATGATATGCTTGGGTGATCGTTTCACATTTACACCACTCACATGTTTGGTAGCAAAATGGATCTTCACTAGTGATTCTACAACTGGACTACTTGTACATAATACTCTAGTACACATATGTTGGGTTTTCACTTATCTTTTGTATCCTTCTTATGAGAGTAAGAACTTAGAAGAAAAAGAAGATTTCATCCTTTCATCTTTGTGTGTGTGTTATCGTGTTGTGTGAATGTGTGTGTGCTTGCAAAAGAGCTCAACCTCTCTCTCTTTCCCCAATATTTTTAACATGGACCATGTTTCAAAGCCAATACAAGACAAAAAATCCCTTAAGAATTCAAAATATCCAAATGTAGCTTCAACAAAAGAAGCTTAATGAAGGTGAAATAGTAGAGGTGTTTCTCACCAAAGATCTTTGTGACCATATGGATGCTTCGGGATTCAAGAGTTCAACGCATTGCTTTGAGATGAGGAGATGAGGATATAGAGACACAATGCTGGCAAATAAAGATTTATTTTGCTAACACAAAGAATAAAAGTAAAAAATCTTACTCTTCAAATCTGAAGAAAAAGATTAAATGCTTTTATTATAGCAAAAAAGGGCACGTAGAAAAAGAATGTAGGAAAAAGAAAGCAAATGCCAAGAATGACACTCTAGAGACCAAGGAAGAATCAGTCATGCTGTAGCAATAAAGCTCTATATTATCATTAAAGAAGTGTTCTCAGTGAGACACCTAATATTGTAGCACTTGATGATTCTTAGATCATGACAGTGTGGCAGTGAGACACCTAATATTGTAGCACTTGATGTTTCTTAGATCATTTGACAGTGTGGCTTCTTGGCGAAAACTTGTGTCTTGGACAATGGTTTACAACTGGTTGTTACTCATACAAGAATGGTCCTTACACATGTTATGCATGGCAAGAATGGTCCTACGACCATTCTTGAATGCCCCATGGCCATTCCAAATTGACCTTAAGGACCTGGGGTCATGCAAGAATGGTACTCACACCTGTTGTGCATAAAAAGAATGGCCCTGGAGCCATTCTTCAATGCCCCATGACCATCCCAAAATTACCTTGAGGCCTTGGAGTCACGTAAGAATGCCCCTTGGGCCATTCCTCCACCTGTTGTACATCAAATGGTGGATATCCAAGGCCTTGGGGTCATGTAGGAATGGTCCTTACACCAGTTATGTATGAAAAGAATGGCCCTAGGACCACTCTTGGATTTCCCATGGCCATCCCAAAATGACCTTGAGGCCTTAGGGTCATGCAAGAATGACCTTGAGACCTTGGGGTCATGCCAGAATGGCCCTAGGGCCATTTTTCCTCATGTTGTGCATGAAAATGAATGGCCCTATGGCCATTCCTGGTGCCCCCATGGCCATCCCAAAATGAACTTGAGGCCTTGGAATTATGCAAGAATGGTCCTAGGGCCATTCTTCCACTTGTTTTGCATGAAAATAATGGCCATTTGGCGATTTTTGGATGTCTCCAAGTGGCCACTATTGCATTCTTTGTGATGCATTTCAAAGTAAAACAGTGGATATTTGAGGCCTTGGGGTCATGCAAGAATAGCCCTTACACCTATTCTCCATGAAAAGAATGGCCTTTGGGCCATTCTTGGATGTTGCAATGGCCATTCCAAAATGACCTTAAGGCCTTGGGGTCATACAAGAATGGCCCTAGGGCCATTCTTCCAACTTTTCTAGATAAAAAGAATGGCACTATGGCCATTCTTGGATACCACCATGGCCATCACAAAATGACCTTGAGGCCTTGGGGTCATGCAAGAATGGCCCTAGGACCATTCTTCCACATGTTGTGCATGAAAAGAATGGCCCTATTATGGCTATTCTTGGATGCCCCCATATCTATCCTAACATGACCTTGAGGCCTTGGGGTCATGCAAGAATAGTCCTAGGGCCATTCGTCCACCTGTTGTGCTGCATGAAAAGAGGCCATCCTTGGATGCCCCATGGGCCATCCTTGGATGCCCCATGGGCCATCCTTGGATGCCCCATGGCCATTCCAAAATGACCTTGAGGCCTTGGGATCATGCAAGAATGGCCTTTGGGGTCATTATTCCACCTGTTGTGCATGAAAAGAATGGCTCAAAGGCCATCCTTGGATGCCCCATGGCCATCCCAAAAATGACCTTGAGGCCTTGGGGTCACACAAAAATGGTCCTAGGGCCATTCTTCCTCATGTTGTGCATAAAAACGAATGGCACTATGACCATTCTTGGATGTACCCATGGCCCCTTGGAGTCATGCAAGAATTGTCCCTAGGCCATTCTTGGATGCCCCCATGCCCACTATTTCATGCACTCTGATGCATTTTAGAATAAAACAGTGGATATTTTAGGCCTTGGGATCATGTAAGAATGGTCCATACACCTATTGTGCATGCAAAGAATGGCCCTAGGGCCATTCTTAGATGCCCCATGGCCATCCCAAAAATGACCTTGAGGCCTTGGGGCCATGCAAGAATGGCCCTGGGGCCATTTTTCCTCATATTGTGTGATGCATTTTAAAGTAAAACAGTGGATATTTGAGGCCTTGGGGTCATGCCCTTACACCTCTCGTGTTGAAAAGAATGGCCATTCCTGGATACCCCAATGGCCATTCTAAAATGACCTTAAGGCCTTGGGGTCATTCAAGAATGGCCCTAGGGCCGTTCTTCCACTTGTTCTGGATGAAAGGAATGGCCCTATGGCCATTCTTGGATGCCACCATGGCCGTCTGGAAATGACCTTGAGGGCGTGGGGTCATGCAAGAATGGCCCTAGGGACATTCTTCCACATGGTGTGCATGAAAAGAATGCCCCTTGGGCCATTCTTGGATGCCCCAATATCCATCCTAAAATGACCTTGAGACCTTGGGGTCATGCAAGAATGGCCCTAGGACCATTCTTCCACCTGTTGTGCATGTAAAGAGGCCATCCTTAGATGCTCTAATGGCCATTAGAAAATGACCTTGAGGCCTTGAGGCCTTGAGGTCATGCAAGAATGGCCCTAGGTCGATTCTTCCACATGTTGAGTATGAAATGAATGGCCCTATGGCCATTCACCTATGGCCATTCTTGGATGCCCCGATATCCATCCCAAAATGACCTTGAGGCCTTGGGGTCATGCAAGAATGGCCCTAGGGCCATTCTTCCGCCTGTTGTGCATGAAAAGAGACCATCCTTAGATGCCCCACGACCAATCCAAAATGACCTTGAGGCCTTGGGGTTATACAAGAATGGCCTTTGGGGTCATTCTTCCACCGGTTCTGCATGAAAAGAATGGCTCTAGGTCCATTCTTGGATACCCTATGGCCATCCCAAAACTGACCTTTAGGCCTTGGGGTCATGCAAGAATGGTCCTAGGGCCATTCTTGTAAGAATGGCCCTAGGACCATTCTTGGATTCACTCACGACCCCTTGGGGTCATGCAAGAATGGCCCTTGGTCCATTCTTGGATGCCCCCATTCATGCACTCTGATGCATTTTAAAGTAAAACGGTGGATATTTTAGGCCTTGGAGTCATGTAGGAATGGTCCTTACACCTATTCTACATAAAAATAATGGCCCTAGGGCCATTCCCATGGCAATCCAAAATGCTCCATGGCCCTCCCAAAAATTACCTTAAGGCCTTGGGGTCATGTAAGAATGGCCCTAGGGCCAATCTTATTCATGTTGGGCATGAAAAAGAATGGCCCTATGGCCATTTTTGGATGCCTCAATGGCCATCCCGAAATGACCTTGAGCCCTTGGGGTCATGAAAGAATGGCCCTATGGCCATTCTTGGATGCCCCTATATCCATACCAAAATAACCTTGAGGCCTTGGGTTCCTGCAAGAGTGTCCCTAGGGCCATTCTTTCACCTATTGTGAATGAAAATAGGCCATCCTTGGATGCCCCATGGCCAATCCAAAATGACCTTGAGGCGTTGGGGTTATGAAAGATTGGCATTTGGACGTTCTTCCACCTGTTGTGCATGAAAAAAGAATGGCCCTAGGGCCATTCTTGGATTCCCTATGGCCATCCCAAAATTGACCTTGAGAGGCCTTGTTGGAATCATGCAAGAATGTCCCTTGTGCCACTCTTGGATGCCCCCATGGCCACTATTTCATGTACTGTGACTCATTTTAAAGTAAAATGGTGGATATTTTAGGCTTTCGGGTCATGTAGGAATGGTCCTTACATGTGTTGTACATTAAAAGAATGGCCCTAGGGCAATTCTTGGAAACCCCATGGCCATCCCAAAAAATGACCTTGAGGCCTTGGGGTCATGCAAGAATGGCCCCATAGCTATTCTTCCTCACATTGTGCATGAAAAAGAATGGCCTCCCTAGGGCCATTTTCATGCAAGAATGGTCCTAGGAGGGCAATTCTTCCACTTGTTGTGCATGAAAATAATTGTCATTTGGCCATTCTTGGATGTCCCCATGGCCATTTTTTCATGCTGTGTGAAGCATTTCAAAGTAAAACACTAGATATTTGAGGCCTTGGGGTCATTCAAGAATGGCTCTTACATCTATTGTGCATAAAAAGAATGGCCCTTGGGCTATTCTTGGATGCCCCAATAGCTATTCCAAAATGATCTTAAGGCTTTGGGGCATGCAAGAATGGCCTTAGGGCTATTCCACATGGTGTGCATGAAACGAACGACCCTTGGGCCATTCTTGGATGCCCCCATATCCATCCCAAAATGACCTTGAAGCCTTGGGATCAGCACAAGGACTATTTTTTCATGTGTTGCACATGTAAATAGACCATCCTTGGATGCCCCAATGGCCATTGCAAAATGACCTTGAGGCCTTGGGGTCATACAAGAATTACCTTTGGGGTCATTCTTCCACCTATTGTGAATGAAAAGAATGGCCCTATGGCTATTCTTGGATGTCCCCATGGTCATCCCTAAATGACCTTAAGGCCTTAGGGCCATGCGAGAATGGCCCTAGGGCCATTCTTCCACATGTTGGGTACAAAAAGAATGCCTCTATGGCCATTCTTGGATGCCTCGATATCCATCCCAAAATGACCTTGACACCTTAGGGTCGTGCAAGAATAGCCCTAGGGCCATTCTTCCATCGATTCTACATGAAAAGAGGGAATTCTTGGGAACCCCATGGCCAATCCAAAATGACCTTGAGGGCTTGTGTTCATGCAAGAATGGCCTTTGGGGTCATTCTTCCACCTGTTGTGCATGAAAAGAATGGCCCTAGGGCCATTCTTTGATGCCCTATGGCCATCCCAAAAATGACCTTGAGGCCTTGGGGTCATGCAAGAATGGCCCTATGACCATTCTTAGATGCACCCATGGTCACTATTTCATGCAGTGTGATGCATTTTAAAGTAAAACGGTGAAAGAATGGTCCTTACACCTTTAAAATGCAGTGTGATGCATTTTAAAGTAAAACGGTGAATATTTTAGGCCTTGGAGTCATGTAAGAATGGTCCTTACACCTTTTGTACATGAAAAGAATGGCCCTAGGGCAATTCTTGGATGCCCCATGGCCATCCCAAAAATGACCTTGAGGCCTTGGGGGCATGCACGAATGGCCCCATGATGATTCTTCCTCGTGTTGTGCATGAAAAAGAATGGCTCTAGGGCCATAATTGTATGCCCCCATGGCCAATTGTGACCTTAAGGCCTTGGAGTCATGCGAGAATGGCCCTAGGGCCATTCTTCGACTTGTTGTCCATGCAAATAATGGCCATTGTCCATTATTGGATGTCCTCATGGCAAGTATTTTATGCTCTCGGATGCATTTCAAAGTAAAACAGTGGATATTTGAGGCCTTATGGTCATGCCAAGAATACCCTTACACCTATTATGCATGAAAAGAAAGGCCCTTTTCCATTCTTGCAGGACCTTGAGGCTTGGGGTCATGCAAGAATGGCCCTAGGGCCATTCTTCCACCTGTTGTGTTGATTAAAAGAATGGCCCTACGGCCATTCTTGGATGCCCTTCCATGGTCATCCCAAAATTGTCTTTGAGGCCTTGGGGTATTGCAAGAATGGCCCTAGGACCGTTCTTCCACATGGTGTGTATGAAAGAATGGCCCTATGGCCATTCTTGGATGCCCCCATATCTATCCCAAAACAAGCTTGAGGCCTTGAGGTCATGCAGGCATAGCCCTAGGGCCATTCTTGGATTCTTGCAAAAGAATAGCCCTAGGACCATTCTTAGATGCACCCATGGCCCCTTGGGGGACATGCAAGAATGGCCCTTGGGCCATTTTTGCATGCCCCCGTGGCCACTATTTCATGCACTATGATGCATTTTAAAGTAAAACGGTGGATATTTTAGGCCTTGGGGTCATGTAAGAATGGTCCATACACCTGTTGTGCATGAAAAGAATGGCCCCATGGCCATCCAATAATTGCCCTAGGGCCATTCTTGGATGCTCCCATGGCCACTATTTCATACAGTGTGATGCATTTTAAAGTAAAATGGTTAATATTTTAGGCCTTGGGGTGATATAGGACTGGACCTTACACCTGTTGTATATGAAAAGAATGGCCCTAGGGCAATTCGTGGATGCCCCATGGCAATCCAAAATGGCCCATGGCCATCCCAAAAATGACCTTGAGGCCTTGGGGTCACGCGCAAATGGCCCCACGGCGATTCTTCCTCATGTGGTGCATGAAAAAGTATGGCCCTAGGGCCATCTTGGATGCCCCCATGGCCAACCCTGACCTTGAGGCCTTGGGGTCATGCGAGAATGGCCCTAGGGCCACTCTAGTGGCCATTTGGCCATTCTTCGATGTCCCATGGCTACTATCTCACGCTCTCGGATGTATTTCAAAGTAAAACAATGGATATTTGAGGCCTTAGGGTCATGTAAGAATGCCCTTACACTTATTGTGCATGAAAAAAAAGGCCCTTGTCTATTCTTGCATGACCTTGAGGCCTTGAGGTCATGCTAGAATGGCCCTAGGGCCATTCTTCCACCTGTTTGTGGATGAAAAGAATGACCCTATGGCCATTCTTGGATGCCCCCATGGCCATCCCAAAATTGACTTTGAGGCCTTGGGGTATTACAAGAATGACCCTACGAACATTCTTCCACATGGTGTGTATGAAAAGAATGGCCCTAAGGCCATTCTTCTTGGATGCCCCCATATCCATCCCAAAACAACCTTGAGGCCTTGGGGTCATGCAAGCATGGCCCTAGGGCCATTCTTGGATTCTTGCAAGAATGGCCCTAGGACCAATTTTGGATGCACACCATGGCCACTATTTCATTTATTATGATGCATTTTAAAGTGAAACGCTGGATATTTTAGGCCTTGCGGTCATGTAAGAATGGTCCATACACCTGTTGTGCATGAAACGAATGGCCCCATGGCCATCTAAAATTCCCCTCGGGCCATTCTTGGATACCCCATGGCCATCTAAAATTCCCCTCGGGCCATTCTTGGATGCCCCATGGCCATCCCAAAAATGACATTGAGGCCTCGCGATCACAGAACCGTTCTTCCTCATGTTGTGCATGAAAACGAATGGCCCTACGGCCATTCTTGGATGCTCCCATGGCCATCCCAAAATGACCTTGAGGCTTGGGGTCATGCAAGAATGGTCCTAAGGTCATTCTTCTACCTGTTGTGCATGAAAATAGTGGCCATTTGGCCATTCTTGGATATCCCCATGGCCACTATTTCATGCAAGAATGGTCCATACACCTCTTGTGCATGACAATAATGGCTCCATGCTCATAAAAAATGCCCCATGGCCATCCAAAAATTGCCCTTGGGCCATTCTTGGATGCCCCCAATTGCCACTATTTCATGGATGCCCCCAATGGCCACTATTTCATGCAGAGTGTGATGCATTTTAATGTAAAACGGTGGATATTTTAGGCCTTGGGGTCATGTAGGAATGATCATTACACCTATTGTACATGAAATGAATGGCCCTAGGGCCATTCTTGGATGCTTCATGGCCATCCAAAATGTCCCATGGCCATCCCAAAAATGACCTTGAGGCCTTGGGGTCATGCACGAATGGTCCCATGGCCATTCTTTCTCATGTTGTGCATGAAAAAGAATGGCTCTTCGGCATTCTTAGATGCTCCCATGTTCAAGCGTAACCTTGAGGCCTTCGGGTCATGCAAGAATGGCCCAAGGGCCATTCTTCCACCTGTTATGCATGACAAGTATGGCCATTTGGCCATTCTTGGATGTCCACATGGCCACTATTTCACATTCTCCTCACAAGCATTTCAAAGTGAAACAATGGATATTTGAGGCATTGGGGTAAGGAATGGCCCTTACACCTATTGTGCAAGAAAAAAAAGCCCTTGACCATTCATGCATGACCTTGAGGCCTTGGGGTCATGTAGGAATGGTTCTTACACATGTTGTACATGAAAATAATGGCCCTAGGGCCATTCTTGGTGGATGCCCCATGGCCATCTCAAAAATGACCTTGAGGCCTTGGGGTCATGCACGAATGGCCTCATGGCCATTCTTCCTCATGTTATGCATGAAAAAAATGGCCCTAGGGCCATTCCTAGATGCCCCCATGGCCAACACTGACCTTGAGGCCTTGGGGTTATTCAAGAATGGCCCAAGAGCCATTCTTCCACCTGTTGTGCATGAGATTAATGGCCATTTGGCCAGTCTTGGATGTCCCCATGGCCACTATTCTATGCTCTTGGATGCATTTCAAAGTGAAATAGTGGATATTTGAGGCCTTAGGGTCTTGCCAGAATTCCCTTACACTTGTATTGCATGAAAAGAAAGGCCCTTGTCCATTCTTTAGGGTCTTTCTAGAATTCCCTTACACCTGTTATGCATGAAAAGAAGGCCCTTGTCCATTCTTCCATGACCTTGAGGACTTGGGATAATGCAAGAATGGCCCTAGGGATATTCTTCCACCTATTGCTAGTTGAAAAGAATAGTCCTATGGCCATTCTTGGATGCCCCCATGGCCATCCCAAAATTGACTTTGATGAGGCCTTGGGGTATTGCAAGAATGGCCCTAGGACCATTCTTCCACATTGTGTGTATGAAAATAATGGCCCTATGACCATTCTTGGATGCCCCCATATCCATCCCAAAACAACCTTAAGGCCTTGGGGTCATGCAAGCATGGCCCTAGGGCCATTCTTGGATTCTTCCAAGAATGGTCCTAGGACCATTCTTGGATGCACCCATGGGCCCTTGGGGTCATGCAAGAATGACCCTTGGGCCATTATTGGATGTCCCCATTGCCACTATTTTATGCACTGCACGATGCATTTTAATGTAAAACTTTGGATATTTTAGGCCTTGGGGTCATGTAAGAATGGTCTATACATCTGTTGTGCATGAAACGAATGGCCCTAGGACCATTCTCGGATGTCCCATGATGGCCATCCAAAATGCCCCATGGCCATCCCAAAAATGACCTTGAGGCCTCGGGGTCATATAAGAATGGCCCTAGGGGCATTCTTCCTCGTGCTGTGCAGGAAAAAGAATGGCCCTACAGACATTCTTGGATGCTCCCATGGACATCCCAAAATGACCTTGAGGCCTTGGGGTCATGCAAGAATGGTCCTAGAGGGCCATTCTTCAAGCTCTTGTGTATGAAAATAATGGCCATTTGGCCATTCTTGGATGTCCCCATGCCCACTATTTCATGCTCTGTGATGCATTTCAAAGTAAAATAGTGGATATTTGATGCCTTGGGGTCATGAAAGAATGGCCCTTACACTTGTTGTTCATGAAAAGAATGGCCCTTGGGCCATTCTTGGATGCCCCAATGGCCATTCCAAAATGACCTTAAGGCCTTGGGATCATGCAAGAATAGCCCTAGGGCCATTCTTCCACCTGTTCTTGATGAAAGTAATGGCCCTATGGCCATTCTTGGATGCCACCATGGCCATCCCGAAATGACCTTCAGGCCTTGGGGTCATGCAAGAATGGCCCTAGGGCCATTCTTCCACATGGTGTGCATGAAAAGAATGGCCGTTGGGCCATTCTTGAATGCCATCATATAAATCCCAAAATGATGTCATGCAAGAATGGCCCTAAGACCATTCTTTCACCTATCGCGCATGTAAAGAGGCCATCCTTTGATGCCCCAATGGCCATTGCAAAATGACCTTGAGGCCTTAGGGTCATGCAAGAATTGCCTTTGGGATCATTCTTACACCTATTGTGAATGAAAATAATGGACCTAAGGCCGTTCTTGGATGTCCCCGTGGCCATCCCGAAATGACCTTAAGTCCTTGGAGTCATGCAAGAATTGCCCTAGGGCCATTCTTCCACATGTTGCATATGAAACGAATGGTCCTACGGCTATTCTTACATACCCCGATATCCATCCCAAAATGACCTTGAGGCCTTGGGGTGATGCAAGAATGGCCCTAGGGCCATTCTTCCACATGTTGTGCATGAAAAGAGGCCATCCTTAGATGCCCCATGGCCAATCCAAAATGACCTTGAGGCCTTGGGGTCATGCAAGAATGGCCTTTGGGGTCATCCTGTTGTGCATGAAAAGAATAGCCCTAGGGCCATTCTTGGCTGCATTATGGCCATCCCAAAAATGACATTAAGGCCTTCGGGTCATGTAAGAATGGCCTTAGTGCCATTCTTCGACTCACCCATGGCCCCTTGGGGTCATGCAAGAATGGCATTCTTGGATTCTCCCACGGCCATTATTTCATGCACTTTGAAAAGAATGGCCCTGTAGCCATTCTTGGATGCCCCCCATGGCCATCCCAAAATGGGATTTGGGTCCTTGGGATATTGCAAGAATGGCCCTAGGACCATTCTTCCACATGGTGTGTATGAAAAAAATAGCCCTATGGCCATTCTTGGATGTGTAAGATCCCTGTTCCCACCGAGCAACGGATTCAGGGTACTGGCAGCGGAAGTAGCGCTTCTCGCGCGGGACAGGGGTCCCACACTCGGGGCCTCGCCCACGGATATCCGGATAAGAGACTAATCCGTCGGTTGTTCCAAAACCGAACTCGGAAAAACTTCCTCTACCGGAAAGCACGGGCGATTCCACCAGGATAACTTTTTACTCTAACGTAGTCAAGATCATTTCTGATCGAGATGATCCGATTACATCTATAAGATACTTAGTCAGTTCAAGGAAGAAACTTGCACTTGGATCATTGGGATCAACGCTTTTTTCCCCATTCAAGAGGCACAGCCGTTGATTCCTATCCATAGAACAGTTTCTGTCCGGGATTTATTTTTTTTTTCTATCGTAAAAACAAAAGTTTGAGTCTCGATTTACGGATCCATCAGTCCAGCCTAACCCCATCCAATCCCATGGGTTAGCCAACCGCCCAACCACTGTAGTGATGGGATCCAATTAAAAATTTGGTTAGGTTTTGTCCCGGGTACCAAGGAAAAGAGTTCCAAGGTCCCCTAGCCGGATGTTCATGCAAAATAAAACTAGTCACACCACTCACACACCCAATATGAAATTGCCTTTTTCAACCAGATTCAACCAGTTTAAAACAATCCTTTAATAAAACCATAGTATCATTGATCACCATCTTCCAATTTATCCAATTGATTCTTAATTTCCCATCATTCCTTCATCAGAGTATCTATGGCATCATTGGCAACTAGAACGCTCAGGAGCCGTTTCGATAGTTCCTAGCCCATAATACTTGGCAATATAATCACTTAACATGATGGACTCTCGTTGAAGATCAGCAAGATCAACCAACAGATCCATATAAGGAGCCATGGACTCATCCATTGAAGACCAGCAAGGTCAATCAACCAGATCCATGCTCGATTTCAGAAAACAACTCCAACTCTGTTCCAATATCTTCCTCGACGCACGCGTGGGTATCCTAGGCGACCGAGAGCCCGAGCACCGTATGGTCAGCACCCTCTAGGATCCTTCGCAGGTGACCTAGCGCTTCACGCATAGGCCGCTTCCTTGGTCCCTCATCCACCGTACCGGAAGCTCACCATTTTAATCGCACCGAGGCTGGTCAAGACCTCGGCCGACCTTGCTACGCGAGACGTCCTTCATTGACTCCCCGTCAGCAGTTGCAACTTTCTCATCACGACCTTAATCACAAGACGGTCAAAATGCTCCCCCCAGCATTCTTGACATAAAACAATCATTTACAGACAGCATTTACAAACAGCATTTACAAACAGTTTACAATACAATTTCTATTTTAACTTTCATTTTTCCACATTATCCCTCCTCAATCTACATTACTTATTCCATATTCCATTTATATGTATACTCATCCCATCACATCATTTCCATCTCATCACTTCAGATTCCCTCACATCACAATCGTATATTCACATCCATACATCCACAACTATATGCGTACATTCACATCTACATGCATACATCTACATCCCTATGCATACATCCACATCCACATTCACATTCACCTCCATACATCTACATCTACATGCATACATCCACTCCACATTCACATCCACATCTATACATCTACATCTACATGCATACATCCACATCTACGTCTATACACCTACATCTACATGCATACATCCCCATCCACATCCACATCTACATCTATACATCTACATCTACATGTATACATATACATCTCCATTCACAACTACATCTACATGCATACATCCATATCTCCATTCCCATCTACATCTATACATCTACATCTACATGCATCCATCCACCTCCACATCCACATCTACATCTATACATCTACATCTACATGTATACATCCACATCTCCATTCACATCTACATCTATACCTCTACATCTACATGCATCCATCCACATCTCCATTTACATCCTCATCTACACATCTATTTCTACATGCATACATCCACGTCCCAGGCATACATCCACCTCCACATTCACACTCACATCCATACATCTACATCTACATGCAACATCCACATCTCCATGCATAATAAAATTCTTTTAATTAATCTAGGATGATAGTTCCTAGAATATGGTAGGAATTCCTCTTTTTATACTTTGAATGAATTTATTTTATGCGTAATTTCTATAAAAATTTTGCCATAGCTCCGCTACTATGACTGATAAATCTCAATTTTTTTCTAAGGGATAAAGCTCATTATTAAAGAAATAATTAGAATGGTCTCTAATTGGATCATCAATCCATAATGGTCTCTAATTGGATCATTAAGAAAACAATTAGAATGGTCTCTAATTGGGTCATCAATCCATAATGGATTGAATCATCAATGTGCATAAACTAAAAGCATAGCAAAAAGCCATTAATTTGGCCTCAAGCATAGCTTAATCTTGGATTAAGGAAAGGCTTTATGAAAAGCTTCATTTGGGTTGAGAATGGTTCATGAGTATGACCATTTCTTGAGTGAGAGAGAAATTACATAAAAACCATTAGAGTTTAAACATAAATGGAAATTAACTCCTATAGCATTTATTAAATTATGTAACTCTTCACTACTATTCACCAATTAACTTCAATAGCATTTAAAAAACCATACCAATTAAACTTCTCAAGCTTGAGAGGGGTTGAGAAGAGAGAATCATTGAGAAATTATAGAAAGATCAAAATTCAATATACTTACCTTATAATTTGCTTGATTCTTTATTCACGGTAGAGGCCCCCAACCAATCAATTGGTTTAGTATGTTGATGGAGCCACCAATGGGGATTGAAGAAAGAGAGAAGTATCAAAAACTAGTGAATTATTAAAGAATTCACAACTCTTGGCTTAGGTAGAGTAGAGTAATAATGCATAAGACACTCTATATTTTGGCTTAGGTGGAGTAGAGTAACAAGCATAAGACTCTATCTAATTTGGCTTAGGTGGAGTAGAGTAACAAAGCATAAGACTCTATCTAATTTGGCTTAGGTGGAGTAGAGTGACAAAGCATAAGACACT
Source organism: Cibotium barometz (assembly GCF_041138505.1). Lineage (NCBI taxonomy): Eukaryota > Viridiplantae > Streptophyta > Polypodiopsida > Cyatheales > Cibotiaceae > Cibotium > Cibotium barometz. The sequence continues at coordinate 25,699,351 of NC_141090.1, forward strand.
ATCTATTTTGGCTTGGGTGGAGTAGAGTAACAAGCATAAGACACTATATTTTTTTCAACAAGGGGAGGCTTCTATTTATAGGAAAATTTGAGTTCCTAACCAAACAAACTGATTCTAGAATTTTCCAAGTCAGTTTGGTTGAATTTGGACTAGATTTGGACCTAGTTTGGTTACTTTTTGATTCGGTTTGGTTCCATTTTGATTTGGTTTGGTTCAAGAGAGATGAGAGATAAAAATATCACATTATTTTTGAGTTTAAAACTCATTCAAGCATGTGAAATATGCACCTCCTTTAAAGAATTCCCCTTCCTTACATATGTGTCAAAATTTTATTGCTCATAGTTTTTTACTAATAAACCTTGTACATTTTCAACTCTTCATCTTATGTGAAATATGCACCTCCTTTAAAGAACTCCTCTTCCTTATATATGTGTCATAGTTTTTTTACTAATAAACCTTGTACATTTTCAACTCTTCATCTTATGTGAAATATGCACCTCCTTTAAAGAACTCCCCTTCCTTACATATGTGGTTATTTACTAATAAACCTTGTACATTTTCAACTCTTCATCTTATGTGAAATATGCACCTCCTTTAAAGAACTCCCCTTCCTTACATATGTGTTTATTTACTAATAAACCTTGTACATTTTCAACTCTTCATCTTATGTGAGCATTTACTCATTTTTGGATACCCAAAATATCTCATATTTTTAATATTGCTCATAGTTTTTTTACTAATAAATCTTGTACATTTTCAACTCTTCATCTTATGTGAGCATTTACTCATTTTTGGGTATCTTCTTTTACAAATTGGATTTATCTCCTCCCTACACATGGATTGATGCTATTGGCCCATAGGAACCTTAATTGGACCATAATCTAAAAATTTCTGAAAATCTAGACCCTTAGACTAAGGTTCTTTATACTTATTTCCAATTAATTCCAATTGCACATTGGAAAACTCTTTTTGAATTTCTATTTCAGGGAAACTTATTTTAATAAGATGAGTTAATTTTCTATCCAAAAATATTCATAATCTGAATATTCTCTCTCTAGCATATTTTCTCTCTCTAGGTTAAAACAGTCACAAACAAGATCTCTTATATTTCAGAAAAGGAATTGATTACAGGGGAATATACTAGACATCAAAAAGGGGTTGGGGGAGGAATCTTACATTCTACCCCACTTAAAAAATGCGAGATGTCCTCATCTCGCAAACTGGGATAATTTTACAAGATGCACGAATATGAGATTTAGAGAAAAATTTTAATCAAGATTAACCACCAAGAAAAGTCTTAAAGAGAGCAAGATTCAAAATAAGAACAAGATTTAAACTTTATTCATTCACGGAACTTATACAGTAAAGATAGAAGAACTCTTTACACTTCCATAAGCCCGTCCATCATATGGTCACAAAAGCAGTCCTCACAAGCTGCACAAGTATAGGGTAACTCATCTATGGGAATGATTCTGCTGGTTATTGCCGCACCTATCTCAGTGGTATGAGGTGATCTAACAAAAGGACCTCTGAGAGGCAAGCCAAAAATGGGGTAAAGGCATATCTTCTCATGAGGAAGAAAACATGCCAGTAAGAAGACCCGCTCAGAAAACCCAAGATGCCTTGATCTGATGACGCAGTAGTATCGGGGACCCAAACCCAAAGCTTCAATAACCATGGCCAAGCGGACATTGTTACGAAAGTGCTGCTGACCCCAGGGTGTTACCCTAGTTATGTTTTGATAGGTCCGCCATTTGGTCTGCGCTACAGAAGTTCCTAGGTGAGGAAAAAGTGAGCGCTCATACTGTTCTATAAAGTCTTTCTTCACAGACTCTCTTGCGTCTTGAAGGTGAGAAATCATCATGGATAAAACTAGTTCTTGTTGCCAAGCCATGAAGGAGATTAAGAAAGAAAGGAGATTGATGGGAGTAAGATTACTGTGAGCGACAAGTAAAAGTTACGACTTATATAAAGGAAGGAGCTAGCGTAACCTAGAAGCCAACGGTAACTTGCCACTGAAGTTTTACCGTCTTTCCATGATTTGAGTTTGACACATTTTTCTATAGAAGGCATTAAGAATTTTTGAGATGAGGAGATAAAAGAAACTTGTAGGCTAAGTCACCTTCTTTCATTGAATTTAGATATAAGGTCACAATATCTGGGGGATAACTTCTTATACTCTCCAAGAGATAAAGAACTTCTTTTGGGCCGTACTCGAATGAAAACCAAAACCTTGGTATCCAAAACACCGATTCTCACTTCTGAACTCATTGTTCTAAATCCTTAAAACAGGTGGGACTCCTGAGAAGTATTCTAGGGAAGGGTCTTCCTTTTTTTAAACAGAACTTTCTTTTAATTTAGAGAGGGAATAATTATAAGATCAGAAAGGGAGATTCTTACTCCTGTTTGGGGAGGAATCTTACATTCTACCCCACTTAAAAGTGCGAGATGTCCTCATCTCGCAAGGTAGAGGACAGCTCTTATTCTTAAGATCCAATTTTTATTCTGGGGTTGCTTATATTCTGGTCAACCCAACAGAACACTGGGATAAATATCCCTTATATAGAATTCATCATTAAATAACAATTCATTCAGATTATATCATTCATATCTTTAACATGATAATGGTCCATTAGACCGAAAAGTTTCCTTCGGAACATTCCTCCACACGGAAATTTCAGTCAAGCAAGTTCTCAATTTGACATCCTTTAACTTGATCTACCGGTCAAGTATTAATAGTAGCAATCTGACAGCACAACCCACTAATCTCATAGTGATTTGCTGAATTCGTTATCATCAATCTAGTTATGAATATCATCACAGGGACTCGTCCCATTCCCCCTCATTGTGGTTTCATTATATTTCAACTAATTTTTAAAAATCAACATTTTTCAATCAGCATTTTCAATCAGAATCCAAATCAATTCATTCATTCTCAAACAGAATTAAAAATCATATCAATCACATTCGAAATCATCATCTAGATAGCATTAACGCTTATAATTTCAAGTCTTAGATTTACTCGTATATACTGTCAGTAAAGAGCTGCAGTATACTCTCGGTATATACGGGTAGTCACGGCCCTTGGAATTATAAGGTAAATACTATCATGTCTAGGCCTCAAGCAAGTCAGGGTTTCTATATAATTGCGGTACTTCCATCTGAAGACCCAATTACCAAAATTACAAGTTTCAGTTTGAATATCAAATTGTATGAATTATATCACACAATTATAACCTTTTTGTGTTTCTTGATAAAATTTTGACATAGTTGTCTTCTCAGTTGATCTTTATTAACCAAAGGCTCTGATACCAACTGTAAGATCCCTGTTCCCACCGAGCAACGGATTCAGGGTACTGGCAGCGGAAGTAGCGCTTCTCGCGCGGGACAGGGGTCCCACACTCGGGGCCTTGCCCACGGATATCCGGATAAGAGACTAATCCGTCGGTTGTTCCAAAACCGAACCCGGAAAAACTTCCTCTACCGGAAAGCACGGGCGATTCCACCAGGATAACTTTTTACTCTAACGTAGTCAAGATCATTTCTGATCGAGATGATCCGATTACATCTATAAGATACTTAGTCAGTTCAAGGAAGAAACTTGCACTTGGATCATTGGGATCAACGCTTTTTTCCCCATTCAAGAGGCACAGCCGTTGATTCCTATCCATAGAACAGTTTCTGTCCGGGATTTATTTTTTTTTTCTATCGTAAAAACAAAAGTTTGAGTCTCGATTTACGGATCCATCAGTCCAGCCTAACCCCATCCAATCCCATGGGTTAGCCAACCGCCCAACCACTGTAGTGATGGGATCCAATTAAAAATTTGGTTAGGTTTTGTCCCGGGTACCAAGGAAAAGAGTTCCAAGGCCCCCTAGCCGGATGTTCATGCAAAATAAAACTAGTCACACCACTCACACACCCAATATGAAATTGCCTTTTTCAACCAGATTCAACCAGTTTAAAACAATCCTTTAATAAAACCATAGTATCATTGATCACCATCTTCCAATTTATCCAATTGATTCTTAATTTTCCATCATTCCTTCATCAGAGTATCTATGGCATCATTGGCAACGAGAACGCTCAGGAGTCGTTTCGATAGTTCCTAGCCCATAATACTTGGCAATATAATCACTTAACATGATGGACTCTCGTTGAAGATCAGCAAGATCAACCAACAGATCCATATAAGGAGCCATGGACTCATCCATTGAAGACCAGCAAGGTCAATCAACCAGATCCATGCTCGATTTCAGAAAACAACTCCAACTCTGTTCCAATATCTTCCTCGACGCACGCGTGGGTATCCTAGGCGACCCAGAGCCCGAGCACCGTATGGTCAGCACCCTCTAGGATCCTTCGCAGGTGACCTAGCGCTTCATGCATAGGCCGCTTCCTTGGTCCCTCATCCACCGTACCGGAAGCTCACCATTTTAATCGCACCGAGGCTGGTCAAGACCTCGGCCGACCTTGCTACGCGAGACGTCCTTCATTGACTCCCCGTCAGCAGTTGCAACTTTCTCATCACGACCTTAATCACAAGACGGTCAAAATGCTCCCCCCAGCATTCTTGACATAAAACAATCATTTACAGACAGCATTTACAAACAGCATTTACAAACAGTTTACAATACAATTTCTATTTTAACTTTCATTTTTCCACATTATCCCTCCTCAATCTACATTACTTATTCCATATTCCATTTATATGTATACTCATCCCATCACATCATTTCCATCTCATCACTTCAGATTCCCTCACATCACAATCGTATATTCACATCCATACATCCACAACTATATGCGTACATTCACATCTACATGCATACATCTACATCCCTATGCATACATCCACATCCACATTCACATTCACCTCCATACATCTACATCTACATGCATACATCCACTCCACATTCACATCCACATCTATACATCTACATCTACATGCATACATCCACATCTACGTCTATACACCTACATCTACATGCATACATCCCCATCCACATCCACATCTACATCTATACATCTACATCTACATGTATACATATACATCTCCATTCACAACTACATCTACATGCATACATCCATATCTCCATTCCCATCTACATCTATACATCTACATCTACATGCATCCATCCACCTCCACATCCACATCTACATCTATACATCTACATCTACATGTATACATCCACATCTCCATTCACATCTACATCTATACCTCTACATCTACATGCATCCATCCACATCTCCATTTACATCCTCATCTACACATCTATTTCTACATGCATACATCCACGTCCCAGGCATACATCCACCTCCACATTCACACTCACATCCATACATCTACATCTACATGCAACATCCACATCTCCATGCATAATAAAATTCTTTTAATTAATCTAGGATGATAGTTCCTAGAATATGGTAGGAATTCCTCTTTTTATACTTTGAATGAATTTATTTTATGCGTAATTTCTATAAAAATTTTGCCATAGCTCCGCTACTATGACTGATAAATCTCAATTTTTTTCTAAGGGATAAAGCTCATTATTAAAGAAATAATTAGAATGGTCTCTAATTGGATCATCAATCCATAATGGTCTCTAATTGGATCATTAAGAAAACAATTAGAATGGTCTCTAATTGGGTCATCAATCCATAATGGATTGAATCATCAATGTGCATAAACTAAAAGCATAGCAAAAAGCCATTAATTTGGCCTCAAGCATAGCTTAATCTTGGATTAAGGAAAGGCTTTATGAAAAGCTTCATTTGGGTTGAGAATGGTTCATGAGTATGACCATTTCTTGAGTGAGAGAGAAATTACATAAAAACCATTAGAGTTTAAACATAAATGGAAATTAACTCCTATAGCATTTATTAAATTATGTAACTCTTCACTACTATTCACCAATTAACTTCAATAGCATTTAAAAAACCATACCAATTAAACTTCTCAAGCTTGAGAGGGGTTGAGAAGAGAGAATCATTGAGAAATTATAGAAAGATCAAAATTCAATATACTTACCTTATAATTTGCTTGATTCTTTATTCACGGTAGAGGCCCCCAACCAATCAATTGGTTTAGTATGTTGATGGAGCCACCAATGGGGATTGAAGAAAGAGAGAAGTATCAAAAACTAGTGAATTATTAAAGAATTCACAACTCTTGGCTTAGGTAGAGTAGAGTAATAATGCATAAGACACTCTATATTTTGGCTTAGGTGGAGTAGAGTAACAAGCATAAGACTCTATCTAATTTGGCTTAGGTGGAGTAGAGTAACAAAGCATAAGACTCTATCTAATTTGGCTTAGGTGGAGTAGAGTGACAAAGCATAAGACACTATCTATTTTGGCTTGGGTGGAGTAGAGTAACAAGCATAAGACACTATATTTTTTTCAACAAGGGGAGGCTTCTATTTATAGGAAAATTTGAGTTCCTAACCAAACAAACTGATTCTAGAATTTTCCAAGTCAGTTTGGTTGAATTTGGACTAGATTTGGACCTAGTTTGGTTACTTTTTGATTCGGTTTGGTTCCATTTTGATTTGGTTTGGTTCAAGAGAGATGAGAGATAAAAATATCACATTATTTTTGAGTTTAAAACTCATTCAAGCATGTGAAATATGCACCTCCTTTAAAGAATTCCCCTTCCTTACATATGTGTCAAAATTTTATTGCTCATAGTTTTTTACTAATAAACCTTGTACATTTTCAACTCTTCATCTTATGTGAAATATGCACCTCCTTTAAAGAACTCCTCTTCCTTATATATGTGTCATAGTTTTTTTACTAATAAACCTTGTACATTTTCAACTCTTCATCTTATGTGAAATATGCACCTCCTTTAAAGAACTCCCCTTCCTTACATATGTGGTTATTTACTAATAAACCTTGTACATTTTCAACTCTTCATCTTATGTGAAATATGCACCTCCTTTAAAGAACTCCCCTTCCTTACATATGTGTTTATTTACTAATAAACCTTGTACATTTTCAACTCTTCATCTTATGTGAGCATTTACTCATTTTTGGATACCCAAAATATCTCATATTTTTAATATTGCTCATAGTTTTTTTACTAATAAATCTTGTACATTTTCAACTCTTCATCTTATGTGAGCATTTACTCATTTTTGGGTATCTTCTTTTACAAATTGGATTTATCTCCTCCCTACACATGGATTGATGCTATTGGCCCATAGGAACCTTAATTGGACCATAATCTAAAAATTTCTGAAAATCTAGACCCTTAGACTAAGGTTCTTTATACTTATTTCCAATTAATTCCAATTGCACATTGGAAAACTCTTTTTGAATTTCTATTTCAGGGAAACTTATTTTAATAAGATGAGTTAATTTTCTATCCAAAAATATTCATAATCTGAATATTCTCTCTCTAGCATATTTTCTCTCTCTAGGTTAAAACAGTCACAAACAAGATCTCTTATATTTCAGAAAAGGAATTGATTACAGGGGAATATACTAGACATCAAAAAGGGGTTGGGGGAGGAATCTTACAGGATGCCTCCATATCCATCCCAAAACAACCTTGAGGCCTTGGGGTGATGCAAGAATGGCCCTAGGGCCATTCTTCCACATGTTGTGCATGAAAAGAGGCCATCCTTAGATGCCCCATAGCCAATCCAAAATGACCTTGAGGCCTTGGGGTCATGCAAGAATGGCCTTTGGGGTCATCCTGTTGTGCATGAAAAGAATAGCCCTAGGGCCATTCTTGGCTGCATTATGGCCATCCCAAAAATGACCTTAAGGCCTTCGGGTCATGTAAGAATGGCCTTAGTGCCATTCTTCGACTCACCCATGGCCCCTTGGGGTCATGCAAGAATGGCATTCTTGGATTCTCCCACGGCCATTATTTCATGCACTTTGAAAAGAATGGCCCTGTAGCCATTCTTGGATGCCCCCCATGGCCATCCCAAAATTGGATTTGGGGCCTTGGGATATTGCAAGAATGGCCCTAGGACCATTCTTCCACATGGTGTGTATGAAAAAAATAGCCCTATGGCCATTCTTGGATGCCTCCATATCTATCCCAAAACAACCTTGAGGCCTTGGGGTCATGTAAGCATGGCCCTATGGCCATTCTTGGATTCTTGTAAGAATGGCCCTAGGAACATTCTTGGATGCGCCCATAGCCCCTTGGGGTCATGCAAGAATGGCCCTTGGGCTAGTCTTGGATTCCCACATGGGCACTATTTTCATGCGCTATGATGCATTTTAAAGTAAAATGGTGGATATTTTAGACCTTGGGGTCGTGTAAGAATGGTCCGTACACTTGTTGTGCATGAACAAAATGGCCCCATGGCCATCCAAGAATTGCCCTTGGACAATTCTTGGATGTCCCCATGGCCACTATTTCATGCAATGTGATGCATTTTAAAGTAAAATGGTGAATATTTTAGGCCTTGGAATGATATAGGAATGGACCTTACACCTATTACACATGAAATGAATGGCCCTAAGGCAATTTGTAGATGCCCCATGGCCATCCCAAAAACGACCTTGAGGCCTTTGGGTCATACATGAATGACCCTAGGGCCATTATTCCTCATGTTGTGCATGAAAACGAATGGCCCTACGGCCATTCTTGGATGCCCCTACTATGGTCATCCCAAAATGACCTTGAGGCCTTGGGGTCATGCAAGAATGGTCCTAGGGTCATTCCTCCACCTATTGGGCATGAAAATAATAGCCATTTGGCAATTCTTGGATGTCTCCGTGGCCACTATTTCATGCTTTGTGATACATTTCAAGGTAAAATAGTTGATATTTGAGGCCTTGGGGTCATGCAAGAATGGCCCTTTGTTATATGTACATTATGTGTGCTATGTTATATGCACATTATGTGTGTATATACCAGGAGGCTAACCCACATTAGGATTGTGAGCATGGGAGCATGGGAACAAGCTCTAGTAGTAGAGAGCATCGATAAGGACTAACCTTAAGGGTTAAGGTTAGGGTCAGGCATTCAAGGGTCACACATGGAAAAAAGACAGATCTTAGGGTTTTAATAGTGGTATTAGAGCAATCTTTAGTTAATTGTTGTTGATTTTTCTTTCTTATTTGTAATTTTGACATTTTTTGAAGTAAATTTTAATATTTACTAATAAAAATAATATTTTATTAATTTGTGTTGATGACTTGCACATGGATCATCGATATCAAAATTGGAACGCTTGTTACTACTATTCAATAGAGGAATCGACATTGCGGGGGAATTCCATGAGTTTAATGCTATTTTTTTCTATTTTTTGTTGTTTAAAATAAGCATTAATGGAAATTTTTATAGAAATACCACATATTTTATTGTGGATATTTTTGGTAGAATGGATTCCTTGAATATCTAGAGTTTTTAAGAAAATTTTTCTAATTTTTTAAAAATTTTTGAGCATTTTTTAGGTTAAAAATGTATTTTTAATACATTTTTGCGGGTTTTTCCGCGAGTATGCGATCAAGTTTTTACCGATTTTCTGTTGAAATGCAATAGGGGATAGCATGCTGATGCATTGAATGCTCTCCCGTGTGCATGGGACCCTCTTTGTCTCTCAATTCTGAATTTTCCTCTCGCGTGTAGAAACACCTCTTAAAAAAACATATTTTTTACTAATGTTAATCATAATTAAGATTTAATTGTGATTAAAAAAGATTAATTAAAGGTTAATCTTTCTCTCTGATTAACAGAGAAGAAAAGATGGTGAGTAAAGAGAATGGAATGGAGAAGAAGGAGAGGAAAGAGGGGAGAAGAGAGAGGGAGTCTTCTCACTCTCTCCCTCTCTGGATTTTTTGCACAAACGAGGGAGGGGGGGTTTCGCTCTGCAGGCGGCAAAAAAAAATCGCCACCCCCCCAAAAATTCTTTTTTTAAAGGTTTTTTAAAAACCTTAGTTACAAAGGTTTTAATTTTTGCTTTTTGTAATATTTTTTAACAAAATTTCTTAAAAAAAGTGCTTTTCAAAGCTTGAAAAAAAGCTTTAAAAAAGGGGGAGAAATACGAGATTTGAGAAAAACAAAATCTCTGAAATTTTTGAAATTTTTTCTCTTAAAACCTTTGGCTTTCCGCATTCTCGCGAAACCCTTTGGCTTTTCAAATTCCAGGAAATCTTTTGATCTTTCCGATTTCGAAAACTTTTGACCTTTCACATTCCGATTTTTTTTTGTCTTTTCATTTTCCTGAAACTTTTGACTTTCCATATTCCGGGAAAACTGGGATTCCAAAATTTTTTTGACCGTTCGTTTCTAAATGCGTTTAGGATAAATTAAAAACTTTAAAAAATTCCTAAATATTAGTGAAAAATTAGACAAAGGTTATTTTAAATTTTTGAAAAATGTGGGGTTGGTGTTTGGCATGTGGTGTGTCCATTCGGGCGCCCGTGACCATTCAAATTCCTTTAAAAATATATATTTTTAACTTAAAAATCTAGAAAATCCATTAAAATTATAAATTTTCATCGGATTTGAGAATTGTTGGGCAGAATTGAAAATTTTTTGAACGATGGGATTCTCAAGAAAAATTAGAAATTTTTTAGAAATTATTTTTTAGAAATCCTAGAAATCGGTACTTTAAAAATATCAATGGTATTTTAGGAAATCTAATTGCTAAAAATTTTCTGGAAAAATATAGGTTGGAATGCCATAAGATAGGTTTGGTGGAATTCAAAATTATCATATTTTGAGGCCCTAAAAAATTAAAGAAAATTAGAAAAAAATCATGATAATAGTTTTTCTCGAGAATTTAATATTTTTGAGGGTTATTTAATATTGAAGTATGTTTTCACATACTGACATTAGATAGATGCGAATTATCCGCATTATATTAATATGATTATACCTCGTATTAGTAGATATTTCAGTTTGGATTTATTTTAGACGATATTTTTATGATTTTTTACCATTGTTTAGCCATTTTTTTTGGACATGTTTCTTACTTTCTTCAATGATGGCTAGAATCTGTATTCAAAGTGTGTTTCACCTTTGACACTTTTTCATGATAATTTATTTTGTACTTGTTTAAGTGTGGTCTATGCTTAATTTCTTAAGCCCAAGATAAATTCTATCATGGGTCAATTGATCGGTTTGTTTTGGTGGATTTTATTGGATGTTTTCCAAGTTTTATTTAGACTCATCAGTTTCTGCCTAGATCAATTATATCTAAAGGTTTTTTAATGAGTGCTACATACATGTGTTTCATTTGCTTACTTTGGAGTTTTGCTTGAACGGCACCACGTTCATATACTTCGGATTGATCAGTTGGCCACTAATTTTAATGCTTTTTTGGCATGATTAATGTCCATTAGATGGTATGCATTGATTTTTATGATCAACTATGGTTTTTATGGATTCGAGGAGCTTTTATGCTTTTATCCATGGTTTAATAAGGATCTTTTGATCTTTTGGATAATATCATGTGCTTTGAAGGTAACATTTGCCTTTATTTTTTGCACATAATTTTGGAGTATATTTCTTGTACTCTTGTACATATTCCAACTTGGATAATTAGTTGCTTATGTATCTAGGTGAGTTATTTTTCTACCCCAACCTTAGTGTGTTTATTGGGTAGTTATCATTAGAAAGGCGCCAATAATTCAAATTCTTTTCTAATGATGTACTCGGAAAGAGTTATTCCTTATGTAGTCTCAGGAATATAGAGATAGGTTTTAGTAAGTGAAAGTTTGGGAGAAGGCCATTTTATTTCTTTTATACAGGATTTTATTCATATTTCCTAGACGGCATACTAGGGAGTTCCAAATTGTTAAGGTATGTATGGGTGGTATCATGGTGGTATGGGATGCTAGTGATCCCTCGCATATATTATCTTATGGGATGATTTGGGTTCAAGATTGTTGCTTTGATTACATCACTTAGCATGTTGATCTTAACACTCAAAGACAATCTCATTTTCTAAATTCACTAGAAGTTATAGTGTAGGCATTCTCTAGATAAACTTCTTTTATCTATAGCCTAGATACCTTTTTCAGCCATGATGAAGGAAAATAAATTAACAAAGATTTTGCTAAATGTCAAAGACATGATTAAGGCCGTAGGAGATTCCTAAACAATATAATGGTGATATTGCATTTAAGTCCTAGTGACCTTGGTAACATGCCCAGAAATGGACTCCATGGAGCATAAGTATGATCCCAACTAGTGGTCAAATCCGCAAACCTCTAACATTGCCTTCCTTGAATTATGTCAGGTGAAGCCATTGTCTAGGTAGTTTAAAGTGTGTTAATGAAATTTTCCCGCGTTTAAAGAACAAAGGCACCAACAACTAGAGAGGAGTACAGCAATGCGTCTGGGAAGCTCATATGCCAATACTACTCAGTTCCAGCGATGTGCATTGCTACATGCAATTGCTACATCTATTATGTGATACTCTCTCAAGAAGAGACGATGAGCAGATTAATGATACCCATTGGCACCCATAACATAATTTACGTGCAAGCACATCAAAGGCACTTAGTCTAACTGATAGGACCAAGAAAATGGTTTCTAGGGTGCTAGGGGTGGATCGCAATGTTGTGGCAAAGAAGATTCAAATGTGTGTGGCAAAAGAAATCGTCATAGCAGCACTAGTGCAAGAAGGTGGTTCCTCTCATTTCATTTGGGGAACAAGAGTTCATCAAAACAAGAGTTCATCAACATTGCAAAGGAGATGGGACCACTAGTGGAAGACATCTAGTACGCTAATCTGGTTGGGTAAATTTTGTAGGTTTAAATAGTTATTAAAATCTTGATAAGATGCATTTTAATATTTGAACAATTTATTTCGGAGGTCAGTCTACTGTAGCCTGGCAAGGCCCTTCAAAGGAGAGTTTTGGCTTGCATGCACTTCTGAAGCTGAAGTGAGAGTGCACTTATGACTTCTTCCATGGAAGAAGGTTCCCAGGTCAAGGGTCCTCAGGTGAGAAGTGCTATGTTTTCAAGATGTCCACCATTGGACCTGCTTCAGGGTTGGATTTGGTGAATAGAATGCAACAAACCAGCTCTGGAAACCTGCAACATGCGTGGATACAGCTCGACCATACCCGACGAATATCAGAATGGGTGACCATGGCTTGTCATGTATATGATCCAAGGTAGAAAATTACCAATGTAGAGTATTTAGGTGGTTAGAGCAAGCTAATTGTACAACCTCTTAAATGACTATCGCTTTCATGCAGCATGTAGGATCTTCTCATCATTTGCGACATGTGAAATGAAAAAGAAGGAAATGTATGTGTAATGTCTATTCTAGAAATGCATTAATGAAGTGATGGACAACCGTGGCTATGAGAGGGCATATTTCTATGGTTTCATGGTAGACCAGGCTCACACAAACTGGAATGTAGTTCGACATGTGTTTAATGGTGGAAAAACAATGTCTTAAGATAGATAGGGAGAGGTTTAGCCTATTTCATTGGGAGAACAACAAAGTATGTGTTTGTTACGTCTCAAGGAGAGCACAAAGAAATGTGTGAGAAGTGGTGTATGGTTCCTACTAGTGACGCTACATCAGTGGAGGCTCGATTGATATGTCAATGGTGTCATGGTGGTCATGTGATGGACATGAATTTGTCAGGAATGGACTCTTGGTTGACCTGGTGGTGGGAAGTGCGCATAGCACATTGGAGTTGAGTCATAACAATGATAGAGAGAAGTAATGATGGTCCAAATACCCCAAGAACAAACCTAGCATTAAGCCAGCACATGGAAGTTCGCTGGCTGGGGAAGGATACAGACATAAGATTTCTCTTTACGATGCATGTACTATCGATATGGCGAATGCAATTTTACAAAGCACAAAGGCAGTCTCTTACAGTCAAGACAAGCACATAGAAGATGCCCAAGATTGGAGAAACTAAAAGAACGGTGCTCTACAAGCCCTGCCCAAGATCCATATAGATAATAGGTGTGAAGCTTAAAAGCCACCTCTTGTAAAGGGATTGTAGACACTGCCCCGAGTATATCTCCTCAGTGGGGTAAGACCTCCCTATCTATGGCATCCACATTAGTCATGGCTTCTAATTCTTAGAGTCATGATAAATTCAATGGTGTAGGGTTTCACACCTGGCATACAAAGGTGAAGGGGCATTTAATGAGAAATAACTTATGGAGCTTAGTTAAACCACAAGTAGAAGGAGAGGGAGAAGAAGTTGTCACTAGAGCTATCACTGTTGCTTTGCAAGAAAAGGATAAACAAGTTTTATGGATAATAATCACAACATTAGATGATAATTTCATACACTATATAGATGATGCTGACACTACGGCTCAAGCTTGGGAAACATTTGAGAAAATTTTTGGTGCTAAAACAAATCATTCTAAGATTAGTATTAAAATGCAACTCTATGGGCTCACAATAGAAGAAAATGAAGGAGTGGCTTCACTCATCAATAGGTTAAAGAGGCTTATGACTCAACTTGTGTATGTCCAATCCCCTATACCCAATGAAGATGTTGTCGCTATCTTATTGAAGACTATGCCTTCAAAATTTGATCAACTTGTCACCGTGCTTAAAGAGAGGGATCCTATTCTCTCTTTGGAAAGTGTGATAGACTCTTTGTTGCAGGAAGAAGAGAAAAAACAAATCAAAGACTTCCAAGAAGGTGCCTATGCGATCTCCACCATCAACAACAAGAAGAAATGTGTAGCCTGTGGAATAACTAATCACAAAGGATTGCTTCACCAACAACCCTTGTGTGCATTGTGGAAAGATAAATAATCCATCACACAGATGCTACCTCAAGAACAAGAAGAAAGAGAAGGTCAACACTGTTGAATAAAATCACTTTGTAGAAGTCTCTGGTATTGTTGGACCTGGAGATGATGATGATTCCTATGCTTTTTAAAAGGTTGTCATTGTCCACTTTTGTATGGTAAAAAAAAGTCTTAGTTGCTTTCTTCCCTTGTTATTTGTAATAAAGAGTACTCAAACCTTGTAATTGTATGGTTGAGAATCTAATGTGTCAAGGGGGGATGTTGTTAGGCTCAAAACGTTTACTAGGGTCAAGTTTGGCTTAAGGGGGGTGTTAGAAACATAAGCCCAACTTGTCCCTTAGACATCAAATAAATGTGCATAGGATGAAGTGTTATCCTAAGGTCAAATCAGAGTATGTAGCATCACTCCACATGTCCATCCACATGTCAAGGGGAATTCCTAAATCAAAGGGATCGTGGAGCATATTTAGGAGAAGCATCTAGCTCATCTACATCGTCAATGATGTCATCGAAGAATGGATCCAAAGGCTATATAAAGCCCATGTAGCACTCACACTATGAATGAAGTTATAAAGTTATTTCTCATATTATGAATGGCTCAAATCTCTTCCCACCTTGATTTCTTTCAGTGGTGCCATTCTCAAGGTCTCCCATCACATTGATAGGGAGAATGGCACCACTATCATTCCCCTTACATAGGTTGGATGTCCCATTCCTCCTTACCTTCAAGGAAGAATGGGAGTGATATCATTCCCAAAGCCTTCCATCAACTTGATTGAAGGGTAGAATGGCACCAGTGCCATTCTCTGGGCCTTCCATCACCTAAAAGTAGAGAATGGCACCACTGCCATTCTCAAGGCCTCACATCCCATCATCTTGAGGCGTAGAATGGCACCATTGCCATTCCCCCTTACTTTCAGGGAAGAATGGTAGTGTTTGCCATTCTCAAGTCCTCCCATCACCTGGAAGGGAAAACTGGCACGAGTGCCATTATCCCTTACATTCTAGGTAGAATGGTAGTGGTTCCATTCTGAAGGCCTCCCATCACTTCATGGGGAGAATGGACCCACCGCAATTCTCTCTTATATTCAAGGAATGGCCATGGTGCCATTCTCAAGGACTCCCATCCGATCACCTTGAAGCGAAAAATGACACAACTGCCATTCTCTCTTTCATTGAAGGAAGAATGGCAACGGTGCTATTCTCCCTTACATTCTAGGAGAAGAATAGCAATGGTGCCATTATCAAAGCCTCCCATCACTTCATGGGGAGAATGTCACCACTTATCTTCTAGGAAGAATGGAAGTGGTGCCGTTCTCAAGGCCTCCCATCACCTCGTGGGGAGAATGGCACCACTCCCATTCTCCCTTACACTTAGGTAATGTCAATGGCACCATTCTCAAGGCCTCCCATAACTCACCTTTGAAGGGGAGAATGGCACCACTACCATTCAACCTTACATTAAAGGAAGAATGGTAGTGGTGCCATTCTCAAGGTCTCCCATCACCTTGAATGGTAGAATGGCACTGCTGCCATTCCCCTTACATTCAAGGCTTGATGGCCCATTACCCCTTACGTGTTCAAGGAAGAATGGGAGTGTTGTCATTCCCAAATCCTCCCATCAACTTGATTGAAGGGGATAATGGCACTAGTGCTATTCTATGGACCTTCCATTGATAGCCTCCAATTTCGACACCAAAAAGGCTTAGAAGACGCAAGTTTTTCTTGCAAAATAATGATTTTATCTCATATTTATTTTGTATCCAAGCCTAGACATACGCTTGTTGCCATGTGATTTGTACGCATGTCCAACTTTGTAAATGCTTGGCAATTTAGCGGGTCCGCACTTGTAAAGCCAAAGCATGGAAACTCTCTAGCTATTTGGTAACGTTAAAAGCCATGGTCTATGTATGCACAAAAATGAAGGCTAAGCCTAAGGTTTCAAAAAGCTTATGTAACAAACTTTTTAAATTCAATAAAGAAAGAAAGAGAAAGGAGTCGTGTGATTTGGGAGGTTGGGAAGTTGGAAGTTGGTTACAACCTCTCTCTACCTTTATCTACCAATCACACGTTTCTTTTCAAACTCTCTCAATTGGCACAAACTCTTGCTTTCTTTTTTCTTGTTTCTTCCATCTCTCTTGTGCTTCAACGCCCTATCCATGGAGGAAGAGAGTGAAGAAGAAGATGGTGAGGATGATTTCATGCTTATCTTTTGTGTGCCATAACCTAGGTTTAGGGTTTCTTTTTGTGTGTGCATGGCTGTAGCTTCCTAGAAAGAGAGAAAGAGAGAGAGTGTGTGTGCTATTCTTGTGTGTTTCTTGAGAGCTTCTTGCAGTTTTTATGGCAATGGGCTGAGCCCAATGCATATATTTTGCATGCTTGAGCCCTGATTTGCTGTAATTTCGTGTGCTTGGAAGCCTAAGTCATCCATCACCTGAAAGGGGAGAATGGCACCACTACCATTCTCAAGGCCTCACATCCCATCATCTTCAGGGGTAGAATGGCACCACTGCCATTCCCTCTTACTTTCAGGGAAGAATGGCAGTGGGCTACCATTCTCAAGTCCTCCCATCACCTTGAAGGGGAGAATGGCATGATTGCCATTCTCCTTTACATTCTAGGAAGAATGGCAATGGTGCCATTCTCAAGGCCTCCCATCACTTCATGGGGAAAATGGCACTACTACCATTCTCCCTTACATTCAAGGAATGGAAGTGGTGCCATTCTCAAGGCATTTCATCACCTTGAAGGGGGAAATGTCACCATTATCATTCTCCCTTGCATTCAAGGAATAATAGCAGTGATGCCATTCTCAAGGTCCCCATCACCTTGATTAAAGGGGAGAATGGCACTATTTCCATTCTCACGGCCTCCCATCACCTTGATGTCAACTTAAGTGGTATAATAACACCACTAACATTTCCCTTACATTCATGGAAGAATGGAAGAGATGCCATTCTCAAGGCTCCCCATCACCTTGAAGGGGAGAATAGCACCACTACCATTCTTCCCTTTTATTCAAAGGATAATGAGACAGTGCCACTTTTTTTTAAAGAATAGCACCACTTTCATTCTCCCTTGCATTCAAGGAAGAATGGAAGTGGTGCCATTCTCCCATAAATTCCAGGAAGAACGGTAGTGGTGGTGACATTCTCAAGGCCTCCCATCACTTCATGGGGAAGAATGGCACCACTGCCATTATCCCTTACATTCAAGGAATGGCAGTGGTGCCATTCTCAAGGCCTCCTATCCCATCACCTTGAAGCGGAGAATGGCACCACTTACTGCCATTCTCCCTTACATTCAAGGAAGAATGGCAGTGGTTCCATCCTCTGAAGAATGGCAATGGTGCCATTCTCAAGGCCTATCATCACTTTATGGGGAGAATGGCACACTACCATTCCCCCTTACGTTCTAGGAAGAATGGCAGTGGTGGCATTCTCAAGGCCTCCCATCACTTCATGGGGAGAATGGCACCATTGCCATTCTCCCTTACACTCAAGGAATGGAAGTCGTGCCATTCTTAAGGCCTCCCATCACTTACCTTCTTGAAGGAGAGAATGGAACCACTGCTATTCATCCCTACATTAAAGGAAGAATGGGAGTGATGCCATTCTCAAGGTCTCCCATCACCTTGAAGGAGGAAGAATGACACCATTCAAGGTGGTCGGATGGCCTATTCTCCCTAACATTCAAGGAAGAATGGGAGTGATGTCATTCCAGAGCCTTCCATCAACTTGATTGAAGGGGAGAATGGCACCAATGCCATTCTCTTGGCCTTCCATTATCTAAAACAGGAGAATGGCATCACTACCATTATAAGGGCCTCACATCCCATCATCTTGAGAGCTAGAATGGCACCACTGCCATTCCCCCTTACTTTCAGGAAACAATGGCAGTGGCTGCCATACACAAGTCCTCCCATCACATTGAAGGGGAGAATGGCATTACTGCCATTCTCCCTTATATTCTAGGAAGAATGGCAGTGGTGCCATTCTCAAGGCCATCCATGACTTCATGGGAAGAATGGCACCACTTTCATTCTCACTTACGTTCAAGGAATGACAATGGTGCCATTATCAAGGCCTTCCATCACCTTGAAGGGGGGGGATGGCACCACTATCATTCTCTCTTGCATTCAAGGAAGAATAGTAGTGATGTCATTCTTAAGGTCCCATGGCACCATTCCCATCTTGAGAACCTTCCATCACCTTGATGTCATCATAAATGATAGAATGGCACCACTACCATTCTCCCTTGCATTCATGGAAGAATGTTAGAGGTGCAATTCTCAAGGCATCCCATCGCCTTAAGAGGGGGAATGGCACCACTGCCATTCCCTCTTACATTCAAGGCTAGTCAGTAATGGTGCCATTCCCCTTTACATTCAAGGAAGAATGGGAGTGATGCCAGCCTCGGAGCCTCCCATCAATTCAAGGCATCCCATCACCTTAAGGGGGGGAATGGCACCACTGCCATTCCCTCTTACATTCAAGGCTGGTCAGTAATGGTGCCATTCCCCCTTACATTCAAGGAAGAATGGAAGTGATTCCATCCTCAGAGCCTCCCATCAACTTGATTGAAGAAGAGAATGGCACCACTGCAATCCTCATGGTCTTCCATCACGTGAAAGGGAGAATTCTACCATTATCATTCTTAAGGCCTCCCATCCCATCATCTTAGGGGTTGAATGGCACCACTGCCATTCCAGTGGTTCCATTAAAAGAAGAATGGTAGTGGCTGCAATTCTCAAGGTGTCCCATCCAATCGCCTTAAAGGGGTGAATGGCACCACTCCCATTATCCCTTACATTAAACAAAGAAGGGTAGTGGTATCATTCACAAGGCCTCCCATCCAATCACCTTGAAATCGGGTAGTGGTACCGTTCTAAATTTCTTCCATCACGTTGAAAGGGGGGAATGGCCCCACTATATTTCTCCCTTGTATTCACGGAATAATAGCCGTGATGACATTCTTGAGACCTCCCATTGCCTTGATCAAAGGGGACAATGGCACCACTGCCATTCTCCCCTACATTACAGAAAGAATGGTAGTGGTGCCATTCTCCATGACATTCTAGGAAGAATGGCAGTGGTGCCATTATCAAGGCCTCCCATCACTTTATGAGGAGAATTGCACCACTACCATTCTCCCTCATGTTCAAGGAATGGCAGTGGTGCCATTCTAAAGTCCACCCATCCCATCACCTTGAAGAGGGGAATGGCACCACTGCCATTCAGCCTTATATTAAAGAAAGAATTGTAGTAATGCCATTCTCAAGGTCTCCCATCACTGTAAAGGAAATAATGGCACCATTGCCATTCCCCTTACATTCAAGGCTGGATGGTCCATTCCCCCTTACACTCAGATAAGAATGGGAGTGATATCATGAACTCAAAGCCTCCCATCAACTTGATTGAAGGGGAGAATGGCACTAATGCCATTCTCTAGGCCTTCCATCACCTCAAAGGCGATAATGACACCACTCCCATTCTCAATGCCTCACATTCAATCACCTTGAGAGGTAGAATGACATCACTACCATTCCCCTTACCTTCAGGGAAGAATGGTAGTGGCTGCCATTCTCAAGTACTCCCATCACCTTGAAGGGAAAACTGACACGACTACCATTCGCCCTTATATTTATTGAAGAATAGTAATGATGCCATTCTTCCTTACATTCTAGGAAGAATAGTGGTGATGCCATTCTCAAGGCCTCCCATCACTTTATCGGGAGAATGGCACCATATCCATTCTCCCTTACATTCAAGGAATGGCAGTGGTGATATTCTCAAGGCTTCCCATCCCATCAACTTGAAGCATAGAATGTCACCATTGTCATTCTCCCCTACATTCAAGGAAGAATGGTAGTGATGCCATTATCCCTTACATTCGAGGAAGAATGGCAATGGTGTCATTCTCAAGGCCTCCCATCACTTTATGGGGAGAATGGCACCACTGCTATTATCCCTTACATTCAAGGCATGGTAGCGGTGCCATTCTCAAGGCCTCCCTTCCCATCACCTTGAAGGAGATAATGGAACCACTACCATTCAGCCTTACATGACAGAAAGAATGGCATTAATGCCATTTTCAAGGTCTCCCATCACCTTGAAGGGGAGAATGGCACCACTATTGTTCCCCTTACATTCAAGGCTAGATGGCCCATTCCCCCTTACAATAAAGGAAGCATGGGAGTGATATCATTCTTAAAGCCTCCCATCAACCTTATTGAAGGGGGGGAATGGCACTAGTGCCATTCTCTTGGTCTTTCATCACGTCAAAGGGAGGGATGGCACTACTTCCATTTTCAAGGCCTCACATCCCTCCCATCATCTTGAGGGGTAGAATGGAACCACTGCCATCCCCCCTTTAATGGCAGTGGGGGAATGCACCATTGTCATTCTCCCTTGCATTAAAGGAAGAATAGAAGTGGTGTCATTCTCAAGGTCTACATCACCTTGATTAAAGGGGAGAACGGCAATGTGAATTTGAATTTAAATTTAAACCCCGATTATCCTCACTCTCCCTCCTTGTTTTGAATATGAGTATGGCACCAATTTCTATCCATTAAATTTTGAATTTCCCCCCTTGGATTCCAAAACCTTAGTTTCAAAATTTTCCTCTGAACTTCGAGTATTGCCTATCTAATATCCCAAAAAATTCTCTTTTGGTATTTTCACATTTTGGGCATCTAAAGACAAGTGTACGTGCGCAATTACCAATAGTGAAGCTATAATCAAAGGTGCACTTTCTTGTAGTTTGTTTTTTATGTATGTATGTACGGGTCCATAGCTCTAAACTAGACACAAATTAAATTAAACGAATCAACACTAATTAGATTATAAATAGAATTAGAAATAAATAAGAATCTAAACACTAAATAGATTTTAAACTAATTAGTGTAATTAGAGAGAAAGAGAGAGAGAATTCTTTGTGTGTGTGTGTGTGAGACAGAGAGAGAGAGGGGTGTGTGTAGGTGTTTGAGAGAGGGAGAGGGGTGTGGAGAGAATAGTGTGTGTGTGTGTGTGTGAGAAAGAGAGAGAGAGAGAGAAAGAGAGAGCAAAATGGGTGTGAAGAGGAAAGAGAGCGAGAGAGAGAGAGATCCTACCTCGTGGGCTGAATTAGCCGCTCTGATGCTGTTGTTGCTGTTTCTCCTCCCTAAAGCCTCTTCTCGCTGTTGTGTTACTCTTCCACTGCTCTTTGTGTCTCGATCTTGTGGCTCCCTTGCACTTGCCAAAAATATGCGCTGGCTTCTCTACAGTTATCTTGATCTGTGTGCTCCCTTGTGCTTGGCTGCCCTCATGAGACCAAGCACGCCTAGAGTGTGTACAGGGGAGCTCAGAAAGGATGCAACGGGCGATTGGAGGCTTTCCTATGGACTTGTCAAGCTATGGTTTTCTTTGTGGGCGGTTTTCTCGGTACTACATGTTGTGGGAGTTTCTCAACACGTCCCTATGATGAATCAGAAGTGGGAGTACCCTAATATGCGGTGGCTTCTTCTCTCGCATCAACACCGAGTGCACCCAACCACTTGGCTTCCCTCACAACACCAAGCCCTCCATGCGATTGTTGTGTGTATGGTCCGCCGCTTTGCTTTGGTTCGCTTTGCTTGGTTGTTGTGCTAATTGTGGTGGCCAACAATCTTAGGGCTAGCTAACCTTAGTTTAACTACCCTAGTTAAACTCATTACACATTAGTTGGCCTATGCCATTACCTCAATTATTTTGAGATCAATAATATGGGCCCAAAATGTTCTCTTGGGCACAATAATCAATTAATCATATTCGTTTTTTTGCAGTGATCAATATATATTTGCAAGGTTTCTCCCATCAGCTCCTTTTAGTAGAAATCATTTTGAATATCAGAATTAGCAACTTAACAAAAATATATTTCCTTCTAGAGAAAGTCTCACATGGAGGGGAAAAAGCAGGTGCTTTTCTTGTTCGGTATTCTCTCTCTCTGGCATGCGGTGCTTTCTCTCTATCCCGTAGTCTTTGCAAATGGTGTCATGAGGAAGCCTGCGAGAGGGAGTGAGTGACTAACTTCAAAGGTTGTATTAATTAAATGCCAAATCAATGGCATTTAATTAATACACCTACAATAAAAGTTGTGAACATACACCTACAATAAAAAATATATTCATGTAAAATACTTAATTTATAAGGTTTTTGATTTAAAAAAATTAGTATCAAATCTATTATATCTTCTTTTTTTGGTGATGGAGGACATGTGTCCTTGGATCCATCCCTCCTCACATGCCTTAGCAAAAATGACTTTTCTTTGCTTGGTGTCGTCCATAGAGCCCCTACACACCACCCCCCTTCTCTTTGAGAGCCATAATTGCAAAATAGCTACTCTGTCTTCTTTCCACAGAAATGCATCTATTCTTTTGATCATGACAGTTGTGAGCCCTTTATGCACATCATTTTTTGATTGTGGCCGATGTTGTGAGCTTTGCATACAATTACCCTCTCTCCTATTTCCATAGCTAGGCGTCTCTCTCTCTACAACACACCTATATGCCTCTTGGGATCTTCAAGGTCTCTATGAAGGGTTATCTACAAGAGCATTTTCAGGGCCTCTCTCTTTGTTTCCATAGGCAAGCAAGGGCCTATATCTCTCTTTGTTTTGTACAGTCATGCTTGTACAAGGAGCATGGCTCAATAAACTTTAATAGCGAGTCTTTTCAAGATGGCATACCAACTTGAAAGATTGACCTAAAAATTCCTTAAAATTGATTTCTTTTAATTTGATTGGAGTTTTACTAACTATCTATAGAGAGTAGATTTCCATATGATTCTATTGGGCTTTGCAAAGCTTTCTTTGAAGGACAAGATAGTTATAGAGCCCCTTGAAGCTTTCCTCCTGATACAATAGGGTGCACCACCACCTACATCCAAGTCTTATTCACTAGCACAAGTGTTTCTTTCTTTCTATACAATCAAGGTCAACCAATATTATATAATCAAGGCTATTCAAAGTCTCTTAAACAATGAGGAGTTAATGAGTAAGGAGTGAGTGTTACTGCAACCATTTAAATCTTATCTGCTGCTGCTGCTGACCTCGAAAAACTATTACCAATTGACTTAGTCACTTATGTGGAATACACGATCCATCCATAGAATCTTTGTTTGGTGGGCCTCCTCCATAGCATCTTGGTTTGGGGGCATGATAAGTATCATTATAGGTACCATGTTATCAAATGTAACAAGACTGCTTCAAACACAATACAGAATATTGGTAGACAACAAGACAAGATCAAATAGATGGAGAGAGAGAGAGAGATTTTATTATATTGCAAGAGAGGTTACAACGAAAAAAGTACTTCTATACAGAAGCGCGACAACCCGACCACCCCCGAGCATTTGTATGCATAGGCTACCTTGATCACACTCATACTCGCAATCACACTCTCAATCGCAATCACACTCTCAATCGCAATCACGCTCTGAATCACATTCACAATCGCAATCACAAGAGGTCTCACGATATATGTGACACACACACTCGCGGTATGCCGAATATAGAGACGTGTTCTCCAAAAATAGCCAAAAGCGAGGCCCTTTCCTGCAAATTTTGGCGCGTGGTCGATGCTGCAAAACGTGGTAAAAAACAAAAGAAATTTTTTTGAAAAGATTAGCAAAGTTGAGTTTCCGTATCTCCAAAACTGAAAAAATTGACCCTTCTTCAAGCTTCCGTATCTCCAAAACTGATGAGAATTTACCTGCGCTCGTGAGATAGTGTTTTGTTCTCCTCGACGAGCTCTAGAAGCACCGTGAGACACTCTCTCCAAACTTGCCTCCAAATTCTCAAAAAATAAACTTTAATATTGAATTTTCTAGAGAGAGAATGAAAAACAGGCATTTTCTTACTTTTTCTCTAATCTAAGGCATTAAACCAGATTGAAAACGACTAAAGTATGAAATCTTCACTCTGGCAAAGTTTTTATATGTGATAAGGACTACATTTCGTACATACAAAACTTTTTCTAATTCAATCCATAACATGCTCAAAAATCAATCCCAATGTATTCACTTGTGAAGGTGGGATGAGACTGTCAGAACATGCCCATATGAGACTGCACAAACATCCAAAATCACCTAAAAATCACTTTTGGGTGGTTGCAAGATCAGGGTGCCCAGTTTTGTCCACTCAGGCACCCTATAAACAGTAA
Source organism: Cibotium barometz (assembly GCF_041138505.1). NCBI lineage: Eukaryota > Viridiplantae > Streptophyta > Polypodiopsida > Cyatheales > Cibotiaceae > Cibotium > Cibotium barometz. The sequence continues at coordinate 25,724,247 of NC_141090.1, forward strand.
AAAAACAGGCATTTGTTTACCTTTAGTGGCTAATATCTCCTAGTAAATGAAGGAATTTCGTTTCAAGTTCTTTTGTTGGAACATCATATTCAAAGTTGGAAATACAGTTGCATAATTTGATTAAGCATTAGATAGTCAAAAATCCTCATTTTCTTAGGTACAAAGTCAATGTATACACCCTGTCCTAAATTTGAACTGATTCCATAAAATGCTAATATCTTTCACATATAAACTCATATGAGATTCCCACTTTGTACCTTATATCTTCACATAATATGGAGCTTAACTTGATTTTTTGAGAAAATTTTAAGATATTTATCTATTTTCTTTAAATATTTCAAGGTCTTTAAAGTATTATAATATACGCCACTTTTTATACCCACAATAGCTACCACTTAAAATCCTCAATCTTGTAGATCAAAAGAGTGGGTAGATACTGAGACATTAGTAGAATGTGGTGGTTAGTAAAAATTACAAATCCAATGGTTGGATTTTTAATGATCTCTTTTTCAAAATTCTTCCAGAGTATTAGAAGGCCTTCAAATATTAATAATCTAATTAGTAAAATTACATTTTTGATGTGAATCATCTAAAACCTATAGGGACTAGCGTACTTGTAATGGTGCATCTATGGAAAAATAAATTGGATCACTCTAAGTATGGAAAGATCATTTGTTTATCATTTCATCATATTTTTTATTAATTTTGATTAATTAGACTAATTTATATTAATTTAAGTTATATTGGGTTAATTTAAGGGCAAGCGTATTTTCTATTATTTGCTTGATCTCATTTTAAGTACCTTGCCCCTCAAAAATTGCTCTCCAAGCATTGTCCCAGTCCAGCATAAACTGGATAAAACTGGACACCCTGATCTTGCAACAACCCTTTTAAACTTTATCTACATGCATGATACAAAAAAGTTTATCATGGCCTACAAGGGTCTATTACATTCAAACCACCCCCATCCTCATCTATATAGAGGACTCAAGTGGCCACAGAGAAAATAGTATCTACACGCAAAAGAGATTGGTCCAATATACAAAGATTTGGCACACAGATCACAGAGATCCAGGACACTCTTGCCTTTAGAGTTGTAGAGCGGATGTAGACTTGGGGCTTAGAGAGATCAGTTTGCTCCTTACAACCAGAACATGGTGCCATTCTCAAGGCATCCCATCACCTTGATTCAAGGGGAGAATGAAACCACTACCATTTTCCCTTACATTCAAGGAAGAATGGTAGTGGTGCCATTTGCAAGGCCTTCCATCACCTTGATTGAAGGAGAGAATGGCACCACTACCATTCTCCCTTACATGTGAGGAAAAATGGGAGTGGTGCCATTCTCAAGGCATCCGTTCACCTCCATTGAAGGGGGGAATGGCATCATTGTCATTCTCCCTTGCATTTAAGGAAGAATGGTAGTGGTGCCATTCTCAAGGCATCCCATCACCTCCATGGAAGGGGAGAATGGCATCACTGTCATTTTCCCTTGCATTGGAGGAAGAATGGAAGTGGTGCCATTCTCAAGGCCTCCCATCACCTTCATTTAAGGGGGGAATGGCAACATTATCATTCTCCCTTGCATTCGAGGAAGAACGGCACTAGTGCCATTTTCAAGGCCTCCCATCACCTTCACTACTGAAGGGGGGAATGGCACCTTTGTCATTCTCTCTTACATTCTTGGAAGAATGGCAGTGGTGCCATTATCAAGGCCTCTCATCACCTTGATTGATAGGGAGAGTGGCACCACTGCCATTCTTCCTTACATTCAAGGAAGAATGGCACCACTTCCATTCTCCCTTACATTCAAGGAAGAATGGCAATGGTGCTATTCTCAAGGCCTACCATCGCCTTGATTGAAGGGGTGAATGGCACCACTTCCATTCTCCCTTACATCTAAGAAAGAATGGTAGTGGTGCCATTCTAAAGGCCTCACATCATCTTAAATGATGGGGAGAATGGAACCACTTTCAATCTCCCTTACATTCAAGAAAGAATGGCAGCAGTGCCATTCTCCCACAAGCTTGATCTATGAAAAAGAAAATGGCACCACATTCTCCCTCAAATTTGATAGGGATAATGGGAGTTGTGTCATTCTGCGCTAATACATTGAAATGAAATAAAGGGAGAATGTCAGTGCCTTTCAAGTAATATAAGAAAATAACACCACTACCATTCTGCCCTCTCATTAGTCTTTCTACCTTGGGTGAATGGCACTGCTGCCATTCCCCTTGCTTACATTGTTTTAAGGGTAAAATAGCAATAGTGCCATTCTCCTCATAATCAAATGCATGTATTTGAGTGGTGCCATTCTCAAGGGCTCCCATCACATTGAAGAATGAATGATGGTGGTGCATTTTTCCCACCAACTTGATGTATGTAAAGTAGAATGGCACCACTACCATTCTCTCTTACATTCAAAGAAAAATGGTAGTTGTGGACCATTCTCATGTCATCCCATCACCTTTAACGGAGGAATGGCCCCACTGCCATTCTCCCTTACATTCAAAGAAGAATGGCACCACTACCATTCTTAGGACCTCGCATCACCTTAAAGGGGAGAATGGCAACACTTCCATTCTCAAGGCCTCTCATCCCATCACCTTGAAGTGGTCAAGGAAAACCCTAGAATTCTCCCTTACGCTCAAGAAAGAATAGGAATGCTACCAATCTCAAGGCCTCCCATCACCTTGAAGGGGAGAATGATAGTGGTGCCATTATCCCTTACATTGAAGGAATAATGGCAACAATGCCATTCTAGATGCCTTCCATCCCATCAACTTTAAGGAGAGAACGACAGTTCTACATTCAAGGAAGAATGGCACCGGTGCCATTCGCAAGGCCTCCCATCACCTTGATTCAAGGGGAGAACGGCACCACTACCATTCTCCCTTACAATCAAGGGAGAGTGGCAGTACTCACATTCTCCTCAAGGTAGTGGTGCCATTCTCCCCTCCAAGAAATATATGTGAGGGAAATGGAAGTAGTGCCACTCTTCCGCCTTACATCAATTTGATTATGAGGAGAATTACAACACTTCCATAGTTACAACACTTTCATTATCTCTTTGAATTTAATGAATTATTGTCTTGAGAATGTTTATTGAATTTATTTGGGATATATAAGTGTTTTATCTAATTTTAGTTTTCCTTACAAAATAAATAGGGACCATGGAGTGCAGAGGTGGGGACAAAATAAAGATGCTAGTGGGTAATGAAGTTGTTGCAATTGGTGAAGTATGTGTAACTAACCTAGAGGACTATTGCAACGGTGTGAAAATAGTGTGAAAATAGGATAGACAATGTATTGGTGATAATGGAAAAGGGTATTAATAATGATGTGCTATTACCTTTCTCCATTATGGACGACAATTGGTGAAGCAATTTGGAGTGTGTCAAATGGCCTAAGACCTCTCTCCAATGTGTTGGTGTAGCTTTGGATGAGGCCATGGTTGAAGAGACTATAGAAAGTGATTCCATGCCCCCTTATGTTGTGGCAATGCCTATTTCATCATTGGAAAATGATAACAAAATTCCTGAGTCATGGAGAGAGAAAAATGTGGCCTTGTGGAATGAGAGCATGACATAGACCAGTGGGAAGGGTTTGATATTATATTTGTATCCCTATGATTTCATAAACTTTGTTATCTTGGGAGAGGATTATTTAGGTGTGGGAATAGAGAAGAAAAAACAAAACATAAGGACTACCTCAACAAGCACTATATACAAGAGATTGGTCATGTAAGCTTGGTTAAGTGGCCAATCAAGAAAATTACCATGTTAGATGGAAGCCCATTGCAAAGATATGTGCCCATGGAACATGATGATAGTATAGATAATGTTGTGAATGGTGCATTGGCAAAATATGTCTCATCTTTGAGGAAACAAAGGTAAACTTTCATTAAAAAATAGCCCAAGCAAAGAGAGCCATCGACGTCAATGTTTAGAATGTCAATGGAATTAGTAGTACTACAAGTTTCCTTGATTGATTGTTGTGAGTGCAAGTGTTGTGAGCATGCTGATTGAGATATGTTAATGAAAATTCAAAAGAATTTTTGGGGCAACTCTCTAGAATCTTGCACAAACTATGTGTATGACATGTTATCTATGGCTTTGCATCGTGACATGCATAGAAAGACAAGCTACAAATTTAGGGTAAATGGAGGTATGTTGTAGAGCATGGTATGAAATACATAGAGTACCAAAAACATCATTTTATAGATATAGGGAGCAGTTTGAGAATGGTGCACAACAATATCTGCATGGAAATACAAGAATTGTGAGGAGGACTAGGGAGCACACATGTATGGGAAGGACTCTTATGCAAGAGTTTGTGGCAAATAGCTCAAAGCGTATGCCTCACAAAAGTAAAACCATGTTGGATGGTTCTAGAGAGACTCAATTGGTAATACCTGAAGCATATAAAATGATATCCAACATGAGATAAACCAATGCTTATTCCATTTGGATTTAGCAAATATGTCCAAATATTCTGTTGGTAGGATATGGAATGAGAACGTCAAGAATGTTTCCTTGGTCAAGAGTAGGTGAGTTCTCCAAATGCAGTTTGTGTAATGTGATAAAGGCACAACTAGCAACCACTAAGTGTTGAGAGGAGCATAATATAATGATGGAGGAAATAAATAAGCATATGATACAGCAACAGAGTTGTAGGAACCTGTATTCTACATGGCGCATAATTCATGACAAGATAGACCAAAAGAAAACATCAATTCCAAGACTTCAGGTGAAGTCAAAGGACACTGATTCTACTTGGCAACAATTACAAGTTTCTCTAATTGGAATGATTACTCATGAGCATGGGCATGGTCATTATGAACACTTGACCCTCAGACCCAAATTTCACAATTGGATCCCTTGCATTATTTTTGCGCAACTTGGATAGGATGGACATGCATGCAATTGGGGACCTAGCTCTACTAATGGGGCCAAGAAAGCAGCAATGTTCCATTACTAAATGCTCTAAACTCAAGAAGTGCCTTAGATTGTCATTATGCTTTAGAAGATAAGGAACCTCTCCAGAGTGGTGGGTCTGTAGATTTATTACAGGAAAGTGTCACTGATGCATACTCAGAGGGATATAAATGCCATGACTTATACTACAGATACTATAACAAGAACTGCCTCCTCGTTTCGTAAATTGCCAAAGAACTTGTTGCTACAACTAGATAATTGTGCAATAGAGAACAAAAGTCAGTACTTATTTGCATACCTTTCTCTACTTGTTGCAAGATGTGTCTTCGAGACAGTTTAATTAGGCTTCTTGATGGTAGGGCACAGACATGAGGACATTGATGCAATGTTTAGCAGGTTATCTAAGAAATTGATAGTGGGTCAAACATTCAGTTTTCCACATCTAATGGATACATTTAAATGCTGTTCTAAATCCAAACTAGCACCATTTCTTCTCAAAAGGATCCCAAACTTCAAGAGTTTCGTTGACAGTTATCTTAATGATGGGAAAGATATGCTTGTGGGTCATTCTAAACCATTGCAATTCTATTACTTCATGCTTGAAGAAAAATTGACAATGCAATACAAAGTGCATCCCAATTCACGTGATTAGATGCCTAGATAAGGAGGCATTGAGTTGTGGAAGAAAGATTCTGATAGATGGTCACTTCTTCCAACAGGGTTTCCAGACATACTACCAATGGCTGAATTTGTAAGGGAAGTAATGGCAGGTATAAAGGACTACATTAGGTTTTGGGAGAACTGTGCAGATAGAAGGGGTGAGACAACATCATATGAAACCTATATTAGACCAGGCATAGATTAATGGAAAAATGTACTAGAGGAACTTGAGTATCCAATTTTATCATTGAGAAATGTGTACTCAAATTTTTGGCCAAAGGCACAATTGCCAGATCATGTGGATAACTTTGATAGGCACAATAATGAGTTCATAGGCTATGAGGAATGGAACAATCACTATTACGGTCCTTTAACCGGTAAGCCAAGGGAAGAGTTTAGCCCAATGATAGATGTTAAGAAAGGAAACTTTGTCTTGGTGCAGCTATCTGATCCAATTTATCCTACATGGCTTGGTGTTGCCTAATCAGAAATTGAGATAGATGCAACATTACCTAATTTCAATAAGGTACTAATTTAATATTGGTCACCTTGTGCTAAGAAAAAAGGACTAGGTGATGGAGAAGTCTATGAGGATTGTTGGAATAAGTTTTGGGTAGAGAATAAGAAGGATTCCCAAGTTTGGGAATGTGTTGATACATTTGTATCGTCATGGATGTCAAAAGTCACAAATCCTAAGAGGATTAAGATCTCGCTCAGAATGTGCATACAAAAGCACAAGAAGGCTTCCTTAGCAACAATCGAGACTTGCAAATCGAATGACTTATATGGTAATGTGTTCTTACATTTACATTTCTCAAATTATAGATAATTTCTTGTACACATGCTGAAAAAAAAGGGTCTTTCATTGATTTTATTGTTGGTGCACGAAAGCATTGTAAACCCTACAAGAACATATATAAACACCAACCATTTGTGTTTATAAACACCAACCATTTGTGTGATTATCAACTTGTATTAAAATCCATTGTACCCCTAAATGGTGTGAAGACGACGATCCATTGTTCGATCATTCAATCTCCCAAAGTTGTAGAATTTCACCCAAATTTAATGAAATTCATCCAATCTCAAGTTCCCAGAAGGCTTGCTTAGCAATGGGAGACCTGCAAATGGAATGACTTATTTGGTAATGTGTTCTTATATTTACATTTCTCAAATTTTACATAATTTCTAGTAAATTTTTTGAAAAAAGGTCTTTCATTGATTTTATTGTTGGTGGAGGAAAGCATTGTAAAACCCTGGGAGAACATATATTAAAAAATTGTTTATAAACACCACCCATTTGTGTGATTATCAATTTGTATTAAAATCCATTTTACCCCTCAATGGTGTGAAGAAAGCCATCCGATGTTTGATCATTCAATCTCTCAAAGTTCTAGAAATTTACCCAAATTTAATGAAATTCATCCAGCTTCAAATTCCCAAAATGTCTCCATTTTCCCAAATTATCTAATACGGCCTTACATCCAAGTATGTCATCAAAGGCATCAAATTGAACTCCTTCTCACAAGAAAAAACTACATCCCTATTTGGATTTAAGAACTCGTTCGCATCATCACAAAACATGCCCACATCAAATTATTCAATAGGCTATCCTACAAAGGCATCACAAGTCTCAAACATTACATAGAAATGTCATAGCTCTATAGAAGAACATCTCGAATCATGAAAAAATCCCAAGCATCTCTCATCACGTTGATACTTGTTCTACTTCATAAGCTTAGATGCAAGCCATCCCCCTTGTTTTCATGTGCATCCTTTATAGAAACCAAACATAACTCTCCACTTTTTCAAACTCACTGGTATGTAAGAAAAATACATCCAAAGCAAAAACATACGTATCCACTACTCCAACATCAAGATCTCCCTAACACCAAACATAATACCAGAGGTACCCAAACACCCTAGCCAGGAACAATACAAATCACTACAATAGGAGTTAGATCCAAACATAGCATCCATCTAAAACCAAGAATACGTAAGAACTTGTTAAGAAAACACCTAGGAACCTATGTGACCACATCAGTCTGCATAACATTTGAAAGGTTCTAAAAATGTTGCTCAACTACCCTGCTAAAACTGAAAGAGTCCATGATTCCACCAAGTTCACATCCCGACACTCCTCAATGTCACTAAAAATAGAGACAAAACCAACAACCAAACACTACACCTTTAGCGGCTCCTCACCAGCCAAAAGCTTACCAACAAAGTCTCCAAAAACTAAAACAAGAACCATTGAACATGGGCTAGAAATCACATATGTCACCCTCAAACTGACATCATTGTCTAAAGCATTCATATCCTCAATAACATTCAGAACCATAGAGCGCCTATTCTCCTTGAACTCTTCAAAAATTGGATCAGCACACAAGTTCATCTCACAAGACATGTTTATCTTCAAAGGTTTCACACACATTATTACATACTTGACTATCACTATTCTCAACTACATCATGAGCTGGCTCGTGATTCACATTGAGAGATGAAGCATCACTAGAACATACCTCTTGAATCTCCTCCCAACACACCTCATCGTCATCCTCATCAAGAAATAATTCTTCAGTCACTGCTACTACTTCCTCTAGCTCATGAATAGGTTCACAAGTTACATACCTATCTTCATCACATAGAGCATAGTTCACCTCCACATTGGTACCAAGAGTATGAGCACAAATACAAACACCATCATCCACATCACTTATCTCGTTTGGTAATTGCACCAAGACCATAGTAGTCTCCTCAAGAATCTCCTCATCTAATAGGGAACCATGTGTAGCGTCTCCATCTTGAAAGATGAACACAAATTTGCATTCTCCTCGTCTACATAGATTTTTGAATCAAAAACTGGTATCATACCTACCACAACTTTCCTCTTTCGTTCTGCTAACTCAGCGCAATGCAGAAACGTGTCAGGGGGGAGAACACACCATTTGCAAGCGTTGTTTTGCTAGAGCTACCCTTGATATTGTGGCGGGCTTTTGACTGTGTGCAACATGTTGCCCCTACAACGATGAGGAGTCGTTCGAGCTTATAGTGCTGCTGGTAAGGGAGGCGTCAGCATACACACTACCACGTAGGAGTACAAGCAAAGGCTATTGTGAAGGAACTGGTGGTCGTTTTCGCTCAGTCATGTAGTCGTGTGGCAAGGGCTGCCATGATGTTGCTACGCAAGCAAAAGCGAGGGAGATAGAGTGTGATAGCAAGAAATCAATTTCCAATATCAAGTCCTTATATCAACCCTAAGAGAACCATTGTAAGCTGTTAAAATACATTCGAGATGTGATTGTTGATGATGGTGTGAAACTACTTATGTAGATTTGATACCTTGTTAAGTAGGATGAATTGACACCTTGTTAAGTAAGATGCATGTTTTTAGGATGGTTGTGAAACTACTTATATAGACTTGGAACCTTGTGAAGTAGGATACATGTGTGTGTGTCTTGGTAGACTACACCTGTCTCGATGATCGACTACACTCTTGGGTAGAAGAAGTTGTTCTCAAGATACTTTGTCCTTGGGTTGTGAGGCTTGAGTGCTATGTGCATGGGCAGCAACTAGCATGGTATCCTGGAAGAACTCTATGAGAAAATCTTCTGCTGCCTCCTGTAGGGTGAGAAGGCCTGTCCTACACCACCTGAATCCGACACCCCAATAGTCACATACTTGCCTCACAAGTCTCTGGAAAGGAGCCATGGGCATTGCGAAGCCTACAACCTTTTGTGCCTTCCTGATCTCCCTGAGAACATTGGCTCCCTGATTGATTCTCTTCTTCTTGCATATCTAGAGCATGTGCATGGGCTTGCCCTTCTTGGAGGACTTTGACCTCCCCTTTGAAGGACTGACCTCCAGCCACCACTGCCAAGTTAGGCCCACTTCCCTTTCTCCTTGCAGTTTCCTTTGTTCTTGCCATCAGAACTGAAAGAGTAATAAGCAAAATAATTAATTACCTTTAAAGATGACATCCATAAGGTAAGCTTCCACTCATAAATAGGTACAATAATGAGAACTATCATGGAACAGAAAATGGAAGAGGAGAACAGGAAATTCCATATGTCATTAGAATCAAGTAAGATATGGAATAGATCGGAATCCACCTTCTCCACAAGATAGCATGTCAAAGGAAGAGTTTTGCCAGAAAACGCGATTTCGGAACATTTGATGGTGGAAAATAGGTTCATATCGCGTTTTCCCACTAAAACATTAGTACTCTCTCATCACAAATTATTCCATTTTATTCCATAGTGATGTATTATGATACATGACTCTAAGCTAAAAGAACGGAAAAGCTTAAAGCCAAAATTTGCAATAAAACGCGATTTTCAAGGTTCCGCGCTGCAAAGACACATCGAGATCGCGTTTCCCGACAAAAAAGTGATCCAACAACGAAACTTATATGCTCTTCATTTGCTGAAAAGATTCTTTTAGACTTGTCTATTCATTGAATATATATAAGGAATAAAATAACAGGGTTTTAGTTTTACAGGAGTATACCCTCTCAGATGGTACAATCCTTTCAAAAGGCTATGTACTTGACTTTGGTTGAGCTGGGGACATGATGATGATGGTATCTTTTAATCGGAGAATGCCATGCTGAATGCTATCCTTCATTCGGAAGATGCCTTTTTGTGGAGGAGATGTTGTACTGAACAGACATGTGAACAGACATGTGAGGAGGGCAAGTATTCTAGCACATTGTATACTTTATGCCTCGAAATTCACGTCCGCATGGCATGTGCCACTATAAATGTCACACGTGTGATCAACGGTACTTGCCACGTGCATCATGCTGATGTGTCCTCGATTTCTGTGCAGATTCTTTTATCGTGTCCTTTTGCGTTCTCCTCCACAACACCAACCATCTAGTGACCACTTTCATCATCCCCTTCACATCAAGCACCCATACAATGCTTTCCTCTTCAAGCCTTAGCCTCGTACCCTGCAATACCAAATAGACACAGATCATCTGCTTCAACCCTAAACCACATCTTGGTATTCCTTTTAGGCATCTTTGATACACCTATTCAAGGTCCTCCTACATACACTTTTGTTCAGAGAGCATGGACAGAGGAAAAAGAGGTACAGTTCAAACTAATCTCAATTATATATTGTAGTGTTATATTTTGTAATGTCAGCATCTGAAACTGAACTTCTATGTTGTCGGACCTCGAGTTGTAGTAGTTCCAATATCGAAAGGTGGTTTTGATGGAAAACGCGAAATAGGATGGTTTTGCTTGAGGGGGACAGAATATCGCATTTTCTAGCAGATTTCGCACAACTTTCTTTTATATCCTCTCCCTTAATTACATATGCTAGTATATGAGTTCTAAGGCATACAAAGAATTTTCGCAAATGAAACGCGATTTCAATGTTCTGGCTGCAAAGACATGTCAAAATCGCGTTTGTCGACCAAAAGTATTTTGTATGAGAATCGATGCATATCTCATATTTTCCGGCCTTTACTGATATATTCTATAATGTTTTTCTCTGTTCTCTCTGTGTATCTTTATGTGCATGTACAATTTTGGATAATGCTCCAGCCAAGAGAACATTGGACCTGTCAAAATACTCTTATCAAAGATGAGGAAAGTCCAGGTGAGCAATATTTGAATTTACTCTTCTTTATATGAGAAAATATGATTTTTTTTTAAATTTTTGCTATTGCAATTTTCATTACAGCTAAGAGGTAGAGTACTAGTAGCAAAGGAGTAATCAAATCTGGTGAGCCAAGGAAGCTTTTGGAAGAGCAAAAATCACCAGACCTACAGCTTTTTGAGTTTCTCCAAAAGTCCAATGCCCAAAAGGAGTATCCAACATTTCACAAGATGTTCAACACTCCTTTCAAATTGACTGACATTGTGGCTCAGCACAAACACTTTTTGGAGGACCAGTTTGAGGTGTTTAGACAGATGACAACTGATGGAAGGATTGTGAATAAGGATGAAGCTTTTGTGCATATCAAGGACTTATGCCAAAGTGATAAGCTGAGGTATCAATTGAACAGGAGATTTGATGTTCTACCTTGCTGCTTCAAGGGTATCTGCAATCTCCACAAGAGGGACTGTAGGATATTAGAGGAGAGCTTTGCATTTGCTATTTATTTACATTCTGTTGAGCTTGGTGTTTCTTAAAAGTCTGCTCAAGAACATGACTTGGAAGAATATAAGGAAAAGAAGGAGTTGTTGGCAAGTGAGCAGAGTGAAGAACTTCAAGATGAGGAGCAAAGCATGAATCTAGAGGAGGAGAAGTTTGCTATTGCAGCACTTGATCTTATATCTCTGAAATCAGAGACTTTAAGAGATGCAGTTACAGTGGATAAAATTGAGCTTGATAGTTCCAGTTATGCTGTTCCCATCCTTCCATCATTCAAGATAGAAGGTAGAGAATATGTTTTCCTAAATGACATATTGTGCATTTTCAATCTAAGAGAGGACTATGCACTTGGCCTCATAGCTCAATCATGCAAGGTGGACAAGGAAGTAATGATAGATGATGATCCCTTGCTGGACCTAGAAGACAAGTTCAATCCTGCATTAGAACTTTCTACGTGTTTTAAGGAGGCAAGTAATTTTCAAGAGGTGGATGATGAAGTCTTTAAAGAGGTACAAGCCTGTATGAATCTCACTGGAAGCTCAGCTCTGGCACATCATTCTGAGAGAAGACATCAGAACATAGTATCTCATTGTGGAAAGAGAACTTGCTTGAGCAGGATGAGAATATGAAGGTAATGGCATCTTATTTGTGTACTTTTGTGATATTTCAATCCCTGCTTTTGAGTTATAGTGACCATTTAGGTAATCTAACAATATTGTCTACATGCAGTTAGATATTGAAAATGAAACCTTCCTCTTGAGGTCCAAACGAAGCAGAGTTGCTGGCTTGGGTAAACTGTCAAGTCTTTCCCATTTCCTTGCAGACTTATGTAATGCCAAATTGTTAATATACCATGGGACAATGAGCAACAATGAGGAAGCAATAATTCTTTTTTTCAAGTGTATGTCAGAGGCCTTGGGTGGCCATTCCCTTTCATGGTATGCAGACAAAGTGACATTGATAGAGAAGAGGTCTGCCTTACATACTTTTGGTTATTATTTCGGAAAACAGTGCTCTAGAGTAGGATATTTTTTATCATATACTGCCTATGCGCTCGCTGCTGGTGTAAAGAATCCTCTTAGTCTCGAGCCTTATGGCAAGCACAAACTTATACAGAACCGAGAGCCAGCACTATTGGGATCACCAAAGAAATTGGAGGAAGGAGAAAGTGCTCGAGAACCAACCTCACCAGAACAAGGAAGATCTTAGAGCACTGTGGTGTCATTGAAGAAAAAGAAGTCTCCAAGTAAAGTGAAAGGGAGGTTCCCATTGGTAGACCTTGGGAGAAACCCTAAGGCCATTAGCTATTGTCATTGTATATTTAGCTTTAGAACAACAAATGTATTTCTGTTGTATCTTTTGTATTCTGTATTTTCTATGCATCAAAATTTGAGAATTGTTTTCAATTATGCGGTACACAATTTTTACACTTGTATTCTTCTGCATCTACCACAAAGGAATTGTAAACACACATTCTGTATTTCCATGCATCAAAATTTGAGAAGTGTTTTCAATTATGAGATACACAACAATTACACTTGTATTCTATCCACCCATTTGTGATCTACAAAGACCTTTGATTTTCTCCATTCAGCATGTCTCAATGCTGCATTTGAACTCTCTAAAATTTTCTGTCTTCTCTGCTTCTGTGCTACTTGAAAGGCTATCTTGACTTGAGATGCATTGACCTTTCTCTTTGTTTCGATCTTTTGAAGTACTTGAAACACTTCCTTTAAGCTATTGCCTTTTTATTTTCCTCCAAAATGTTGTGTATGTCTAAAGAAAGCATTACAGGTCATGTAGTGTGATTTTTCCATTCCTTTTGTAGACCAGATTGCAGGGCATCCATACTTTTTAATTGTATTTTGTGGACGTGATAAAAATCTTTGGGACTTTACTCCACCAATGGATGGCTTGATAGGTACCTCTTTACCATTTGTAGATTTCTTAAGATCTTTTGTTATATGAACATCTCCACCATGTAGACCAATTTTTGATAATACCGCTTCCAATGATTGTATTGCCTCTTTTCTTTTCACCTCAAGTCAAAGTTTTCAGGCAATTCCAATATCTAGAAAAACAAGTTTCTCAATAAATCTACACAATGCATGCAATGTGCAAATGTGAACATTGCATAATGGAATATCAAGAACTGCTTTAAAATTTGGATCTTCCTTGTCCCTATTGGGTGCTCTTCTCCACCATTTGAAATCCAAGACATGGGCTGATTGTTTACAATACAAGCAAGGAGATTTGGAGTTATCCCCTTTACTCATATTGTACATACACTTCAATGTCTTAAGATCACTTGCCATATGCCATTCTACTTGAAAATCACCTTTGCCTGGAACTTGAAGATGACTCCCTAAAATTTGACTCCTTACAGTTGAGGGTATATCTGTCTGGTGAAAAACCCAGTTAAGTGTTTCTTGGTCCTCTGTCTTCACCTGCCATTACAATAGAATGATATATGGTAGAAGTTTATTAAAAAATATACATGTATATTCAACAAATACTAACACCAAAATAAGAAAATCCATACCTCAAATGATCCCAACCACCATACATGTTTTTCTGATTGAACGCTAAAGTACTTTGAAATGGTCTTTGTGATTGATGGATCAAGTGCCCGATTCATCAAGGTAATAGTCACTCTTTCTATCTTCTTTTCCTTTACAATTTCACATTCGTCAAGCTTAACAACAAACTTTAAAACTCCTTTACATTCCTCAAGTGTGATGTTATAAAACTCCACCATTCTTCTCTGTAATTGTTGCAGCTCCACAAAAATATTATTCAAAGGATCATATACAGTCCTTCCTTTGGCCCCTTCATATACATTTTTGATATGTAAATATTGTCCAATGAAGTCATCTATTTCCTGATTTAGAAGACCTCTTTGGCGCTACACTACCTGCTGCTGCTGGGGTGGGTAACAATACACGTTTTATCCGATGATCTTTCAGAGTAGAAGAAACGATGTTAAAGATTGAAGCATATCCTTTTCTACTCACCCCATTCATATCTAGGGCTTCTTGAATTTTTTCGACACTAACTCTACTTTCTAATATAAACTTTTCGACAGCATCACGTTTTAACCTTTTCAACTTTTTTTCATCTATCAAGCTCTCCACGACAACTTTAGAGACTAAACCTTTTATTTGCTTCACTAGAACAAGATTGGAATTTTCATTTACTTCACCAAGCCTTAAAATTTCCCTACAACAAGAAAGAAACACATCTATAATTATACAATGAGACAATTATAACTCACCTTTCATGCATCCACATCCATACATCCGCATCTACATGCACATTCACATCCATACATCTACATCTATATGCGTACATTCACGTCTACATGCATACATCCACATCTCTATGCATACATCCACATCCACATTCACATTCACCTCCATACATCTACATCTACATGCATACATCCACCTCCACATTCACATCCACACCTATACATCTACATCTACATGCATACATCCACCTCCACATCTACATCCACATCTACATCTACATGCATACATCCACCTCCACATCCACATCTACATCTATACATCTACATCTACATGCATCCATCCACATCTCCATTCACATCTACATCTATACATCTACTTCTACATGCATCCATCCACATCTCCATTCACATCTACATCTATACATCTAGATCTACATGCATACATCCACATCTCCATTCACATCTACATCTATACATCTAGATCTACATGCATACATCCACATCTCCATTCACATCTACATCTATACATCTACATCTACATGCATCCATCCACATCTCCATTTACATCCTCATCTATACATCTACTTCTACATGCATACATCCACATCTCCATGCATAATAAAATTCTTTTAATTAATCTAGGATGACAGTTCCTAGAATATGGTAGGAAGTCCTCTTTTTATGCTTTGAATGAAATTATTTTATGCGTAATTTCTATAAAAATTTTGCCATAGCTCCGCTACTATGACTGATAAATCTCAATTTTTTCTAAGGGATAAGGCTTATCATTAAGGAAATAATTAGAATGGTCTCTAATTGGATCATCAATCCATAATGGATTGAATCATCAATATACATAAACTAAAAGCATAGAAAAAAAACCATTAATTTGGCCTCAAGCATAGCTTAATCTTGGATTAAGGAAAAGCCTTATGAAAAGCTTCATTTGGATTGAAAAGGGTCATGAGTATGACCATTTCTTATGTGAGAGAGAGAAAGACCATTAGAATTAAATATAAATAGAATTTTATGTAATTCTTTACTATCATTAATTAATTAACTTCAATAGCATTCTTCAAGAATGTTTCCTTGGTCAAGAGTGAGAGGAGCATGATATAGTGATTGAGGAAAGAAATAAGCATATGATACAACAACAGAGTTTTATGAACCTTCATTCTACATGGCGCATAATTCATGACAAGATGGACCAAAAGAAAACATCAATCCCAAGACTTCGGGTGAAGTCAAAGGACACTGATTCTGCTTGGCAATTACAAGTTGTTCTAATTGGAATGATTACTCATGGGCATGGGCATGGTCATTATGGACACTTCACTGTAAATGGTTTATGACCCTCGGACCAAATCTCACAGTTGGATCCCTTGAATTGTTTTTGCGCAACTTTGATATAATGGACATGCATGCAATTGGGGACCTAGCTACTAATGGGGTCCAAGAAAGCAGCAATGTTCCATTACTAAACGCTCTCAACTCAAGAAGTGCCTTAGATTGTCATTATGCTTTAGAAGGTAAGGAACCTCTCCAGAGTGGTGGGTCTGTAGATTTATTACAGGAAAGTATCACTAATGCAAACTCAGGGGATATAAATGCCATGACTTATACTACAGATACTATAACAAGAACTGCCTCCTCGTTTCGTAAATTGCCAAAGAACTTGTTGTTGCTATAACTAGATAATTGTGCATTAGAGAACAAAAATTGGTACTTATTTGCATACCTTTCTCTACTTGTTGCAAGATGTGTCTTCAAGAAGAGACAGTTCAATTAGGCTTCTTGATGGTAGGGCACACATGAGGACATTGATGCAATGTTTAGCAGGTTATCTAAGAAATTGAGAGTGGGTCAAACATTCACTTTTCCACATCTAATGGATACATTTAAATGCTCTTTTAAATCCAAACTAGCACCATTTCTTCTCAAAAGGATCCCAAACTTTAAGAGTTTCGTTGACAATTATCTTAATGATGGGAAAGATATGCTTGTGGGTCATTCTAAACCATTGCAATTTCATTACTTCATGCTTGAAGAAAAATTGACAATGTAATACAAAGTGCATCCCAATCCACGTGATTGGATGCATAGATAAGGAGGCATTTAGTTGTGGAAGAAAGATTCCGATGGATGGTCACTTCTTCCAACAGGGTTTCCAAACATACTACCAATGGCTAAACTTGTAAGGGGTCACACAAGTAATGGCAGGTATAAAGGACTACATTAGGTTTTTGGAGAAGTGTGCAGATAGAAGGGGTGAGACAACATCATATGAAACGTATATTAGACCAATCATAGATTAATGGGAAAAAGTACTAGAAGAACTTGAGTATCCAATTTTATCATCATAGACAAATGTGTACTCAAATTTTTGGCCAAAGACACGATTGCCAGATCATGTGGATAACTTTGATAGGCACAATAATGAGTTCATAGGCTATGAGGAATGGAACAATCACTATTACAGTCCTTTAAGCGGTAAGCCAAGGGAAGAGTTTAGCCTAATGATAGATGTTAAGAAAGGAAACTTTATCTTGGTGAGGCTATCTGATCCAATTTATCCTACATGGCTTGGTGTTGCCTAATCAGAAATTGAGATAGATGCAACATCACCTAATTTCAATAAGGTACTAATTTAATATTGGTCACCTTGTGCTAAGAAAAAAGGATTAAGTGATGTAGAAGTCTATGAGGATTGTTGGAATAAGTTTTGGGTAGAGAATAAGAAGGATCCCCAAGTTTGGGAATGTGTTGATACAGTTGTATGGTCATGGATGTTAAAAGTCACAAATACTAAGAGGATTAAGATTCCGCTTAGAATGTGTGTACAAAAGCACAAGAAGGCTTCCTTAGCAATGGAGACTTGCAAATCGAATGACTTATATGGTAATGTGTTCTTACATTTACATTTCTCAAATTATAGATAATTTCTTGTACACATGTTGAGAAAAAAGGTCTTTCATTGATTTTATTGTTGGTGCACGAAAGCATTGTAAACCCTACAAGAACATATATTAAATGGTATTTATAAACACCACCCATTTGTGTGATTATCAACTTGTATTAAAATCCATTGTACCCCTAAATGGTGTGAAGAAAATGATCCATTGTTCGATTATTAAATCTCCCAAAGTTGTAGAATTTCACCCAAATTTAATGAAATTCATCCAATCTCAAATTCCCAAAAGGCTTACTTAGCAATGGAGACCTACAAATCGAATGACTTATTTGGTAATGTGTTCTTACATCTAGTAAAATTTTTGAAGAAAGGTCTTTCATTGATTTTATTGTTGGTGGAGGTAAGCATTGTAAAACCCTGGGAGAACATATATTAAAAAATTGTTTATAAACACCACCCATTTGTGTGATTATCAACTTGTATTAAAATCCATTTTACCCCTCAATGGTGTGAAGAAAACTATCCAATGTTTGATCAGTCAATCTCTCAAAATTCTAGAAATTTATCCAAATTTAATGAAATTCATCCAATTTCAAATTCCCAAAATTATCTAACACGGTCTTACATCCAAGTACGTCATCAAAGGCATCAAATGGAACTCCTCACAAGAAAAAACTACATCCCTATTTGCATTTAAGAACTCATTCGCATCATCACAAAACATGCCCACATCAAATTATTCAATAGGCTATCCTGCAAAGGCATCACAAGTCTCAAACATTACATAGAAATGTCATAGCTCTATAGAAGACCATCTCGAATCACGAAAAAATCCCAAGCATCTCTCATCACCTTGATACCTGTTCTACTTCCCCTTCAAGGTGATGGGATGGGAGGCCTTGGGAATGGCACATCGCCATTCCTTGAATGTAAGGGAGAATGGAAGTGGTGCCATTCTCCCTACTATGAAGTGATGGGAGGCCTTGAGAATGGCACCACTACCATTATTCCTAGAATGTAATGGAGAATGGCACCACTTCTGGGTTGTTGCAAGATCAAGGTGTCCATTTTTGTACATTTTATGCTGAACTGGGCAATGCTTGGAGAGAAAATTTGGATGGGCAAGGTACTTCAAAGGAGATCAAGTAACTAATAGAAATTACACGTGCACTCAAATTAACCCACTATAACTTAAATTAATATAAATATTCTATATAAAAAAAATATGATGAAATGATTAAAATTTGATCTTTCCATACTTAGAACAATCCATTTTTTTTTTCTTAGAGGCAACATTACAAGTACACTAGTCCTTATAGATTTTAGATGATTTACATAAAAAATATAATTTTACTAATTAGATTATTAATATTTACAGGCCTTCTGAGATAGCTTGAAAGAATTTTGGAAAAGAGATCATTAAAAATCCAACTATTGGATTTGCAATTTTGACTAACCACCACATTCTACTAATGTCTCACTATCTACCACTCTTTTGATCTATAAGATTGAGTATTTTAGGTGGTAGTTATTATGGGTACAAAAAGTGGCACATATTATAACACTTTAAAGACCTTGAAATATTTAAAGAAAATAGACAAATAGCTTAAAATTTTGTCAAAAAATCAAGTTAATCTCTATATTATGTGACGATCCAAGGTCCAAAGTGAAAATCTCATATGAGTTTATATGTAAAAGATATTAGCATTTTATGGAATCAAACCAAATTGGGACATGGTGTATACATTGACTTTGTACCTAAGAAAATGAGGACTTTTTGACTATCTAATGCTTAATCAGATTATGCAACTATATTCCCAACTTTGCATGTGATGTTCCAACAAAAGAACTTGAAATGAAATTCCTTCGTTAGCTAGGAGAGATTGGCCACTGCATGTACACAAATGAAATTCCTTCGTTAGGCTAAGAGAGATTGGCCACTGCATGTACACAAATGCTTGTTTTTTTACTGTTTATAGAGTGCCTGAGTGGACAAAACTAGGCATCGTGATCTTGCAACCACCCTTCCATTCTTCATGTAATGTAAGGGAGAATGGCAATGATGCCAAATTTCCCCCCTTGAATGTGATGGGAGGCCTTGAGAATGGTAGCACTGCTATTATTTCTTGAACAAAAGGGGAGAATGGAGGTGGTGCCATCCTTGCCTTCAATCAAGGTGATGGGAGGCCTTCAGAATGGTAGCCATTGCCATTCTTCCTTGAATGTAAGGGGAATGGAAGTGGACCCATTCTACCCCTCAAAATGAAAGAGTGGTACTATTTAAGAAATGGGTAAGTTTTTTCTTTTTTGATTTGTCATCTATTACACATTTATGCTACTTTGTCAAGTAAAAATTGAAAATTTTTCCAAAATACAAAGGAGATCTTGCAAATAGTTTTCTAAAAATTTTGAGTCATAGTGTGTGGACAGTAGCTAGGGTTAGCTGTGTGTGGACACATCACAAGTAGTGTGTTATAGCTTATGGATTTTGGCTTTATGCAATTTGTGAGAAGGGACATGGCTTCCCTCTATGGTTAGGGTTTGACTAATACATTAGGGCTTGCTCTCGTGTGTGTCTGTCTCCTCTCCCTCTACCTGTTTTTCATCATGGTGAGTGAGAGAAGAGGGAGAAGAAGCTATGGAGCTTGCCATTGGAGATGTGAAGCTTGGAGCACACCGATTTTCATCAACTCTAGGAGCTTGGCCTACCGAGTAAGGAGTACTAAACATCTTTGAGCGGATTTTAGGTGCAAAAACACAAACAATATTAGATTTGAGTTGCCCAAAGCAAAGGAAAAATTTCTATTTTGTAAGCTCCATTGAATCTTGATTGTGGTGAATGTATGAGGCAAACGATTGCAAATCTGGCAAAGATTCATGTATTTGGCAAATGGGAATGTGTTGGAAACTCATGTGCAAGCCCTAGAGTGAATTTGGAGCAAGTTTGATGCATTGGAGTGATTGAAAAATTATTGTTTTGAAGCCCTCACAAAAATAGAGAATAGAGGTCCATTTTTTTTGTAATTGGAGAGCCAGTCTCTTGCAAAAATCAATCAATTGGTGGCTTGAATGCATGCCTAGGAGTGTTGGGAACACACATATGCCTTCAATAGTCATCTTTATCTTGCAAAATCCCTCCAACCAGCAGGCGGCGTAGCCTGAAGGCTAGAAATAGGAAATTTTTTGGCTCATCTTCAAAAAGTGGAGGTCAATTACAAGCTCTATGATTGATTAATATCAAAATATTCTTAGCAATTTCATGACACACATAAATGAGAATATTGCTATGTGGTTGAATGGAGCAATTGTGCATTTTGGAGCTAACTATTAAAAAGGCTGTAAATAGTGATTAGTGAAATAAAGGGTCATTAATTAGCTAATTACTCTCTCAACTTTTACAATTGGTCTGATTCCTTTTTACATGGAGTTAGTAGACATCATTGCTAAGCTAATGAATGCCTAGTCCCCCAATTTGGACAAGAATTGAAGAAATTAGAGCACTTTTCCTACTAGTTCTTATTGGTTTTACTGGTTTTTCTCAAAAACAGAGAAGGGGATTTTATATTTCTGGTATGTATGCACCTTGGTTGGTGTTAATATGCAACATTGAGATTGTTTAGGTTTCAATGCAAGTTATCCACACTTGATTGAACCACTACATTTCAATTTAAAGCCTTGGAAAGTGCGCCAAAATAGGGTACTTTGGACTGTGTATGCCAGTTCAATTTGAATGCAAACAGTGTGATTTTCTACATCAACAGTGAAGGTTGTTGAGTACTTTGGAGTATTTGGAACACTTATTAGAGTGTGGTTGAGCTAAGGAAGGCTCGTTTACAGAATTGGATGTGTGCAGAAGGTGCATTTGCATTGAGCAAATATGTCAGACAACCCTGTACATATTGTGGGTGAGAAGTTGGATAGAAAGAACTTCAAGGCATGGAAGTATAGGATTGAAAGATTTCTGAAAGGAAAAGGATTTTGGAATCTTGTTATAGGTGCAGAGCAAGAGCCGCAGATCTACCCCGACAACCTACACAACAATAAGTTGTAGCTCATAAATAGTGGTCAGAGAGAGCATACAAAGTTTTGCATTACTTGTCCATATGTATCTCAGATCCTATACTCATACATATACATGATGTTGAGAATCCCAAGGATGCATGGGATACTTTGGTAAAGCTATTTGATACAGATACTAGTGCTCGTAAGTCTCAGTTTTGAGACAACAAATTCATAATGTGAAGCGAAAAGGAAGGAGTATTCATGATTATGTTCAAGAGATAAAGAAGTATGTAGATGCATTGGCAACTATCAATGCCCCCATGCCTGATGATGATTTGGTAGACATTGCCTTGCGTGGTCTTGGCAAGGAGTACAAGTCTTTTGATACATCTATCGCTTTTCAGAGTACAGGTTTACCAGATTTTGATGAGTTGGTTTACTCTTGCTTGTTGAGGAAATCAAACTCAATGACTCTTTTCATGATGCATCTACTAGCCATGATGATAATGGCACGAATCAGGCTTTCTATTCATCACAAAGGGGATTTAGAGACAGGGGGAGATTTTCATCACGAGGACGTGGTAATGGTTGTGGATGGCAGGATAGGTCACCACAACAGAATTTTCAGCCTTCATATGGTGCTAGAGGTGGTCATGGATATACACCTCAGAGAGGCAGAGGTAATCCTCATGGAAGAGGATGTTGGCAAGGCCAACAAGCATCTATGCAAAATGTGGAATGCCATTACTATGGGAAGTTTGGTCATGTGGCACGTGATTGTTACCGCAAACAAAATGATTTGAGAGGGGGTAGAGCATAACATGGTGGAATTTTTGCATAACATGGTGGAAATTATGTAAATGGTGGAAATTTCACATCAAGCAGTCATGATGGCAGTGCAAATCACTTGTTTGCCATGAAACATGTCGTGGGATCTATGATGACACATGGTGACAGTGATGACACTCGGTATATGGACTCTGGAGTATCAAACCATATGACTTGTCATGGCGAATGGTTTGAACATATGAAGCCAATGGATGTAAAAGGCTATGTGGAGACAGGTGATGATTCCCAGCATGCTATCACTCATGTTGGAAGTGTACCATTGGTGAAACAAAGTTTATGGCAGATGTCTTGTATGTGCCTTCTATTACAAAAGTTTAGCCTCAGTTGGTCAAATGGTTGAACAAGGTTTACAGGTTTATTTCAACAACGAGCATGGTTGCTTCATTGAGGATTTCAAAAATGGATGTAGAGTCATCACCAAAATCAAGAAAGAAGGCAGGTTATTTAAGTTGGATGCTGGGATTCCTAAGTTGAAATCGACCATGTTCTCTAAAAGCTGAAATGTGGTACTGGACATTGAAATGTGGCATAAAAGGATTGGACATGTGAACATACAAAGGTTAAAGAACATGCAGGCACACAAGAGGCATTGTTGGTGGGCTACCTAGATTCAACTATGATGGAAATATGCATGTATGTGATGCTTGCTAGTTTGGAAAGCAAGCAAGGTTGCCATTTCCTAAAGAAGGCAACATGAGTAGCACGCCACTTGAGATTGTTCATAGTGATGTATGGGGTCCTACACAAAACCCATCCATTAAAGGCAGCTTGTATTATGTGACATTCATTGTTCATAGTGATGTATGGGGTCCTACACAAAACCCATCCATTAAAGGCAGCTTGTATTATGTGACATTCATTGTTCATAGTGATGTATGGGGTCCTACACAAAACCCATCCATTAAAGGCAGCTTGTATTATGTGACATTCATTGTTCATAGTGATGTATGGGGTCCTACACAAAATCCATCCATTAAAGGCAGCTTGTATTATGTGACATTCATTGATGATTTTAGCAGAATGACATGGATTTACTTTCTCAAAGAGAAGAGTGAAGTGTTGGAAAAGTTTATGGAATTCAAGGATTTTGCACAGAGAAGCAGTTTGGTACAAGGCAAAGGATGAGGGTGTCATTGATTCCATTGATGCTAATGTGCATGTGAACTTGCAACAAACAAGTTCTATTTCTATGTCTGGGCCAGCAGAGTGTGAAAGTAGTACTATACGTCCATGGTCAGGACGCTTGAGACATGAGAGTGTGAGCACTAGGAGTAGTGCTGTGGATAAGGGAAAAAGAAGGTTGAAGGAATTGGCATTATAGGTTATGAGTCGTCAAGTTAAGAAAGTTTGGAGGATGAGGAGCTTGGCATACCAATTTTACACACACCAGGTGCAAGGCAGGACATATATGTGCCTCCACATGCTAGAGTGACGGGTGTTTAGGGTGATCCATATGCATTGCGGAGATCCCAAAGGGTCAGGTATCCAGTTAACAAGTTGACATATTGTGACTTTGCTATGCATTACGCATATATGACCTCTTTGGTGAAGCATGTGGAACCTAATTGCAATACAGAAGCTATTGGGAAGCATGTATGGGAGAAGGCAATGGATGTTGAGATGGACGCATTGGTCCATAATGAACCTTGGGATTTGGTTGCCTTACCACAAGGCAAAATATCATTGGTTGCAAATGGGTTTATAAGGTGAAATGCAAATCAAATGGTTCCATTGAGCGCCATAAAGCGTGGCTGGTAGCTAAGGGCTATGCACAAACCCAAGGCTTGGACTATGATGAAACATTTAGTCTAGTTGTTGCAAAGATGGGAACAGTGAGAGTAGCATTACTATGGCTGCAGCAAATGGTTGGGAAATGCATCAAATGGATGTGAAAAATGCGTTTCTAAATGGTGATTTACAAGAGGAAGTTTATATGGCACAACTAGAAGGATATGTACACCCGAGGTACCCCACTCATGTATGCAGGTTAAAGAAAGCATTATATGGTTTGAAGCAAGCACCTGGTGCTTGGAGTGATAAGATAAGCCTATATCTTATCAGGTTTCTTCAACAGATTCTTTACTCTATGTGAAGAAAACAAATCATGGGATTGTCTTGCTTGTCATCTGTGGATGACTTGATTGTCACAGGAGATCATGCTACAGATGTTATGCATGTCAAGAAGGCATTGAGTGGGCAGTTTGACATGAAAGACCTTGGTGAATTGAGATATTTTCTTGGGATTGAAGTGATAAAAGACCATGCAAGGACATGGTTAGTGCAACACCAATATGCATTAGATATGTTGGCAAGATATGGGATGAGTACACCTTTGGAGCATAATGTAAAGCTATGGGCTGATTTTGGTGAGGAGTTGGATGATCCATCTATGTATAGAAAGATGGTTGTTTCCAGTCTTATATTTACATAACTATCACACGACCGGATCTCAGTTATGCTGTGGGGCTAGTAAGCCAATTTATGTAAAGCCCCAGAAAACCTCATTTGGATGCAGTGAGATGCATTATGCGCTATGTAAATACCACTGCACATTATGCGCTATGTAAAGACCACTGCACATTATGGTCTTCTTTATTAGCATGGTAAAGGCTTGGATGTACATGGCTACACAAACACAAATTGGGCAGGTAGCTCATATGACACAAGGTCTACTAGTGGTTATGCCTTTACATTTGGAAGTGCAGTGGTGAGTTGGAGCAGTAAGATGCAACAACCTATTGATGCTTTATCTAGTACAGAAGCTGAATATAGGGGTGTAGCCATAGCTACATGTTGTGAGACCCCTTTGCCCTCTCCACGTACCGGATTCCTAGTTACTAGCAGCAGCGGAAGTAGCTTCCTCTTGCGCGGGGCAGGGTTTCCCACTCGAGGTCTCGCCCACGAATGTTTGGACACGAGACTAAGCTGGTGGTCATTCCAAAATCGAGACCGAAAAAATTTCCCTTGCCCGAAAAACGGGGACGACCTTTTTTATTTTCTTAACAAATTTTCTAACGGGGTCAAGAGACTAAACTATCCTTCACCTGATTAAACCAGATAGAAGAAAAACTATTACAGACTTAACTTGAAGAAATCAACGCTTTTTTCCTAACTGAAATCGAGCACAGCTGTTGATCTATTCATTTGAGAAAGTTATCAGGTTTTTATTTAACTACTTGAGTTCTAAGCATATTCCTATTATTTAAATTGTAATATTAAGACTCCACTGATTGTAGCCTACCCCATCCGGCCCATGGGTTATAGCCACCACCCAACCACTGGAATTGGTAAAACCAGACAATTATTCACCTACCCATAATTGAATGCCTTTCTTAACTTTTTCTTTTGAATACAGATACGCACACACTCCTCTTTAAAACTTTAACTTATAAAACAATCAATTAACAAACAGTTACTGGTTACAGATGTCATAACTCTAAAATTCCATCTAGTCCCTTGTCTCTCAAAAAATAGAATCACTCTAGACTCTCCGTTGAAACCAGTTGGTAACAGATTACAATAATCATTTGTCCATTATACATATCTTCCACGACACCTCGAGCCCGTGCATCACCTGGTTAGAACCTTCTAGGATCCTCCTTAGGTGTCCTGGTACTTCACTCAGGGACCGCTTTGTCGGCCCTTGTCCATCGTATTGGAAGCACACAATTTTAACCGTACCGAGGCTGGTCAAGACCTGGGGCTTTGCCGCGTGAGTTGTCCTTTGAACACTCTCCTCGCCAGAGCTGTTGCAACCAAACTTCCCTAGAAAAACACATACCAAATGCTACCTCCAGCATTCTGGCATAAGACAATCCTTTAAGAAAACAGGGTTTCTATGCAAGTATTCAGTTTGATTTTCTATTGAATACAATGAGTATATCTTAAATCAGCATCCCCAAAACTTCTTGATCGAATTTCTGAATTTCATAACAGAATTTGACGAATTCTGTAACCTTGATCCACAGATTAGTTCGAAGGGTCTCAAACTTAGTTTCAGATTTGGCAAGAGATTTGAAGTATTTTCCTAAACTGGTCACATCTTCTTTCCTCAAAACTAACGAAAGAGTTTGGTCTTGGTCATAGTCTGATTTAAGGGTCGAGTCTGATAAGATTTTTCCTGAACTATCTTTCTCGAAAAAGGGGGTGATATTTCAGTTACTATTTTACGGAATTTCTTTCTTTGAGTATTCACTTAACTGATTTTTAAACTAGTTAGGAATTCCAATGAGGAATAAATTCATCATTTATTTGAATATTTGGATCTCGATAGATTTTGAATTTTCTTTTTACAATCCGTGAGAGTATGAAATTATAGGAATTTCTCTCTTAGAGTATTTACTTATTCATTTATCAAATACTCGTAGAAATTAAACATCGAATTAAAGAGAAATCTAATTTTGATATCAAAATTCTTTATGCATCTATTTATGCATGAAAATCAACTTCAAGGGAATAACACTTCAAAAAAAAAAGAATTTCTTTATGCATCTATTTATTCATAAAGTCAATTTTAATAGGAATAACACTTTCGTGGGATAAAAACTTCCTTTATGCATCTTTTTATGCATAAAAATCAAATTTAATGAAAATAACACTTTTATAATTAAAAAATTTTCATTATGCATCTTTCTATGCGTAGAAATTAAATTCAATGAAAATAACACTTTTATAATTAAAAAATTTCCATTATGCATCTTTCTATGCGTAGAAATTAAATTCAATGAAAATAATTAATATTAGTGATATCCATGCATATTCATAGGTAAATATGTACATGGAGTAAATTAGAAAATTTCTTTTAGAATGCACAAATGGTGGGAGTTACTCTTTTGGAATAACATAAAAATAAACTTTCTTTTCCACAAAATTCTAGAAAATGTTGCCAACCATAACCTCCTTTGTATGGGTGACCATTTCTCATTTTTATCATTCTATTTTCAACTTATATTAACCCCAATTAGATGTCTAGGACTCTAATCTACACAATCTTCAATTTCCAAGAGAGTAAACAATAAGAAAAGTTTAATTAATCTTTTTGTTAATCATTCTAGGATAAAGAAAGGATGAATTGTAAAGAAGAGAAGGGGGTGGCCTTTTCATCAAGGCATAGCATTAGAATTTACTTTAACTAACTATAAAATAAGAAAATTAAGAAAATTATAGATTTAAAATTAAAAAATAAAAAAAAAATTAGCTTACATGGTGCTTGTAAGCTTTCCTTTGGCTTGAGGGATTGAGGGTTCTACTCTTGTTTGAAGCAAGAGTGGCCACCAATTACTTTAGCTTACATGGTGCTTGTAAGCTTTCCTTTGGCTTGAGGGATTGAGGGTTCTACTCTTCTTTGAAGCAAGAGTGGCCACCAATTACTTTGGAGAGGATTAAGCCAAAAATAATTGAATTATCAAGAAAATTCAATTTAAATGCCTCTGGCTAGTAGTAGAGTAACAGTGCATAAATACTATTAAGTTTTTACAAAGGGGGAGGCTTCTATTTATAGGAAAAGTGAGCCTCAAACCAAGCAAATTGATTCTAGATTTTTCCAGATCAGTTTGGTCAATTTTTGACCATTTTTGGGTCAGTTCAGCTTACTTTTTGGAACTAGACTTGAATTAGGAGAGAGGAGAGATGAAATATCTCATTTAATTTATTTAAAATTGGGGAGTAATGATGAGATAAAAGCTGCCTCCTTCATGAGGAAACATCCCCACTCTGAGCTGTCAAAAATTCAGTTTTTTAATGTTTTCTTTGGTCCTTAGTCCACTCTTCATCTTATGTGAGCATTTACTCATTTTTGGGGGGGTTTTCTTTAATTTTTAAATTTATCTCCTCCCTACATTTGGATTAATCTTATTGGTCCCTCAGAACCTTAATCCAAAAGTTTCACAAAATCTGGACCCTTAGGCTAAGGTCTTTTGAGTAGATTATAATTTATTTTTATGCACCTTTTAAACTTCTGTTTCAGGGGAATTTATTTTAATATGAAAGGATATTTTTCCATCCAAAGATATCAAAAAATTGAATTATCTCTCTCTAGAATATTTTCTCTCTCTAGGCCAAAACAAGTAGAAACTCTTGGGAAGTACAAAAAGTTATCCCCCAGATACTGTGGGCCATATCTGACTACAAAGAAAGTAGGTGAGTTAGCCTATGAACTTCTTATGCCTCCTCATCTCAAAGTACATAATGTATTTCATGTCAGCCTACTTAAGAAATATGTACCGAACTCGAATCATGTGTTTAATGATGAACTCTTAACTTCTTTAACCCAAGGACTGATGAAACTCCAACGTGAAGAAATTCTTGATGTTCGAGAGAAGGTTCTCAGGAGAATAATTCTAAGAGAATTATTAGTCAAATGGAAGTTCTATCCTTTTGAAGACGCCACATGGGAGAAAGAAGTTGAACTGATGTGGGATTACCCCCAGTTTGCGAGATGAGGACATCTCGCATTTTTTCAGTGGGAGAGAA
The DNA here is from genome assembly GCF_041138505.1 of Cibotium barometz. Taxonomy (NCBI): domain Eukaryota; kingdom Viridiplantae; phylum Streptophyta; class Polypodiopsida; order Cyatheales; family Cibotiaceae; genus Cibotium; species Cibotium barometz. The sequence continues at coordinate 25,753,435 of NC_141090.1, forward strand.
TGTAAGATTCCTCCCCTGCCCCTCAAGATGTCCAGTTTCTTCCCCTGTAATCAATCCCTTTTTTAGAATAATAAAAGATAGAACTTCTTTTGGGACGTACTTGAATGAAGACCATATCTGCATCTTCAAATTTTCTATCTGACCTCTTCTTATCTGCATAGTGCTTCTGTCTATCCTGGGCAGATTTTGTATCTTTGCGGATTGACTGCATCTGCTACTCCATGTTGTCAAGCATTTATCTGGACATCTCTACCCTAATCAATTGGTCGGACCAAGTTAATGGTGGCAGTCTTGTCTATACATAGCTTTGAAAGGGCTCATCCCGATACTTCGGTGATAAGAGGCATTGTAGGCAAACTCGACTAGGTGCAGATAGCTAAGCCACTTTTTGGGTTCCTTTCTACAAAATGACCGAAGTATATCTTTGATTACTTAGTTCACCCTTTCTGTTTCACCATCAGTCTCGAGGTGGTAAGCTATGCTGAGATCCAAAAAAGTTCCTACTGCTTCGAAAAATGCAGTCCAGAATCTTGATGTGAATTTGGGATCTCGAACACTTACTATTCTCCAATCTGAAGAATTCCTTGAGGAACACTCTAGCCACATCCACTGTAGTGTAGGTTTCTTTTACTAGAATCAAATGGGCAACTTTGGTTAGTCTATCAACTACCACGAAGATGGAGTTGTAACCTGATTGCACTGAAGGTAGTCTAGTAATAAAATCCATAGTGATACATTCCCACTTCATCTGGGGGATGTCTAATGGATACAATTTCCTTAGTCTACATAGACTTCATTCTTTGCACATTTACATGCCCAATTCTTGTATACCAAATGTAAGTATCTGAATCGTAAAGATTTACCTATAGTCCCCAAAGTCTTTCCACATGCTCATTACCGCTAAAACCATTGGTACCTCCAAAGGAGGGCGGCAATAAGGCAAGGGCTACCTTGAGAAGTAACAGGCCCACTAAGATAATAACTCCTTATCCCACTTATCATGAATCATCAAAGAGGTCCAAAATTGGGTTAAGCATGAGGAGCTAATGCTAAATGAGATATTCACATGTAAAGAGAGTGTTTGAATAAGGGTTTGAAAGATAAGAGAATGGCAATGACACAAAATGCTCAATTGAGGAGGCTCATTCCTTGATTTGAAAGGGAGAGGAGGGCTCCTTTTATAGGTGGAGAATCACCCTCTCTTCCATTGTTACAAATTACAACATAAAAATCTTCAACCCTTCAGTGACATAAGGGTAGATGTCACCATCAATTGTCCTCTTAGGCTAAGTCTTCTATTGATTATTAAATTGAAGACTTTTTGACTTTGAAAGTGTGATGAGATAATAGCCAAGTCTACGTGGTATGTAGGTGGAGACCCCACTTACACATGGCAGAATTCTCCTCTTCCATGTAGGCATTCTAGAAGAATCTTTCCCAATTATGCACCTACACACACTCCTCCACATGCCTTCCACACTCCCCAACTTGTAGCCTTATGGTGAATACCATATTAATAATACAATTAAAATCCATGTGAGCATGAAGGCTCACTTTTATTTTCCACATCACTAGCCTATCTACCATACCAAAGTATTTATCAAGCATACTTGTGGCATTTACAATGTGTGCACCCTAAATCAAGTAAAACCATTATATTTGAAGATAGAATGTTGTTATCGGGGTAGCCACCAAGCTGCCGTATCACCACATCGTTATTCCATTGTGGGCACCGCAATCTTCTTGGACAAGCTTCCACCTTACTACCATTGAGAAACCATCAAAATATGCACAAAATTGAAAATGAAAGATATCAATTTTTCATGTCACATCTTTCCCCCCCAGCAGATCCTCCATGCTTGTCTTGGGAATCTACTGGCCATGGTGCTCGAGGGTGAAATATCTTTAGCCGGTACTCATCGGCACGTCTGGGAACCTCCTGGCCACTTGCATCCTCTAGAAGATAGGTGTTGTTTTTGAACTTTTGCTGTATCCTGAAGGGGCCTTCCTAGCGTCGAAGAAGCTTCTTATCTAGCTGTTTCTCCACACGGCCATCATACCTCTTTTCCTCCTGGATCAAATAAAACTATCCCCCCAGCCCTACATTGCTTGGAAGTGCTAAAGGCTCCATCAAAATGCATAGTGAAAGCAGTTGATGGTGTCTCCAAATCTTCATATACTTCTTCCTTTGTTCCTGTTCCTTCTTCCTCTTCCTTCCTTGTAAGCAAATCTGCAAGAGAGGCCCTAGTGGTGTTTTTTGTAATAAAAGTGAAAGAGAATTCTTGAAGCTCGCAAATCCACTTTGCAAACTTCCCTCCTGCAGGATTGGGTTTGTGGACCAAGAATTGTAAAGAAGGCTGAGATGTGAGGAAGAAAAAAGGGCGAGGTAACAAGTATGACGTGAACTTCTTTACTGCAAAAACAAGAGACAAACCACCTTTCTCCATTTCACCATACCTCTCCTCGGCATCAGTCAGTTGCCAGCTTGCATAATACACTGGTTGCATACGCCCTTGCTCTCCCTTTTGCAAGAGTATAGCACCCACTGAATGTGATGAGACACTTGGGTTCACATAAAAGTCCTCCCCCCACCTAGGAGGCTACACAATTGGACTTTGACTCATGCATTTCTTGAGCAAACAAAAAGATTGAATTTGATCAGGCCCCCATTGGAAAGAAACATTCTTCTTTGTTAATAGATTTATAAGATACATCTTCTCAGAGAACATGTCAACAAAGCATTGGTAATACTTTGTTTTACCCAAAATCCTCCTTACCTCCCGTACATTGGTAGGTGGTGGGAGGGCCATAATTGCTTGCACCTTCTCAGGATCCATCTCTATGCCTTATTCTGAGATAACATGTCCCATGAGAACCACCTTCCTTCATGCCAAGCGGCATTTTCTAGGATTAAGACACCCTTTTGCATCATCAATACTTTGCAAGGCCCTACATCTATTATGTGATACTCTTTGAAGAGACGATGAGCAGATTAATGATATCCATGGCACCCATAACATAATTTACGTGCAAGCACATCAAAGGCACTAAGTGATAGGACCAGGAAAATGGTTTATAGGGTGCTAGGGGTGGATCGCAATGCTGGGGCAAGGAAGGTTCAAATGTGTGTGGCAAAAGAAATCGTCATGGCAGCACTAGTGCAAGAAGGTGGTTCCTCTCATTTCATTGGGGAACAAGAGTTCATCAGCATTGGAAAGGAGATGGGACCACTAGTGGAAGACAGCTGGTAGGCTAATTTGGTTGTGTGTGGCATAAGAAATCGTCATGGCAGCACTAGTGCAGGAAGGTGGTTCCTCTCATTTCATTGGGGAACAAGAGTTCATCAACATTAGAAAAGAGATGGGACCACTAGTGGAAGACAACTGGTAGGCTAATTTGGTTGGGTAAATTTTTTAGGTTTAAATAGTTATTAAAATCTTGATAAGATGCATTGTAATATTTGAACAATTTATTTTGGAGGTCAGTCTGCTGTAGCCCAGCAAGGCCCTTCAAAGGAAAGTTTTGGCTTGGATGCACTTCTGAAGCTGAAGCGAGAGTGCACTTATGACTTCTTTCATGGAAGAAGGTTCCCAAGTCAAGGGTCCTCAGGTGAGAAGTGCTATGTTTTGAAGATGTCCACCATTGGACCTGCTTCTTCAGAGTTGGATTTGGTGAATAGAATGTGACAGACCAGCTCTGGCAACTTGCAACATGCGTGGATACAGCTTGACCATACCCGACAAACATCATATATTGGATGACCATGGCTTGTCATGTATATGATCTAAGGTAGAAAATTACCAATGTAGAGTATTTAGGTGGTTAAAGTAAGCTAATTATACAACCTCTTAAATGACTGTTGTTTTCATGCAGCATGCAGGATCTTCTCACCATTTGCGACATGTGAAATGAAAAAGAAGGAAATGGATGTGCAATGTCTATTCTAGGAATGCATTAATGAAGTCATGGACAACCATGGTTGTGAGAGGGCATATTTCTATGGTTTCATGGTAGACCAGGCTCACACAAACTCGAATGTAATTCGACATGTGTTTAATAGGAAAAACAATGTCTTGAGATAGACAAGGAGAGGTTTAGCATATTTCATTGGGAGAAAAGCATGGTTGCCTAAACAACAAAGTATGTGTTTGTTATACGTCTCAAGGAGAGCACAAAGCAACGTGTGAGAAGTGGTGTATGGTTCCTACTAGTGACACTACATCAGTGGAGGCTCGATTAATACGTCAATGGTGTTGTGGTCATGTGATGGACATGAATTTGTCAGCAACAATGGACTCTTGGTTGACCTGGTGTGGGAAGTGCGCATAGCACATTGGGGTTGAGTCATGACTGTTGAGATATCGAGCTCTAGTGAGGCGGTGGACACTGATGACCCGCCTGGGGGATAGGCCCCGCACTTACACAGATCTTGGGTGATATGCGGCCAGTGGGATGACAGGCTGTGTGACAGCCATTCTAGAGACTGGCATAGTTATAGCGCCAGCTCATTTAGTCGGGTTCACACTATAGAGAACCCGTGTATGTATTGGTTGAGTACCTTTCATATTATGTGTACTCTTATTCTTGTATATGGTGTGTTGAGTGTTGAGTAGAGAAGAAGAAGATTTTCAGCCTCTCACCTTGTGTGTTCTCTATTAGGGTTTTGTGAGTGTGTGTGTGTGCTTGCAAGAGCTCAAGCTCTCTTCCCCCCTGCATCTTTTCAATGACAACAATAGAGAGAAGTAATGATGGTCCAAATACCCCAGAACAACCTAGCATTAAGCCACGAAGTTTGCTGGCTGGTCCAAATACCCCAAGAACAAACCTAACATTAAGCTAGCATGGAATTTGGCTGACTGGGGAAGTATACAAACATAAGATTTCTCTTTACGATGCATGGACTACCGATATGGTGAATGCAATTTTACAAAGCACAAAGGAAGTCTCTTACAGTCAAGGCAAGCACAAGATTGGAGAAACTAAAAGAATAGTGCTCTACAAGCCCTGCCCAAGTGGTCCAAATAGTTAATCAGGTAACTAAAGGAACACCCATGTAGAGGGCACCTACCCCTCTCACTGGTGACAAAGAGAGTACACGTCATAAGAGACCGTCAAGGGTGGTAATTGATATTGATGATAAGGCCACGCATTGACTAGAGTACAATACACATGTACAAGATCGCAAGTATTCTGGGAGGCCACAGATAATCAATTTCAAAGAACATGATACAAGAAAAAATCCAGAAAGAACCGCAGAAGTCACAAAGGGCAATGTCATTGAGCGCAAGGTGAATGAAGCAATGTGGTCAATCCGAAGGACATGCATTGGCAGCAACAAGGTCAGATGTAACGGAATGCCTCGTGGGGGTAAGAGGTGTAGGCAACACATAGTAAGATCTGCGAAGAGTGTGTGTGCACCTTACTTTGAAGGCTATCACAAGCACCCTAATGGTCTCATTAGACAATGGATGTGGTTATGCCTTGATGACCACGTGCTTCATTACTGTAGAGTGGAAAACAACATAGACCCAAAGCCCAATCCACCACCCAAGACATGGCGAGTTGCTATAGGAACAAACCTCACAAATGAGGAGGTATATTCATTGTGGGAAGGTGGATACCAGGTGGAGTGCAAGAATGCAGAAGGTGTTTTTCCCACCCCATCGCATGGTAGTCTAGATTCTAGGTTATTTACAATTATAACTTTAAAAGATCCACCATATGGGTCCACTACTAACATAGAGACTAGTGGGTGAAGCATGCGAAATGGAATAAGATTCAAATACCGCATGTCAATATCAGAGGAAGCAGCCAAAAAAATAAAAGCTACTTTGAAAATGAAAGCTATAGTGGTAGAAGAAGTGCAAAGAGTGGAGCAAAAGTATGAAGTTTTCAAGATTGAATCCCATAGGGATGATGAACATGTGGGAAAATATGATGTGCATGTGAAAGACGAACCGTCTTATACATGTCCAGATTTTAAAGATAGAGATGCCAAGCAGAAGCCATGCCTTACATGCAAGCACTTGTACTTCATTTATTTACATGTGCTAGGCTTAAGTCAGAGTGACAATATGTTCATCCACCAACCTATCCTATTTGACCTTGAGATTTACAATGCCTTGTCTAGTAGGAGAACATACCCTAATTTAGAAATTTTAATGCAATGATAATCAGTTGAGCTTAACCTTTGTGGATGTCACCTCATTGTAGAGGGTTCTATTGTGCAATGCCTATCTCCTTCAAATACATGCCTATCTCCTTCAAATACATGCTCGTCAATCAAAATTATCCTCAAGTATAGAAAAAAGATTTTAATTTAAACAATCCATAACTTCTCTGTCTTTTAATTCTTTCGTCATACATGAATCTTTATTTTTAACATAATTAATTATCATGTTCTAACTAGTAAGATTATCTCTAGTTGCTATATCTAAGTCATAACTATGCTTATGTATTAGTTCATCCGGTCTATAGAGAAGGTAGTCAATCTTGATAGCAATCTCTAAGGCAAGGCCTAACAACTGGTCTCTTTGAGAGAGTAATATCTTTCAATCTATTTAGAATTAGAGAAAAGTCAAAACTACAAAGTTTTAGGACTTCTAATGCTCTATAAAACATGTCTCAGTGTGATGGTTCTCTAAAAATGAGTTCTAAGGTCTCTTTGACAGCATTCAAAACGACGAAAGTTGTGTTTTTAGCATAAAACTATAAAAAACAACCAAGTGTCTCACTTTGCACACTCAAATAACTCAAAAATAAAAGGGATTTGGATTTCTAAAGTCACATACACTCTTGTAGAGCTTGTTGCCATCTAAAACTTTCATGTTTACATAAAAATCTGATTCTAAATGCATGGAAAGATAAGCGCTTCACAAAATAGCCTCTAATGAAGATTATACATAAAAACTAGTCACAAACTAGTCAAATATTCTCTCTTCTAATTCTTTACCCCACCAAACGTGTTTATTCTATGAGTCTTTAGACTAAGGTTATCATTTATAATTAATAAATTCAACCATTAAGCGTGCCATACCTCAACTTAGATTCTCTCATATATATGCTTATCGATATATTTATTTAATCTCAAAAGAATTTAAAGCAAAATAATAGAAAGAGTGTTTGTGTACTTCCCCGATATATTTGCAATATCTTGATTAATTGGGAATCCATGTCTACTCTCTAGAAGTTATGGAAGTGTTGTTTGTAGATTTGGAAAGCCTCTCAGATTTTCTGTCAAGGGGGGACTGCAACCTGCAACAAAACAGGTATATTTTCGCACACAATTATCAGAAACTAGTTGTGTGGGTGAAATCGCCAAAATCAGCTGTATGTGAATTTCAACCCCAAAAATGAATCACATTTTACTTTTTAAAATTTGTTTTGATTTTCATGTCCATATACACACTTAAAGGATTCCTTTGAGCATACTAACTAATTAAAAACACAATCTTGATTTTTCACTTAATTTTAACACTTAGAATTTTGGCCTGCTCTGAAAAAATGCTTAAAACCTGCTGGAATTCATTATTGAAATTTGTAACATCCCAAACTTAGGATTATATTTAATCATAACTTGGTTAATCTTGGAGGTATGTTATATATTAAGAGGGGACAAATTGTTAGACACCTAGGAGTTCCCTTTGGGGTGGTGGAGGTTACAAATAAACAATTGACTAACTAGGCTTTAGAGAGGTTTAGCTTGAAGTTGAAGAAGTGGGAGGGTATTAGAGGTCCCTTTTAGGATAGGGTAGCAATCTACAATATTCTGCTAAATGATTACATCATGTTCCTATGTCATGTCGTGTATTATAATTTGGCAAACATCATTGAAAGACGATTGTGGGACCTATAAAGGATTTCTTGTAGAGGAATGAGAAAGTAAATAAAAAAATATCACCTTGGATTTTCTCGGACAAATTATTCTTACCCGAGTTAAGGTGTTGGTATTTTTCACTTACCCTCTCAGACTAGAGCCAGGACTACTCTACTCTTTCCTAAGTGTCTTCAACAAGAGTAGATATGGACCAAGCTAGTAAGGGAGCTAGTGGAAGATTCTCATATCCAATCCAAAAGCCAGGTGGCATGGACAAGTATGGAGGGATAAGTTTCTTTTGGATGTCCCCCAAAAGTTACAGGCTCCCCCCTTTTCAAGATGTTATGCAACAGCCTTGGGAACATAATTGGCTCTGATACCATGAAAGAAATCAAGGTGAGAAGAGATTTGAGCCATTCATAATATGAGGAATAACTTCATAGCTTCATTCATAGTGTGAGTGCTACATGGGCTTTATATAGCCTTTGGATCCAATCCTCGATGACATCACTGATGATGTAGATGAGCTACATGCTTCTCCTAAATATGCACCATGGCCCCTCTGATGTAGGGATGCCCCTTAACATGTGGATGGACATGTGGAGTGATGCTACATACTCTTATTTGAGCTTAGAAAGAACGGAGTTTCATTAATGGATGAGCTATAATGAGTGAAAAGTTTTTACATGAGCAAGTGGCTGCTCGCTCATTTTGTGAATTACAAGCCTTAGTAAGTATTGGGACCCAAGAGTTGCACATCCCTCTTTAGGCAACCTCTAATCATGAGGGAGAGGAGTTCTACATATTAGAAGACTCTTATCAGCCAACTACTTGGCAATAGTTGATTCTTCATTGACCTCAAACCTAGAACCAATAGCCATCTTTGAGATAGCCTGCTGCCCAAAGGCTTTCCAACTCCAAATAATTTGATAGATTTATGAAGCCCATAGGATGCCGATGCATTAGGCTCATCCAGTGTTGCAAGAGGACAAGGTAAGAGCATTTCAGATACCTTTTTAGCATGAAGAAGGGAAATACATTAACAAAGATTTTGCTAAATGTCAAAGACGTTATTAAGGCCGTGGGAGATTCCTAAACAATATAATGGTGATATTGCATTTAAGTTCCTAGTGACCTTGGGAACACGCCCAAGAATGGACTCCATGGAGCATAGGTATGATCCCCACTGGTGGTCAAATCCGCAAACCTCTAACATTGCCTTCCTTGGAGTATGTCAACGAAGCCATTGTCTAGGTAGTTTAAAGTGTGTTAATGAACTTTTCCCGTGTTTAAAGAACCACAGGGTGTCAAATACATCACATTTTACTGGAAGCATGCTAAAGGCACCAACAACTAGAGAGGAGTGCAGCAATGCATCTGGGAAGCTCATATGCCAATACTACTCAGTTCCAGCGATGTGCATTGATACATGCAATTGCTACATCTATTATGTGATACTCTCTAAAGAGATGATGAGCAGATTAATGATACCCATTGGCACCCATAACATAATTTGCATGCAAGCACATCAAAGGCACTAACTAATAGGACCAGGACAATGGTTTCTAGGGTGCTAGGGGTGGATCGCAATGTTGGGGCAAGGAAGGTTCAAATGTGTGTGGCAAAAGAAATCGTCATGGCAACACTAGTGAAAGAAGGTGGTTCCTCTCATTTCATTGGGAAACAAGAGTTCATCAACATTGGAAAGGAGACGGGACCACTAGTGGAAGACAAAAATCTTGATAAGACACATTGCAATATTTGAACAATTTATTTCAGAGGTCAGTCTGCTGTAGCCCAGCAAGGCCCTTCAAAGGAGAGTTTTGGCTTGGATGCACTTCTGAAGCTGAAGCGAGAGTGCACTTATGACTTCCTCCATGGAAGAAGGTTCCCAGGTCAAGGTTCCTCAGGTGAGAAGTGCTATGTTTTCAAGATGTCCACCATTCAGAGTTGGATTTGGTGAATAGAATGTGATAGACCACAGCTCTCCAAAATTGTGACATCATGTGTGGATACAGCTTGACCATACCCGACGAACATCAGATTGGGTGACCATGGCTTGTCATGTATATGATCTAAGGTAGAAAATTACCAATGTAGTGTATTTAGGTGGTTAGAGCAAGCTAATTGTACAACCTCTTAAATGACTGTTGTTTTCATGCAGCATGCATGATCTTCTCACCATTTGGGACATGTGAAATGAAAAAGAAGGAAATGGATGCACAATGTCTATTCTAGGAATGCATTAATGAAGTCATGGAAAACCATGGTTGTGAGAGGGCATATTTCTATGGTGTCATGAAAGACCAGGCTCACACAAACTAGAATGTAGTTCGACATGTGTAATGGTGGAAAAACAATGTCTTGAGATAGATAGGGAGAGGTTTAGCCTATTTCATTGGGAGCAAAGCATGGTTGCCCAAACAACATAGTATGTGTTTGTTACGTCTCAAGGAGAGCACAAAGCAATGTGTGAGAAGTGGTGTATGGTTCCTACCACTGACGCTACATCAGTGGAGGCTCGATTGATATGTCAATGGTGTCATGGTGGTCATGTGATGGACATGAATTTGTCAGCAATGGACTCTTGGTTGACCTGGTGGGAAGTGCGCATAGCACATTGGGGTTGAGTCATGACAACGATAGAGAGAAGTAATGATGGTCCAAATACCCCAAGAACAAACCTAGCATTAAGCCAGCATGGAAGTTGGCTGACTGGGGAAGGATACAGACATAAGATTTCTCTTTACGATGCATGTACTACCGATATGGCGAATGCAATTTTACAAAGCACAAAGGCAGTCTCTTACAATCAAGGCAAGCACATAGGGAGAGGCCCAGAATTGGAGAAACTAAAAGAACAGTGCTCTATAAGCCCTACCCAAGTGGTCTGAATAGTTAATCAGGTAACTAAAGGAACACCCATGTACAGGGCACCTACCCCTCTCACTGGTGACAAAGAGAGTACACGTCATAAGAGATCGTCAAGGATGGTAATTCATTTTGATGATGAGGCCACGCATTGACTAGAGTACAATACACATGTACAAGATCGCAAGTATTTTGGGAGGCCACAGAAGATCAATTTCAAAGAATATGATACAAGCAAAAATCCAGAAAGAACCGTAGAAGTCACAGAGGGCAATGTCATTGAGCACAAGGTGAATGAAGCAATGTGGTCAATCCGAAGGACATGCATTGGCACCAAGGTCACATGTAACGGAATGCCTCGTGGGGATAAGAGGTGTGGGCAACACATAGTAAGATCTACGAAGAGTGTGCGTGCACCTTACTTTGAAGGCTATTGCAAGCACCCTAATGGTCTCATTAGAAAATGGATGTGGTTATGCCCCTGACCATGTGCTTCATTGCTATATAGTGGAAAACAACATAGACCCAAAGCCCAATCCACAACCGAAGATATGGCACGTTACTATAGAAACAAACCTCACAAATGAGGAGGTATATTGATTGTGGGAAGGTGGATACCAGGTGGAGTGCAAGAATGCAGAAGGTGTTTTGCCCACCCCATCGCGTAGTAGTGGGGATTCTAGGTTATTTACAATTGTAACTTTAAAAGATCCACCTATGGGTCCACTACTAACATAGAGGCTGCTGGGTCAAGCATGCAAAATGGAATAAGAGTCAAATACCGCATGTCAATATCAGAGGAAGCAGCCAAAAAAATAAAGGCTACTCTGAAAATGAAAGCTATGGTGGTAGAAGAAGTACAAAGAGTGAACAAAAAGTATGAAGTTTTCAAGATTGAATCCCATAGGGATGATGAACATGTGGGAAAATATGATGTGCATGTGAAAGATGAACCGTCTTGTACATGTCCAGATTTTGAAGATAGAGATGCCAAGCAGAAGCCATACCTTGCATGCAAGCACTTGTACTTCATTTATTTACGTATGCTAGGCTTAAATCAGAGCGAGAATATGTTCATTCACAAACCTATCCCATTTTACCTTGAGATTTACAATGCCTTGTATAGTAGGAGAACATACCCTAATTTAGAAATTTCAATGCAAGAATAATCAGTTGGACTTAACCTTTGTCGATGTCAACTCATTGTAGAGGGTTCTATTGTGCAACGCCTATCTCCTTCAAATACATGCTCGTCAATCAAAATTAACCTCAAGTATAGAAAAAAGATTTTAATTTAAGCAATCCATAACTTCTCTTAGTCTTTTAATTCTTTCAAGTCATACATGAATCTTTATTTTTAACATAATTAATTATCATGTTCTAACTAGTAAGATTATCTCTAGTTGCTATATCTAAGTCATAACTATGCTTATGTATTAGTTCATCCGGTCTATATAGAGAAGGTAGTCAATCTTGATAGCAATCTCTAAGGCAAAGCCTAACACCTGGTCTCTTTGAGAGAGTAATATCTTTCAATCTATTTAGAAGTAGAGAAAAGTCATAACTACAAAGTTTTAGGACTTCTAATGCTTTATAAAACATGTCTCAGTGTGATGGTTTTCTAAAAATGAGTTCTAAGGTCTCTTTGACAGCATTCAAAATGACGAAGGTTGTGTTTTCAGCATAAAACTATCAAAAACAACCAAGAAGACCGTATTAGGTATTATGGGAAAAATCCCGCATTATGGGAATTTTGAAATTGAGAGGTTTCATGTATTATGGGAATTTCCCACTTAATGTGGGAATAGTTATTGTGGAATTTCTTAATATAGAATGGAGGAAGGTAGTGTTGAGATAATCACTGTTCGAACCAAAAAAGTGGTATAATTAGTATTTGTGCATAAACATATTTTGAAAGGAGTTTGATAATCATGTAGAAAGGTGGTGTTGATAAACACCATTAATAAGAAAGTGGTATTTGTTTCTTTGCAACAAGGACCTGCACCAATTGAGTTGTACACTGCACAAAATTTATGAAACAATTGAACAAATAAGATAGAAACATTATTATATCAAAAAAATGTAGGAGGCACAAAGAAAAATTTCATTCAATAAGTGAAAATAAAAAGTAATTTAAAAGAAGATAGTACAAAAGTACATCTCATTTGGATATTAGAGTTATAACCTAAAAATCCACATTGTCAATATTGCATCTACAAATGCTACTCCTCATTGAAGGAACCATCAATATGAGCTTCATCCTCACAGGCCAAGCCTAAGCATGCTTTTGCTTTACGAGCTTCCTTTTCTGGTATCTTGATTCTTTTGTATGGTGGTGGATTCCTTGGTCTCCACGACCAAAGAATTGCATCAGCATTTTCCCATACTTGTTGTTCTGCCTCATTAATTTGCCAATATCCCTTCCAACAATCAGCATAAGCTTGAGTATCTGTCAAACCTTTCTTCCTTGCACAAGGTCCCCAATATTGAATCAAGAGTTTCTTGTAATTTGGTGATGTAGGCTCATCATCAATATCCGATTCAGCCATAGCAAGCCAAACTGGATAGATGTTTGTGTCATCTGGGTGCAGCATAACAAAGTGTCCTTGCTGAACATGTAGCATAGGGTTAAATGCCTCCCTTGGTTTATCCCGTGCAAGCCCACAATAATGATCATTATGTTCTTCAATACCTAAGAATCTTTGTGCCTGCAATTGTTCAACATTCATATCATCTAATTGATGGGACCCTTCAGATTTTGGCCAAAAATTTATGTACTTTCTTGTCTCTGATTGTATTGGTTTTCCAAGCTCTTCGATTACATTACTCCAATAATCTATGACGGGCCTATAATATCTTGGCACAAATGAACCATTACTTAGATTCTACCAAAATTTTATGTAACCCTTCAATCCTGATATTACTTCTGCATGCATCTTTATATGCTCGGCCATTGGTAGTAGAGGTGGATCTCCTTTTGGTAACCTTGGTTTACCTTCACTGTCTGTCTTCCAAAGACGGATACTTCCACTCCAATTACGAATAGCTACATGTGCCTTAAATTGCATTACCGGTGTGTCTCCTTCCATGAAGAACCTGAATAGAAGTGGTTTGGAGTGACCTATAAGTGCTTCTTGCCTATCACAAATGTAGCCATCACAATATGCCTTGAAGTCAGGGACCTCTGCAAGCAAGAAGGGAGCTGGAGAAGAAGTTGAGCTGGTTCTTAAAGTATCCATCAAATGTGGTAAAGTAAAGGTTTGTCCCACTCTTAATTTCTTTGAAAACCTGCTAAACATGGCATTGAAAGCACCTCGTGCAACAAGCAATGACAAATAGGCAAATAAGTACCGATTTTTATTTTCTCCAGCACAATTATCTAGTTGTAGCAACAAGTTTTCTGGCAACTTGCAAAACGAGGAAACCCAATTCATTGTGTCTCCCTGATTTATACATGGTTCAACAATGGGATCTTTACCATCACTCATATTGTGGTTGTCTAAAGCTGTCCTTGAATTTAAAGCATGTAGAAGTGAAACATTGCTCCTTGGAAGCCCATTTGTTACTAGATCACCAAGAGGATGCTTATCCATCCTCTCTAAGTTATGTAAACAACTTGCAATTGAGCCAATTGTTAGATTGGGATCAGATGGCCATAAACCATTCAAAATAAAGTGTCCATAATGACCTTCTGCATGGCCATGAGTGATCATACCAATCAATGCAATTGGTAAATTATATCCCGAATCCACACCCTTGGGAAGGACCCGTAGTCTGGGAATGGCTGTTTTCTTTTGATCCATCTTGTCATGGATGATGCATACATACTTTTGTGGTTGGGTTTCCGAAAACATGCGCCATGCATAGTATAAGCTCCTGCAACTTTGTTATTGTCGCATATGAATATCTCTTTCACTGAGGAGCCTTGCTCTTTCTTCTAGACTAGGTTTGGCTTCTAGTTTTGCCTTGAGACCACTACACAAGGTGCACTTGGAGAACTCACTTGCCTTTGTTAGGGACACTTGTGGGTACTCTTTATTCCAAATTATACTAAACGATGACTTTGATAGCCTCTTCTCATGTCCCAACTGCTCAAGTGTTGCGTTGATTTCATTTAAAATGTCAACTTGCTTGAATATTGATGGAATCGACAACCTGGTTTCCCTTGAGCCATCTAGCATTGTTCTACTTTTGTGTTGCGCAGGCTCGGAGTTCATGTTCACAAATTCATCAAGTAGTGCTCTTGCCTCACTAGCATGTTGTAGGCCTCTCCTCAATACCCCTGTGTTTCCATGCAGATATTGACACACACCGGACTCAAACTTTTCCCTGTAATGGTGAAAGGATGTCTTTGGTATACCATGCATCTCATACCATGCTCTGCAACAAACAATCACCCCATTTAACCTAAATTCATATTTAATTTTTTGAGCTGAATCACGATGCCAAGCTGTAGAAAGCACATCATATACATAATTTGTACGAGACTCCTGAGATTGTCCCCAAAAGTCTTGTCGTATCCTCATTAGTACATCACGATCGATTAGCTGACAACATTTTTTTGCACAACAATCAATGGATGAAATCCTTTGAACTGATTCACGTGACATATATAATGCAGAAGCTGGTTGCGGTCTCTGCTTTGGAATCCTGTTTATGAAAGTGTAGCGTCTTTTTGCAGAGGTTTGGGCAACAATAGCCTCATTAGTTACATCTCCATCATTATCCTCATTACATACATAAGCATGTTCAACATGCATGCCATTAAGCGGAACATAGCGTTGCAATGGGCTCCCATCCAGCATTGTCAGCTGTTTAATAGGCCATTTAACTAGGGTGATACTATCCACTTGCGGCATAGCTTGAAATACATTTGCACTTTCAATAGCCACACCCACACAATCATCACCAAGTTGTTGAAAGTTGACACATTCAAATGGAAACACATATAAGATAGTCCCTTGATTGATAGTTTGCACCATGCTCTCATCCTTTAGAAGAACCATCTCATTCTTCCAAGATTGTTGGATTTGCATGTCAAGTTCTGGAGATGTTATCGGTATTGCATCTATAATTGGAGGTTCCACAGACTCTTCTTGATCTGCATCACTACATCTTTCACTCCACTCTCCAAATTCCAGCTCCCTTGTGAAAGGCCTTAAAAGCATTTTTGGCCAACGAACATTACTCCATAATGCATTTTTTAGATAAATGGTATCCATAGTAGGGAATGGTAGTTCCACATCCTTCAAGCATTCCTCCACAAGTAATGACACATTTCCTTGACCAATCTTTGTTCCACTACAAGTGGAATTTGGAACAATTCTACACATGCAGCCAATACCAACAGAATCATTGTTCAACATCATGTAGACCCTCCCTCCAGATTGGAAATCCATCCTGCACATAATCATGTTGGACTTGTTAAACTAGTAATCAAATCTAGCAAGCAATTTTTTTAAGATTGAAACGTACATCAGACTCTACCATGAAGTATAGCTCTACCATGTGGTCGAGCTAGAACTAGATCTAGAACTAGCTCTATCATATGGTAGAGATAGAACCCATTAAAGACTATCTCTACTATGTGGTGGAGTTAGACTTCAAAGCATTCTAGCGATACCATGGTGTCTAGATAGATTATTTTGATATAGCTCTACCACATGGTAGAGCTAGATCAATGAACTCTAGCTCTGTTACATGATATAGTTACATTGATGCATTCTAGATCCACCACATGATATAGTTACCAGATAGTATAGCTAGTTCAATGTATTCTAGCTCCACCACATGGTAGAGCTAGACCTCTAGGCATTCTAGCTCTACAATGTGGTTTATGGTACAGCTAGATTGATGCATTCTAACTCCACCACATGGTAGAGCTAGACCTTAAAGTTCTACAATGTGGTCTAGGTAGAATACAGCTCTACCACGTGGCAGAGCTAGATCAAATACTTTGAGGTCTAGCTCTACCATGTGGTGGAGCTAGAATTGCATTTAAGGTCTAGCTCTACCATGTGGTGGAGCTAGAATGCATCGATCTAGCTCTACCATGTGGTGGAGCTAGAATGCATCGATCTAACTGTGTACTATGAAGATTAACAAAACCAATTACTCCAAGAGAGACCTACTTCACATGACAAGAACCAAGGAGCTAGAATTGCATTTGATCTTGCTCTACCACGTGGTAGAGCAAGAATTGCATTTGATCTTGCTCTACCACGTGGTAGAGCTTTATTCTACCTAGACCACATCATAGAGCTGGAATTATTTGAGGTCTAGCTCTGCCATGTGGTGGAGCTAATGCAGATCAATAAAACTAATTACTCCAGGAAGAGACCTACTTCACAAAATGAGAACCAAGGATCTAGAAAAAAGGTCAGACTCCATTACTCCTAAAAATAGGTTATTTATAAACTTAAATTATATGGGTTTATATATAAATTATAGGTTTGATTTATATAGCTATATAAAGTCTATAAATAAGTAAAGTATAATTGTAAACTATAAACATGCTTTAAGTTACTATAGTTAACCTACATATTTAAATATTATAGCTTTAATCCTATTTAAATAAGCGCTTCACGGCCCATCGCTCGCCTCTCTCTCCCATCCGTCCAGTCAAGGGGCCATTCCCACACGTGCCACTTCTACAAACACTAGGGTCTTTTCACATTACAATTAAAAAAAGACCTAACGAGGCTTGAAAAAGGTAAGTTGAAGAAGTTATAAATATCTGTGCCAAATAATGATCAAAACTAGGGCAATGTTCAGTCTCAATACCTGTTAACCTGAGGCTCTTGATCATCAATTAATACACACATAAGCATAAATTTGTTGGTGGTTCTAGATTTAGAAGGTGAGATGGGGCCACGTATCAACTTGACCCATGCCCAACACATGACCTCAAAAACATCATATTCAACACAAGCCTCACCTTATTGTTATAATTATTCCTATGGTTTACAAGGATTATCACAACCCTTTTTTGCAACCCGTGAGTTGGAATAAGTGCCTATAGGCACGGTGAGTTGGAATAAGTGCCTACGAGCATAAATCCCAAAAAAAAAAATTAACCCTCGCCTTCTTAAACTTATCTAGTTTCAATCGGAGCTCCAGGTTCACTAAATCAATTATAGAAATCACCTTTTATAAAAAATTACCATTACGGTTTTTCCATAAGCCTATATGATGCATGCTTAACAAGCCTATATGATGCATGCTTAACAAGGCTCAAATTGATAACTTGAGGTTCACCAAGTAGAAATCACTATAATATCTTGCTCTTTTTTCCAAGTTCTCTCAGTTCTCTCAATAACTGATAGAAATAGCTTTAATTTTTTGAAACTCATACAACATCTAGTCCCGAGCTATGTCGGTCCGCTATGCGCGCACACGTGTGTATGGATGCATAAGGAGCATAGATGAGTCTAGTATGAAACTATGGATTAGGCGTCAAGAGCCGGGGACCTCAATATTGATTTTGCACAGCCATTGCATGTTCAGAAGATAAAACAAGGTGATTTGTCAAGATAAATTCGTAATAATTGATCTTCATAATTTAAGTAAATCCAAGAGCAAAAAAAGAATTATATGAAATTATCTTCGCTCTTGATTTTTTATTTCAAAATTGTGTACATGATGGGATGGCCTAATCCCAAATGTATGGAGAAATGAAGAGATCTTTGGAAACTTTAATATCTAGAAAATTACCAAAATTTTGTAACTTCAAATTTGGTATGTTACTAAATTGAATGCTAATTTTATGTACCAAAGCTAATTTTATGAAAATCTTGAATTTAGACTTATCCTCAACCCTACAGTGGCGAACGTATCCGGACGGCGCTCTCTCTGCGGGGACGGCTGTCTCTCTGCGGGTTCTGTTCTGGGTGGCTCTCTATCCTCTGCGGGGCGCACGTTCGTGGGCGGCTCTCCCTCCATCAACACAAGCTACTAACACGGCTAAGGGGCGCACGTTTGTCTGGCCTGCTTCTCTCTGGGCGGCTCTCTCTGCAGTGTTTGCTGCTCTTACTACCTAGCGTGGCGTGCTTCTCTCTGGGCGGCTCTTCTCTGCAGCCACTCGCCCCTTTAGCAGCTCCACCTTGCTCTTATCTCTCTGCAGCCACTCGCCCCTTCAGCAGCTCCACCTTGCTCTTACCTAGCAGCTACTCTTTACCTCCAAATCAAAGGATGCCTAGCATTATGTACACCTGCCAAGTGGGGTTATCATCTATCTAAGCTTATCCATCCCTCCATAATAGCCATGCAATCTGGATTCTAGCAGGTATATGGGCGTCTCTTAAACTTTTATTTTTTTTTATTTTCTCTTTTGAATCAGACGATAAAAAAGATAGAACATGTTACAGTAGTAGTTTCATTAGCAAGAGCATTGTAGGTCATAAAGGGCAATAAACAGGCCCTGGCCATAAATCTCTCATGCTTGGTTTTCATTAGGCGTCTCTTATTGCTGTGAGCAGGCCCACTCTCCTACGCAGCATATACAAGACATTGCATAGTTGCAGGCCACATCTTCTACAGCAATAAGAGAGAGCAGCCAGCATATACTTGGATTTTCTCTTCTGAATCAGGTTTTTTCTCTTCAACCATAATTTCTTGAGTTTTTGAATTCTTGCATGCTTTTATTTTCTACTCTATGTCAATGTGTATGATCTGATTTTTAATTGACATGTTTAAAACTTTAAATCTAATCATAGATAATGATTTAATATGCATTGAGACAAAAATATGTGTACCTTGTTGTATCGTTGAATTTGATAATAGATGCGGTGATGTCCAAGTGCTAGTTGTCAATGACAAGATGGGAAAGTAGGTTTGTATTACATAAACGACATGGACGTCAAGGAAAACTTGAAAAATAGCAAGACCATTTTAAATTCTTTAAGGGCGGGATAATTTGAGTTTAAAATTGGGCGGGATAATTTGAATTTAAAATTGGGCGGGATAATTTGAATGCTCTACCACATGGTACAGCTGGAAAAATGCATTCTAGCTCTACCACATGGTAGAGCTGGAAAAATGCATTCTAGCTCTACCACATGGTAGAGCTGGAGTTGAAATGACTTAAACTAGTGCAAGATTACTTGAAATGAAAAACCATCCATCTAGTATCGTGCCTCTATTCATAGCATAGCTTCTCCCCTCTCTCCTTGCTTGAAATTATACTTTCCTGCTCTTACACTCTAAGCATGAGATCTATGCAAGAGAGCTCTCATAATAATGCAAGATGTAGCTCCTAATGCTCTTACTCTCTAAGCATGTCATTGAGACTATGCATGAGAACTCTTTTACTTTTTACATGAGATCTATCCATGGGAGCTCTTATAATAATGCAAGA
The DNA here is from genome assembly GCF_041138505.1 of Cibotium barometz. Taxonomy (NCBI): domain Eukaryota; kingdom Viridiplantae; phylum Streptophyta; class Polypodiopsida; order Cyatheales; family Cibotiaceae; genus Cibotium; species Cibotium barometz. The sequence continues at coordinate 25,773,477 of NC_141090.1, forward strand.
TATAGCTCTATGTATGAGAGCTCTTATAATAATTAATGCAAGATCTAACTCTATGCATGCGATCTCTATGTATGAGAGCTCTTAATGCAAGACTTAGCTCTATGCATGAGAGCTCTTTCACTCTATACATGAGATCTATCCATGGGAGCTCTTATAATAATGCAAGATATTATAGCTCTATGCATGAGATGTATGTAAGAGAGCTCTCATAATAATGCAAGATCTAACTCTATGCATGTGAGATCAATGTATGAGAGCTTTGAATGCAAGACCTAGCTCTATGCATGAGAGCTCTTTCACTCTATACATGAGATCTATCCATGGGAACTCTTATAATAATGCAAGATATAGCTCTATGCATGCGAGCTCTATGTATGAGAGATCTTAATGTAATACCTATCTCTATGAATGAACGCTCTAATGCAAGACCAAGCTCTATGCATGGGAGCTCTATGTATGAGAGCTCTTAATGCAAGACCTAGCTCTTTGCATGAGAGCTCTAGTGCAAGACCAAAATCTCTATAGCTCTCATGCATGATATGAGAGATCTATGCATATGAGAGCTATTAATGCATGAGAGATCTTACAATGCAAGAGGGATCTCATGCATGAGACCTCTTAGAATACAAGAGAGCTCGATCCATAAGATCTCATGTATGATAACTCTATATGCATGAGAGCTCATCGATATGCATAAGAGCTCTCATGCATGAGATATATATGCATGACAGCCCTCTATGCATGATAACCCTCTATGCATGAGATATATATGCACGACAGCCCTCTATGCATAAGAGCTCTCACAATGACTCGCACTTGATAATAGCTGATCTATATGCATTAGAGCTCTCTTTGCATGAGATTTGCGATCTATATGCATGGGAGCTCTCACAATGAATCACACACAATGTTAGCTCTATATTTATGAGATCTATATGCATGGATCTCTCATGGAAGAGATCCACGCTTGAGAGGTTTATGTAAGATCTCTCACAATGCATGAAAACTCTCTATGCATGAGAGCTCTCACACCTTGCGTAGATATATCCTAGATCTATATGCATGAGAGCCCTCTATGCATAATCGATAACACATGCATCACAGTAAATAAAAGTATGTAAATAATTCTCTATTGTGTTATTCTCTTGACCTCACGTCCTGACCATGCTTTGGTGTTAGGTCCTCACCACCTACCGAGTTGTGGTAAGCTCTAAAGCCAATGCTCTCTTTTTTATGTTGCAACCCATCAGGGTGCTATGGGAGTTTTTTATAAAAGCATTAGATATCTCATGGCTGCAAGAGATCTCTATGCATAAGATCTCTTATTTTCATTTATTTGCATTGAGTGTACGAGCTCTCTTGCGCTGCATGATATCTCTATATGCATGTGAGTTCCCTATCCATGAGAGCTCGCATTTATTAAGAGCTCTTTTTGCATGAGAGCTCTCATTTGCATCTTTTTCGAGAACCCGGATTCGGACAGTTAGAAGTTGAGGATCCGGGACCCCATCAGACAACGGACCACACGGACTTGTGCTAGGGAAGTTGCTCTATGTCCACATCACTCCGTGCATGGATTTGGGCATAGAAATCACTTCTCCCAACGCGTCAAAGTTAGGTCCCAGCGCCATTCAACACACTTGTTTATCTCCTTGGTTCTCGTCATGGTCTCTTCTTGGAGTAATTGGTTTTGTTGATTTGCATGGTACACAACTATTCTAGCTCTACCACATGGTAGAGCTAGACCTCAAATGCAATTCTAGCTCCACCACATGGTAGAGCTAGACCTCAAAGCAATCTACGATGTGGTCTAGGTTGGATACAGCTCTACCACGTGGTAGAGCTAGATCAAATGCAATTCTAGCTTTTTGGTTCTTGTCATGTGAAGTAGAACTCATCTTGGAGTAATTAATTTTGTTGTTCTGCATGGTACACAGCTAGATCGATGCATTCTAGCTCCACCACATGGTAGAGCTAGATCGGATGCAATTGTAGCTCCTTGGTTCTCGTCATGTGAAGTAGGTCTCTTCTTAGAGTAATTGGTTTTGTTGATCTGCATGGTACACAGCTAGTTCCGGGTTGCTTGCCACACATTTTTCCATGCATGATTCGAATTTCATGCCTCTTCGGTGCCGTTTGTGCCACGGTTGGAAATTTTCGACATTTGGCACGCTCGTTCATCTTTTTCGAGAACCCGGATTCGAACAGTTAGAAGTTGAGGATCCCGGACCCCATTAGAGAATGGACCACACGGACTTATGCTAGGGAAGTTGCTATATGTCCACATCACTCCGTGCATGGGTTTGGGCATCGCAATCACTTCTCCCATCGCGTCAAGGTCCCTGGCAAAGATAGTGCAAAATCGCCATAACAGAGTCTCGGATCCGAAATGAGTCCGAATCGCATCTGAACACAACAACAAAGATCCGGGTTGCTTGCCACACATTTGTCCATGCATGATTCGATTTTCATGCCTCTTCGGCGCCGTTTGGTCTACGGTTGGAAATTTTCACCATTTGGCACGCTCGTGCATCTTTTTCGAGAACCCGGATTGGGATAGTTGGAAGTTGAGGATCTGGGACCCCATCAGAGAACCGACAACACGGACTTGTACTAGGGAAGTAGCTCTATATCCACATCACTCCGTGTATGGATTTGGGCATTGCAATCAGTTCTCCCAGCGCGTCAAAGTTGGGTCCCGGCGAAGATAGTGCAAAATCGCCATAACAGAGTTTCGGATCCGAAATGAGTCCAAATCGCATCTGAACACAACAAGAAAGATCTGGGTGGGTTGCCACACATTTTTCCATGCATGATTCGAATTTCATGCCTGTTCAGCGCCGTTTGGGCCAGGGTTGGAAATTTTCGCCATTTGGCACGCTCGTTCATCTTTTTCGAGAACCCGGATTCGAACAGTTAGAAGTTGAGGATCCGGGGCCCCATCAGAGAACGGACCACACGGACTTGTGCTAGGGAAGTTGCTCTATGTCCACATCACTTCGTGCATGGATTTGTGCATCGCAATCACTTCTCCCAGCGCGTCAAAGTTGGGTCCCGGCGAAGATAGTGTAAAATCGCCATAACAGAGTTTCGGATCCGAAATGAGTCCAAATCGCATCTGAACACAACAAGAAAGATCCGGGTTGGTTGCCACACATTTTTCCATGCATGATTCGAATTTCATGCCTCTTTGACGTCGTTTGGGCCAGGGTTGGAAATTTCCGCCATTTGGCACGCTCGTTCATCTTTTCTGAGAACCCGGATTGGGATAGTTGGAAGTTGAGGATCTGGGACCCCATCAGAGAACCGGCAACACGGACTTGTACTAGGGAAGTAGCTCTATATCCACATCACTCTGTGTATGGATTTGGGCATTGCAATCAGTTCTCCCAGCGCGTCAAAGTTGGGTCCCGGCAAAGATAGTGCAAAATCGCCATAACAGAGTTTCGGATCCGAAATGAGTCCGAATCGCATCTGAACACAACAAGAAAGATCCGGGTGGGTTGCCACACATTTTTCCATGCATGATTCGAATTTCATGCCTGTTCGGCGCCGTTTGGGCCAGGGTTGGAAATTTTCGCCATTTGGCACGCTCGTTCATCTTTTTCGAGAACCCGGATTCGAACAGTTAGAAGTTGAGGATCCGGGGCCCCATCAGAGAACGGACCACACGGACTTGTGCTAGGGAAGTTGCTCTATGTCCACATCACTTCGTGCATGGATTTGTGCATCGCAATCACTTCTCCCAGCGCGTCAAAGTTGGGTCCCGGCGAAGATAGTGTAAAATCGCCATAACAGAGTTTCGGATCCGAAATGAGTCCGAATCGCATCTGAACACAACAAGAAAGATCCGGGTTGGTTGCCACACATTTTTCCATGCATGATTCGAATTTCATGCCTCTTTGACGTCATTTGGGCCAGGGTTGGAAATTTCCGCCATTTGGCACGCTCGTTCATCTTTTCTGAGAACCCGGATTCGAACAGTTAGAAGTTGAGGATCGGGGACCCCATCAGAGAACGGACCACACGGACTTGTGCTAGGGAAGTTGCTCTTTGTCCACATCACTCCGTGTGTAAGATTCCTCCCCCAAACCCCCTTTTGATGTCTAGTATCTTCTTCTATAATCAATCCCTCTTCAGAAATATAAAAGACTTGTTTCTAACTGTTTTAACCTAGAGAGAGAAAATATTCTAGAGAGAGAATATTTAGATTTTTAATATTTTTGGATAGAAAATTATCTCATCTTATTAAAATAAGTTCCCCTAAAACAGAAATTCAAAAAGAACTTTCCAATGTGCAATTGGAATTAATTGGAAATGTGTATAAAGGACCTTAGTCTAAGGGTCTAGATTTTCAGAAATTTTTGGATTATGGTCCAATTAAGGTTCCTATGGGCCAATAGCATCAATCCATGTGTAGAGAGGAGATAAATCCAATTTGTAAAAGAAGATACCCAAAAATGAGTAAATGCTCACATAAGATGAAGAGTTGAAAATGTACAAGGTTTATTAGTAAAAAAATTATGAGCAATATTAAAAGTATGACATATGTAAGGAAGGGGAGTTCTTTAAAGGAGGTGCATATTTCACATAAGATGAAGAGTTGAAAATGTACAAGGTTTATTAGTAAAAAAATTATGAGCAATATTAAAAGTATGACATATGTAAGGAAGGGGAGTTCTTTAAAGGAGGTGCATATTTCACATAAGATGAAGAGTTGAAAATGTACAGGGTTTATTAGTAAAAAATTATGAGCAATATTAAAAGTATGACATATGTAAGGAAGGGGAGTTCTTTAAAGGAGGTGCATATTTCACATAAGATGAAGAGTTGAAAATGTACAAGGTTTATTAGTAAAAAAATTATGAGCAATATTAAAAGTATGACATATGTAAGGAAGAGGAGTTCTTTAAAGGAGGTGCATATTTCACATGCTTGAATGAGTTTTAAACTCATAAAAATTGAGATATTTCATCTCTCCTCTCTCCTCATTCAAGTCTAGTTCCAAAAAATTAGCTTAACTGACCTAAAAATGGTCAAAAATTGACCAAACTGATTTGGAAAATTCTAGAATCAGTTTGTTTGGTTAGGAGCTCAATTTTTCCTATAAATAGAAGCCTCCACCTTGTTGAAAAATAGATAGTGTTTATGCATCGTTACTCTACTCCACCTAAGCCAAGAACTGTGAATTCATTTAATAATTCACTAGTTTTTGGAGCTTCCCTCTTTCTTCAATCCCCATTAGTGGCTCCATCAACATACTTAACCAATTGATTGGTTGGGGGCCTCTACCGTGAACAAAGAATCAAGCAACTTGTAAGGTAATTAGTGAATATTGCTCTTTTCTATAATTTCTCAATGTTTCTCTCTTCTCAACCCCTCTCAAGCTTGAGAAGCTTAATTGGTATGGTTTTTTAAATGCTATTGAAGTTAATTGGTGAATAGTAGTGAAGAGTTACATAATTTAATAAATGCTATTGAAGTTAATTTTCATTTATGTTTAAATTCTAATGGTTTTTATGTAATTTCTCTCTCTCACTCAAGAAATGGTCATACTCATGACCCATTCTCAATCCAAAAGAAGCTTTTCATAAAGCTTTTCCTTAATCCAAGATTAAGCTATGCTTGAGGCCAAATTAATGGTTTTTTTTTCTATGCTTTTAGTTTATGCATATTGATGATTCAATCCATTATGGATTAATGATCCAATTAGAGATCATTTTAATTATTTCCTTAATGATAAGCTTTATCCCTTAGAAAAATTGAGATTTATCAGTCATAGCAGCGGAGCTATGGCAAAATTTTTATAAAAATTATGCATAAAATAATTTCATTCAAAGCATAAAAAGAGGACTTCCTACCATATTCTAGGAATTATCATCCTAGACTAATTGAAAGAATTTCATTATAATCATAGAGAAATTGAATTTTTATATTATGCATAAAGAATAAGTTTTTATATCAAAAGTGTTACTTTTATCATTTTTATTTACTTGCATAGAAGTATGCATAATGGATAAATTTTTATATCAAAAGTGTTACTTTTATCATTTTTATTTACATGCATAGAAGTACGCATAATGGATAAATTTTTATATCAAAAGTGTTACTTTTATCATTTTTATTTACTTGCATAGAAGTATGCATAATGGATAAATTTTTATATCAAAAGTGTTACTTTTATCATTTTTATTTACATGCATAGAAGTATGCATAATGGATAAATTTTTATATCAAAAGTGTTACTTTTATCATTTTTATTTACATGCATAGAAGTATGCATAATGGATAAATTTTTATATCAAAAGTGTTACTTTTATCATTTTATTTACATGCATAGAAGTATGCATAATGGATAAATTTTTATATCAAAAGTGTTACTTTTAGCATAATTGAATTTCATGCATAGAGGTATGCATAAGAGATGAATATTTTATTATAAAAGTGTTACTTTTACAATAATTAAAATTCATCCATAGAGGTATGCATAAGAGATGAATATTTTATTATAAAAGTGTTACTTTTAACATAATTGAATTTCATGCATAGAGGTATGCATAAGAGATGATTATTTTATTATAAAAGTGTTACTTTTAGCATAATTGAATTTCATGCATAGAAGTATGCATAAAAGATATGGGAAGTGATAAGATATGATAAGATGCATATAAGATGAGTTAAGATGTGATAAGATGTGTATGGGATGAGATAAGAAGTGTATGAGATGAGATAAGATGTATATGGGTTGTGATAGGGTGAGAATGGAGGTGATATAAAAGATTAGATATGAAGGCATATGGGGTTATATGAATGGGAATGTGAAAATGGATGTATGTATGTGGATGTGTGGATGTGGAGATGGGAGTGTGGATGTATGCATGTGAAAATGGATGTATGCATGAAGATGTATATGCATAGATGTGAATGTGGATGTAGACGTGGTTGTATAGAAGTGAATGTGGAATGTGGATATGGATGTATGTATGTATGTGGATGTAGATGTGGATGTATAGATGTGAATGGGAATATAGATGTGGATATAGATGTGAATGTGAATGTAGATGTGGATGTATGTGAATGTGGATGTAGATGTGGTTGTATAGATGTGAACGTGGAACGTGGATGTGGATGTATGTATGTATGTGGATGTAGATGTGTATGTATAGATGTGAATGGGAATGTGCATGTGGATATATGTGAATGTGGATGTAGATGTGGATGTATAGATGTGAATGTTGAATGTGGATGTGGATGTATGTATGTATATGGATGTAGATGTGGATGTATAGATGTGAATGTGGAATGTGGATGTGGATGTATGTATGTATGTGGATGTAGATGTGGATGTATAGATGTGAATGGGAATGTGGATGTGGATGTATGTATGTATGTGGATATGGATGTATGTGGATGTATGAATGAGGACGTGATAGTGGATGTATGCATGTGGATGTAGATGTGGATGTATAGAGGTGAATGGGAATGTGGATGTGGATGTATGTATGTATGTGGATATGGATGTATGAATGAGGACGTGATAGTGGATGTATGCATGTGGATGTGGATGTATGAATGAGGACATGATAGTGGATGTATGCATGTGGATGTGGATGTATGGATGTGGATATGGATGTGTATGTATGAATGTGGATATGGGATGTGGATGTATAAATGAGGATGTGAAAATGGAGGTAAGCATGTAGATGTGGATGTATGGATGTGAATGTGGATGTGGATGTGGATGTATGGATGTGAATATATGATATGTGATGTGAATGAATATGAAGTGAAGAGATGGAAAATGATGTGATTGGATGAGTACACATATAAATGGAATGAGGAATAAGTAATGTGGATTATATGAGGGATAATGTGGAAAAATTAGAGTTAATATAGAAATTGTATTTGTAAACTGTTTGTAAATGCTGTTTGTAAATGGCTGTTTTATGTCAAGAATGCTGGGAAAGCATTTTGACCGTCTTGTGATTAAGGTCGTGGAGACCTAACTGATAAAGTTGCAACTGCTGACGGAGAGTCAATGGAGGACGTCTCACGTAGCAAGGTCGGCCGAGGTCTTGACCAGCCTCGGTTCGATTAAAATGGTGAGCTTCCGGTACAGTGAATGAGGGACCAAGGAAGCGGCCTATGAGTGAAGCGCTAGGTCACCTGCGAAGGATCCTAGAGGGTGCTGACCATACGGTGCTCGGGCTCTCGGTCGCCTAGGATACCCACGCGTGCGTCGAGGAAGATATTGGAACAAGGAGTAAGAGTTGTTTTGTGAAACCGGGCATGGATCTGGTTGATTGACCTTGCTGGTCTTCAATGGATGAGTCCATGGCTCTTTATATGGATCTATTGGTTGATCTTGCTGATCTTCAACGAGAGTCCATCTTGATTTTTATAAGTGATTATATTGCCGAGTATTATGGGCTAGGAACTATTGAAAAGGCCCCTGTGTGGACAGGTGGTGAGCGTTCTAGTTGCCAATGATGCCATAGATACTCTGATGAAGGAATGATGGGAAATTATGAATCAACTGGATAAATTGGAAGATTGTGATCAGTGGTACTATGGTTTCATTAAAGGATTGTTTTAAAGTTAGCTGATGCTAAGAAAAAGGCAATTTTCATATTGGGTGTGTAAGTGGTGTGGCTAGTTTTATGTTTGCATGAACTTCCGGCTAGGGGGCCTTGGAACTCTTTTCCTTGGTACCCGGGACAAAACCTAACCAAATTCCAAATTGGATCCCATCACTACAGTGGTTGGGCGGTTGGCTAACCCATGGGATCGGATGGGGTTAGGCTGGACTGATGGATCCGTAAATCGAGATTTAATTTCTATTATTACGATAGATGAAGTAAATCCCGGATAGAAATTGTTCTATGGATAGGAATCAACGGCTGTGCCTCTTGATGGGGAAAAAAGCGTTGATCCCAATGATCGAAGTGCAAGTTTCTTCCTTGATTTGACCAAGTACCGTTAAAGGTACAGTCAGATCAGTTGATCTGTAATGATCTTGACTGCGTTAGAGTAAAGAGTTATCCTGGTGGAATCGCCCATGCTTTCCGGGTAAGGGAAGTTTTTTCGGGTTCGGTTTTAGAAAAACCGACGGATTAGTCTCTTGTTCGGATATCCGTGGACGAGGCCCCGAGTGTGGGTCCCTGCCCCGCGCATGAAGTGCTACTTCCGCTGCTAGTACCCCGAATCTATTGCACGGTGGGAACAGGGATCTCACAGTTGGTATCAGAGCGTTTGGTTAATAAAGATCAACTGAGAAGACAAATAGGTCAGAAATTTATCAAGAAACACAAAAAGGTTGTAATTGTGTGATATAATTCATACAATTTGATATTCAAACTGAAATTCGTAATTTGGTAATTGGGTCTTCAGATGGAAGTACCGCAATTATATAGAATCCCTGACTTGCTTGAGGCCTAGACATGATGGTATTTACCTTATAATTCCAAGAGCCGTGACTATCCGTATATACTGAGAGTATAACTGCAGCTCTTTACTGACAGTATATACGAGTAAATCTAAGACTTGAAATTATAAGCATTAATGCTATCCAGATGATGAATTTGAATGTGGTTGATATGATTTTTAATTCTGTTTGGGAACTGATGAATTGATTGGGATTCTGATTGAAAAATGATGATTTTTGAAATTTAGTTGAAATATAATAACCTGAGCAAAACCGCAATGAGGATGAATGGGACGAGTCCCTGTAATGATAAATGATGATAATGATTTCAGCAAATCACTATGAGATTAGTGGATTGTGCTGTTAAAGTGCTACTGTTAACACTTGACTCGGTATATCAAGTTAAGGGATGACAAATTGAAAACTTGCTTGACTGAAATTCCCGTGGAGGAATGTTCAGAAAGAAAAATTTTCGATCTGATGGACCATTATCGTGTTAAAGATATGAATGATATGATCTGAAATGAATTTATTTAATGATGAGTTCTATATAAGGGATATTTATCCCCGTATTCTGTTGGGTTGACCAGAATATAAGAAACCCTAGAATAAATTGGATCTTAAGAAAAAGAGTTGTCCTCTACTTGGCGAGATGAGGACATCTCGCACTTTTTAAGTGGGGTAGAATGTAAGATTCCTCCCCAGCCTTCGAGGTATACAGGAGTAAGAATCTCCCTTTTTGATCTTATAATTAGTCCCTCTCTAAAATAAAAGAAAGATTCTGTTTAAAAAAAAGGAAGACCCTTTTCCTAGAATACTTCTCAGGAGTCACGCTGTTTTAAGGATTCAGAACAATGAGTTCAGAAGTGAAAATCGGTGTTTTGGATACCAAGGTTTTGGTTTTCATTCGAGTACGGCCCAAAAGAAGTTCTTTATCTCTTGGGGAGTATAAGAACTTATCCCCCAGATATTGTGAGCCTTATATCTGAATTCAATGAAAGTAGGTGACTTAGCCTACAAGCTTCTTTTACCTCCTCATCTCAAAGTTCTTAATGTATTTCATAGAAATATGTGCCAAACCCAAATCAAGGAAAGACAATAAAACTTCAGTGACAAGATACCGTTGGCTTCTAGGTTACGCTAACTCCTTCCTTTATATAAGTCGTAACTTTTTACCTGTCGCTCACAGCAGTAATCTTACTTCCATCGATCTCCTCTCTTTCTTAATCTCCTTCATAGCTTGGCAACAAGAACTAGTTTTATCCATAATGATTCCTCACCTTCAAGACGCAAGTGAGTCTGTGAAGAAGGATTTTATAGAACAGTATGAGCGCTCACTTTTTCCTCACTTGGGAACTTCTGTAGCGCAGACCAAATGGCGGACCTATCAAGACATAACTAGGGTAACACCCTCGGGTCAGCAACATTTTCGTAATAATGTTCGCTTGGCCATGGTTATTGAAGCTTTGGGTTTGGGTCCCCGATACTACTGCGTCATGAGATCAAGGCATCTTGGGTTTTCTGAGCGAGTCTTCTTACTGCCGTGTTTTCTTCCTCATGAGAAGATATGCCTTTACCCCGTTTTTGGCTTGCCTCTCAGAGGCCCTTTTGTTAGATCACCTCATACCACTGAGATAGGTGCAGCAATAACCAACAGAATTATTCCCATAGATGAGTTACCTTATACATGCGCAGCTTGTGAGTGCTGCTTTTGTGATCATATGATGGACGGGCTTATGGAAGTGTAAAGAGTTCTTCTATCTTTACTGTATAAGTTCTGAGAATGAATAAAGTTTAAATCTTGTTCTTATCTTGAATCTTGCTCTCTTTGAGACTTTCTCTTGGTGGTTAATCCTGATTTAAATTTTTCTCTAAGTCTCATAATTCGTGCATCTTGCGAAATTATCCCACTTTGTGAGATGAGGACATCTCGCGTTTTTTAAGTGGGATAGAATGTAAGATTCCTCCCCCAAACCCCCTTTTGATGTCTAGTATCTTCTTCTATAATCAATCCCTCTTCAGAAATATAAAAGACTTGTTTCTAACTGTTTTAACCTAGAGAGAGAAAATATTCTAGAGAGAGAATATTTAGATTTTTAATATTTTTGGATAGAAAATTATCTCATCTTATTAAAATAAGTTCCCCTGAAACAGAAATTCAAAAAGAACTTTCCAATGTGCAATTGGAATTAATTGGAAATGTGTATAAAGGACCTTAGTCTAAGGGTCTAGATTTTCAGAAATTTTTGGATTATGGTCCAATTAAGGTTCCTATGGGCCAATAGCATCAATCCATGTGTAGAGAGGAGATAAATCCAATTTGTAAAAGAAGATACCCAAAAATGAGTAAATGCTCACATAAGATGAAGAGTTGAAAATGTACAAGGTTTATTAGTAAAAAAATTATGAGCAATATTAAAAGTATGACATATGTAAGGAAGGGGAGTTCTTTAAAGGAGGTGCATATTTCACATAAGATGAAGAGTTGAAAATGTACAAGGTTTATTAGTAAAAAAATTATGAGCAATATTAAAAGTATGACATATGTAAGGAAGGGGAGTTCTTTAAAGGAGGTGCATATTTCACATAAGATGAAGAGTTGAAAATGTACAGGGTTTATTAGTAAAAAATTATGAGCAATATTAAAAGTATGACATATGTAAGGAAGGGGAGTTCTTTAAAGGAGGTGCATATTTCACATAAGATGAAGAGTTGAAAATGTACAAGGTTTATTAGTAAAAAAATTATGAGCAATATTAAAAGTATGACATATGTAAGGAAGAGGAGTTCTTTAAAGGAGGTGCATATTTCACATGCTTGAATGAGTTTTAAACTCATAAAAATTGAGATATTTCATCTCTCCTCTCTCCTCATTCAAGTCTAGTTCCAAAAAATTAGCTTAACTGACCTAAAAATGGTCAAAAATTGACCAAACTGATTTGGAAAATTCTAGAATCAGTTTGTTTGGTTAGGAGCTCAATTTTTCCTATAAATAGAAGCCT